>NC_133517.1:69430000-70048750 GCF_049354715.1 Callithrix jacchus
AAGCAGCTAAGAGGCAGGGCCGGCTAAGACTCTGCCTGACTACCATTCTCCCAAATCTAAGCTAACCAGTGACCCCTATGCCCACTTGAGAGGGGAGGAACCTGAGGCCCACCTTGTAAATACCTGCAGGCTCAGTGTGCCTGGCTTCAGGCAGAGCAGGGGAGACAGAAGGGAATGCAGAAGAAAGAGCAGTTACAAAGGGCAGACCACGGGTCCAGGAAAAGGCAGCTTTCCAGAGCTTATCAGTGGTTCTGTTTTAGCCCAAACTCTCTCGACCCACCTCTGAGCAGCAGTAATCATCTCTTTGCTTTATCAACTTCCTTTACCATCCCTTGTCTAATTCTTTCCCAATAAGCCAGAGAATAAGAGTGAAGACACTAAAGGTCAGATTTTCATGGTGCTGCACACATTTCTCCCAGCTGCGTGGCTTTGAGGAAGCTACCTCAACTCTGAGCTTCCATTTCCCCGTGTGCAAATTGAGAAAATACCCACCTACTTATTCTAAGGAAAGAAAAAATTGAGTACCTGCCATGTGACGGGCCTGCAACAAGGGACACCTCTTAGCCTAAACAAGAGGCACATTCTGAACAAGCAACCATGGGTTTAACGGGTACCAAGTTATGAAAACAACGGGTCTGCCTTTCAATAAATATTTGTTATATACATGAACAGGACTGTTCCCAGAGCCTGCTGCTTGGAGGAAAATGGGGAATAAAGAACTCAAAAACCAGGTAAGACTGTCAGAGCAGGGAAGGAAGGAGAAAGGGAGTGATGGCCTTGGGTCACGGCAGGCTGACTGATGCTGGCAGAAGAAAGCTACAACTTTCTTTTCTGGGATCTTAGGAATTCCAACAAATAAGACTAACAACAGATACTTTCAAATTAAAGAAAGGCATTGTTTCCAGACTTGGGCCCTTGTATACAAGCTCCGCAGACAAGCTGTCACTTTGTACTCTGTTTCCTTGAAGACAAAAATGGGGATAATAATGTTGCCTGTCTGCCTAATTTGTACAAAACTCTTACAAGAGGGTCTCGCACATGTAGTAGGTGCTCGATAAATGTGAGTTCTTCCTTTATTCCTATTTAATAGTCTTGCTATCATTCCTCCATAGTCTTTCCTTTTTTGGGGGGAATCAGCACTTCCTCAGACATAAACTAGTTACCAAAGCAATGGGGATGCTCACCACCTCCTCTCTATTGGGAGTAACAGGCCTACCTGGAAACATTTGAAAGATGAAAGATGCTTTCTTGACATTGGGTTCACCTTCCTACACATACTTAACCTCCCCTCTACCTCCATTAGACTATATGGTCCACAAGAGCAGAACCATGTCTGTTTTGCCTGCTCTTACATGCCCAGTACCCAGGAGTATCTGATATTTTAGGTACCCAATATAATCAATTGAATGACTGCTGTATAATAATTACCCAACAGGCCTAGGTGAGTAAGCATGAGCAGAAAGGCCGATCACCCTAAGTTACCTGCCTTAAATGTCTGGCTGGTGCCCGGACAGACCAACAGCACTTTGGCCTGCAGGGTTTCTCCTGGGTCTGCACTCCAGTGAGCCTGGCCTGGGTGCAATGCTTCCTCTGTCTCTAAACGCCTTCGTACAAATTCACATGTGTTACTAACTTTCTCTTTTCCAACCCACAGGAAGGCTGTAGCTTTAGTCCCTTATTACAGAGACAAAAAAGGAGGCCCAGAGAGCTCATGGGTCTCTCCCTGGGACACAGAGCTGACCAGGGACAGTGAGTATCCCAAAAGCCAGGCCTTTGGTTCCTGGGCTGAGTCAAGTGCTAACTAATGTTGGTTAATTGAAGGACAAAATGAACGATGGGAACAACACTGGGATGTGATCGTTTTCCAAAGAACTCAGCCCTGTCTATGGCAACGTGACAGAAAAGACTGCTCAGTAGAAGGTCCAAAATGGACACTCACTGGCAACAAAAGAAATGGGGAAAGGGAATTGTTTCAGATAAACAATGAATGAGGGCAGCATGTCCAACTAGATTGGCAGGGTATAGGCAAGGGGCTGTGAGGATTCATGCTGCCTTTGTAGGGCCTTACGCATGAGGCAGGTGAGGGCAGGTTGCTCAGCCTTCTGGCAGTCAGGGGAACTACCAGAAATGCATCTCCCCCATGAGATTAGCAAAAAGCAAAAATCTGACCTATCAAATGTGGGTGACCAGATGGGGAAAATCAGGGCTTTTGCGTACAGTGGGTGGGAGTGGAAATTGGCATGATCGTTCCAGAGGCCAATGTGATCGCATCTCGTAAAACAGAAAACGTTCCTTAGCCTCCAAGGCAGTGAAGTTGCCTCGGGGTATAAATCCCAGAAGAACTCTCACATAAGTGACCAAGAAAGCTCGTGAGGATGTTCCTCCCAGCAGTATTTGTAATGTGGGGGTGCGGGGGGAAGAAAGAAAGAAAAGAAAAAAAATGCATCAAGCGCAGTGTCTCTCAACAGGGGAATGATTAACTGGCCCTTGAAAAACACTTGGCCACCGTTCATTGTTCATTCTCCTCTGATCTGACTTCCCACACACGCACTCACCCCACCCACTTCAGGTTCATTTTTATGTTTTATCAGCCCATTGCCTTGACCCCCAGGGAAAAGTAGAATTCGCATATGAAGAAAGAAGGTCAGACTCCCCGGAAAGCTTTTCAGTGTTCTTTGCCCAGGAGAGGTTCCCATTACAATCGGGCCTGGACCTCAGCCATGAGCCCGGGGAGGGAAGGAACCAATTTCATTCCACTTAAACCAATTTGCCGGGCCCAGACAGCAGCTAATGAGCAGCCTGCGCCCTCAGAGTCATCGATACCACTTTCCAAATCAAGTTACCAAATTGGTCTTAAAACCACTTCAAAGGGGCCGGGTTGACTGTTAGCAGTGAGGCATCCTGCCGGCCATATGGCCATGGTTCTTCCCACTGGCATCCTCCTCCTCGGTATCAGCTGCAGAGGGGATGAGCTGGCTGGTTGCTTTTGTCTCTGCTTTGGAGCCCTCCTTCCCCTGAATGCCTGATCGTCCATAATGGAACTTGGGTCAGCATTAAAAAAAAAAAAATGGGACAACTGTGGCAGGGGGATCCAAGTAAAGAAGGGTCTGTGCAGGCGGCCCAGCCGTCAGCACAACAGCCGGGCAACATCAATACTCTTATTGTCCCCATTTTACAGACAAAGAAGCTGAGAGTATGAAATCTGGGCAAGGTCCACCACAGCTACCAAGGGGCGGAGCCAGGAATTGAACCTGGGGCTTCCTTAAACCATAATCCGTGCTCAGCCTGTAAGCCACACAGGCTTTATAATTTAGACCTTAATGACTTACATTTCCTTCTCTACAATGAAGCATAAAAAATGGTCAGATGGGCCAGGTGCAATGGCTCATGCCTGTAATACTAGCATTCTGGGAGGCTGAAACAGGAGGATTGCTGGGGATCAAGGCTGCAGTGAACTAGCATCGCATCACTGTACTTCAGCCTGGGCCACTCCTATCTCTTTTTTAAAACAAAAATGGTCAAATGAACCTTGAACAAGAGCCAAAAATAATTTTCCTTAAGGAGAATCACTGGAACCCGCAAGGCAGAGGTTGCAGTGAGTGAATATCGCGCCACTGTACTCCAGCCTGGGCAACAAGAGTGAAACTCTGTCTCAAAATAATAATGATAATAATAATAATAATTTTCCTTAAGGTGCCTTTTGTTACTAATCATGAATATAACCGCTATTTTTTATTGAGTGCCCATGGAATGAAAAGCACTTGATTATCTTGTCTCTTTAATCACACAAAAGTCCTGAAGTAGATGGGGTGATTTTTCTTGTGCGTGTGGAGTAGTATGTTCCACGTCCTACAGCCAGGAACAGAACTCTTCCACACTGGGGATGAAATTCACTTCAGACCCTCAACTCAGCATTCCTTTTCCTAAAGCAAACTGTCCATCAACCTGTCTGTCTTCCAGCAGAAGGCTCTGTGGAGGAGCCCACGTCAGCCCTATCAATGGTCTCTAGATTAGTGGTGGAGGAGCCCACGTCAGCCCTATCAGTGGTCTCTAGATTAGTGGTGGAGGAGCCCACGTCAGCCCTATCAGTGGTCTCTAGATTAGTGGTGGAGGAGCCCACGTCAGCCCTATCAGTGGTCTCTAGGTTAGTGGTGGAGGAGCCCACGTCAGCCCTATCAGTGGTCTCTAGATTAGTGGTGGAGGAGCCCACGTCAGCCCTATCAGTGGTCTCTAGATTAGTGGTGGAGGAACCCACGTCAGCCCTATCAGTGGTCTCTAGATTAGTGGTGGAGGAGCCCACGTCAGCCCTATCAGTGGTCTCTAGATTAGTGGTGGAGGAGCCCACGTCAGCCCTATCAGTGGTCTCTAGATTAGTGGTTCTCAACAAAGGGAGACATTTTCGCACACACATACGCACACACACACACACACACACACCATCAGCAGCAGCAGCAGCACCACGAAGGAACATGTGGCAATGTCTGGAAAGACTTTGGGTTGTCCCAACTGGGAGTTTGGGTTGGGATTGACAGTGCCACTGGCATCCAGTGGGTAGAGGCCAGAGATGCTGAGCTACATCTAAAATGCACAGACAGTCCCCACAACAAATTACCTGACCCAAAATATGAATGGCGCCAAGGCTGTGAAACCCTGCTATAGACCCTACCTATGCCTTTGCAATTTCTTCACGGTCTTGATATCATACAAAGAGCTTCTTTATTAATGAATACAATAAAGTAATACTCACTTGCATTAAAACTGAGCACAACTCATTTTTGCAGCTAATGGACCCACCAGGGCTGGACAGAACAAAGGCCTGGGCTAAAATTCATTACATGAAATGATGCTAAGATCATGTGAGAAATGCATTCTTTCACTTAAGATTACCGAGAGGCTACTATGTGTCAGACCCCATGTTAGAATCTGGGGATGGTGTCAACGGGCAGGGACACTCTGCAGGACCTCCTTCCCTCCCTGGAGGACACACATCCTCTTACTGAGTCACCAGATGATCCATGGGACATTTCCAGGCCCCTGACAACAGCACATCTTCTTTCAGGACTTTAGGGGAGAGGCGCAAGACAGAAAAAAAGAGAGACCTGGGAAGATGAGTCACTCAACTTGGAGGGGAGGCCCTGATGCAGGCTCCGCGTCCCTGCTCAGACTTTATTTCTCAAATCCTAAGGAATAGTAACCACAGTTAAAATGACAGTTTACACAAATCTCAGCATTGGACATGACAGTTTCATTACAGGCTTTCCAAAGCCATTTCAGAGCAGCCACTACCTAAAAAGCACCCAGGACAGGAGAGCCGAGGCCCAGTTTCCAGGAGGGACCGAATCTCACAGCCTTTCCCATTGAAAGACCATAAAGCTGGAAGCTCCAATACTTAAAACAAAATGAGGCACCCGCTGGTCAGACAAGTCAGAAATGGAACCCAGCTCTACTGGATGAGAACCTTCGACCTTGACACCAGGTCAACCTTGACACCAGGTGGCTATCACTCATTCTGGTCACCAGTACATGGTGGACCTCAGAAAGTTCTGGACACTTCCTGGGCCTCCGTTTCAGCAGCTATAGAATGGGTCATTATATCCCCGATGGCAGCCTTGGGGGACTCTTCCAGGTCAAGTGGGAGAGCTGAGTGATGTAAGTGTCCATGCATAAAGATGTAAATTAGGTGCTTCCCTACCATGGCTGTGTAGTTGTATGCAGGAGAAGCATTAATGAGAGGTGGCTATAGGCCAACGAGAACAGAACCACACCCTATTTCTTTCCCATCATCACAAAAAGGTGAACCTGGGTTGAGATGCCAGCTCCACGACCTTAGGCAAGCCCTGGAAATTCTCCATGATTCCTTCCACAGCCACCCAATGGAATGACACTTCCCAACTGGCAGAACTGACAGGTGAAAGTGTCCAGCCAAGGCAAACATGCCCTTGTGAGTCTCAAGAGCCAAATGCGTGGAGTTACAGAGCTGGGGACACTGGATCACACTCTGAGGGCCCAACATCTGTGGGCCTGGGGCCTGGAGTGTGACTCAGGGTGCCCTTGGGAAGGGAGCCACCCCCTGATAAAAATGGGCCTGCAGGGTTGCTGCCATGCAGGCCTGGTTCAAAGAGCCACGAGCCCCCCCTGAGGAAGTCAAAGGGGATGGTTTCTGGAAGGAGAGGCATGGCCGACTTCCCAAAAGGGAAAAGTCCCACCCTACACCCATGGACCAGAGCTGAGCTGGTGCTGGACAAGGGACTTTGCAAGAAAGAGGGTCCCCTCAGGCCAGACAGACACTGGCACTGAAACTGAGCAGGAAACTGAGCATGGCCGGGAAAGACATGCATTGCCCTAAATCAGAATCAAATTTTAAAAAGACATGATGATCATAGTTTTCACATAAACACCATCATCTCAAAATAATCACAACTTCTTTTTTTTTTTTTTTGAGACAGAGTCTCGCTCTTTAGCCAGGCTGGAGTGCAGTGGTGGGATCTCTGCTCACTGCAACCTCCGCCTCCCCAGTTCAAGCGATTCTCCTGCCTCAGCCTCCCGAGTAGGAGACTACAGGCACTCACCATCACGCCCAGCTAATTTTTGTATTTTTTATTAGAGATGGGGTTTCACCATGTTGGCCAGGATGGTCTCAATCTCTTGACCTCGTGATCCATCCACCCTTGGCCTCCCAAAGTGCTAGGATTACAGGCGTGAGCAAAGATGCCCGGCCAATACTCATAACTTCTTAAAAAGCAATGCCCAACAAGGAAATCAGAATAATAACACACTGGCTAAAGAAAGCAGGACATTGTCCCCACTAGAATAATGCCAGCAAACATTTACTGAGGATTTTCTATAGATCCGATACTCCTAAGTTGGCCTTCTTTTTTTTTTTTTTTTTCCGAGATGGGGTTTCGCTCTTGTTACCCAGGCTGGAGTGCAATGGTGTGATCTCGGCTCAACGCAACCTCCGCCTCCTGGGTTCAGGCAATTCTCCTGCCTCAGCCTCCCAAGTAGCTGGGATTACAGGCACGTGCCAACATGCCCAGCTAATTTTTTGTATTTTTAGTAGAGACGGGGTTTCACCATGTTGACCGGGATGGTCTCGATCTCTCGACCTCATGATCCACCCGCCTCGGCCTCCCAAAGTGCTGGGATTACAGGCTTGAGCCACCGCGCCTGGCCTAAATTGACCTTCTATAGGTCTGCAATGCAATGCTGCCAAACTCACATGGTTCCCGTAATATTTTAAGCACTTTGCATGTATCCACTCAATCATCACAGCAACCCTTCTGAGGCATTGTGTCAGAATACCTGCCACACCCCATTCCAATCAAAGAGATGCCCATATCTGAATTTCCTGGAACCTGTGAATATGTTGCCTCTCATAGCAATGGAACTTCCTAGATGTGATTAAAGCTAAGGACTCTGAAGTAGGGATTATTCTGGATTATCAGGGCAGCCCCTGTTCAATAATCACATGAATTCTTAAAATTAGAGAATCTTTTTCAGCTGGAATCGCAGAGGTGAAAAGAAAGAGGAGGAGGAGATTTAGGTCCTAGAGGAACTGAACCCACCATTGCTGGAAACATGGACCCACCATTAAACATGGAGAGAGGAGGTCACGAGCCCAGAGGGGAGGCTTCCAGAAGCACAGTGCAGCTGGACGGCCTGCAAGAAAACAGGATCTCAGTTCGACAACCTCAAGGAAATGAATTCTGCCAACACCCAGAATGAGCAAGGAAACAGACCCGCCACCTGGAGTCTCCAGAAGGAAAGGCAGCCTACAGGCTCCTTGACTTAGCCTGGTGAGATTCATGTCTGACCTCTGCCCTAGAGAACTGGACATGAGCTGGGGACAGTGGCTCATACTAGTGATCCCAGCACTTTAGGAGGCTGAGGTGGGAAGGTTGCTTGAGTCCAGGAGTTTCAATCCAGCCTGGGCAAGACAGTGAGACCTCGTCTCTACAAAAAATACAAAAAATTAGCCAGGCATGGTAACTCATGCCTATAGTCCCAGCTACTGTGGAGGCTGAGGTGGGAGGATCACTTGAGCCCTGGAGGTCAAGGCTGCAGTGGGCTATGTTCACACCATTGTACTACAGCCTGGGTGACAGAGTAAGACTTATCTTAAACTGATCCCCCCAAAAAACTGTACATTAATATATTATGTTTGTGTAAATGGTAAATTTCTGTTAGTTTTTACGGCAATCGGAGAAATTAATAAACGGGATAAAAAGCATTTGTAGCCATGCTTGGTGGGTGGAGGCACAAATGAGAATATGAATCATGGTGCCTAAGGTCACTCACCCAGCAAGGGGCAGAGCTGGGTCTGACTAGCTCCTGGGACCTCCAGTTCTGCTGTTCTGCTCTGCAGACTCATTGAAGAACAATTCCAAATCAAGTCCCCAGATCGTAATACAAAGTCTGTATTTTTCGGCTGACTCTGCCAAAAGTTGGACTTAAAAGAAAGTGCAGTTTTGGTGTTTTTTTTGAGATGGAGTCTCACTCTGTCACCAGGCTGGAGTGCAGTGAGCCAATATGGTGCCTCCGCCTCCCAGGTTCAAGCAATTCTCCTGCCTCAGCCTCCTGAGTAGCTGGAACTACAGTCTCGTGCCACCATGCCCAGCTAATTTTTGTATTTTTTAGTAGAGGCAGGGTTTCACCCTGTTGGCCAGGATGGTCTCAGTCTCTTAACCTCGTGATCCACCTGCCTCAGCCTCCCAAAGCGCTGGGATTACAGGCGTGAGCCACCACACCCAGCACAGTTATTATTTTAAATAATTAAAAATATTAAAAGATCTTGCCCTGCCCAGGTCTGGATGATGGCAACAAAAACGTGGCTAGACATATAAACCATGGAATACTATGCAGCCATTAAAAAGGTTGAGTTCATGTCCTTTGTAGGGACATGGATGAAGCTGGAAACCATCATTCTCAGCAAACTAAGACAAGAACAGAAAACCGAACACCACATGTTCTCACTCATAAATGGGAATTGAACAACGAGAACACATGGAACATGGAGGGGAACATCATCACACTGGGGCCTGCTGGGGGTGTGATTGGGGAGGGATAACCTTAGGAGAAATTCCTAATGTAGATGGCGGGGCATGGATGCAGCAAACCACCATGGCACATGTATACTGAAATAACAATCCTGCACATTCTGCACATGTACCCCAGAACTTAAAGTATTAAAAAATAAAGAAAAAACAATTAAAAAAAAAAACGTGGCGAGAGATGAACTAACATAGAAGTGGCGGGGGAGCAGGGAGATGAGTCTAGAGAGACCAGGCCTGGTGTTCAGCAGGAACTCACTCACCTGCAGTGGTTTTGTGAAAGACGGAAGTGCTCCCATAGCAGCAAGTAAACACATGCCTCCGCATGAGGGCAGCTGTTGTCCCCTGTGTCTGGGTATGTTCCCTGGGAGAACATTCCCCCATCCGCCTCCACAAAATACAGGGTTCTGGACTGACACAGAGTCCCTGACCCCAGCATCAGGCATCCCAATGGCTCAGACTTGAATATTTGGCTATCACACCCAAGAGATCAGAAAGTTAAGAAAGAGCGGGCCCAGCCGGCAGGTGCCTTTGGACTTACCTAGAAGAAAGATAAACCTCCACTTTCATCAGGCTGCTAAAGATAGGGAAAGTATGTGGAAAATGTATAGACCCTTAGGTCTGGTCTTAGACCTGGAACTGGATTTCTGATTGGATGGTGATTTCTTCATCTTCTCTCTTAGCACATGGCCTCGGGTAAGCCACTTACCTCTCCAAATCTCAGCATCCCGGAGGTCAATTGGGAACACCAGGGGAGCCATGTGCTGTGCAGCTCAAAGGAGAGATGATTCAGCCTCCACTTAAAGTGCCATCACCATGACTGCATGTGCCAGGGACACCCGGGCACCCGGGGAGAAGGCCCAGGGAGTGCAGTCAGCTGCAGAAGCAAAAGGTATGAGTGTCAGCGCCCTCGGAGTCAAAGGCAGGCCTTACACAGCACAGCACTGCCAGGGACTCCAGGCTTTGAGAGACCCCACACCCGGCTCCCATGCTGCCTAACGTGACTTTTCTCCAGCACCTCCACGGGCCGGGACACACCCACTCCACTTCTGCTCCATCTGCGGTCCCAGGCCCCCATCCATGAAGCCTGTGTGCTTTACCTATCCCTTATCAGGGTGCAGGGCCACTGTGCTGGTTGAGAAAGGGCCGTAGTCCCACCTTCGTACATGGAGCCCTTAATAAATGTTGGTAAAGGAAGATTTATATAGGGGAGAAGAGTCACTGCATTGCCAAGACAGACCCCAGTTCTTGCTGCCTCCATAACCACCAAGCCTTGGTTTAGAGAAAGCTGAAGCAAGAAGACCCCCTGGTCCAACCCCCATAGTCCAATTTAATTTCCCAAATAGAGAAAGTACACCCCACAACAGGGAAGGGCCTTCTGTGATATCACCCAGAAGTCCTAAATTGCTGATCCCTCTCAGCCTCAGCTTCCTCATCTATGAAATGGGCATGATGCCTGCCTGCGCACCTCACTGGGGGAAGGACTGCTCAAAGAAGACACTCAACAAAACCCCGTGTGAGCATCTTTCTCCCACATCATGGCCGCACCATCGAACGAGACTCATGCACTTGCCGCTCGGAGACCCTGGGGCAGAGGAACAAAAGGGTAATAAACTAAGATTTTGGACATGAGTAAAAACAGACCAGAATTTTCATTCGTTTTCAGGGACACTTCAATCTTTCTCTTCTGTGTCCCTGGTGTTGCAGCTTTGAAAACAAATGGCATTTCTTTATGAGAATGTCATTTTCTTTAAACGCCTTAAGAAAAAGTCCCAAAGGGATCTTTCATTTGAGTTCCTATGCAATCTGTATTGCTAGAAGCTTTCAAATGTATATATTTCTGAAGCCACGGGATGTAGCCCCAGGCCTTGGGTTTCGATCAGCAGCCCCTAAAGGATCTGGGAGCATCTCTCTTTTCATTTGGAGCTGCTGCCCTTGAGGAACATGCCATGGACACAGCTGTCTGAGATGAGTAAGCCTCATCTCTGGCCAAAAGAAAACAGTGTGATTTGGGGTCTCTCTGCTTTAGGATGGGGCTTTCTTGGGGGAATGAAGCCATGTGGATGGCATCCTTTCCCTAGAAAGCGCTGAGACTGTCAATTTCACTCACTTTCGATCAGGGCTTGTGGCCTCTTCAAGGCCTCCACTGGTAAAAGCAGGGCTGGTGCTGTCTCTGGAATGATGTGAGGGAAGCCACCCCCATCCCCACCCTATGCAAAAACAATATCGTTCTCCGGGTGGCTACGTTCCTTGTGAACACCCCAAGGAGGTCACTTGAAGAGGTTACGAGGCCAGTGATTCCCAGCTGGTTTCTGCTAAGAGAAAGAGACTGATCTGGGAAGAATCAGAGCAGGAGCCTGGTGAGGAAAATCGGGGGCTTCCAGTGTTGACTTCCACATGGGGTTTGAACTGGATAGAGCATGTAGCATGATTCAGCATGATAGAGACCAAATTCTAGCTCTGTCACTTTCTCAGTGAGACTAAAAAGTGTCTTCCCTCTCTGAGCCTTGGGTTTGATGTCTGTAAACCATGGGTGGTAAATAATGTCCCTGTCCGATGCCCACAAAGGTTGAATTAGGGCCGGGCTCACTCCTGTAATCCCAGAACTTTGGGAGGCCATGGAGCATGGATCACTTAAGGCCAGAGTTCAAGACTAGCCTGAACTACATGGTGAAACTCTGTCTCTACTAAAAATACAAAAATTAGCTAGGTGTGGTGGCATACACCTGGAATCCCAGCTACTCAGGAGGCTGTACGCACGAAAATCACTCGAACCCAGGAGGCAGAGGTTTCGGTGAGCCAAGATCGTGCCACTGCACTCCAGCCTGTCTACAAACAGAAAAGAATAAAAGAAAAAGAATGAATTAGGTAACGCGGCAAAGCATCTCAAGATTTTCACCCAAGACTTGTCAGTTTCCTTGGCCCTGCTGCCAAAGTAATTGCAGTTTACTTGTAGAGGCAAAGAGGATGCCACAGCCAAGGGACTAAAGCAGATAACTCAAGATAATCACCCAGTGGATGATGCGGGCTGCAAGCCTGAGGCTTAGGTGACTCGGTCTGTACTTAAAACGGAGACAGGAAATTAGATACCAGCATCCATTTCTCTGATTTACAAACACTTTCCTGCATAAAACTCTTCCAAGGCACGTAGTATATGAACATACACAGTTATGCTTTAGGCAGTCCCTCCCATCTAGAGAATCCAACCAAGACTACACAGGATGTCTAGGGAGCAGAGGTTATTCTGTGGCACAGGTGGCTCTGCAGAGGTGGGTGCCATGCCAAGTCACATGGGAGGGTAGGTTCCCAGACAAGAGTTTAGAGCAAGGACCTGCTCAAGCTACATTAGGGGTGAGGTTCCCTCTCAAAGGCGCCGTCAAGCAGCCCTGTCACTGGAAGCACGAGAGAAAGCAGCCCTGCCCTGAAAACTGCAAGAGCTCAGCAGTGCCTACTGCCTGTGTTGACCTTCGCAGGCAGGCAGTCATGGCGGGAGGAGAATGATTTCTCCAAGGCCGGGACACGGAGCAGAAGGATGCATGGATCCAATCACAAAACAGATTCAGAAAGCAGCAGGCCAGCACTGAGGCAGCCATAGGAAGCCAAAGCCACATCCAGCATCCCCAGCACTGCCTTAGTCCTTTCTCAGAAAGTCCATCAAAGCAATATGAGAGCAGCTGGCACGATGGAGTGATCCTCATTTGATATAGGAGAGTTCTGGCCTGGCCACTTCTGGGCTATAGCTCTGCTTAGAGAAAACACTGTCCAACTCTTACCTCAAGACCATTCCTCACTCAAACCCCTTCCACCCTCACCTGGCCGCCCCTCACAAGATTCTCATTCTTGGGTCCACAGCTCCCAGTGACATCTCTCAGATCATGAAATTACCAGGTACTCCAACTTTTGGTCAAATCCACCCTAACCAGGACGATCATTCCAGCCAAGATCATCAAAGCACGTACTGCATGCTGGATGTGGTTCTCTGCTCCATACAGAGGACCTGACTTGGATGAATGTTCACAATGACCCTTTGGGATACGTACTGTTCCATTTTACAGATAAGAAAAATGAGGTTTCTCAAGTTAAAGTAACCTCCCACACTTGTGCAACCAGAAGTCATGCTCTGTGCCACCAGGCCATGCACACCTCACCTTCTACAAACCACTTCGTCTCTCTAAAACTTCACCTCTTCCTCCACAACAGGGGATCATAACAACAGTTGCCTGAATAAAAATGTCCACTCCAGGGAAAAAGAAAGAAAGACACACACACACACACACACACACACACACACACACACACACACACACATCCCAGACCCACCTGGCCTCTCTAAATAGGGAGTGGGTTAACCTTCAGAAGCAAAAGACAGACAGAAACACCCTGTGATACCTGCTGCTGGGCACAGCCACCCAGCATACAGATTGTTTTGTTCCTTCTGAAGGAAGAGGCTTAAAAGAAGAAGAGGACGCAGGAGAGGGACTGCTTAGATAACAGAGCACCCAGGTATGACACTAAAACCAAACAAAACTCTCCGATATTGTTTCTATCCCAATCCCGTCTGGCCCAGGAGAAACCAAAGTGGGGAATGCCTAAGCAATTATCAAACTGTATTAGTTCCACCCCAGCTCCAGGTTCTCCAGGAAATCACTGACAAATCAAAGCTAAGAATTCAGCAGTTTCTCAACCCTTCCCCACACCCCTGGAGGTAGACCCCTACCCCAAAGAACAAAGTCTTCATCCTGTTAGAAATCTATGAAATCTATGAAGGGAACATGTGAAGAAATATTGCAGAGATAAGGAAGCCTGCCACGAAGGAGTCAGTCTGGAATCTCCAGTCCAGAAAGTGGGAGAAATGTTCCCATTCATTCTTTCCAGACCTCAGACCATTCGAGAGTCCCCAGACAAAGGCTGGCCATCTTTGGCAAACCTGTTTCAAGGATTGCTGAGGCACTTTCAGACCAACTTCCTTCCATCCAGAGAGAGCCCAGACCATCCTGGGGAAAAAGACACCCACCCAGAGGAAAGGCTTCAAGAGGCCCAATGTCTCAGCAGCCCCCTCCCCAGTCACCACCACCAGATTGGTGGCTTAAGGAAGATGAGGATGGGGCTGTCTTATTTATCACCTTTACCAAGACAGGTACCTACCTGGGCAAAAGAAGTATTCAATACATTTTTATTAAATGCTGGAATGCACAGCATTCTTCCCCCAAAACACTGCATGTAGTCACCTGTACTCAATAAAATGCCCAACCAGGGACTGAAGTTTCTTTGCCCCTCTGAAAACATGAAAGGCCCTTTTTCAGTCACCTTAGCAGATGGCCAATACTAGGGAAAAGGAGACCCAGCGAAGGGCAGTGAAAAGGGCTCAGTGTTGAATGCTGTAGCTGAATTGATGGCTCCAGTGCCAACTTGAGAGCAACCTGCAGCTCTGTAAGAGTCACAGCTAGCTGAGAGTTCACTGTGGGGCTGGAACCCTTCTGGCTTTAGAGGCTCAAACAGTAATTCTCATTTTATCAACCAAGAGCCCAGGATGTAGAGAAACTGGTCAAACTTTTCTAAGGTTGCTCATCCAGAAAGCTATGGAGGCAATACCCCACCCAGTTCTGCCCAGTAGAACCCAACACACAACAGCCTCTTTAAAAATATTCATGAAACTGGCCACGTATGGTGGCTCATACCTTAATCCCAGCCTGTAATCCAGGAGAGTTCTAGTCTGGGCACTTTGGGGCTACAGTTCTGCTCAGAGAAGACATTATCCAACTCTTACCTCAACACCAGTGAGAGGCCTTGAGGTAAGAGGCCTCAAGGGAGGCCAAGGTGGACAGATCGCCTGAGGTCAGGAGTTCAAGACCAGCCTGACCAACATGGAAAAACCCTGTTTTTCTATGTTTTATCTACTAAAAATACAAAATTTGCCAGGCATAGTGGTGCATGCCCATAGTCCCAGCTACCTGGAAGGCTGAGGGAGCAGAATCTCTTGAACCTGGGAGGCAGAGGTTGTGGTGAGCTGAAATCACACCATTGCACTCCAGCCTGGGGAACAAGAGCAAAACTCCATCTCAAAAATAAAATTTAAAAAAAATGCATGAAACTGAGTTAGCTAACAAATTAATTCTCATCTGTAAAAGGGCAATAACATGTCCTTTTATAACCCCAATGTTTTTAGAAGAAAAAAATGATAACCCATGAAAAGAACTCCTGAGATCCAAATTGCTATAGATAAATCCCTAATTCCTGACAAGAAGTCTTAAGATTGATAAACAGAACAGAAAAATTGAATGTGCCAACACCTGGCACAGGACTATCCATGCATTGGAGGCAGATATGCATATATATGCCGGCACATGTGTGTATATGTATGTATAGACAGAGCTGTGTGTATCTAGCCATATATCTCTTACTGACATAAAAATAAGAAATGTGTATTATAAGATAGAAACATAACGTGTATTATGTTTTCTTTTCTTTTCTTTTTTTCTTAATTAGCAAAGGAAGAAGGAAACCTTGGGTGTGGAAGATGAAGCTCTATGTAGCTTGGCGTCCATCAGGTACCATGTCTACAAACAGCTAATCTGCAGAGTTCACTGGGAATCCAGAGATGCGCTGTAGAAGGCTGGGACTCAGCCACAGCGTGGTGAATCGGATAAAGCAGGTGCTGAGAAGTAAACGGGGCGGATTTCCCTTACTGCTCACCTGCGAAACCCCGCAGACAGGATAGAAAGAAAACTCAGATGACAATAGTTCTCACATGCTCTCCAATGTTCAAGCCCCCCTGGGATAATCCATCTCAGACTTCCCAGGGAAGGCCGTCATTATTCATCCCTTTACAAGGAGAGGGGCGAAGACGAAGGAGGCCAAACCTCGAGCACACCCCTGTTAGTAATGGGAGAGGAGCAGAAACACGGACCTCCTGCCTTCTCAAGACCTGCCCCGCCCAGGAGCTCCTGACACCCATGGCTGGGCCTCACCTGCCTCCAGTGCTGGCATGGGGCAAGTGGGCTGGGAGGACATGCAATTTCCAGAACAGAGGCAGCCCCCACTCCTGACGTTTCTGCCCATCCACAGCCCCAGACTGTCCACCGCCAAAGGCCAGGCCCTCCGTGGTGGTGCTCCGGGGAATCCGGAGAAAATTCAATAGAGGAAGCCTGGGGATGGGGTGGGAGGAGGAAACAAGGCAAAGAGGCCCTGCCAAGTTTTCCAGAGGAAATGAGTAACCCGTTGTTATGCAGTCACACAGCGCCAAGCGAGGAAGTGGCATTGTCTGGGGACCAGCCACGGGGCCTTACATAATAGGCACCCCTCTCACTTTCTGGCCCTGGCCGTATTTGGGGATTGGCAAAAACATCTGATGAGCACCTCTAGCCTGTGTAAACACTGGCTTTATGAGGGTGGTGGAGAGAGGTCTGGATGGGAGTTCTGTTTGGCTGGCACTGAGTGAAATCGATTCCCATGGCCTCATCCAGCAGGCTTCCATCCGTTGGGTGGCAGTGCTGCTCAGTGGTTAGCCCCGACTCTGAGGCCAGGCTGCCAGCCCCCATCAAGATTCCAGCTCCACCACTTTCCAGCTGTGTGATTTGGGCAGGTTGCTTAACTGCTCTGTGCCTCAATTGCCTTATCTATAAAATGATACTATTTGACCTGACTCCTAGAGTAACAGAGGATGAAGTCAAATCATCCACATACAGTGCTCAGAACAATGCCTTGCACAGAATCAGCTTTCAATGATGAGCCAGTCAGGATCCTGGAGAGAAGCATAGTACCCCCTCACCTTCAAGACAGGAAAGAGAATAAGTAAAATGCAGGGGTGGGGCCTGCATGTGATAGAGGCTGCACCAGGTTTGGTGGCTGGGCAAAAGAGAGGCAGGGCAATCACTTCCCCCCAGCACCCTGGAAGCACATACAGACAAGGAGACTCCCTGGGAGCAACTAACAGAGAAGATAAGCTTGGAAATAAGAAATACCAAATTTTTGGCCAGGCTGGGACTACAGTGGCTCACACCTGCAATCTCAGCACTTTGGGAGGCTGAGGTGGGCAGATGGCTTCAGCCCAGGAATTTGAGACCAGTTTGGCCAACATGGTGAAACCCCATCACTACAGAAGAATGCAAAAATTAGCTGGGCGTGGTGGAGCATGCCTGTAGTCCTAGCTACTAGGGACGCTGAAGGAGAGGATTCCTTGAGCCTGGGAGGTTGAGGCTGCAGTGATGATGACACTGTACACCAGCCTGGGTGACAGAGCAAGACCCTGGCTCAGAACCAATGACAATAAAAACCCCACCAAGTTCTTGCTGAAGATGCAGGAAGATTCTAGGCAAGTTTAACAAAATCTTAAAATTCATTCCAGTTCAGCTCCCATGGTCACAGCCCACAACATCATGATGAACCTGAAATATTTTTCAAGGAGGTTCTCAGCGGAGTCTGTAAACCCACCCACTGCTCTACACAGACAGACCTGGGCATGTCAGTGAGGAGGAAAGGAAAAGAAAAACCCTTGATGCCCCAGGAACTGGAATCTTTGCACACCCTGCTGAGGTCCCTACATTTCTATTCACAACAAACCATAGACTAAGATGCATGCACACACACACACACACACACCATCTTTGTTTTGAAAAATGAGCAAACTGAGGCACAGAAAGGTTATGTTCCATCAAATCATGGTGGCTCGTGCCTGTAATCCCAGCACTTTGGGAGGCCAAAGAGGGTGGAACACAAGGTCAGTGGATTGACACCAGCCTGGCCAACATGGTGAAACCCTGTCTCTATTAAAAATATAAAAATTAGCTGGGCATGGTAGCATATGCCTGTTATCCCAGCTACTCAGGAGGCTGAGGCAAAAGAATCACTTGAACCTGGGAGGTGGAGGTTGCAATGAGCCGAGATCATGCCACTGCACTCCAGCCTGGGGGACAGAGAAAGACTCCATCTCAAAAACAACAAAAAAAGGTTGTGTTCCCTGGCTGAAGTCAAACCCTGAGTAAATTTAAAGGGTCAGAATTCAAACCCAGATTTATTTTATTCTCCACTGAAAGGATTTCTTCCAGGCATGGAGACTCACACCTGTAATCTCAGCACTCTGGGAGGCCGAGGTAGGTGGATCACTTGAGATAAGAAGTTCAAGACCAACCTGGCAAAATCCCATCTTTACTAAAAACACAAAAAAAAATTAGACAGGCATGGTGGCACACACCTGTAATCCCAGCTAATCAGGAGGCTGAGGCACAAGAATCACTTGAACACAGGAGGTGAAGGTTGTAGTGAGCTGAGATCATGCCACTGCACTCCAGCCTGAGGAGTAGAATGAGACTCTGTCTTCCAAAAAAAAAAAAGAGAGAGAGAGAGAATTTCCCCACTGTAGGCTTATTATTATTATTATTATTACTGAAACAATTTTAAACGTGTTGGTAACACAGAGCAAATCCTTTTCCCCTATAGTATGTGAGGGGGAGTGACTGACCTATTGATGCCATGTCAATACAGAATACTTTCATGCTTTCTTGTGTATTTTTCTTCTTTTTTTGTTGAGACAAAGTCTTACTCTGTCACCCAGGCTGGAATGCAGTGGCACAGTCTCAGCTCACTGCAACCTCCACCTCCCAGGTTCAAGCAATTCTCCTGCCTCAGCTTCCTGAGTAGCTAGGATTGCAGGGGCACGCCACCACACCCAGCTAATTTTTGTATTTTTAGTAGAGATGGAGTTTCACCATGTTGTTCAGACTGATCTCAAACTCCTGATCTCATGATCCGCCCACCTCAGCCTCTCAAAGTGCTAAGATTATAGGTGTGAGCCACCGCTCCCGGCCCCTTGTGTATTTTTCTAAAGCAAGGACATTCTCCCTGAGGTCCTATAGAAATATCAGGAAGCTGACACAGGCACGCAACTAACATCTAACGCTCCCAGCCATCTGAGGTTTAAGAATTGTTGAGAATCAAGCTTTGCATTTAATTGTCACATCTCTTCTGTCTCTTTCAATTTGAAACTATTCCTCTGTCTTTCGCTGACACTCACGACCTTGACACTTCTGAAGATTATAAGGCAGTTATTTGGAAACACGTCCTTTAATTTGAGTTGTTCTGATATTTCCTCATGATCACATTCACATCATGCATCTTTATTAACATTTTCTTTTCTTTTTGTAAAAAAAAAAAAAAAAAAAAGTTTCCTGGGAGCACAGAACATATTAACATTTATTTTTCTTTTGCATAATTGCGAAGCAAGAGTTGGGAGGAAGATTTCCTGGAAGAAAGTAAATCATCTAAGTCAACTGTGATGACAACCTGCACCCAATCATTTTTAATTGGGCAAGGCAAGACGATGGAGTAGTTTATGGCTTAGGGAGGATCCAGCAGTCTGCCTGTCTGAGGAGGGACTACAGCTTTTACACAGCCAAGTGGATCCTGGCATCGTTTGCTCATGCCAGCTTTGCTTACAAATAAAAAAAGAAAGAAAGAAAAATGAAAACCCTCAGAGTTCAGCTTAAAAAAGACCTTTCATGCAATGCCAGGCCTCTCCCTCTCCCACCCCCCAACCCCCCTTGCTTCTGTTCCAAAGTACAATACATATGTTTATCTTGCTTCTAAGTAGGGGTATATTAAAATACTTGAGGATTTTCCCCTCCTAATTCTGGCATGCTGGCTCCCACTGGCTACGCAGCCACATATCATGAAGCGCAAAAGCAACAGTAAATTACACCCTTCACAAACACAGGGATCTTTCCTGAGGTTGGAAGTCGCATCACTTGAAAGGCTGACTTTCTTCAAACTTCCAGGAACTGAGTGGCCCAGCGCCCGTCTATTTAAAGGTCAACCCAGCCCTGCTGTATTTGGAGGGCTGCCTCGGACACAGGCTTATTCTCAGCCCCTCTCTGCAGCCACCGCAGCGGGCCAGGCTGTGAGCCGCACTGTGTCCCTTCAAAGGGAGAAGGGAGGCCAGAGACAGAGGAGGGCCAGAGAGAGATGGGAGACTGGAAACAACCAGTCGCCTCCCCGCTACCCACTGCATCCCTCTGGGGGACAGGGTGGGGTGATGGTGGCCAGCAGAGTAAACTCCTCTGCCATGATTAAATCTCAGAATCGAGCTCAAGTCCCAATTTTCAGGGACAAGATGGTCCATTTGGTCACACTTTTAACTCAGTTGCCTAGACCTAAGCTCTGGCAGAGTAGAGCAGATGATAAAGAAGACGATTCTATTCAAGACCATCTTGATAAGCACAGGGATCACGGCAATGGGATTTTGCCATGTAGGAGAAAGACAGGGCTCCAGCCTGAGCAACTGGAAATTCACAGCCAAGGAGCAGGGTGGGTGTCAGTGGACAGAAAATTACCACAAGGCAACATCAGGAGTATGGGGGATTCTGGTTAAACCAACCTAACAAGATTCTTAGTAAAGGCAGGCCAGGGTGACCAGACATCATCTGGAGGGTGGTGCAAGAGAAGGAACCATATCTATCAGATATAAAAAGTGATCAGATATTGATAGTGGGTGGTCCTTGCCAAACTGACTCAGCAGAGTTTTTTGCTAAAACTAGATTTTACAAGAAAGTGCACAGATGGGCCTAGGAAAAGACTTAAGTATCTGATTAAACTGGGTCAGGCAAAGAATCTTTGTCAGTAGTTAGTGCAAGATGTGCCCTGTACCAGCTTGGCAAGGCAGCCAGAGGGGACAACAACCCTTCTCACCCACCCACCACACTGAGAATCTTTGGAAAGCATTTAATCCTTAGCTTGATGCTAACATACACACGTCTGTACTTAATTCTAAAGGCTTTGCTCAGTATGTGCTCACTCTTCAAACTGCTGGTGATTCAGAGGATGCCAGATAGTGAGAAGTCACAGCTGACAGAGCACCTGCAGCGGGCACAAGGGTTCTGTGGTTGGGGGCGGTCAGTGCAGCTTACAGATGACTTCCAGGATGATGTAGTCAGTTGTCTAAAGTCATCCAGCTAAGGAGGGGGGCGTGGTCAGAATCCCAACCCTGATTGGTCTAACTCTGAAACATACCCTCTGATTTCATCACACTCTTCATGCACCCCCACATTCGTGAAGTCAGCAATGTTGTAAAGAAGACAGGCCCCACAGATCCTGTACCACGCAGCAAACAGTGCTAGGATAGAAAGAACTCATCCCTCCGAGAGGCATCCAAAAGGGCTTCCTGGAAGAGGTGGCATTTAAATTTTGCCTACAATGGGGCTTTTTGACAGGTCAGAGAAGAGAAAAGGAAGAGCAACCCAGGAGGAAAGTACAACATGAACGAAAGGAATGAGACCAGAGATGGGCTTGGGTGGGTGATGACACTTGCCTGGTAAGGCTGAGCTCCCACGTGTGAGGGAGCCCAGAACTCCTTCCAGGTGTCTTTCCAGCCTATGTGAAGTGGGTGTCCCCTCAATACAAGTCACTGCACCACATCATCAACCCAGATTATTTCCGATTCCCACAACAGTGTGAGGAATAGAGATGACTAATCCCCGGTCAGAGAAGTCACCACTACTGAGTCCCTGGCTCCTGAGTAGCAGCGCCCAGACTTGAACCCAGGGCTGTTTGGTACCAAGGTCTGTGAGTTTCCCAGGCGGCCCTCCCATGTCCTTTTTCCCTTTCTGGTGAGGTCATTGTCGCACAGAAAAGGATGTTCGGGGGAATGAACGGAGGAGGGAAGGAAGGGGGAACAGTGCCAGGGCTGGGATTCAATACAGACCTTTCCTCGCGTCTCATTAGCCTGAAAAGACTTGGAAATCAAAACCAACCAAACAAAACACTCAAGGGGCCAGCCCAGGAAGCTTCTATTCTCCGGAACAGCACTGAAAAGAGAGCGTGCAGGCCAAGGATCTCTAAGTCAGATACATCATCAGAGGGGACTGAGGAAAGGGAACGTGTTTCCGGATAGTGTCTGAGGGTGGGCACCCGGGGACAGATCCTGAGACGGGAATGTCTGTCGGTGTAATTTCACGGGGAGCAGCCTCAGGAGAAAGGAAGTGAAGGCAGCAGAGCCAGGCAAGGGAAGGGGGTGGTCTCGACTGGCGACCAGCTCAGGCCATCAGGTCATCCACAGGGAACCCTGGAACATGAACCGCACCATGGAGTTTGCCCCACATGGAAGCAAGGGGGAGCAGCCCTTTGCATTCCTGAGTCAGCCCAGGCTGGAGGATGAGCAACTTCCCGGATGAAGCAGCTCCATTTGGAGGAAGGCTAATCTCCAGAGAAGGGGTGCTGTGGACATTAGCGACAGTGGACATTAGCAGCCGCCGTCTCGGCAGCTGGAGTGAGTGTACCGGTCCAGGGAGGGGGACCTTCAACAACATCCACTACAGTTAGTCACAACTGAATGACTGTGCGATGCTCAGGAATGATAAATGCCCCATTTTTTAACATTTCCTGCAGTCTGCTTCCCTAGGTCAGATACTGCCTGGGCTGAATCAGCCTCTCAAATGGATGCTGGAAACATCTGGGACTTAGAGGGACACCAGGAGCGGGAAGAGCACCCCTCTGGGGAGACGAGAGCTGGGCAGAGACCGTGACTGGAGGGAAGTGGACAGAACAAGAATAGCGCTGCAGAGAGTCCCCCCTTTTCTTCACTCCTCTCCTAAAAAGAGCTGGCATCTAAAATCAAATGAAACGAGCTGAGAACACAAACTCATGCTCCCATTCTTATACCCTAAAAAAGTCTAAAACTCAGCTGGGCCTGGAGGCTCACACCTGTAATCCCAGCACTTTGGGAGGCTAAGGTGGGTGGATCATCTGAGGTCGGGAGTTTGAGACCAGCCTGGCCAACTGGGAAACCCCATCTGTACTAAAAATACAAAATTAGCTGGGCATGTTGGTACATGCCTGTAATCCCAGCTACTTGGGGGGGCTAAGGCAGGAGAATCCCTTGAACCCGGGAGGCAGAGGTTGCGGTGAGCTGAGATTATACCATTGCAGTCCAACTTGGCCAACAAGAGTGAAATTCCATTTCAAAAAAAAAAAAAAAAAATCTGAAACTCACAGAACAGCCTCTGATAAACGTTTTCACAGATTATACAATCTCAATAATTATTTTCAATAAGTTAATTGATGGGTCCTATCACAGTGCCTGGCATACAGTTAGCACTGAAGAAAAGCTGAATGGCGTGTCCACTGACACATTGTAACATCCACCATAGGCTTACAGACAACCGCCTCGATCTTTCCCAAAATAGTGGAGGCTCTCCTTTATCAAGTTGAGTTTGGCCTTAGTCACATGATGCTGGATGAGCCACATCTTGATTTTTCTTTTTCTTTTTTTTTTTTTTTTTTTTTTTGAGACATCTCGCTCTGTCTCCAGGCTGAAGTGCAGCGGCACAATCTCAGCTCACTGCAACCTCCACCTCCCGGGTTCAACCTCCACTCCTGCCTCAGCCTCCTGAGTGGCTGGGACTACAGGCATGCACCACCACGCCCAGCAAATGTTTGTATTTTTAGTAGAGATGGGGTTTCACCACATTGGCCAGGATGGTCTCAAACTCCTGACCTTGTGATCCGAACACCTTGGCCTCCTTAAGTGCCGAGATTACAGGCAGGAGCCACCACACCCAGCCCACATCTTGATTTTTCAATTACAGCTTTGCTGTCACCAAATGTTCATCAACAGATGAATAGCTTTTGTTAAAAAATGCAATACTTCTGTGCTATGAAACATTATTCAGTCCTACGGAGAAATGCTGTGCTGATCTATGCTACAACACAGATGAGCCTTGAAAACATTACACCCAGTGAAAAAAACCAGACGCAAAAGAGCGCTCCAGAACAGGTATATCTGTAGTACAAGTAGTGCAGCAACTTCTTAGCACCCAGAGAATTGTGGGGAGAAAAAGGTGACTGCTAAGAAAAACAAAGTTTCTTTCTGGGGTGATGAAAATGCTCTAAAATGGATTGTGGTAATGGGTACACAACTCGGTGGATATATTCAAAACAATTGTATTGGCCAGGTACAGTGGCTCATGCCTGTAATCCCAGCACTACGGGAGGCAGAGGTGGGTGGATCATTTGAGGCCAGGAATTCAAGACCAGCCTCAGTAACATGGCAAAACCCTGTGTCTACTAAAAATACAAAAATCAGCTGGGCATGATGGTGTGTGCCTGTAGTCCCAGCTACTCAGGAAGCTGTAGTAGGAGAATTGCTTGAACTCGGGAGGCAGAGGTTGCAGTGAGCCAAGAGGGCACCACTGCACTCCAACCTGGGCAAGACTCAGTCTCAAAAAAAAGTTGTATTGTATACTTTAAATGGGTAGGTTGCAGGTGAATTATATGTGAATTACATCTCAATAAAGCTGCTATATATAGAAAAGAAAGAAGTTCGCTGTGATGCGAAGGAATAACACCAGCAATGATGGATCCTGGTCACTGTATAGAAACGCAAACTGGTGGCTTTGAGAAGAGGTCTGAACAGCTCCATGAACACAAAGATGTGTGTCCCCAAACACATCCCCCTGGAAAGGCGGAAGAGAACAGCGGCTGCCCACTACTCCCCAAATATCTGGCCCCTACCTCCAGCACCATGCAAGAGGGGGCATGGAACAGACAGCAAGGAACTTTTATTTTGTCTCCTGTCCTGAGCAATTCCTAAACAGTGTGAGTTAAATATTTATAAAGCCGTCACTGTTTGTTTAATGTTCAATCTGTACTTGGGAAGGCTGAGGTAGGGAAACGCTGAAGTGACAGCTGATTATACAAGCTGGGAGCAGCTTGGCGCACCAGGATCTGACACTTCCCAGGGCTCTGGCCCTCACCTTCTCTCCATTTTGCTCCGGGCTGCCTTCCTCCTTCTCAATGTGCCCCTGGGTTAGGGGAAGGCTCCTGTGTTTAGTCTCCTCTTCCCAGCTCCCGTAAAATAAGACAAAATAGTCCTTTTCACCAAAAGCCACAGTCTCCTTGTTTTTGATGTGATGTGAGCAGTCCCTGAGACTAGGATGCTGCTGGGGAGACAGCTTCCTTCATGGAACCCAATTCATTGAACCCTCTGCCAACAGAAGATCCCGCCCAGAAGCGGGAACCCAAACCAAGGCAGTGAGAGCAGCACACTCAGACCAGGATCGCCTTCTGAGGACCCCATAATCATCCTTCTTGTCCTCTGAGCATGTCCCTCGCCAGGCCCCAACCTGACGCTTCATCAAATATGAATGTTGAAATCCAACTCACAGGCTTCACATCTGACTTTGCCATTTATCAGCTGTGTGACATTGACCTCCTCTGACTCAGTTTCCCACACTGTGAAGCACACATGAATGGCCTGTCTGTTTCACGGAGTCGCTTTTGGACAGTAACTAAAACAGTACTTTGAGGCAGCCGGCATCATTAGGATGAACTCAGCAGTGACCCCCACCACCTGCTTCTGAGTCCCAATTCTAAACCTCTCTCTTGTCTGTGACTTTGAGCAATTCCAGTCACTTGTCCCAGACCTCCTCACTGGCCTACCCAGCAAATGAGATTACTATATAACGAGATACCCAATACAATGACAAAATGAAATATGGCAGCAGATAAAATGAGCTAGGGTGAGCACTGCCCAAAAGTGTTGCTGGTACCATGCAAGGTGGGCAGATGGCCACTAAGGCTCCTTCATGCCTGGGTCTCCCATGACTCTTTTGGGGGCCCAGATACCTCTGAAAGTGCCTGATGCACAGGGATTATACTGCCAGCTTCATCTGGTAAGAGCTTTGCCAGACTCGCCAAATTGCTTTTCCCATTAGGGTGTCACCAGTTGGTCTGGAAGTGAAGAGATGACCTGGGCTAAGTAACAGTGAGAGGCCCAATCCAGCCTGCAAGACCTCTCTTAAACCTGCCGCCTTCCCTTCCTATCACTACGTTGGCAGTAGAGTGGGGCACACAGATGGATAAGCAAGATCTCCCTCCTCAAGGGCTCTTGGCTCCCACAGTGAGCCAGACACATAAAGAAACCCCTAATGAATGCCGGGATAGAGGTAGCTCAGAGAGGTGTAGTCAAGGCAAAGGAGAGTGAACTAGGCAGAAGGAACAGCAGGAGCTCTGCAGGCAGGGAAACTGAGGCAGAAGAGAATCTCATTACCCCAGAAAAGAACCCACTTAAAATAGGCCCAGATATTCCAGGTAGGGTATGGGGGCACGGGGGTTGCAATATCTTGAAAAATCAAGCTTCACCACCTGCTTCTGATTCCCAGCTCTACCCATTTGGCTGTGATCTTAGGTGACTTTTGTCACTTGTCCTAGCCCTCCTCAGTGGGGGGGTGAGGGGAGGCTTTATCTTGGAAAAAGTAGTTTTTATAATTATTTATTTCTTTTTCCAAGATAAATTGCATACTAATGTAGTTTTTATAATTATTTATTTCATTAGTATGCAATTTATAATTACACGTAAATGATGCATAAAATAAGATTTATCAGTCCTATACTTTAAAACTTTAACCTGAAATTATAATTTTATTCATTTATTTTTTGAGACAGAGTCTCACCCAGGCTGGAGTGCAGTGACACGATCTTGGCACACTGCAAACTCCACCTCCTGAGTTAAAGCGATTCTCATGCCACAACCTCCCGAGTAGATGGAATTGCAGGCACACACCACAATGCCCAGCTAATTTTCTGTATTTTTTAATAGGGATGGGGTTTCGCTATGTTGGTGAGGCTGGTCTCAAACTCCTGGCCTCAAGCAATCCTCCGTCTTGACCTCCCAAAGTGCTGGGATTACAGGCATGAGCCACTGCCCCCGGCCCCTGAAACTAATAATTTTAAACTACAATCTAATTTGCTGAGTTGTGTACAGAATGAATCTAATGTCAAGGCTTTCCTCAGCATGCACTTTCTCACAAAATATAAAATTCCTTCACTCCACTCCTCCATCATTGATGCAAAGAATCATTTTGCAAAAGACCTTCCCAGGACCTCTCTTACTTTTTTAACATTTTTAAGTCCCTTTCCCTTGATTTACCTAATGAGCCATCATCCTTCCTTTCTCTTCTCCATGGTTAACTGGTCTGATTCTGCCAGTGCTCCCCACTTGCTGTATCCTCAGCATTACTCAACGCCCGGTACACAGGAGGTGTCAGTAAGCGTGTGTGGTTCATGCCACCTCTCACAGGCCTTTGCCGATTACAGGAAACCCTGAACCTGGTGCAAAAGATGCAATTTCTTGCAGCTGATCTGCCTTGGAGAGAAAAAAACCCTGTTCCCCAATTCCACCACTGTCATCTCACTGAAAACATAGGAAACATAAGGATCAACACTTAAATAGTTTATTATAGTTGCATATTTATTAACCAGTCAAAGGGTAGGATCTTTCTTTGGTCTGCTGATTGGAGGTGCAAATTGTTTTTCATGCAAAACACACACTCACAAGTCAACATCTACAATTCCTGGTTTCAATTTCTTTAAAGCAGCGCCAAAGCTAGTCACCTGTAAAGCATGTGGAATACAAGCTCCTTATGGTTTTGCATTTTTTTTCCCTATTTTTTACAGTTGTTTTGCCTCTAAGTTATTTAGTGGCAAATAACTTTTTTTTTTAGCAAACCAATATTCTCCATTCTATCCAAAGTACTAAATTTTCATAAACTCTCTTTATAAACTTTTTTTTAGCAAACCAATATTCTCCATTCTATCCAAAGTACTAAATTTTCATAAACTCTCTTTATAAACTCAATTTTCATCAGTTTATGTAATATTTAATTACCAACACAACAACTTTTGACAAGCACATAAATTAACTGGTGGTAACAAGCCTTCTGGGCATACCAGTATCAATAGCTAACATTTATTGAGTGTTTACCGTACACCATAAAACACTGTTCTAAGTCTTTAAATGTATTAATTCATTTGATGCTCATAATCATTTTAGAAGGTGGGTATTAGTATTAGTCTAATTTTACAGATGCAGCATACAGGCACAGAAAGGTTAATTAAAACTTGCTCAAGGTCACACAGCTAAGAAATAGAAAAAAGCTTTGAATCAGGAAAACTGGGCTTCTGGGTAGCCCATGAGCATTCAGTGAGCCTGGGGCCTCACTCAGTTTGCTTTCACAAAGGGAATGAGTAACATCACTTAATTCAGTGAGTGGGCCAAACGGAGGTCAGCTAAGAGTTTCTGCTGTTCTTGCAGTGGACTGACAGATGTTTACAACGTCTGGCCATCAGTAAATGACTGATTATCATTGGATGTGGGTGGGCTGAATGTTGGCAGTGAGTTTATTCGTGCATATTTTTATGTTAGGATGACTTTTGCCTTCCTAGGCAAGCTCTGTCTGCAGGAACACAGATAACACAGGACCCTCTCAATTTCTGTGTGGCTAAAACACAAAATGCTGTTGGGGACAGGACGAGAGGAGAGGCTGGGGAGACTTAAAGGCCAGATGTGTCAGGCCAAGGGATTTGGATCTAAATCTGCCTATAGATGCTTCTTCACGTTCAGTGACTGGCCAGAAATTGCACCTGCCTACTGTTGCCTCCTAGCAAAGGGATAAGATTCAGGAAGTCACCAAACTGCTGGCACAAATGACAGAGCAGAAGGAAGGGGAAGAAAACCTGGAAGTGGAATGGTGGGCCTGCGTGCAAGAGCTTGGAGTCTTTCCACATCTGACCTTCCCTGAGTCCCCAGGACACCTGCACTGCTGGATGGTGAGCCACAGTGAGTGAGGCTGAGCAATGAAGGTGGGGACCCTGACCAGAGGCCAGGTAGCCATTCCAGGCAGAGGGAAAATTAGACATCCGAATTCTGGGCTCTTGGTCCATCGTCCTTTCCACTGCACCACGCCACAGTCAACAACAGAGCTGAACTGGGTAGCAGGATGGTGACTGCTTAGAGGAGGGGGTAGACCCAGGTCAGACCAGAAGAAGCGTGAGAAAAAATATATATCATTGCACAAAAGCAGGGAGAAGTCTCCAAGGCTCCCTCCCCAAGCCCAGACAAACAGACTGTGTCACTAAGTCAATAACTTTCCAGAGTGGAGGGTTAAGAAGAGGAAATGGCTTTGTCACTTGAATCCTTTCTACCTGTTAAAAGAAGTCACCTTCCTGCTCCTCGAAGTAATTGACATCAAGGAGGAATGCAGAGAATTTTCAATTCCTCAGTCTGCTGACAAGGTGCTCTGTTAGAATGTGCACACTCCACAGCAGCCCAAATACTACTTAAAGTGCAGAGGCAGGTGGCATTAGAAAATAAACAAGTCAACAAAAGCAAGCCAGGCTTCACTGGTCCCCAGATGGCAGAGGTCGAGGCCTGACCAGGGTCCTGGTACCCGACATGCAATCACATCTCAAGGGAGGGAAGGCCCAACACGCACTACGTTCACCAACCTGACAGTTGCCATCTGAAGAAGGGTGTCAGGAGGGCCCCAAAGATGAGAACCCAGAGAGCTGGCCGACCCAGCGGGAGGAAGAACATTAGAACTCTGCATACCATCTTTCAGTGGTAGTGAGTGCCCCATCATTGGAGGTATTCCAGGGCAGACTAAAGACAAGCAGCCAGGTTGCTCTGAGTTGGGGGGTCAACTTATCTCTTGGGTGGTTATAAGAGAATGCAGCAAGATTCTACCAATGACTCAAGACTCGTGCATTTGTTCTCAAATGCATCTCAGAAAGGTTGCACAATCTAACCTGACCCATTATTCCTTCACATTCCTTCTCTCTCGCTTCCTCTGCAAAGCTAGAGGAGTTGTATGGATGTCAGGAGCAGAGTGTCCTTTCTTCCTTTATGGAGGGCCTACTAGGTGCTGGCACTGTCTGGGGAACTCCCTGGCTGTGCTGGATGTTTTTCTTTTTTGAGATAGGGTCTCACTCTATTGCCCAGGCTGGAGTGCAATGGCACAATCTCGGCTCACCACAACCTCTGCTTCCCAGGTTCAAGTAATTCTCCAGCCTCAGCCTCCTGAGTAGCTGGGATTACAGGCATGTGCTACCACACCCAGCTGATTCTGTATTTTTAGTACAGATGGGGTTTCTTCATGTTGGTCAGGCTGGTCTCGAACTCCCAACCTAAGGTGATCTGCCCACCTCGGCCTCCCAAAGTGCTGGGATTACAGGCCCCTAGTGCCAGTTCTCTAGAGCTCTGGCACAATGGGTCCAGTTTATCAATGAGACTAGAAGCCAATAAACATTCCTGAGGGCCTCCTAGCTCCACTTGTGAAAGCCACCATCCGTTGGTGGGAACCTTATTCTATCATTCCCACTGACGAATGAGGACACAGATCAGAGAGGAGAAAGGACGCCCTCTGTTCACCAAACAAGTCTGTGGAGGAGCTGGCTTTCCAATTTAGCCAGCCCTGCCCAGCTCCAAGGCCCACACTCTCTCCCTGGCTGTGCTGGACAGGGCGAGACACAGTCCCATCCCCCGGGGAACACCCACCCACTCCACCAGGAAAGTCAGGACTTGCTTCTGCTGTCTGTGCTCCCCGATCCACAGCCTCAGGGATCATTCCACCATCTCCTCTATATTTCACCATTGGCCCAATTGAATTCTGGTGGCGCAGGCTGCCCCCAAGGCATGGCAGAGACGACCAGGGCTTTGAGTGCCCAGATGAAAGGCAGCGCTGCAGAGCGCATGAGGTCTGAGCAAAAATGTCAACTGCTTTCATCAGGAAAACCCAAAATTACCCGCTCTTACATGCAGCCTTTCATCTGCTATGGGGCAAGCAGAGGCTGCTTATTAGAAATGCTGCATTGTCCGTAATCTCCTTGTGGGGGACGGGGTCGAGGGGCAAACGCCAGCATCACCCTCAGAATCGCGGCACTGCCTCACTCCGAGGGCAGCCGGGCTGTCAGAAACACAGGCTCCACTCTGCCCTTGGCCACCGGACGCTGACTAACCGGACAGAGAGGAGGTCTGCCTGGGCCAGCTGCCACCACTGCAGAGGTGCACTCTGCCAAAAGACAGCTGCCCCCAAGGAGGGCTGCGGGAGCGGCGGGCTGGCCAAGCCACTGCTGTGCACCTCCCACACACACAGACTGCAGCTCCAGGAAACAGAGGTTGTAGACCACAAACTAAATGAACAGGAGGACTGACCAGCCCCTCTACTTCTTCCTTCTCTCTTTCTCTCTTTTCTCCAGCAAAGCCAGCAATTGAGAACTCCACATCATAGATTACTGTGGCTAAACGGGGCCTCTTGAGGTCATCAACACGGTTCCCCTGGATCAAGACCAGTCTGTCCTGGGTCATCACAGGAGCCAGGCCATAATCCTCATGAAAGGGATCTCAAGAGAGCGCTGGTTTCCTCTATTGCTACCAGAGCCTTTCTGAATCCCAGAGCTCATGACATTTGACTTTTGCCTTTTATTCCAGTATCTGTCTCCTACTCATGATCTGTGAGCCCCTCAGACCAGGGGCTATTCTGGGTTTTTTGTTTGTTTGTTTGTTTTTCTTTTTTGAGACAAGGTCTCATTCTATTGCCGAGGCTGGAGTGCAATGACACGATCTCAGCTCACCGCAACTTCCGCCTCCCAGGTTAAAGCGATTCTCCGGCCTCAGCCTCCCAATCATGCCTCAGCTAAGATTACAGGCATGTGCCACCACGCCCAGCTAATTTTGTATTTTTAGTAGAGATGGGGCTTCCCCATGTTGATCAGACTGGTCTTAAACTCCCCAACTCAGGTGATTCGCCCTCCTCAGCCTCCCAAAATGCTGGGATTACAGGTGTGAGCCACCACACCTGGCTGAGACCAGGGACTGTTTCAGTCTTCTCTGTGTCCTCAGGACTTAACACAAGGCCTAGTCCAGGGAGCTGACTAGTAAATGTGGGTGGATAGATGGGTGGGTGCATGGATGGATTAGTAGATGGTAGTGTAGGCAGAAAGGGGAAGAGATGGAAGAGAATTGTAACTAGGGGCTATCAAACGCACCTACTCTAGACTGCCACCATCATGGAAGTTTGGGACAAAAGGGGGCTTGAGAGAAGCTCTAAGTCTCACCACTACTCCTTATTTTGCAGAAGAGAACACTTGCACTCCAGCTCTCACTGCCTTGTGCAAGGTGAGATAATTCATGCTAACACCTAAAGTTGCTGGCAGCCTCCACCAGAAAGGAAAAGTAACAATCCAACCTGCTATCAGAAGCGAAACGATACTCCTGCTCCCCTAGCTTGTGCAAGAAGTGCTGCCTCTAAGCTGCAACAAAGAAAGCTTCAGCGCAGTGCTGCTAAAAACACAATAAAAGCAAGAGGAAGGGGGGGGCCAGAGAGGAAGGAACACAGGTCTCCCACCACTACAAGCCAACCTTAAGGTGATGGGTCACAAATTCCCACCAGGAAGGCCAGTCCTCTCTGCTTCTCACCTAGATCACACACCTCACCAGGAGAAGAGGAGGACAAAGCTGAGCACTTGGATCTTCCTGGAATAATTCCTACTGTGAGAGAAAATGCAGCCAAAATCCAGAGACCAGAATGAAATCATCTATCTCCTGCTTGGTGATGGCGAATACAGACAAATCAATCCATGACTACTTCCTGACAGCCTGCTGTGCATTCAATCCTGGGCTGAGCACACACAAAGGACAAGAAGTCTAAATCCCAACCAGGCCCACATTGAGGTCACTGCCCAACTACTCATTCATGTACTTGTTCACACAATAAATCCTTATTGAGCACCAATCGCATGCCACAGCACTAGATTCAGGAGTTTGGGTCCGTTCTCTGCTGAGTATGCAAGAAGCCTGAACTTGATTCCAGGAGAGACCATCTAACAATAACCATCATGCACATCCTCATGTCTGCACGGTGCTTTTCCGTTAGCAAAGCACTTGCCCCTACACGGTGTGTTTAATGCTCACAGCAACCCCAGAGAAGACATGAGATAAGTGTTCTCACGCTCTCCCACTGCACATTTAGGGAAACTGAGGTACTGAGGGTTGAAGGCACTCATCCATGACCACATAGTGGAACTGTGACTGAAACCATCATCTTCTGTCTTCTTTTGGCTACAAATCTTTGGTGGGCTGGGCCGTGAAGCATGGGAATAGGTGGAAAGCACAGGGGAAGCTTGCATGAAAACACATAGAGCTGGGCTCTTCAGGGTCAGGTGACGGACCCATAGTACTTAGCACTTGGCATGAGCCAGAATCGGAAGCAAAGCAAAACGAAACAAAAGCTATCTGCTGCAGAGGAGGAAAAACAGACAAGTGATCAAAAGCAGGAATTCTAGAGTCAGACCAATCCTGGTTCTACTTCTACACTGTGAGCTCTGAAGAAGCCTCTACTTTCTCATCTGTAGAATGGGGCTAATAAACCCAGCCCATCTCTATAGAATCCACCAGGATTAAGTGCCAGACATGGTGCCCACTTCTTCTTTAAGTATTTATAGTTTTGCTTATTCTTGAAAATTCATAAAAATTCAATCAGATAAGGCCAGGCACAGTGGCTCATGCCTGTAATCCCAGCACTTTGGGAAGCCTAGGTGGGTGGATCACCTGAGGTCAGGAGTTCAAGACCAGCCTGAACAACATGGAGAAACCCCATCTCTTAAAAAAATAAATAAAATAAAAATGAAAAAAATTGAATCAGACAATATGTGACTTTTTGTGCCTGGCTTCTGTCACTCAGCACAGCATTTCTGAGGTTCATTCATGTGGTAACACGTATCAATGTCTCATTCCCTTTTACAGTTGAATACTGTCTGCCATTCTTCCACTGACAGACATTAGACATCTGGGTTGCTTCCACCTTCCAGCTACTGTGGATGGAGTGCACGCACGTACAAGCTTTTTTGTGGACACACACTTTCAACTCCTTCGAGATATACCTAGCAGTAGAATTGCTGGGTCATATGTAATCCTGTATTTGATTTTTGAGGAACCACCAAACTATTTTCCACAGAGACTGCATCATCTTACATTCCTACCAGTAACGTACAAGGGTTCCAATTTCTCCACATCCTCGCCAACCCTTTCTATTTTCTGTTCTGTTTCTTTAAATTATATCCATCCCAGTAGATACGAAGGGGTATCTCCTTGGTTTGAATTTGCATCCCCTGAAACCCAGGGCTCTTGAGCACCTTTTCATGTGTTTATTGGCCATTTCTATAACTTCTCTGGAGAAATGTGTGCTCAAGCCTTTTGCCCATTCTGAAATTGGGTTGTCTTTTTGGTTTTGAGTCCACTGTTGTTTTGAGCATGTGTGTAGCAAACTCATATGCTGCCTCAGGCCTATTCACCTGGCAGTCCCAGACACTACCGAAAAGAAGGGTTGGCGTGAGGCCACGGGGCTGCTGGATTCTGCATGTGGACCTGGAAGAATGGAGAGTCGTGTGTGTAGCCCCAGACCCTTCAGTTAGAGAGGCTGCTGGGGCCCCTGGAGACTTCCAGGTGATAGCAAAGGACAAGATTAAATGAAATGGAAAATGGGACCTTCGAGGAAGGTTAGAGGAGGTCAAGAGAGGGAAAGATTGTGGACGACTTAATCCCTCTTAGACCCTGGAGTGTCTGAGTAGGTGATTGCAAGGAGTCAGTGGCCAGCTGTTTTCCATTTCCCCAGCAGAACAGAAGGAAATGTACAGTCAGGGAGAGGGTTAGACTGAGCACAAGAAAGTGCTTCCGGCCGGGCATGTTGGCTCACGCCTATAATCCCAGCACTTTGGGAGGCTGAGGCAGGTGGATCACAAGGTGAAAAGATCAAGACCATCCTGGTCAACAAGGTGAAACCCCGTCTCTACTAAAAATACAAAAATTAGCTGGGCATGGTGGCGCACGCCTGTAGTCCCAGCTACCCGGGAGGCTGAGGCAGGAGAATTGCTTGAACCCGGGAGGCGGAGGTTGCGGTGAGCCAAGATCGTGCCATTGCACTCCACCCTGGGTAACAAGAGTGAAACTCAGTCTCAAAAAAAAAAAAAAAAAGAAAAGAAAGAAAGTGCTTCCATACTGAAGAGCTCTACCTGGCAGAATCTGCCGACACTTAGCAAAGAATGCAGACCATCCATGGGGCAGACTGGACCTACCCAAGCAGCAGTGCCCAACAGAAACCAGGCTTAACTGGCCCTGTTCCCCCATGGAAATGCCTTCTTCATTCAACACAGAGAGAGGGACTCATCGCAGTCATGTATGGCTCAGCACTCACCTCAAAACCCAAGGCTTCCCAACATGGGAGGGCCTAGACTGGGCCCGGTTCAATGGATCAGGTGAGGTGCAGTGAAATCCTGGTTGGAAGGCCAAGTGCCAGGGACCAGACATGAAAAGCACATTGTGCCTGACCCTGAGGAATGCATGGCTGATGGGAGGATGCTGGGGAAACCACTCACTCCAACCAGCAGAAGGCACAGGCACTATGGAAACACCCAGACAGAAAGGCTCCTGGACAAGGAGTTGAGCTTCAAAGTTAGCAGAAAGGGAGGGAAGAGGCCAAGCATGATGGCTCACGCCAGTAATCCCGGCACTCTGGGAGGCCGAGGTGGGCGGATCACTTGAGGTCAGGAGTTCATGACCAGCTTGGCCAACATGGTGAAACCCCAGCTCTACTAAAAAGAAAAGGGAGGGTGGAGGGAGGCAGGTGCAGTGGCTCAAGCCTGTAATCCCAACACTTTAGGAGGCCAAGGCAGGTGGATCACCTGAGGTCAGGAGTTCGAGACCAGCCTGGCTAACATGGTGAAAGCCTATCTCTACTAAAAATACAAAAAATTAGCCTGGCATGGTGGCGGATGCCTGTAATCCCAGCTACTTGGGAGGCCGAGGCAGGAGAACTGCTTGAACCCAGGAGGTAGAAGTTGCAGTGAGCCGAGATTGTGCCATTGCACTCCAGCCTGGGCAACAGAGTAAGACTCTGTCCAAAAAAAAAAGAAGGAAGGGGAAGGATATAAAATAACTCAGTATTCAGGGTCAGTGGACATGTGTCTAGTGCTAATGCCACCATTTATAATTTCTGGCAAATTCCTTTACCTTTCCTCCTCTGTCACAGTGGATAACTTAACCTTTCCTCAGAATAACTTCTCCACTGGGATGGCGGGGAATAACTCAAGTGAGACAGCTCACAGAAAGCTGCTGCCCTCCCACAACGGGGGCTGTACCCCGGCCGGTGCTCACGCTGCAGCCTCTCCCTGGGTTCCAACCGCTCTTCAACCACTTACTTGCCAAGGGATCTTTGGCAGATTACTTAACTCCTCTGAGTCTCAGCTTCCTCATCTGTAGAATGGGTGTGTAATAATGGTACTTATTATAGGGTGGTTGCGTGTGTTACATGAGTTAACATGTGGAAATCACTTGGAAGATGAATGGGCAGTGCTCAAAAATTTAAGTAGCTATTATTCTCTAACTTTCAGTAAAATAAACTATCCTTCTTCCTAAACTCTTGACATATTTAGTATAGATTTCTGCAGAGAGCTGAGCCGAATGCCAGGATGTTCAAAATGCAGAACCACAGAACTAAAACATAAGGGATCTGGAGAAACTAATGTTCTCCTCAAAGAAGTCAAGAGACAAGTACAAAGGCTCCCCTAACTCAGGGCTCAAATCCAGGTCTCCACTAAAGGCTGCTGACTCCCCTGCCCTCTCCCCATCCACCAACTTCCCCACACTGAGCCGCACCCATTCTTTATCCATTATGAAACAAGCACCACCTGTAAGCCTGCGGTGAGGTTCAGTTAAAACAGTTCAGAATGTAAAGCTGTTCCTTTTGCCATCGCCTAAGATAAGGCCTGAGGCCAAAGGGAGCAGGGAGGTCACCCATAGTGCGGACCCCTAGTCGCAACAAAAGAACCATCAATTTCTAAATTTCTAAACAGCACTCCATGAAGCAAAGAGAAGTGCAGCAGAGGGGGCACACATGCTATTAGACACAGCTGGTGTAAGCCCTAGTTCTGTGACTGTCCCTTTGAACAAGTTCCGGACCTTCCCTGGGGCCCCAGTTTCCTCATCTGTAAAACAGGGACTACCGGGCCGGGTGCAGTGGCTCACACCTGTCATCTCAGCACTTTGGGAGGCTGAGGCAGGTAGATCACCAGAGGTCAGGAGTTCAAGACCAGCCTGACCAACATGGAGAAACCCCATCTCTACTAAAAATACAAAAAAAAAAAAAAATAGCCAGGCATGGTGGCGCATGCCTGTAATCCCAGCTACTTGGGAGGCTGAGGCAGGAGAATCCCTTGGACCCAGAAGGCAGAGGTTGTGGTGAGCCAAGATCACGTCATTGTACTCCAGCCTGGGAAACAAAAGCAAGACTCTGCCTCAAAAAAAAAAAAAAAAACAACAGGGATTATGCAGGGGTGGTAGTGAGGATGAGAAACAGAACTTAGACAGTGCCTGGTGTTTGGCAGCCTGTTCTTATTAGAGCTGTCATCTCCTCTGGAGACCTCCGACCCTGCACTTTACAGTGGCTGTGGGGATCAGTTTCAGTTATTCGCAGTCCAGGGTGGGCCCTGCAGAGCCTTTGCAAGGCTGGCCAGGTGAACAGCTGGGAGCTGGGGACCCACGGCCACTCAGTTCTGCCGTGCAGGTCAGAGCAACTGTGCACAGGAGCTCTCCTCTTGCGGTATCCTCAGGGCTTTGAATCCCAACCCGGATGAGTCTGGATGCACTCAACAAACACAGGTCCAGAAAAACAAAGGCCAGAATGCGGAACACATATAGCATAAGCAGGAGGGTGGCCCTATTAAGAGGAGCCGGACTGCAAACGGCAGAGGAGGTCATCATTCTGGGAGTGCTGCCTGTCCAACCTCCACTGAGTCGCTGAATGGTTCAGAGCAGGAGGAAGAGGAGATGGAAGTCTACAGGTCCAGCCTGCCCCAGCTTCTGGGACTGACAAGTTGTCGGAACTGAGTTAAAGACCATATCTTCATCCTTCGCAGAGCTGCAGAACTTCTACAAGTAAGCCTGACCCACCAAGACTATAGCACAGGAATGCCTTACAATAATTTCTATTGCTCTTTACTGTACAATGCACAATCTCTCTGTCTCCCTCTCTCTCTCTCTCTGTCACACACACACACACACACACACACACACACACACAGAGCATACTGAGACAATGGTTAACAGCACAAACTCTGATGTTTGGCAGCCCGTTCCAAACAGCCTGGAACACCAGCAAGCCACTTTCAGCTGTGCGGCATTAGACATTATACTTAGCCTCTCTGAGCCTCCAGTATTCTCGTTTGTAAAATGGGGCTAATTATAGCACCATTCTTCTAGAATTATTACAGGAATTAAATTATTTAACAGAGGAGACCTAATTCGCACTGCCCAGAAGTTAATAAGCACTAGATAAACGTCAGCTATGATTATTAGTTACTAATCTAATTCTCATAATCAGGAAGTTATTTAAGTTAACTGATCTAACTGGTAGGTTCCTCATGAGTTGTCAATCACACAGAGATTTACCAAGGAAAGATCATAAAGAAAAGAAGGAAGAAAATTCGCATTCTTCATCACCTTCCTACACATGTGATCATTTCAGGTCAGAATTTCACATCGCCTTGCAAAACTCAGGTTGTGATCCCCGATTTCCAGATGAGGACACCAAAGTTTGGAGAAGCCAAGGCAACAGAGTTAGGTTCCAAAGCTTATAAATTTGTTATGGAACAAAACCTAGCTTCTAAAATGTTACCTTCTTGAGCATGGTTCCGTGACCCCATACCTTTTGCACACAGCTGCCCCTGCTAACATCTCCCCAATCCTCCCATCGGCCCCATCCTCTCCTTGTGTGGCCAGCTGAGACCCGAATCCACGGTGGACACTGCTTAGGCACCCCACTAATTGCTAATTCCAGCCCACTAATTCCAGCCTGTGTAAAGCTGACCTCACCGCAGGGTGAGGACGGACAAGGTGTGCAGAGACCCTTCCCCACACACCACTCCTAGCATGTTGGGGCCAACCCCTACACACCCAGCCTCTGCCCCATATTGGAAGAACTACCTCCCACTCTGGTGCTGCAGGTGTGACTTTCAGCCACAACTGTGGCACCTACAGACCTGACAAACGCTCCGACAAGAAAGAAAGCTTCAAGCCATTTTCCCCACAACCCTCCACTCCAGTTGGCTGATCACTGCCTCTCAGAAAGAAGTCCTGGGTCCCTCTGAGTCCCAGAGCCCCTGCAGTGACTCTGCCCATTGTCCCTTTCCAAAATGAATGCCCCCAATTCTGGGGTCCCCTGCACCCTACCCTGTACCACACCACATCCCCGTGCCTGCTCCAGACAGCACTAACCTTCCGTGACCAGTGGGACCAAAGCAGTTCTTTTTTTTTTCTTTTTGAGACAGAGTCTCACTCTGTCACCCAGGCTGGAGTGCAATGGCAGGATCGCGGCTCACTGCAACCTCTGCCTCCCAGGTTCAAGCAATTCTCCTGCCTCAGCCTCCTGAGTAGCTGGAATTACAGGCACATGCCACCACACCTGACTAATTTTTGTATTTCTAGTAGAGACGGGGGTTTCACCATGTTAGTAAGGCTGGTCTCGAACTCCTGACCTCAGGTGATCCTCCCGCTTTGGCTTCCCAAAGTGCTGGGATTACAGGCATGAGCCATCGTGCCCGGCCAAAAGCAGTTCTTAAAGGTCCAATCCACGCAGTTTTTAAATGAAAAACAGTTGCCCATGAGTCACCCCCAAAGAGGTCTGCACATATGCCAAACATTCTGTACCCACTATTTAATTGATCATTGAAACAATCCCTGAAGCAAGCACTATTATCACACTCATTATGCGGCTGGGAAAACCAAGGCTCAGAAGGTAAAGTGATTAGAATCACACGCTGGTGATTTACAAAGCCACGATTCAGACCTAGGATTTCTCTCACCGAGAATACTCTTTCATACTGTTTTCCTATAGTTTCACCTGATCTGGGGAGAGCTCTGTTTTTCCAGTAACCACCCTGAAAACACAGTCACCAGTCACCTAGATTCACGGATACTCTGAATAGTAAAAGGGGCCAATATGCAAGTAGAAGAAAAGCAGCCTGTGTGACACCCTTTAATTGTTAAAAGTCTCTTTCGATGGGCGCGGTGGCTCACACCTGTAATCTCAGCACTTTGGGAGGCCAAGGTGGGCGGATCATGAGGTCAGGAGTTCGAGACCAGCCTGACCAACGTAGTGAAACCCCAGCTCTACTAAAAATCCAAAAATTATCCAGGTGTGGTGGCAGGCACCTGTAATCCCAGCTACTCCAGAGGCTGAACCAGGAGAATCGCTTGAACTTGGAAGGCAGAGCTTGCAATGAGCTGAGAGCGCACCACTGCACTCCAGCCCGGGCAACAGTGCAAGGCTCCATTTCAAAAAAAGTCGCTCCTTCAACCAGGTCTTTTCAGAGTTCTTCATTCATCAGCAAGTATAAACTAATGCCATATTGAGGGCCTTCAAATATACAGTGAGCCAAACCTTGTCCTTCCACCAGAAATGCCCACAGGCTGGGAGACATGGATCTGTAACAGCAAGAGCTGTGTGGGAAAAAAGGCAGCGTTTATGAGCTAAGAGGACAGTATAACCAACTCTAAGTCAGAACAGGCTTTGAAGACCCGGCAGCTGGATTCGAAGCTGAGACTGGACTGGGGACTGGAGAGGGAGACAGAGGCGGAGTATGACTGCAGCTCTTAGCACTGGTGATGGTGGCTGCCTCACTTCCCTGTGGCAGGGACCCTACTGCTACAACGGTTCAAACACCTCCCACAGCCTTTCCACCCACACTCCAAGGAGTTTCTCCACTTGACTCAAAATCCATCAGGAAACCAGTGGTGCTATTGCATCTAACCTCAAGGTCCCAGACAATGGGGTTTTTAACCCGAGTCCCACCACGGGTTAAGAAACTGAACAGGAAGGGATGCAGGGATACACAGGCACCCACAGATAATGAAGATCCACCCTCCTAACGGCCGACCAACACGAAAATACGAAGCCTGGGATTCCCAAAAAGGACTGTGTATGGAAGACTCAGATGTGGTTGCATTTTGTGGTGTTCTGTCATATGTGTCCTTTGCTTATCACCCAGCACACAAAAAGAAGGCGAATTCCAAAAAGATGAGGCAGCCATAAAATTAAGATCTAGAATGCCATGGGTGATGCATGGCCACAGATTAACTGAAATGGAATTTCCTTCTTAGTCACTGGAAGCCATAGGAACCCAACTCCAGGCAGAGAGGCCACTGAGCCACTTGAATCAGCCCCTTGTTCGCTGCTTCTAGGGAAATGCAATCAGGAAGAAGCTGGGTGTGGAATGTGGTCCTTTCCGTAGCACTTTTTCATTCCTTCAGCTACCTCCCCACCCCTCCCGATCCCCACCACAACCATCCCCTCCTTTTAACCACCATAAAATCTTGCCTTGGAGATCCAAAATCCACAATGATAAGGGTCATCACTTAGAAAACAGGGTCCTAAATGGTGAGGATTTCGTGGAAAAAATATAAAGATTTCACACAGTCTTTCTGCCGGCTGGGCTTCCCAACCCAAATCTGGTTGTTGGAGGCACTGCGTACTGATCCAGGAATTCACTGACCATACGGTCTGAACTGTTTCAGTGGTGTTGTCCTCCCTACCAGCCCTGTCCACCGCCCCCTGTCCAGCATATACCCCAGCCAGCCAGCAGAGCTGCGGCAGAACTTCCTGTCATCCTCCAGCGTGCCGGCCGCCGCGGCTTATGACTTCCGGAGACACCACAGGAGAACAGGCACTGTAAACATAGCGGGCCTGTGTCACTCCCATCAGGCAAAAAGATCCGGCAAGGCCAGAGTGCCTTCAAAGGGCCCCAGCTGTCCATCTGAGACCAGAGTGCTGTCATTTCTAGCTCTGCATTTTGACATTTGTCAGGTAGAAAGCAGGCATCTGGAAATATGCTCAGGAGTGCCAAGGAAGGCTGGGAATCCCAGCTGAGTCCTCAGTGATGGGATGTCTCAGCCTCTCTGAGCCTGTTTTCACATCTGTAAAATGAAGATGGGATGACATTTACATCTCGGGGTCGCTGGGAAAATTATTTAAATCCTGGAACATAGTATGCACTGAATAAAGGGTAACAATTACAAAAGAATGGTGACATCAGCTGGGCATGGTGACTCAGGCCTGTAATCCCAGCACTTTGGGAAGCTGAGGTGGGCAGATCATGAGGTCAAGAGATTGAGACAACTCTGGCCAACATGGTAAAACTTCGTCTCTATTAAATACAAAAATTAGCCAAGCATGGTGGCATGTGCCTGTAATCCCAGCTACTCGGGAGGCCGAGGCAGGAGTATTGCTTGAAACGGGGAGGAGGAGGTTGCAGTGAGCAGAGATCACACCACTGTACTCCAGCCTGGTAACAGAGTGAGACTTTGTCTTAAAAAAAAGAAAAAAAAAAAGAATGGTGACATCCATGACTACACATTGCCACCTCAACCATTATGTACAAGACCTTAACATCTGACAGAATGCATGGGAATAAGACTCAAGGAGGAGACCACAGAAGCATCGGGAAAGCCCTGGACTCTCCAGGTGGCAAAACAGAGTCCAGCCCCCACACACCTCTCAACCCCTAGGAGCAGGGGACATCAGATGTGGCCTTTAAGCCATTTCTCACCCATTCATCACACCAAAGAGTTACAATCTGCTCAGTCACAGCCTGAATTTCCCCCAATTTCTCCTTTTACCATTATCTTTGGTGCTATCTAAACATTTATCATCCTCAGGAAGATGTAAAATGCTGGTACTGTCTGAATTCAAAATGCAATGTCAACTGGAAACCTCAAAGCCATTTGGAGGATTTATTTTGGTGCTAACTAGAGAGCAAAGGAAACCCCAGGAACGACTTAATTAACCCCGCAAACAGCAGCCAGGCATTTTCTTCCTGTCTTGTTCTGGCTCTCAAGGTTCTCTTAGGTCACCAACTAGGACAAAGGAATCGACAGAGACAAGAACATAACCCAGGTGGTCATTAGGGTCTGTCCATGAAAGCAGAGTGGCGAAAGGAGCTCTCATTTGGAAGAAGACCAGTCCAGCTCTTCCTGAGATCTGCCAGACACTGATTATGTGTTCATCCACAAGTTCCTAATCCTCTTCAAACTGCTCTGAGGTCATAAGGATGACCAGGTTTCATGAACACTTGGTATATGTAGGGTGCTGTGCAGAATGTATCTTATTGAAATCTCAGACCCTTCCCACACAGAGCAACTAGTGTAGCCCCATTTTACAGATGGGGAAACTGAGATGAAGAGAAGTTAAATAACTTGCCTCAGACAAGATCTGCAAATGGCAGAGCCATGACTCAATCCAGACCAGCCAGCTCAGGTCCCCTGAAGCCACCACACTCTTGCACGTGACACAGAAGACTCAGACTGTGAAGTCAGGTAAATCCAAGATGGGAGACTGACTCAACCCCAATTTCTTCACCTGAGAAATGGGGTTGACAGCAACAACCTCGCAGTGTTACTACAGCAATGAAATGAGGTGAAAGTCATGTAAAATGACAGAAGAACACAATTATACATACTCAACAAAACCTACAGTCCTCAATTTTTCAGCACACTTCCCTGCGCATAGCACATAGTAGGTGCTCAACAAGTATTCATAGCAACTCAGTGATGACCAATGGATCTGAAAACCTTACAAAGCTGTTGTAAGGATTAAGTGATGCCAAAAATAAGAACTGCCAGCATACTAAGACCACAAGAAATACATATCCCAAAGGAAATTCTCTTCTCCATGTGAGGCTTTCCCCGGACATAACCCCCAGGGCACCATGCAGGTGCTCTATATTTCTGTAACCAATCAGTTCCCAGAAGAGATAGTGAAGCTCAACACAAAAGAGCAGGTGAGTGCTCCCAGCCCATGGCATTTGCCCATGTTCCTGAGTGGGGGAGGGGGGGTTCCAAAGCATCACCCCCAATGTTGCATCCCCCAAAATCACGTGAAGTCATCAAGTCACAGACGGAAGCTGGTCCCGTTGGATTCCTAAATATTCATCTGAGCATTTGTGTGTTTTGAGGCTGGAGAAGGGCAGGGGAGAGAGAAACTGTTCTCCAAGGAAGCCAGGCTCCTTCGAGCACCACAAAGACTCATCAGCAGATAGACCAGTGCTCTGCAGACACACAAAACACAGCCTGGACCCAGGATGCTTGGCCATGGAAGTCAATACGAGGCCTGAACCTTATTCCTGCCCGGGATCAGCTCTTTGGATGTACAGTCTGTGTAGGCGCACAAGGCTCCAGGCTCAGAAGGACCCAGGCTTGGTTTAATGCTCTGCTGTTAACTTCTAGAAATTCTTTATCATTTTTGAACAAGAGGGCTCATATTTCATTTTACACTGAGCCCCACATATTACATCACCAGCTTGGCCTACCACAGACAAGCCAACAGGCCCAGCTGCTCCCCCTCTCTGGCCTCAGTCTGTCAGTAGTAAACTGGAAGCATAGTACCTGCCTCTCACCTGCCAAAGCTAGCCAGAGACCTATGCACTCAACACTTCATGAGTGTAGCTGCCATCCCCCTAACTGAGGGCCATGGTTTGCTGCCTGGCAAATGTCATTATTTTCCCAGGTACTGGCTACCATATGGATGCTTTGCAGATACAATGAAGCCAGAGATAGACACACACCTCAGAATGATGGCTGTTGACATCATCATCATCATCATCATCATCGTCACTGTAAAACACTGAGCTGAGCTCAGAATGAGTCACATCATTTAGGGGTCTGAGAGCGCTGTACATTAAGGCCAGGGGTGGTCAGATTTGGCATTGATAACAACATGCATCCTCTCTCCTGGTGTCAATTTGAAAAACTGGATAACCCACCAGAACAAAAATATCCCTAAACCCCTAGTACTCAATAATAAAAGAAGATATTGCCCAGGCTCCAGTAAGACAGGTGAAATGCCTCTATTACATACTAAAGACAAGTGTAAGTTCCTTAAGGATAGAAAACAGGGCTTCACACACACACAAATGAAACATCTAGTAATACATCTAACCAAAGAGGTGAAAGATCTCTAGAAGGAGAACTACAAAATATTGCTGAAAGAAATCAGCGATCACACAAATAAATGGAAAAACATTCCATGCTCATTGATTGGAAGAAGGAAAAATCATTAAAATGGCCATAATCCCAAAGCAATTTATCAATTCAATGCTATTTCTGTCAAACTACCAACATCATTTTTCACAGAAGTAGAAAAAAAATTCTAAAACACATATGGAACCAAAGAAGAGTCTGAATTGCCAAAACAATCCTAAGAAATAAAAACAAAGCTAGAGATCTCACATTACCTGACTTCAAACTATACTACAAGGCTACAGTAACCGAAACAGCATGGTACCGGTACAAAAACAAATACACAGACCAATGGAACAGGATAGAGAACCCAGAAGTAAAGCCACATATCTACAACCATCTGATATTCAACAAACTAGACACAAAGAGGCAATAGGGAAAAGACTTCCTATTCAATTAATGGTGCTGGCATAAATGGCTATCCATATGCAGAAGAAAATGAAACAGAACCCCTACTTATCATCATACAAAAGAATAACCCAAGATGAATTAAAGACTTAAATTAAGACTTCAAACTATAAAAATCCTAGAAGAAAACCTAGGAAATACCCTTCTCAATATAGGCCTTGACAAGGAATTTATAGCTAAGGCTTTGAAAACAATTGCAACAAAAACCAAAATTGATGACTGGGGCCTAATTAAACTAAGGAGCTTCTGCAGAACAAAAGAAACTATCAAGAGAGTAAACAGACAAGCCACAGAAAGGGAAAAAAATATTCACAAACTATGCAAAAGTTCCAATATTCAGAATCTATAAGGAACTTAAATCAACAAGCAAAAAAGCAAATAATCCCATGAAAAACTGGGCAAAGCTCATAGATGGACACTTCTCAAAAGAAGACATCATGTAACCACCAAACATGAAAAAATGCACAGCATCACTAGTCACTGGAGAAATACAAATCAAAACCACAATGAGATACATCTTGTACTAATCAGAATTGTTTTTGTTAAAAAGTCAAAAAATAAGAGATGTTAATGGGCCTATATTGAAAACAAGACACTGACATGCTGTTGGTGGAAATATAAATTTAGTCCAGCCATGTGGGGAACAGTAGCGATTTCTTAGGGAACCATGAGTTAAATTACCATTTGACACAGCAATCTCATAGCTGGGTATATACCCAAAAGAAAATAAAGAGTTCTACCAAAAGGACACACACACCCATGTGTTCATGGCAGCACTATTCACAACAGCAAAGACATGGAATCAACCTAAATGCCTGTCAGTGGTGGACTGGATTAAAACATGTGGTACATGTACACCAAGGAATACTATACAACCATAAAAAAGAATGGAATGTTTTCTGGAGCAACATGGATGCAGCTGGAGGCCATTATCATAAGCAAACTAATGCTGAAACAGAAAACAAAATACTGCATGTTCTCACTTATAAGTGGGGGTGAAACACTGGGTGCACATGGGCATAAAGATGGGAACAACAGACACTGAGGACTACTAGAGAGGGGAGGAAAAGAGGGGAAGAAGGACTGAAAAACTGACTGTTGGGTACTATGCTCAGTACCTGGGTGATGAGTTCAATCACATGCCAAACCTCAGCAGCATCCCATATACCTCTGCAACAAACCTGCACATGCATCTCTTGATTCTAAAATACAAACTGGAAAAAAATAGAGCTTCAGCTCTAGAGCACTGATGTAGCTCCCAGAACATGCAGCCTCACACAGTGCCTTGCACACAGCCGGAACACCATGACCGCACTAGAAATGCCTTGTGAACCATCAAAGGGCTTGATGCTCAGTGGTATCTTTCAATTCACAGGGAGGGAGAACCACCCTCCCAGTTTGCAAAAGACTGAGGAGGTTCCCAGAATGTGGGACTTCCGGTGCTAAAACCAGGAAAGCCTCTGGCAAACCAGGACAAGCTGGCCAATCTCTTCACAGGTGTTATCTCTGTGTGAACAGAGCTTCCTCCTCAGGGGAGGGTTACAGGGCTCTTTTTAAGTCATCGACACATTTCTATGCATTCTAAGTTTTCACCAAAGACCTTCTATTAGTTTTATCATCATGGAAAGTGTTTAAGTAAAAAGACTATTTCACAGTATGCACTATACATTACCAAATCCAAATTTTCCATTTCTAATCATATTTTTCTTAAAAAAAAAAAAAAAAAGTATCCTTGGCCAGGTGCAGTGGGTCAAATGTGTAATCCCAGCACTTTCGTAGGACAAGGTAGGAGGATGGCTTGAGCCCAGAAGTTCAAGACTAGCCTGAGCAACATAGTGAGACCCCACCTCTATTAAATGTACAATTAAAAATTAAAAAAAAAAAACTCAGGTCAAACTTACTCTGTTTAATCCTCCCTTGGGGCCAGGCATGGTGGTTCATACCTATAATTCCAACACTTTGGGAGGCCGAGGTGGGAGGATCACTTGAGTTCAAAAGTTTGAGACCAGCCTGGCAACATATCAAGACTGTCTCTAAAAAGAAAAAAGAAAAGAAAAGAAAAAATCCTCCCTTGCTCATTTCTGTAAGCTTTTTCCCAGAGCATTCAACTGCCTTCCAGCAGTTTTCCCCTCCTGACCTTCTATAAATGGCCCTGCTGCCCTGGTGTCCTTCTGGGCCAAGGCAGGCATCTCAATCTTATCTTTCCTAAAATGTGTCTGTGCTGTGGGCTTTGCTGGAAGCCCCAGATCCTGGCTGAGACAGGCTCCTAAAGGGGTTGGTCACAGTAACTCTGGGTCCCCCACACCTCTTACTGCAATGGGTCACCTGGGTAAACCTCAGTGAGTGAGGAGCAGACTCCAGGCAGCCCCTCCAGGAGCCCTCAGTAGCAAGCCCAGCTTCTTCCTCAGCTCTCCACTGTGCGTCCAACTCCCCAAAAGCCCACAGCAATGATGAGAGGGACTCCGCATCCATCCTCATGATACCCAGCCAGGTCCAGACACGGCTGCTGGCCTTTTCACTAGTGTCTTCTCAACAGCAGTGTCTTTACTCACACGCCCACTCCAGGCCCCTATTTCTTTTTTCTTTCTGTTGCTCCTGCAGGGACCCCCATTATGTACACCCAGACTCTGGTCCTGCCCTGGTACTTGCCTTGTCCCCTTCCAGAATTCACCCCATTCAAGCATATCACGAGCTGGGAGCTGGTGTCGGGCATGCTGACTGGCAGAGGGATATAGTGGTGAGCACCACCCACCCCTCCCCTCCAGAAGTTCCCAGGTTCTCAGGGAAGGAACCCAGGAAACAGTGCCGACTAGAGAGTGATGTGGCAACCTCCGGTCAGGCTGCAAAACGCACATGCTCTGCGCCCTGTGCTCCTGGGTCACACTCAGACCTGCACCTGCAGCCATATGCCAGGTTGCTCATGACAGCATTGTTTACAACAGCAAAATCCTGGCAATAACCCAAGACTGTGGCGCAGTGAATGAATGAACAGGCATAGTAGAATCGTCTGCCCAGCATAAGGCTGGGAGAAAAGAGGAAACTGCAGACATCTTACGCATGATGTCACCTGCCTACAAATTTAAAAACACACAAACTGGCACTATCAGTGATCTTCAAATAGATTTGTAATAAAATTGTAAGAGCATGACCTGTTATACCCCAAGTTCAGAAAAGGTACCTGTATGAAGAGAAGGATGGGGAATGGGGAAAAAGGCTCATAACTTCTTACTTATCCCTATTTTTTTTAAAATTTATTTAAAGACAATGATGCAAAGCAAAGCATGCCACATCATGAGCACATGCTAATCCAGGGGTGGGAATATGGCGTTTGTTAAATAACCCTTTATGGCTCTCTGCTTTGTGTAGCAGCGCTAGACATCACATGCAGCGATCACCCCGAAATTCCACAGATTCTATAATGTATGGAGGCTTTGGGAAAGACAGTGGAGAGCTCCAGGCACTCATAGCACAGCAGGGCGGTGGGCCGCTGGATCATGAGGTCTGCAGCCTGGCCTGAAAGGACTGTGCTCTATCCCCTCACTTCCACCAGCTCCATGCTCCCTCTCTGAAGGATCAGGAGTCAGGCTCTGCTCTGCTCCCTTCCTTCCAGACGTCTCTGTGGATGAAATGCAACCCCACAGAGCGATGGCATCCAGCTCTCAGGCACTTTCCCAGAGGTGACTCATCTGTCCTCTCAACAAGCACATGAGGGGCACAAGACAAGGACTGTCACCCCATTGAGAGATGGGGAGCCAGAGCCTCACAGAAGTCCCAAGAACTGCCTGAGCTGACTCAACAGCCGGAAACTAGGGCAGTCACAAAGCCCATCTGACTTCCACATTTGAACGAGATTCAGGGCTTACTACGGGTCATGTTCGGAGTGGGGAAATGGACCACTGGCCAGTTCTGCCTCCCAGATCATCTCATTTTCACAGTAACAGGCTTCCCAAGGGAGCAAGAGAAGGCCCAGAGAGCCAAGTGTCTTCCTTCAGCTCACACAGCCAGAAAGTCCCAGGGATTTCCTAACATCCCTCCACAACCTCCCCAGAGCATTTCTCTACCAGGAAAATTATTTTTATTACGGGTATCCTCAGGTTCCCTGAAAACCCAACACAAAGCTTCTGCCCCGCCCCACCCCACCCCCACCCCCATCCCCACCCCCACCCCACCCCACCCCACCTCCAGCGAGCAGAAAGCTGAGAGCTGGGGCGGCCAGTGTTTATTTGTTTATGCCATCATCTCCCACTGAACCCAGTCTCCAGCTTCTGAGTGACTCAGAGACCTGATGACCACCAGCAGCTGCTCTTTGCTTGGAGCCAGATAAGCCAACAGGGGGTGAGGGCGTCCATTGCACTTCCTGGTAATCAGGTGGGACACACTCTTTCTCCCCAGTACCCCCACCCCTTGTGGAGTGATAAATGGTGACAGTTAGATGAGACGGAAAGACCCCCATCCCCAGCAACTGCACTGGAGACCCGGCTATCAGCTTGGTGCCAACACTTTAACAAGCCTGCAAGACAAAGAGAGAGTCGAAGCCCCCACCCCACCACCTCACCCCCACCACAGGGAAATAATCTGCCTCCTGGGAACGGGAGAGGTCAGAGAGCCACCAGGGCCACTGGAATACAGGTTCCCAGCCAAGGCCACCCTGAGCCCCAGAGTCTCAGGAATAGGCCACGCTCAGCTCCAGTCCAGTGTGGTCCATCAATTATGGCGACTTCACTGCCCCAGTCTGGTCTCCAGCATGATAAGCAAAGGCTCTTCCCTGCCTAGCTTGGTCTCCAAAGCCTTTCCCCTGAAAGTTCCCTGGGCCAGAAACAGAAGGCATCTTGAGGCTTTATCTGTCCTCAAAAGCCTGATCTCTGGATCCTACTCCATTCACTTTAACTGAATACAACACTCAGCTCCAAAGAAAAGAATACTAATTTTTTCTTTCTTTCCTTCTTTCTCCCTTTTTCTCTCCCTTTCTCTCTTTTTCTTTCTTTCTCTTTCTTTCCTTTTCTTTCCCCCTTCCCCTTCCTTCTTCTTCCCTTCTCCTTCCTTCATCTTTCTCCCTTCCCTCCCCCTCCATCTCTTTCTTTCCTTTTCTTTTCTTTCTTACTCCTTTCTCCTTCTCCTTCCTTTCCTTCTTTCCTTTCTCTTCCTTCCTTCCATCTCTTTCTTTTTCTCTCTCTCATTCTCCCTTTCTTTCCTTCCCTCCTCCTCCCACCCTCCCCCTTCCCCTCCCTCCCCTCACACCTCCCTCCTTTCCTTTCTTCCTACCTTCTTTTCTTTCTTAAAATTGGGCCTTCTTCCAGACTCCTCACATAGTCCCTTACTCTGCTCTTCCTATGGACAGCAGAGAATCATTTGCCAACTTTTCAAATACGCTCCCTTCTCTTAAGATATAGGCTGACCTGGCTGCTTCCTGTGTCTCTCGCAGGCTAACCAGGCACTGTAGGGAAGAGGCCCAAATGCACCTGGCCCATGTACATCCAGAGGCTAAGGCCACAGTCCTGCCCCACGTCGTGAGAGTTCTTTGCAGTGCCTATACACCTATGCATGCCTCCAAACTCGCTCAGGGACAACAGGAGGTTGGGGAAAGGGTGGAAGGTCAGAGACCCTCTTGGAATCTGTTACCTTCATTAACTTTGGAATTCCACAAGCCAGTGTTTTCTCAAGGGTTCTTACACTGAATACTCACCCAGGAGGAGGGGGCTGGGATCTTCACACTCACAGGCTCTAGTGGGGAAATACAGGAGACAGCTTCATGGGGTGAGGCCAGCCACCACCTGCCCCACCCCCAGGTGGAGGAACTAACATTTAGAGAGCAAATACTAACTGGCCAACTTTAGAGTAAAACTAGAGATTCAGAGGTGTTACAGTTTGCAGATGAAGAAAGTGCTCAGAGAGGCTGGGCGCGGTGGCTCACACCTATAATCTCAGCACTTTGGGAGGCCAAGGCGGGTGGATCACGAGATCAAGAGATCCAGACCATCCTGGTCAACATGGTGAAATCCCATCTCTATTAAAAATACAAAAATTAGCTGGGCACAGTGGTGCACGCTTGTAGTCCCAGCTACTCGGAAGGCTGAGGCAGAATTGCTTAAACCCAGGAGGCGGAGGTTTGCTGTGAGATCACGCCACTGCACTCCAGCCTGGGTAACAAAAGCAAAACTCCATCTCAAAAAAAAAAAAAAAAAGAAAGTGCTCAGAGAGGTTAAAGCACTTGGGCACGTTGTGGGGCAGGGGACGGGGGAGGAAGGGAATCAGGAAAAACAGCTAATGCATGCTGGGCTTAGTACCTAGGTGATGGGGTGATTGGTGCAGCAAATTCATGACACATGTCTACCGTATAACAAACCTGCACACTCTGAACATGTACCCCAGAACTTAAAATAAATACATGCATAATAAATACAAATAAAATCCTCTATACAGAAAAATAAATACATGCATAATAAATACAAATAAAATCCTCTATACAGAAAAATAAATACATGCATAATAAATACAAATAAAATCCTCTATACAGAAAAATAAAAACTTGAACAAGATCACACAGCAGGTATAAAACAGCAAAGCTTCAAAACCTGATTTAGTTTTGTTCCAAAGACCACACTCTTCAAATAATTGTAGCTCTCAGTCAAAGAGGGCCAGGATCTCATATGACACAGCCACTCATGAGGCAGGACGCTGAGTGACCGTCCTTGGAACCCAGGCCTGCCGGACAGAAAGCCCACTCAAGTTAGCATGGAGGCCTGTGTGTCATTCAGGGACTGAACAGTATGTCATACTGAAAAGGTTCTAAAGTGACGTCCCCAAACTGTCACCAAGATCCCTACGTGTGAATGCAGCACCCCCTGCCAAAATGCACACGCCTTTCCGTTTTACTATGCATGGATATCAGAGCCTAGGACACAGCAAACCCTCAATAAATGTCTGCTAAATGAACAGTAAGAAAACTAGCCATGTGAAGGCTGTCTTCTAAGTTTTCTGTAAACCCCAATGAAAGCACTGCGCATATACTGCTGAGCAAGTCTCAGAGAAATAGCACATCTTGTAACAATTTTTTTTTTTTCAGTCTGTATGATCCAAGAGAAGTTGCTGCCTTTCAAAGACAAACAAGTTTCCCTTATTTAGACCAAGGACAAACTACAGTCTACAGGCCCATTGCCAGTTCTTGTAAATAAAGTTTTATTGGCACATAGCCACACCCACTCATTTACATATTATCTATGGCTGCTTTCCAGGTACAAAGGCAGAACTGGCTAGCAGTACAGAGCTGTGTGGCCCACAGAGCTGAAAACATTTACCATCTAGCCCTTGATATAAAAAGTCTGCCAATCTTTACTTCAGACATAAATATAACCTACTCAGTGTTGTGCTAACTAGGAAGCTCAGAGCTAAACTTAATGTTAAATTTCAGTAACTCATTCATCTTCAATATTTTTTATATCTTTGTGCCTATATGCTTTGATCTTCTAATCCCATTTTAACATTTTATTTAAAAAAAACTAATATTCCCGGAGTACATATTATATGCCTGGCACTGAATTAAGCCTTTTAATATGTTCTCTTATTTAATTCTCACAGTAAACTCATGGGGTAATATTATCTTCAATTTATTTATTTATGTATTTATTTTAGAGATGGGGTCTCACTCTGTCACCCAGGCTGGAGTGTACTGGTACAATCTGGGCTCACTGCAACCTCTGCCTCCCAGGTTCAAATGATTCTCCTGCTTCAGCCTCCTGAGTATCTGGGATTACAGGCACATGCCATTGTGCCCAGCTAATTTTTGTATTTTTAGTAGAGACAAAGTTTCGCTATGTTGGCCAGGCTGGTCTTGAACTCCGATCTCAGGTGATCTGTCCGCCTCCCAAAGTGCTGGGATTACAGGCTTGAGCCGCCTCACCCTGATCTTATTTTCAATTTATTGAGAAGAAATGAAGGGAAAAAATAAACAAATAAGTCACCAATTGATTGCATAGTGGAAATAGTTGCTATTTCCCCATTCAATCCCAGAGAATAATTAATGCAGGAATTGACTGAAACCCTTTGGGTGCTCAATGAATGTAACAGGCAGCACCGAGATGTAACTGCAGGCAATTTCAGCCAAACTATAGGATTATAAAGTGCTATCGTTCTGGGATCCTTACTGTTTGCAGTCTAGCTTCAACCAAGTCATGCAGTCGCTTTACCATGGATCTTCAGGATTTGGGGAGAATCATGGTGAACTGAAGCTACAGCAGACATGACGGAGGACACAGAGCTACTACTGAAGTCACAGGCTTAGACACTGCCTCCAGTGACATGCCCAGAGCCACACAGACAGAGCACCACAAACAGAAACAACGACCTGCACCCCAGTTTAGTCCCCTTCGGGAGGACTAGGTCCATGTATCGTTAAGAGTATTTTTGAAAAGTTGACCTTTTCTTAAACACCAACATTCTAAGCAGTATTATCTGCAAAATCACAGGTCTCATGTACCCATTCCTGTCTTTTTCAAATTTGAGTTAAATACAAAACAATTTTTTAAATCTTATCTGTAACCTAACATCATCTCACAGCACTCATCGGCACGCTTTGAGAAGCGCTGCCTGGACAGGAGTAGGGGGTGTTGAGGCTGACCATGGGACTGCAAACACTAGCTTCTCTGTCTCAGCATCATCAACCATGGCAGCTTTCTGGGTCTCACTGAACCTTAGTTTGTTCATATGTAAAAGGGGAAGTCGCATCCCCCTCGCCAGATGAGAAGGCGAACTGGGCACATTCTAGGTATTCATATACATCAGCTCTTAAGCAACCTCGGGCTGTTGACCAAGAAACCCTGGAGATGACCACGTCACAGCACTTCTCTTACGGCCACCCTGGGTAGACCGTCAGGGGCTCCAGGCACCCCGAGGGGGAAGAGGCTTAAGATGCCAGGCCATTCCAGGAACCTGGCCAGGATGTCAGCGTGGGCAGCCTCTACAGCTAGAGAATGTGCTGTCAATCATTCCAGGAGCCCATCAAGTGAAAAAAGTACAGGTTGGGTCTGCTCTAGCAGCCATCAGTGATAACAGTGCTCTTCTAAGAGGTTGAAGCAGGCTTGTGACATGACATCAGACCAGCAAGCTCCTGCACCATGAGCAGAAATGCAAACTGTTCAGGCAAAAGTCCAGGGAAAACTGGGAGAGCCACCCTGGACTCGCGATGCACGAGCAGCTCCCTCAGCGCCAGCTCCCACCATCTAACTGATGAATCTGCGAGCCACTAGGCCTGGTTTGCCTAACCACAGCCTCGTGTACACCTGTTGTCCCAGAGTAAGTAATACAGCACCCCTTTCACTCTCGTGTCCCAGCTAATCAGTTTCCGTATGAATAAATGTACTAAAGACCCAAAAAGGAGACGTAGTTTGCCCAAGGTCACAGTCACCGGTGGCCAAGAAGGGAGAAATTGCATCTCTCAGTTCCAGGCAATGTTGTACAGTGGCTTCGGAGTCAGAGCTGTCAAATGCTGCTGGTATTCCCTGGGAACACTTGATTTCCCTCTGGGTGCTCCAGTTACATCAACAGTAAAACAAGCCGGGCGCAGTGGCTCACGACTGAATTACCAGCACTGTGGGAGGCCGAGGCAGGCAGATCGCTTGGGGTCAGGAGTTTGAGACCAGCCTTGTCAACATGGTGAAACCTGGTCTCTACTAAAAATACAAAAATTAGCCAAGTGTGGTGGCGCGCACCTGTAATCCCAGCTACTTGGGAGGCTGAGGCACGAGAATTGCTTAAACCTGGGAAACGGTGGTTGCAGTGAGCTGAGATGGCACCACTGCACTCCAGCCTGGACCACACAGCAAGACTCAGTCTCAAAAAAACAAGAAAAAAGAAAACAGTGAAACAAATGATCACCATAATGGTGTGCATCTCATAGCTCTGTTTTGAGGCTTGAATGGCAAAACATGTGCTACGTGCCCTGTAGAGACCATGGCTTCATACATGGAGATTATCACTACATCTGTGTCCACAGGATACAACTTCCTTGCTGACAGAGAGAAGGAGTCGCATTCATCGCCATAAACATTCTGTGTCCTTTGGTGCCTGAGCCCACTCTGGCCCAACTGTGAAGAGCGGGAGATAACCCGGACCAGCACAATTGGGTTGTTCTAGGGAGTAACTGATAAAAGGGGAAAAAACAGAGCTATGGGCTATGTGATAAGGGAGGCACGGCTGCCACCGCAGATAGGGCGGGGGAAGAGGGCAAGAGGGGTGAGAAAGGCCTGGGAAGGCACAGGGGAGCGGGGAATGTGCTGCCTCTATCTTTCCCAGCGAAGCCCCTCCTGTCCCAGGACCTCTCTGCTCACCACTGTGAGCCTCTCTGCAGACCCTCAGCAGCACCCCCACCAGAAATGACTCCTCTGCCTGCCCCTATGTGACCACAGTATGGCAAGCACAGCCCACCACCCGCTGCAGCACAACGTCACACACCGTTCCCAAGACTGCAGGGAACAGTCTCCAGCCGAAGGGGCCTGGTTCAGTGTAAAACATGAGGCACTTCTCAGCTTCTGGCTCTGCCTTCTCCTGGATAAATAACTTTGGACAAGGTGCATGGCCCCTCAGAGCCCCAGGGTGTTCAACTGTGTAATGGATACACCACTGCTCTCCTAATGGGATGGCTGGGGTAAGTCATATATATGCTCAATAAAAGAGTGTTTCCTTTCTGTCTGACCTTTTCAAAAAAGCCAAAAGAAAACCACTGAGACTCACCATTTGATCGGGGCAACTGTGACGCAACAAATAAAATGTCTGCTATGTGTCTAGCCTGTGAGCAAGGCAAACGTATCGTGAACTCAGGGAGATTACGTTTAGTGTGAGAAAAAAGACATAAAACCAAATAACTTGCACAGATGAATATACAATTGTAACACATCTAGGAGGTATGGATGAGAGCAGCATGTTAACACCCAAACGGACATTATTTACTTCAGGGGATCAGGAAAGCCTGTCTGAGAAGGTGCTGTCAGGCAGGAGCAGAACTAGGAATCCAATCAAAATCAGACTCAAGGCCCCACCCCAACTGCGGTCCGGGCCGCCACGTGCCAGGTGGCCTCAAGTGAACTGAGAACTGGACCACTTGCTGTTTGAGCTGCAACTCCGCTTCAGGCAGCTTGGCACCACTCATCGCTCAGAGCTAGCAGCCTCCCAGGCCACAAGGCCCAGACCTGAGAGGCCAGTCCTTCCACTTGTCAGCTGCAGAACTGCAATGGGCCTTTGTGGCCAACCCAGCTGCTCCCTCCCTCCAGCTGGCACGAGACTCCATTTCCTCATTTGCCACTGACTTGTCACTCTGCCTTCCCGTGGGCTGCAGGGAAACTCTGACCTTTAATCCACTGTCCACGCCAACCAGCTGTACCCAGATCAGAGTCCAGCACTGCCTCCCTGGCTGTGCTCAGAAGGATCATTGGGGCCAAGAAATGCCCACCATCCCCAGAAGCTACCCCAGCCAGCATTATCGACCACAGGCTGAGTGTCTGCCATGTGATCAGCATTTCAATGTCTCCTTGATCTTCAACTGCAGTCCTGCGACATTTGATAGTACTTAACCCTTCACTGCAGGAAAGGAATCCAGCAGTTCACATGGAGGCAGGCCATGTGTATGTGTGAAAGATTCACACCCAGGCCCATCTGCCTCCACATGCACCTGCCCACATCCAACCCTCACAGTACCAGCCATATGGCCCATGTTGTTTCTAGCTCTAAGCACAGAGCCAAGAAATTACCCCCACACACATATCTTCCCACTGAATCTTCCATGTCTTCATTCATTAACAATCCTGTCTTAATTTACCCTTTCTGCAGTATCAGAGTCTGTGCAAAGTGGCACACAACATCTTCAGGACACAGAACCAATGGCAGAGGCATTTTATAGGGAGGTCAGTGGCGACAGCTAAACTGGGAGAATCAGAAAAATGGTGATGTGTGTCTACAATGACACATGTCAGTGCAGGGAGCAGTCATGGCTTCCAGGAAGGACCTCTGGACTTCCCTCTGTCTCCCCCATGCACCCAGTATCACACCAACCACACAGAGGTGCTCATTAAGTGCTAGCTCGTTGTGACAACCAGGCACATCTCAGTAAACCCTCCGCCACAAGCCAGGACAACCTCACCTCAAGCCCAGCTGAACGCCGGACAGAACGTGTGTGAGATGCTTCACCAGGAGAGTCGGGGTCTTAGGTTCCACAGGGAGACCCAAAGGAAGTTGGCAGAGACCCAAGTAAACAGAGATCTTAGTCCTTGCAGCCAGCTGCAACCCCTCGTCCCCCATGGGCATCCAAGCTGTAAGAATCCATGAGGCATTCAGCCAGAGCCACCGTTAAAACCACTTTAAGTATCCTGAAATGTGCTGGGCATATGTCATTCCAGTGCAAGGTTCCACCAGGGTTATTCCCTAGATGACTGAATATTTACTGTAAATCCATCAGGCTCAGAAAATAATACTTGACCGAAGCTCCGTGCAGCTGACAGGCACAGCCATCTTGAGGGGCATCTTTTCCATCTCCTTCTGGCCAAAAGATCAGGCCTGCAACAGGAAAACAGAAAAAAAAAAAAAAAAAACAGTCTTGTTACGGTCACCGACCCCGAGCAGTATTCGGTCATTCTTTCCTCCTTGTATTTGGTCCTAACATAGCCAAAGAGTAACTCACTAAAAATAATTCTCCAAACCTGCTAACACACAAAGGTGAGACTGGCCTCTAGGGAGGTCTTCAGGTGAGAGCTACCTCCCCTGCAGCACCAAGGACCTCTCAGACAGAGAATTGCCAGCTGCTCAGAGCCTCAGGACCACCCTGGGAGGGGAGAGGAGGCTGTAGGGCATCCATTATAAAGACTAGGGGAGAACACTTGTGAGTGGTTTAGAAAGCTGACAGCATGGCCAGGCCTGGCACACAGCCGGGGCTCCCCTGCAGAGCTGAGATGTCCCTGCCGGGAGCTGGGGGTTTAGGGTCAGCTGGTAGGAAGTAGTTCTTTGTTTTGTTTCTTTTTAAAGACAACCACAGAACCCTGGCCTGGCTCCAGGCCTTGTCCGGTACTGCGAGCCTCTTCCAGGGCAGGGCTGGGGCCTGTTCTTTCCTTACTCATTCATTCAGTGATTACTGAGCACCTGCCAGGCACTCAGCACTGTTCCATAAGTGGGGCTGTAGCTTTGTCTTCCCAGTCCAGTGTATCGAAATTACTCCAGAGATAACTGAAGAACAAATCGGTCCACGTGCCTAGGGCTGGAGGCTCAATATCCCCCAGTGATAACAATAACCGCCCTTCGAGGAACATCTATGCTGTACTTGCTAATACCTCGGCCTCTCCATCTGATTCGATCTCTCAAACACCCTGGGACACCTGCCCCTATTTTCCAGATGAAGAAATGGAGGAACAGAAAACCACTCTGCTTCAGGCTAGTAAGAGAAGAGCCTAAGTCTGAGGTTAGACAGTCTGTCTCCCAAGTCTCTGCCCTGATCAGACGTTATGAGTTACCTTGTGAGGAATTCCTGCCCAGAATGGCCGCAGCTAAAACTTAGTTCCAGGCTTTCTGCATGTATGAAACCCTCATCTCATCCTCACAAAAAAACGATGAGTTGTAGATTGTTGTTAACCAACTTTAGAGATGAGAAATGTGGGGCCCAGAGAAGTGAAGCAACTTCCACAAGGTCACACAGCTAAAAAAGAAAAAAAAAAAAACAGAAAACGGGCTTGAGACAGAGCTCGGTAGCTCACGCCTATAATCCTAGCACTTTGTGATGCCGAGGCTGGTGGATCACCTTGAGGCCAGGAGTTCAAGATCAGACTGGCCAACATGGCAAAACCCTGTCTCTACTAAAAATACAAAAATTAGCTGGGTGTGGTGGCGCATACCTGTAATTCCAGCTATTTGGGAGGCTGAGGAATGGGAATCGCTTGAACCAAGGAGACAGAGGTTGCAGTGAGCTGAGATCACACCACTGGATTCCAGCCTGGGCCACAGAATATGTCTCTATCTCCAAAAAAAAAAAAAAAAAAGGAAAAGGAAAAGGTTTTTAACAAGGCAGACTGGCAGACTGGCAGACTGGCTCCAAAGCCCATGAGATTGACCACTACTCCAGCTCCATCAAAAGCAACTATTACCGCCCAAGAAATGTTTACAAACTTAGTGGTTTAAAACAGAAAAAGAAATAAAAATTAAAACAGCACGCATTTACGATCCTCCAGTTCTAGAAGTCAGAAGTCTGACAGGGGTCTCACGGGGCTACAGTCAGGCTGTTGGGAAGTCTGTGCTCCTTTCTGTAGCTGAGAGGGAATGGGTGTCCTTGCTTTTCCTAGCTTCTAAAGCCTGCCTCATATGCCCTGCCTATGGCTTCTTCTTCCATCTTCAATTACAGCTCCAACGCATCTCTTTCACTCTGCCTCTGTGGCCATATCTCTGTCTCTGAATAACTCTCTGCCTCCCTCTTCCACTCCTAAGGACCCATGTGATTATACTGGGCTCTCCCAGATGATCCAAAATCATCTGTCATCTCAGGGTCCTTGGCCTTCACAGCATCTGCAAAGTCCCTTTTGACATGCAAGGCAATATATCCACAGGTTCTAGGGAGTGGGATGTGGACATTCAGGGGGTGGTATTGCCATGAAGGAGTGACAGAGAGCAGCCATCTCCTGTTTTAAGCATTCTTTAGTGAGGAGGTACCGCTCTTTCTCAAAATGGAAATCAAGCCAGCTACCTCACCCTGCCAGCAATGCACACAGCCACATACATTTGCAGTGGCCAAAGAAGAAATCATGAATGAAAGAGTAAGGTATGTTTTCTTCTTAAAAACATATCCGGCTGGGCGCATTGGCTTACGTCTCTAATCCCAGCACTTTGGGAGGCCGAGCGGGTGGATCACGAAGTCAAGAGATGAAGATCATCCTGGCCAACATGGTAAAACCCCATCTCTACTAAAAAATAAGCTGGGTGTGGTGGCCTATGCCTGTAGTCCCAGCTACTAGGAAGGCTGAAGCAGAAATGCTTGATCCAAGGAGACGGAGCTTACAGTGAGCTGAGATCGCGCCACTGCACTCCAGCCTGGCGCCTGGCTGCAGAGCAAGACTGTCTCAAAATATAAATAAATAAATAAATAAATAAAATATCCACCCCATTGCCCCTTATAACATCTGGGACTCCCCAGTGTCCTCGTTTGTAGAAAGGAAAACAGTGCTTGCCACACAGGGTTCATGCCAAGATCACTGCTGTCCTCAGAGTCAGAATGGCCTCAGATCAATGAGGACATTTTATGTGGTTGACACTGTGCTAGGTGTTTAACATACATTATTTTATTTACTTAAATTGCAACAGCTGGTGGGAGGTAGACTTAGTTTTCTCACTCTACATATGAGACTCCTAAGGCTCAGACTTTAAGAGACAGAGTCAGGCCAGGTGCAGTGGCTCACATCTGTAATCTTTGCACTTTGGGAGGCTGAGGTGGGTGGATCACCTGAGGTCAGGAGTTCAACATCAACCTGGCCAACATGGCAAAACCCCGTCTCTACTAAAAATACAAAAATTAGCCAGATGTGGTGCGCACCTGTAATCCCAGCTACTTGGGAGGCTGAGACAGGAGAATCACTTGAATCCGGGAGGCAAAGGTTGCAGTGAGCCAAGATTGTGCCATTGCACTCCAGCCTCGGCAACAGAATGAGGATCAGTCTCAAAAAAAAAAAAAAGAGATAGAGTCAGATTCTGCATCCAAGTTGGGTTTGACACCAAAGCTGTGTTCTTTCCATTCTGAGACACACTCTTTCTTATTTAAATAAGACAGTGTTTCTAGGCCAAGTGCAGTGGCTTATGTCTATAAATCCCAGCACTTTGGGAGGCCCAGGTGGGTGGATTGCCTGAGGTCAGGAGTTCGAGACCAGCATGGCCAACATGGCGCAACCCCATCTCTACTAAAAATACAAAAAATTAGCGAGGTGTGGTGGCAGGTGCTACCTGGGAGGCTGAGGCATGAGAATCACTTGAACCCAGGAGGTGGAGGTTGCAGTGAACCGAGTTTGAGATTGCAGCACTGCACTCCAGCCTGGGTGACAGAGAACAGAATGAGACTCTGTCTTAAAAAAAAAAAAGACAGTGTTTCTAGAAAGTTAGAAAGTTCAAGAAGGTTCTGGCAATGGTTGAGTAGCTCCTATTGAACCAGTTCCCTGGTACAGAGCAACTATAAACACTGAACAAACTATTTTTAAAAAATTAAAAATCTTCAAGGCACCAGATGACCAAAAGTAGGACATCCTGAAGTGTGATCAAGACTTGGAAAAGAAGCTCAGCACTCCAACAAGTTCCTGCTTTTGTTCAATTTAATCTGAAGGTAGGCCCAGTTCTGCAACATGTGGGTGGCTAACACTCGGACGGTCTTGCTGTGCTGAAACATCAGGACAGAGATCAAGGCAACACAGCAGGTGAAAGTGAGAGAAGAAATCCTGGAAAAGAAGTATTTCTGAAAAGGGGAGTTCAAGTTCTGTGTACAAATGTTCCCTAAGTCACTAAGTGACTCCTGAGCCAAGCTTGTATGCAGTAGCCCAATTAAAGCCAAAAGAACTAAACAGCAATTTCCATTGCTGCCCAATACCAGGGAGTCAGAGTTTGAAGTCTGAGTTCACTGAGTTAACTACCTAGTGAAATAAAAAAGCACTACTCTTTGGAGGAACAAAACAGAATCAGCCCCTACAAGGTATCACTCACAATGTCTGTGATACAATTTTAAAATAGCTGAATATAACAATCAACCAAAGAGGAAACAAAAACAGGAAATGTGATCCATTCTTAAGGAAAAAGACAGTTATGGGGACAGTCCCCATGACCCCGAGGTGACCCAGTTTCTGGAATTAGCAAACAAGGGTTTTTAAAGCAGCTATTGTAACTATGCTCAAAGACTCAAAGGAAAATATATTCTTAGTAAACAAAAAGATAAGAAAGGTTAGCAAAGAAAGAAAACAGAAGACCCAAATAGAAATTCTAAAAATTTTTTTTAAAAACCTGAAACAATCCATTGGATGCATTTCACAGCAGGCTGAGCAGGAAAGAAGAGTCAGTACAATCTGAGGAGAGACCAGTAGAAATTATTTAATCTGAACAACAGAATAAAATTTTGAAAAACTGAAGAGAGCCTCAGAGACCTGTTAGACAATATCAAAAAGCCTAACAGACATGTAATTTTAGTCCCAAAAGGAGGAAAGACAGATAATGGAGCAGGATCAATATCTTGGGCTGGAGGAAAGGCTGAAAGTGTTCTAAATTCAGTGAAAGACATGAATTTATAAATATGAGGATATCAGCAAATCCCATGCCGGATATATATGTATTTTAAAATCACACCTAAGTGCACAATGGCTGAACTGCTGAAAACTAATGTTTAAAAAACCTCATGAAAAGAGCTAGAGAAAAATAATGGTTCTAATTTATTTAAATCATTGAAAAAACAGATAATCACACCTGAACCTAATATGTGCTCTGCAGGTGACTTCCTCTTGTCCCATTTATTTATTTATTTATTTCCTTGAGATGGAGTCTTGCTCTGTTGCCCAGGCTGCAGTGCAATGGCACAATCTCAGCTCACCACAGCCTTTGAATCCCAGATTCAAGTGATTCTCCTGCCTCAGCCTCCTGAGTGGCTGGGATTACAGGCATGCATTACCACATCTGGCTAATTCTGTATTTTTAGTAGAGAACAGGGTTTCTCCATGTTGGTCAGGCTGGTCACGAACTCCCAACCTCAGGTGATCAGCTCACCTCAGCCTCCCAAAGTGCTGGAATTACAGGTGTGAGCAACACTGCCTAGCCAGGATATGTTTTTAACCTTTAATTTCCACATCTGAAAATGGTGGTAAACAACATCTACTCATTTTGCGTGTTTGTTACCTACACCCTCAACTCCTGAATTGATATGTTGAAATCTTAACTGCCAAGGTGATGATCTCAAAAGGAGAGGTCTTTGAGAATTGTTTGGGTTATAAGGGTAGAAGATTAGTGCCCCTATAAAAGGGGCATGAAAGACCTTATTTATTTGCCCATTTCACCATATAAAGACCCAATAAGAAGGCATCCTTGCTGAACCAGGAAACGCGTCCTCACCAGACACCAAATACGTCCGAGCCCTGATCTTGGACTTCCCAACCTCCAGGACCATGAGAAATAAAGTTCTTCTGTTTACAAACTACCAGTCTAAGGTGGTTTGTTACAGCAGCCAGAATGAACTGTGACAGGTGGGCATAAACAACTCGAAGCACTTAGCATGTTGCTGGGCACACATTAAGAGCTTGATGGATCTAACATTCTCATCTCAAAAGGAAGAAGCTCCTGCAGGTCACCCCAGGGCAGTCACTCCAGGACTGCACACACTCACTCCTCAGCTTCTACAAGCCACCACCAAGACCTGCCCAGGGAAGCAGCCCCAGAGAGGCACTGCTCCTGAATGTCAGGACTGGAGTCCCATCAGCTGAGAGAGCCACTTCCCGCAGGAAGGGGAACTGTGATTGATGGTACCAGCCTCAGTTAATGACAGGGGAGTGAGCAGGGGACACAGTCTGTTAAATATTTACGGAGGCCCACAGGCAAGTCTGAAGCCAAGTTTGTTTTCTTGGGGTCGGGTCCATTAAAGCTCTGTCACCTGAGGAAGAATTATGACATGGTCTGTTGGGTATTACTGCAGCCAAGTGGTGGTCCCTGACCAAAGGCAAGGGCTGCCCTGGTGCTGAAAAGAAGCTGGCTGCACCTCACCCTCTGCCTGCAAAAATACACAATACGTGGCATTGTACACCAGGACCTCCTTATCATCAAATCATAATACACTCTCAGGGAGCATTTTCCTTTTGTCTCCCATTTACTTGCTGTTAGATTCCTTTCCTTTGCTCTTTCTCTAATGGGTTGGCTAAAATTTAAAACCTACATAATGCCAATAATTGGCTTTGATGTGGAACTGGAAGTTATACATGCTAGTGAACAGGCACTCTGAAAAAGGACAAACAGGCTGGGCACGGTGGCTCACACCTGTAATCCCAGAACTTTGGGAGACTGAGGCAGGTGGATCACCTGAGGTTAGGAGCTCAAGACCAGTCTGACCAACATGAAGAAATCCCGTCTCTACTAAAAATACAAAAATTAGTGGGGTATGGTGGCACATGCCTATAATCCCAGCTACTCAGAAGGCTGAGACAGGAGAATTGCTTGAACCCAGGAGGCGGAGGTTGCAGTGAGCCGAGATTATGCCATTGCACTCCAGCCTGGGCAACAAGAACAAAACTCCATCTCAAAAAAAGAAAAAAAGAAAGAAAAGAAAAATGACAAATCACCACTTTGGGAAACTGTTTTGCACTATTCCTTAATGCTGAATATATACAAACCCTTTGACCTGCAGTCCCACTCCTCAGTATAAATGCACAGATTATGTGTGCATATGTTCACTAAAAGGCATGTCTAAGCCGGGCACTGTGGCTCACGTCTGTAATCCTAGCACTTTGGGAGGCTGAGGTGGGTGGATCACCTGAGGTCAGGAGTTCAAGACCAGCCTGGCCATCACGGTGAAACCCCATCTTTAAGAAAATTAAAATTAAAAAATTTTTTTTAAATTAAAAAAAAAAAAAAGGCATGTCTAAGGAGATCACCACAGCACTTTTCACAACAGCCAAACACTGGAAACTACTCAAATGTCCGTCAACAGTAGAATGGATTTCTTAAACATGCACACAATCTAGTTACCAGTGAGAATGATCTAGAAATCCATGTACCACGTGATTTTGGGCGAAAGACACCAGACACAGGGCAGTGTGTGATGATGTTATTTATATTAAGTACATAAACAGGTTAAACTAATCTACATGGTTAGAAGTCAGAACAAGGATTTCCTGAGTGGCTGACAGGGAGGGGGCTTCCAAAATGCTGGAAATGTTCTGTTTATCCAGGTGCTGGCTCCACACTCAGGTTCGGTTTGAGAACATTTGTCAAGCTATCGATACACATATGACACGTGCTCTTTCCTCCATGCACATTATGTCTATGAAGAGTGAGCTCATATTTTTTGAGTTTCTCTTGTGAAAATATGTTTGCTGGAATGTCAAAGACATCGAAACACCCCCTCCAGGCTTGGGAATCGTCCGCTTCCAGGTTTCCCTGTTTCATCATATTCTCACGCTCCACTGCCTCACAGCTGACCCTTCCCCAGAGAACACTGAGGGGAAGTCTTCACAATAAGCATGCTCTGCTTCAGTGACATGGAATTGCCCCACAAGAAAACGTGGCCCCAGACTATTCTCTTGCCTTCAACTCTCTCCTCTCTGCCTCCCAGGCTGTCACGGCCAAATCTGTCATTTCTTTCTTTACCCTCCCTACTGGGCATTTGCACCAGCTGAGCTCCAGCAGTGGACATTTGGAAGAAAAATGAAAAACAGGCTGCATCTATTCCCCCCAACACCAAGACAGCATCTCTGCATGTCCACTCCCCCTAAATATGGGATGGGCAGATGGGTGCTTTGGTAACTGAAGACTTAAAGTATCCAGGTGTGGCACAGGCTGGTAAATGGGGTATGAGGTACAGAACGCGGAAAGCGAGGGAAGGCGTCCCTGGTACCAAAGCTGTGAGAGGAGTAGTTTGCAGGGGTAGCCACAGTTAGTGTCTGTCTCCCAGTGCGTGTGTGGCTATGCCTTCCTCCCTCTCTGCCTCTGAGCCTCCTGAACTCTGCGTGTGCCCGTGTGTGTTTCTCTTTCTCTCTCTTGCAGAAGAGACAGGTCATGTTATTAATCTTAGCACCAGCAAGAGTCAGCAGATGCTGATCATAACACCTCTGAGATCTGGCCAACAGGGCCGCAGTCAGAGCTGCAAGAACGAGAAATCAGTTCCGTGAGGTCAGAACCACCACGTCACCAATGTCTTACAATCTGGGTGTGCCTCAATTTCTCTTTCTCTCAGGATCATGAAGTAAGATTTCTTCAACACTGAGACCACAAACACAATGTCTTCTTTATCTTCTTCCAAGGAAGGGAAAGGCGGCAAATTATCTGGGGTGCTCACACGATTTCTCTGTGGTACCATAGAAGCTGGGGCTTCCCTACACCGGAAGATAAATCAGGGATATCCATTCCCAGAGAAAGCGGCAGCTGTTCCCCCCCGCCCCCACCATTGACGGGCTCTATTTTTGCTTCATTTCACTTCCTCCCTAACATGTGCTGGGAGGACTCGATCAGCTGCTTTGGAATTCCCAAGCCTTCAAGCACCCACTCCCCTCACACTTACCCGATTCCTCATTGAGGGGGGCGGGGGTGGAGTGGGAGCCACAGGACCCAAGGTGTGAATCCTCATGCTGTGGTCACAGTCGTGTGGCCTTGGGGACATCCCTTAAGCTCACTGAAAGTGTCTCCTCATCTGTTCAGTAAAAACAAGGACTGAGCCAGGGACAGTGGTTCATGCCTGTAATCCTAGGACTTTGAAAGAAGGTGGGCGGATCCACTGGACCCAGGAGTTTGAGACCAGCCTCGGCAACATGGTGAAACCCCATCTCTACAAAAATTAGCTGGGGATGGTGGCGCACCTGAAGTCCCAGCTACTCGGAAGACTGAGGTGAGAGGATAGCTTGAGTCCAGGAAGTGAGTGAAGGTTGCAGTGAGCCAACATCATGCAACAGCATAGGTGACAAAGTAAGACCCGGTCTCAATAATAATAATAATAGGCCAGGTGTGGTGGATCACACCTGTAATCCTAGCACTTTGGGAGACTGAGGCAGGTAGATTACCTGAGGTCAGGAGTTCAAGACCAGCCTGACCAACATGGTGAAACTCCATCGCAACTAAAAATACAAAAATTAGCTGGGCGTGATGCAGGCGCCTATAATCCCAGCTACTCAGGAGTCTGAGGCAGGAGAATCACTTGAACCCAGGAGGAGGAGGTTTCAGTGAGATGAGTTTGTTCCCCTGCACTCCAGCCTGGACAACAACAGCAAAACTCCATCTCAAAAAAATAATAATAAGAAGAAATAGAAACATGTGTCCTCTGGAGTTCATTTGTGGACGAGACACTGAATGTATAGAGTGCTCAGCGCACAGGAGACTCACGACACAAGCAGACAGTCAACTTCGCCCTGAACAGCACGGTGCTGCTGTCACTGTGGCTACTCCACGAGTCAGACTTGGGAGATGCAAACCGAACCCAGTTGAGTCCCTAATGTTGTTAAGGGCTTGCTTTCCTCTGTACTTGGTCAGATACAACGTGGGTCTCCGCAAGGAGGAGGCAAGTGGCTGACACAGAACCAGCCTTCTGCCAGCGGGCACCTTCACTTGCAGGATGCAGCAGAGCCCTGCTTGAGCTCTGCAAGGTCCATTGCCTATAGCCATTCTTCAGAAACACTGACATTCGTGTTCTGCCAGCCTCCAGAAACCCAAGTGTGTCCTGCACAGTGCTTGGGAATTCACCAGGTGCTTAGGAAATGTTGAGTGGAAGGCAGGGCATGGTGGCTCAAGCCTGTAATCCCAGTACTTTGAGAAGTGGATCATGAGGTGGGTAGTTCAAGGCTACCCTGGCCAGCATGGTGACACCCCATCTCTACTAAAAATACAAAAAATTAGCATGGTGGTACACACCTATAGTCCCAGCTACTCAGGAGGCTGAGGCAGGAGAATTGCTTGAACCCGGCAGGTGGTGGTTGCAGTGAGCCAAGATTGCGTCACTGCACTCCAGCCTAGAAGACAGAGCAAGACTCTCAACTAAAAAAAAAAAAAAGGAAATGATGACTGAAATAGTGAGCAATTGATTCCAGCTACATAGAAAGTACTCACATGCTAGTTTCTAGCATAGTGCTAGAAGCCAGACACCATCAAACATGAAAGACACAATCCCTGCCTTCAAAGAGCTTTCAGTCTGTACCAAGATTTCCAGAGAAGCAAGCACACACGCAGGACAGGACCATAAATGAGGACATTTGGTGCTGTCCAGGTTGCCATGGAGGGCTGGCAAAAGCTGAGGGACGGGAGGGAGGGCTGGATCACAGGGGATGTAAGAGGTCCCAGCATGTCAGCACACAAGAAACCCTGGAAATAATCCCATTCACTGTCTTCACTGAAGAACCGAGAAGTAAAACCTGGAGAAGTAAAGTGACTCGCCCAAGACCACTCAGCTAAGACCTGTAGAGGCAGAGTGAGAAGCAAATCTCAATAAGAAGGGTGTGCTGGGCACCATGCCTAGGAGAAACTGGTCCTTAAATTGGTAGGTGCTGCTGGGCATGGTGGCTCACACCTGTAATCCCAGCACTTTGAGAGGCCAAGGAGGGTGGATCAGGAGGTCAGGAGTTCGAGACCAGCCAGGCCAACGAGGTGAAACTGTCTCTACTGAAGATACAAAATATTGGCCAGGTGTGGTGGTGAAAGCATGTAATCCCAGCTCCTCGGGAGGCTAAGGCAAGAGAATCACTTGAACCTGGGAGGCGGAAGCTGCATGAGCCAAGACAGTGCCATTGCACTCCAGCCTGGGCAACAGGGCGAGACTCCATCTCAAAAAATAATAATAATAATTAGTAGGTACTGGGGCATTGTCCTTAGAAGGTGGCACAACTGGAAGCCCAGAAGAGCACGTATTTACCACACCTCCTGAGTGCTGGTTCTGAGGGCTCTGGCTGTGCTCCTGTGATCTCCAACAATGCCGTGAGGTATGAGCTCACTTTGAAACAGGAACACTGCTACACAGCAAAGTCCAAATATGCCCAAGCCATGCAGGAGTCAGCGAGAGACAGAGCTGGGACACGAGCCCAGGCACTGCCTCCAGAGCCTTTGTTCTTTTTTTTTTTTTTTTAAGATAGAGTCTCACTCTGTCACCCAGGCTGGAGTGCAGTGGCGTGATCTCAACTCACTACAACCTCCACCTCCTGGATGCAAGCGATTCTCCTGCCTCAACCTTCCAAGTAGCTGGGATTACAGACACCTGCTGCCATGTCTGGCTAATTTTTGTATTTTTAATAGAGACAGGGTTTCGTTATGTTGGCAAGGCTGGTCTCGAACTCCTGATCTCAACTGATCTGCCTGTCTTGGCCTCCCAAGTGCTTGGATTACAGGCGTGAGCCACCTCACCCGGTCCTGGGCCTGGGCCTTTGTTCTTAACCACTAGTCTGCCTTGCCTTTGAATGACTATGTGATAAGAAAGACTGGGAGCAGAGCAGTAGGATAAGAAACTTCTAAAAGAAGGAGATGGGAATGGCAGGTTGCAAGAAATGCAAGGAAAACAGAGGTTACCAAAGCATCAATAACCTCTCCTGCCAGGAGCTGACCAAAACGGCCCCAGCAGGGCATGAGTCTTGCTCCTTTTCCCTCAGTGATGTCATCACGTCACCCATGACATGCTTCTCCAGACTGGCTCCCTGTCAGAGTGGACGATGGGTCTCAGTATGGCCTGAAGCCATGATATCATTCCCCCTAGGCTCAGGGAGTGGGGAAGCAGGCCTCCAGAACAGCCCGCCCCGGCCACTTCTCCCCACCCCCTTGCAGGTGAGAAGGCAAATGCCCTTGTCGGCAAGATGCCTGTGGGCAGCATCCAGGGAGGCTGTGGGCACTTCTCGCCAATGGACACTGTCCTACAAATCCAACGGTCTCAGGCACCTAAAAGTTATGGGAATATGACTGCGCTAATAAGGATCCCAGCGTGACTTCACGATAAACTAGACCAGACCAGATCAGTAAGGAACAGCAATCATAATTTTAAGACAGAAAGAGAGGCAGACAGGAAGACAGGGAGACAGCAGTGGGGAAGGGAAAGAGGAAGAGAGGGAAAAAGAAAGGAGGGACGTGATGTCAAGCAATGACCAACTTCAGAGACAAACAGGCCAGGAGGAGAATTCTAGCTCTGAGCCTTCCACACTATGAAGCTTTAAGCTTCAGCTCTTTGACTCTGCATCCGTATCTGTGAAATGCCTTGCAGAGCTGGGGAAGGCCAGAGATAACCTGTGTGAGGCTCTTGCACACGGTAGACCTCAATATAGGCAAAGTTCCCATTTCGTCAGGATCACCTCCATCGCCTTCATCTTTAGGCTTGAAGATGCTAAAGGTACTGAAATGACGGAGAAAAGTCATGAACACTATTCTTCTCCAAACGACATACCTTCAAAATGTGTTGTTTTTTTAAATTCAAATTCCTTTTGTTTGACTATACCCACAATATCCCTCAGGAAAAGGTCAGCAAAGGCCCAAATGTCAATCAAATCCCCATGAACAAAGGGGCAAAGTGCCAAGGACCTGAGCCGTCTAACAATGACTCAAGGTGACAGTTCTTACAGAACAGCAGGACCCGCGCTTGAAGATTCCAGATGCAGAAGTTCAAGGGTATAAAAGTTCTCCAAGAAAGTTCACTAAGTTTGTTTTTTGGGTTTTTTTTTGTTTGTTTTTTGGTTTTTTTTTTTGGTTGGGGGGGTTTGAGACAGGGTCTGGTTCTGTCACACAGGCTGGAATACAGTGGCGTGATCATGCCTCACTGCAGCCTCAAACGATCCTCCCACCTCAGCCTCCTGAGTAGCTGGGACTACAGGCAAAAGCCACCATGCCCTGCTCATTTTTTTGGTAGAGAGAGGGTTTCATCATGTTGCTCAAGCTGGAAAGGAAGTTCACTAAGTTTGACAGAGACTCAAGAGTTTACTCTGGTCTTTGCTGCAAAGAGCTTAAAATCTTATTTCAAAAACAGGACTGGCTGGGCGCAGTAGCTCACGCCTGTAATCCCAGCACTTTAGGAGGCCGAGGTGGGCGGAGCACCTGTGGTCAGGAGTTCAAGACCAGCCTGGCCAACATGGTAAAACTCTGTCTCTACTAAAAATACAAAATTAGCTGGGCATGGTGACACGCCCCTGTAATCCCAGCTACTTGGGAGGCTGAGGCAGGAGAATCGCTTGAACCTGGGAGGTGGAGATTTCAGTGATCCAAGATCACGCATTGCACTCCAGTCTGGGCAACAGAGTGAGATTCCGTCACACAAAAAAATAAATAAATAAAATAAAATAAAAGCAGGACTATGAGAAGTAGTCCATTTAAGGACTAAGTCAAAATATTATCCTAAACAGTAGTAGATGTGCCGTATGGAGTTCAGGGAAGCTGCAGGAGAGATCAGAGCTGCTTTTCTGGGAAGTCCACGTGTCCCCTGAGAGGTATGTGAGTTGGGAAGAGGGAGAGAGACCCTCAGGGTAGGGATAGGGGTAATGTCAAAATAAGGAGGATGGAAGGAAATGGCATTTATTAGTCAGGAATCACAAAGAAAATCTTTTTAATCGCCCACTTAATCCCATTCATCCTCACAACCCCACAGACGGGTCTCACATCCGAAACTTACAGACACAGCAGCATGAAGAGGGCAGACACCATGCCCAGTCTGTGTGGCTGACAAGGGTGGACTTGAACCCAGGTCCATCAGACTACAAGTCCCCTTGGGGGCCATCATCACACCACAGGCTGCCTCACTTTAGGATCTGGGCATGCTCTAGGCGCTCAGAGCTCCCACTCTCTGAGGGGCTGGGGAGTTGGCATCATCGGCGAGAGGAAACTTTCCACCACGCCACTCTGCTGAACCTGTCCTCTCCCACATCCCACAGCTCCATACATCCCATAATCACCACCTTTGTTCTGACTCCTCTTTAAAACCTGGATTAGCTGGGCTTCCGGGGAGGTCACGCTCCTGACTTTGGAATGTACTTCTGACTTTCACAGAAGCAGGTCTCTACTCAAGTCACGCAGACACATCTCACTAAGTAAACTTTGGCAGCCATCTAGCTTGCTCAAGGACTCTGGCTAAGTCCAAATGTGGGGGAAGGGGGCAGAGGAATGAGATGACAGCACGAACAGCCCGAGACAGGGAGCAGGGACATCGGCTCTGCTCTCCTGTCACCCAAGCGCCACGGAGGACAGGAGTTGTGGAAAACTGGCAGAAGTGCTCTGGGGGTGCCTAGGAGCTGACTTATTTCTCTCCTCTTCCTGCATAGAGGACAGACCTCACTTAGGCACCCTCCCATCAGAACAGGCCCAGGAGATGGGAAGAGTGTACAGGCAATGCTAACATCATCCAAAGGAAAGAGAAAGGATGAAGACGGGAGAAGAGAGGAAAGGGAGAGGAAGGGAAAGAAGGGAGCAGCTCTAACAAATACTCAGGAGAAATTGAAATTCACCATATTCAAAACCTGTCAGAATAGCACTCGAGAAAAGAGCTCTGACTGGGGGAACCTGAATCCCCAGAGCTCCGTGGGAACTAGGTGGCATTACAGCATTCATAGCAAGCCAAGTGTGAAACCACACACATGCACACACACACACACTCACACTGCTGTTTGGGGTGTGTGTGTGTGAATCACTGTATGTTTTCCCAGTATCTCCATGGTGCAGGTCACAGTCCTGCTCTCCTGAAAGGCTTCCCCTCTAGGCCAGTGAGTCTCAAACCTGAGTATACCTAAGCATCACTGGGTTTGCGCCAATGCAGACCCTGAGGCCCACCCCTGTAACTCTGCTCAGTATACCTGGCCGGGGCAGGGGGTGGTGGGTATCTATTTGACAGGGCCCCCAGGTGAGGCAGGGGTGCCAGAGAACTCCCCAGAGAAACTCTGTTTCAGAGGACTTACTGCTCCACGAACAAATCGATCTCTTTCCAGCATGAGGCCTTGGAGATAAAAATGAGAATGAGTGATGGCTGCTAGAAGGAAGGAGGAGGGGCCCATGAGCTGTCCTTACTGAGTTCCATTCTGTGCGGGGCACAGGCAGGGTCCAAACACCCAGCATCTCCCTTCCTCTTCATCCTCCCCATGGAAGCAGTTGCTAGAAGCCTGTGCAGATGAGCAGCTAAGGCTCCCCAGGGTGCCTTTTCACTGAACTAGGAAACAGCAGAACTGGTAACTTCCCTTTGTCTCAGAGAAAAGAAAATAAGGAAAGGATCACACTCTGTGGCAAAAATTTGGAGCGGCTTAGAGGAGAAGGACGTGGAGAAGAAAATCAGGAAAATAAATTATCGAGCACATATTACTTTGCATACTTGGCCACATCCCTTTGAGTCCTTCAGTCCTTGACTATGCTTATTTCACAGATGAGGAACAGAGGCTCAAAATGTGTCCAAAGATGAACACCCCTAAACACACTATTTTTTTTTGTTTTTGAGACAGAGTTTTGCTCTGTTGCCCAGGCTGGAGTGCAATGGCACAATCTCAGCTCAATGCAACCTCCGCCTCCCAGGCTCAAGCAGTTCTCCTGCCTCAGCTTCCTGAGTAGCTGGGATTACAGGTGCCCACCACCATGCCCAGCTAATTTTTGTATTGTTAGTAGAGATGGGGTTTCACCATGTTAGCCAGGATAATCTCGATCTCCTGATGTTGTGATCTGCCTACCTCGGCCTCCCAAAGAGCTGGGATTACAGGCATGAGCCACTGTGCCCAGCTGAAGTATTCCTCTTATAATCAGAAAACAACATTTGAAAAGGAGAAAGGGGAGAGAGAGAGAGAGAGTGAGAGAGAGAGAGAGAGAGGATACACAGCTCTCACCTCATGCTATGGCTCTAGAAGCAGGCCACCTCTGTGCACACTCCTGGCTGTCACAAACCATAACACTGGGAGGAAGAACAGACCTCAGCTGTGAGGGAGGGGATGATGTGCAGCTTGCCACGGTCACTGGCTAAGATGGGAAAGTGTTAAGACCCAAACCCAGCACCCTAATACCTCCCCCCAACAACCACAGAAAACTGAGTACAACTAGCAGTGACACACCCCATCATTACAGTGGAGGACGTTCCTCCAGTATACATACACAGGCACCCAAAGTGCCGCATCCAAAGAAGCACGCATGGCAAAAGGGAAACAGCACCTCCTCCTGCAGGCACAGCACAGCCCGGGCTCCCCCCGCCACACACACACACCCCGGGAGGCCAACCAAGACTCTGAAAGGCGAGGGAAGGGCCAGGTGGCAGGCCAAATGCCAAAGATCAGTAGGCTTCCTAAAGGTGGAAAGGGCACCCGCCAGGGGATGTGAAGGAAGGGAAGCGTTGGCAGAAGCCATAAAGGAGATGAAGAACCTTCTTTTGGGGAAGAAGAGGATCACACGGCAAATTGAACTGGCTCACTTCTGTCTCAAACCCGCTTTACAATTAGGCCACAGGTCACACCCACCGCTAACATTCACGGTGCACGTTTCAGATCAGAGACATTGCACACCAAGAATGTCAGCGTGGTTCAGACTCTCAACACCCCTGCTAGGTAGGTATCAGTCCACACTTGTGTTACAGGTGACAAAACCGCAGCACAAGTCATACGGGTGGTAATAAGAGGAACTGGGATTGAGGACCCACAGTCCAGGCTCTTAAACTTTTAGCTTCAGCTACTGCCATCCCTAATCTCTGGACACGGTGGATATGTCACTCACTGATTCTCCTCTGGGTTTCTATCCCTGCTGCTCCTCCAACTGTTACCCACCTTGGTGAACTTCTACTCATCCTACCAAGCCCTTCTCCTCCTCTGTGCAGCCTCTCCCAATCTTCTCATTAACCCCTTTCGACTCCCACACAAATCCACGGCTGCCCTTTCCCCGGTGCTCCCATGGCATAATGACATTATCAAATTTAAATCCTAAGCCCGTCATCTCTACTGTGTCATTCATTCTGGCACTGCAACCCAAGATCCGGAAGGGCATGTTGTAAAAACATGCAGGCTGTATTTTCTCCATAACCCAAGCCCGAGATTGAACTGCCCTGAGCTTTGCATGTTCCCTTGAGCTGGGAGCAGCGTTAGGACACTAACTACATTGCCTTAAATTCTGTGTCTCCCAGATATGGGGCACTTGGCTGCCTAGTAGCTAGTGGTGCTCAATTAATGTTCATGATGGGCATTCATCCAGTAGACATTTACTGCACACCTATTATATGCTAGTCACTGTGCTTGGCCAGAGTGATGGAGGTCGTTTTTAATGAAGAGATGGCAATAGATTCCAAAAGAGGTTGGGCATGGTGGCTCACACTTGTAATCCCAGCACTTTGGGAGGCTGAGGCAGGTGGATTGCCCGAACTCAGGTGTTCACAACCAGTCTGGGCAACACGGTGAAACCCTGTCTCCACTAAAATACAAAAAAATTAGCCAGGCGTGACGGCATGTGCCTGTAGTCCTAGCTACTCAGGAGGCTGAGGCAGAAGAATTGCTTGAACCCGGGAGGTGGAAGTGAGCTGAGATCGAGCCACGGCACTCTAGCCTGGGCGACAGATCAAGACTCTGTTTCAAAAAAAAATCCAAAGGAGAAATGAATAACACATAATCATTGATTCACAGAAGCCGTGAAATGCAGAGATGCAGCAAAGATTTTGTGGGGCAGAGGCCTCCCCTGGGAAGCACAGGCTCTGAAGTATCTGTAGCATATTTGTTCCCTGCCTCCATTGTGTACTGTGTACACCAGGAAGGGTATTTAGCATTTCTAAGCTTCACCTTCCTCCTCAGAAATTAACAAGTACCTTTACTTCTTAGGGTTGCTGAGAGGATAAAATGAGACAATCCATGCAAAGTGCACAGCGGGTCCCACCACACAGAAAACATGCAATTGGTATTAGCTACTTTTGCTACCACCTAGTAGCTCCATACATGAAAGTGAAAGCTAGCCACGACGATTTTTCAGCAGCCAAAAATGCTCCTGAAGGATAAACATATTTTTGTGCTTCTAGAAGTTAGAAGGGATTTCTTTCCTATTCATTTACCAAATAAGGAAAAGAACATGTTACCCTTCAGTTAAGTCCAGATCCAAGTAATCTAGGGTTATGCTTACCCAGCAGGTAAAAGAGCTGAACGTAAATCAGGGGTATGTCATGGGAATCATCAGAAGGCTGCAAGGAAAAACAGGCATTCCATCTGAGCCTGCCCAGATTTCTCTAAAACCTTCAGAATGACACACCCAGAGGCCAGAGGCAGGCCCTTGTTTTGGGACACCATAGGCACTCCAGGCTGGAAGCCTGCTGCCCCATGTCCTCACCTATCCCCAAGCAAGACAGCCAGAGCAGGCCAACACCAGCAAGTGAGAGGGCAGGAAAACAGGAGGAACTGTGCCAGGCAGGGGAAGGAGAGGGCAGCTCAGTGGTGCAGTCAGCAACAGATCAGGAAATGGACAGGCTGTCCCACCATTTTGCTTTAATGTGTGTGGATTCCTAGAAGATCTGAAGCAAGAGGCAGTGTGGGAAAAAAGAATATATATCAAAACCACAAAGGACCAGGAACCACTGTGGACATAATTTCATCAAACGTCTTCTGTAACTTGTGTGATGGGTGGACCATTCCCCCAATGTGAGACCTGAAACCCTGAAATAATCATGCTCAAATTCCAAGCCAGAGTTTTCTGGCTGCTTCCATTGAAATTCTCTGTCAAAGGACACGTATGACATTCTACGAAAAGGTCACTTTTTTTTGTTTTTGTTTTTTTTGAGATGGAGTCTCACTCTGTCGCCCAGGCTGGAGTGCAATGGCACAATCTCAGCTCACCGCAACCTTTGCCTCCTGGATTCAAGCAATTCTCCTGCCTCAACCTTCCAAATAACTGGGATTACAGGCATGAGCCACCAGGTCCAGCTAATTTTGTGTTTTTAGTAGAGACGGAGTTTCTCCATGTTGGTCAGGCTGGTCTCGAACTCCCAACCTCAAGTAATTCACCCGCCTCGGCCTCCCAAAGTGCTGGGATTACAGATGTAAGCCACCACGCCTGGCCCGGGTCACTTCTACTTTTACATTTCTGTAGTGTTTGAAGTTATTTTTAATGAGCTTTTTTTTTTAATTTTTAGTTTTTGTGGGTACATAGGCATATATATTTATAGGATACATGAGATATTTTGATACAGGCATACAATCCATAATAGTCCCATCAGAGTAAACAGGGTATCCATCACCTCAAGCATTTACCCTTTCTTTGTGTTACAAGCAATCCAGTTAAACTCATTTATTATTTATTTGAGATGGATACTCATTCTGCTGCCCAAGCTGGAGTGCAGTGGCAAGATCTTGGCTCACTGCAATCTCCGCCACCGGGGTCCAAGCAATTCTCCTGCCTCAGCCTCCCGAGTACCTGGGATTATAGGCAGGCACCCACCGCCACATCCAGCTATTTTTGTATTTTTAGTAGAGACAGGGTTTCACCATGTTGACCAGGCTGGTCTCAAACTCCTGACCTCAAGTAATCTGCCTGCCTCGGCCTCTCAAAGTGCTGGGATTACAGGCATGAGCCACTGTGTCCAGCCTCTTCTAGTTGTTATTATTATTATTTTCAGATAGATACTTGCTCTGTCACCCAGGCTGGAGTGCAGTGGTGCTATCTCAGCTCACTGTATCCTCTGCCTCCCAGCTTCAAGTGATTCTCCTGCCTCGGCCTCCTGAGTAGCTGAGATTACAGACACCTGCCACCTTGCCCTGCTAATTTGTGTGTGTGTGTTTTAGTAGAGACAGGTTTTCATCATATTGGTCATCTCAAACTCTTGACGTCAGGTGATCTGCCTGCCTCAGCCTCTCAAAGTGCTGGGATTACAGGCATGAGCCCCCGCGCCAGGCCAGTTATTTTTAAATGTACAATATATTGTTCTTGACTATACTTCCAATGCAATCAGAAAAGAAAAGTACAGACGCTTTGCTAGGTTTTGTTTTTCAATCAGCATCTGGCACTAGAATTTGCAGATATTCTTTGGGATGTGAGAATGGTTCCTGACTGTGGGTCAAAAAACACCACCAAAGAGCTGTATCTTCATCTCTTCTCCTCACAGATAATGCCATGCCTGACACTGAGAGGCAGTCACACACTTCACCCAATTCTGGTGGACTGTGCTTGAAGACAGACAAGCTGAGGGCCCCTGGGCACCAGGAGTCCTGCACATCCCTTCCCCAGCAGCAAAACCCGTGAAGACCTAGTCAGCTGTGCCAACATCACACAAACCTAGGATGTGAAGCATCCCTCTCCTCGCTAATGTCTATGTGATATAAAAGTTTTACAGGTGGTGGCTCACACCTGTAATCCCAGCACTTTGGGAGGCAGAGGCAGGCGGATCACCTGAGGTTGGGAGTTCGACACCAGCCTGACCAACATGGAGAAACCCTGCCTCTACTAAAAATACAAAATTAGCCAGGCATGGTGGCATACATCTGTAATCCCAGCTACTCAGGAGGCTGAGGCAGGAGAATCACTTGAACCCGGGAAGCCGAGATCATGCCACTACACTCCATCCTGGGCAACAAGAGTAAAACTTCATCTCAAAAAAATAAAAGAAAAAGACATTAAAGTTCTCATATCCACTTCCCTGCATTCCCATGAGTAAAAACCACATTTATTCTGAGGTTTGCCATTCCCCTGAGAGGGCTCCTGGGCATCACATCAGCAGAAAGACAGTTGTCTGTGCTAACTCCAGGCCAAAACAGGGAGGAGTGTCAGCTATACACAGTGTCCTTGTCCCACGCAGCCTCTCCTGGTGCTCCATGGAGGAGTAACCATTCCTCTGCATTGCATGTTTTTTATGTGCTCTCTGTCTTTATGTTTTCTTTGCTCAGGATGCAGACAGGACATGGTTATTCAACCCATCCACAATGTGATCTGGAGTATAGTCGAGGAGGACAGGAATTAATTCAGCATCTTACTTTCTGAACTTCCTGCTCCCCCTCATTCACTGGACAGAGAAGAGGAGGAGGAGGAGGCAGAAGGGACGTGTGACTGTGGCCGTCACAGTTAATAGGAAACAGGGCATATTCAGCAACACTACTCACCACTTTGGCAAACAATATAAACAATAAGGGCTCACATTCTCCGGCTGCACGCTGGGGCTCTGCATGCATCACTGCATTGAATCATTGCCTTGACCCAGACAACTTTGCAAGTAAGGTCACCGAGGCCCAGAAATGTAAAGCCATCTGCCCAAGAGCTCATAGCTAGTAAGTGGGAGAAGGAGCTTCCTCTAGCTGAAGAGGATGCTTGTCTAGACATTTCAAGAGCTCTCAGACCTCCAAATGCAGAATGAAATGGCCAGTTCTACAGATACTTCTTTTCTTCATTCTGTAAATATTTACCAAGTAGTCCTAAGTAAAGGGAGGCAGTGCCACTCATTCTCCCACTCCACTTCCCTCAACCCCCAAAGGGTATTTGGTTCTGTGTTGGCTACTGTCTTAGTTTCTGAGGGCAGCCATAACAAATTGCTACAAATTGGGTGGCTTATGCCAGCAGAAATGCATTCTCTCACAGTTCTGGAGGCTAGATGTCCAAGATCAACACGTCAGCAGGACTGTGCTCCCTCTGAAGCTCCATGAAAGAATCTTCCTTGCCTCTTTCTGGCATCTGGTGGCTTCCTGCCATCCTTGCAGCTCTTTGGCTTGTACCTGCCCCTGTGGTCTTCCTCTGTGGTCACATGGCCTTTTCCCTGCATCTCTACAAATCTTTCTTCCCTATGACCCTCTCCTCTCATCTAAGGACATCGATCATTGGCTTTAGCCCTCACCCTAATCCCATATGATATCATCTTAAGTAATGATGTCTAAAACCACCACATGCCCGCCAGGCACGGTGGCTCACATCTGTAATTCCAACACTTTGGGAGGCCAAGGTGGGCAGATCATGACATCAGGAGATTGAGAGTATCCTGGCTAACATGGTGAAACCCCGTCTTTACTAAAAATACAAAAATTAGCCAAGCGTAGTGGCGGGTGCCTATAATCTCAGCTACTCAGAAGGCTGAGGCAGGAGAATTGCTTGAACCCAGGAGGCTGAGGTTGCTGTGAGCCGAGATCGTGCCACTGCACTCCAGCCTGGGCAACAAAGAAAGACTCCGTCTCAAAAAAAAAAAAAAAAAAAGAAAAAGAAAAAAGGCCCTAGGTCCAAATAATGCCATGTTCTGAAGTTCATACAGACATGAATTTTGGGGGGATGCTACTCAATGCAGTACAATTGTTTACTGTCTTCTTCTATTATAAGGTAAAATTTGTAAATGACGAACATTCTCAAGCTTACAGGTTATGAAGTAGCAGAGAATAGCAGAAACAACCAGTTCCTTAAGGTCTCCGAAAAACAAGAGGAGGAAAAGAGCCTAATGGGAAAGGTTGGTATTATCTACCACCTTCTTTGCCCCTTTGACTTGTGGTATTAGTCCAACACTGCAAAATTTAACACTAAGTAATAAGCACAATACGCACTTGAAAGCATTAGCATCATGTTGTTTAATAATAAAGAACAGTCTGGGTGCAGTGGCTCACACCTGTAATCTCAGCACTTTGGAGGGAGGAGGTGAGTGGATCACCAGAGGTCAGGAGTTTGAGACCAGCCTGGGCAACATGGTGAAACTCTGTCTCTACTAAAAATACAAAAATTAGCTGGGCGTGGTGGCTTGTGCCTGTAATCCCAGTACTCAGGAGGCTGAAGCAGGAGAATCGCTTGAACCCAGGAGGCAGGGGTTAGAGTGAGCCAAAATCGTCCCATTGCACTCCAGCCTGGGCAACAAGAGTGAGACTCCATCTTAAGTAAATAAATAAAATAAAGAATAATAGTGGCAACTTCATGATTTACTAACAACTGGTTAAATGATTTATTGTAATTGTAACAATATGAAACCTGCAAACTTGTTGAGTCCATCCTGAACCAGACCCCTAGGCCTCCTGTCAATATCATCTCCATCATCTGCAGCGTCCTAAGCGGCTTATCATTGACTTTGGTCCAGCAGAAGAGACTCCTGAATACAAAGTGTGCCTGAAGATTACAGCAGTGCCTCTGGGTGCCTTCTGGGAGATTTAAACAAATCTTAAAGTCTGAGAAACTGTTAAAAAGTAAAAAGACAATACAATGTGTGTGTGTGTGTGTGTGTGTGTGTGTGTGTGTGTGTGTTAGAAGGAAGGAGAAATAATAGGATGCCAAATTATATACATAGAACCATTAAAAAAAAAAAAAAACCTGTGGGCCAGGCACTAGGCTCACACCTGTAATCCCAGCATTTTGGAAAGCCGAGGCGAGAAGATTACCTGAGGTTAGGAGTTGGAGACCAGGCTGGCCCACATGGCAAAAACCCGTCTCTACTAAAACTACAAAAAAATTAGCTGGGTATGTTGGCACGGGCCTGAAATCCCACCTATTCTGGAAGCCGAGGCACGAAAACTGCTTGAACCCAGGAGGTCCGGATTGCAGTGAGCAGAGATCATGCCATTGCACTCCAATCTGAGCACAAAAAAACCCTGAGATTCAAGCGATAGGAAACTGGTGGAATCAACTATACGCCTGGATTCTGGAAATCAGCACTGTTTTATTTCTGGGCAGCTCAGAGGGGAATGCCACAGATCCTGAGGCCTTACAGTTCAAAGAGCTCTCAGATGTACCCTAACCTCTCTGTCTTCCCACCACCTGGCAAGACTGCTATGGGATTAAATTAAATGAGTTAATATCTTGAACTTAGAAGAGTTACCCAGTTTCTGGAAGAGCTATACAATTCTTTGTTAAACAAAATAAACATCTATTTCATCATAAGACAAAGATTATTTTAAAAGTCAAGGAAAAAAACACTGGCAGACAAGGACAGACAGAAGATCACGGAGAAAGGAACCTCATGCTCCGGTCACGTTTTCCTTTGATGACCGTTGAGATGGATGTCCTACCCTCGGTGAAGGCATACTTCAGATTCAGCAGGAAGCAGCAACCGTGATTGTATCAGGAGGCAGAGGCTGAGTGATCTGGGGCCTCTGGGACACTTTCATCTGGAGATGCTCCATGAAGGATGACATCTCACAGGATCTTAGCTTCAGATCCCAGATTCCCCAGTCCCCTTCTCCCCACCCCACCCGCCACCACACATCTCCTAACATATCTGCATAAAAAATGAGACTGCACAGCCACAGGGGCTGTCCCCAAGTTCATTTTTCACCTTTGACCGAGGCCAGCCCAGAGGGCATTACCATTCCAATAGCCCAGCCTTTGTCAGGGAGGAAGGCAGAGTGAGGACGGAAAGGCAGGAGTAAGTGCTGGCTCAGCAGAGCCCTCCCCGGCCGGGCATCCTTCAGGAGCATCGCTCATTGTTATTCCAGCCAGGTGTCAGCAAGCTGGCCAAGCCCGGGATACTGCCGAGGAATGTGCTCCTCAAGATCTGAGCTAATTCCCCCCACGAAATTCCTCACCTCCCACCCCTCTAACTGCTGAGGAGTAAACCGGGGTGGGGGGCGGGGGCGTCCAGGCAGAGGAGCTGATGGGTCTCGTTTGCACAAAAAAAGGACTGCCAGGCTGCGGTGCTTGGGACCCCTCCTCCTCCACCCTCCCAGGCAATTGCGCCCCTCCCCCTTCTTCCTCCCTGACAGCCTGACCTTGGCTAAGGCCAAACGCAGGCCCAGGCAGCATCCACGGCCATTCCTAGCATTCTGGGCAAGGTAGCCCGAGAAAGGCCTCAGGCAGGTCTTTAGCAGAAGTGAGGAGAGAATCCGAGGCCAGCCAGGCCAGGCCCCAGGTGGAAACCACTTGGAAGAGCCTCCCCCTCAGGTGAGCAACCCATGCACTGCTCCGCTGATGACTTGGGTTTAAAGTCATCCTCCACGTGAATGCAAGCCTTACACATAAACACACATAGCATTACTGCAAGCTCCTCACAGGCACAAGGAGCCTTCCTCTGAAATGGCCCAAGGCTCCCTGGTGGCTGTTTACCAGGCATAAAGTGTAGCACTACGGAGGGTTAGTGAACATGAGGCAAGATCTGCCCAGGTCTCCGAGCCCACGATCTTCCCTGCACCCTAATACGGAGGCACACCCAGTGCATGACAGTCGGGTCTCCTGCAGTGATGCCGGTGTTCGCCAGCGATTAACTGACCCTCCAACAGACTGCGGTCTCTGCAGCTGCTTCTACCACTGCTCCTCCGCCATCCTGGAACCCACCAGATGGAAGGTTCCTCTCTCTATCCCCCATCCGCTTCCCCTTGCAACCACCCCATGTTCTCACAACCTACTCCTGTCTTGATTGACAGGGCTATTCCTCCAGACCTCCTTCATTCCTCTAATGCAGAAGGAGAGGGAGTTGGAGGGGACACTGAGGGAAGGCAGAATGTCCCAGTGCCTATGATCCAAGATCATGACAAGCCCTAGCAGGTCAGCAGTGGGCCTCAGCTCAGAGAGCACCAGCATCTCTGTTATCCGGCCCCACTCTGCCCTGGTATCCTATTGCTGTGGGTCAGTGGCAGGAAAGCGGACCCATGCTCCTTACACAGACAGCTCACGAGGGTCCCATCTGCAGGAGTTGGAATTTGTGTTGAGAAAGACCGCAAAGGGGGCCAGGCATGGTGGCTCACACCTGTAATCCCAGCACACTGGGAGGCTGGGCATATCACAAGGTCAGGAGATCAAGGCCATCCTGGCCAACATAATGAAACCCCATCTTTACTAAAAATACAAAAAATTAGCCGGGTGTGGTGTCACTTGCCTATAGTCCCAGCTCCTCGGGAAGCTGAGGCAAAAGAATCACTTGACCCCGGGAGGCGGAGGTTGCAGTGAGCTGACATAGCACCACTACACTCCAGCCTGGGGGACAGAGGGAGACTCCGTCTCAAAAAAAAAAAACGAAAAGAAAAGAAAGACCACGAAGGTAATGGGCCCAGAGTGGGGGCACAGCCAGCAGACATGATGAGCTAGAGGAGCAGATCATCTGGGGCTTAAGGGTACTTGCCAAGGGCTCCTGAGAACTCCAATAGATGAACAATTCAAACAGCAGGGCAGGAGGGGAAGCGATCCCTAATTCACCATCACGTCATCTTGGCCAGGCAGCTAGAGGCAGGGCTCGGCTGTCAGAGGGAGAGGCCATAGGCTGTGACGTTTCTGCAGACCCCTTTATGTCACTGATCTGCAAATCCTGACTACTTAAGACATCTCTGCCAGGTCACCAAGCAGCTTCAGTGCCCCAACTCACAGATGATCATACCCAAAAAAGGGTTTGCCTGCCAGTGCCACACCCAAAGGGCATTTCCCTTGGGCTGCCCTCAGCTCCCACCCGCCACAGGCTGGACACCAGGCTGGCCATCAAATGCTGTATCCTTCGCACTCACTTCCTAGGGCTGCCGGAACAAACTACTGCAACCTCAGCGACTTAAATCCACCCACATTTATGATGATACAGGTCTGAAGATACAGAGTTCAAAATGGGTCTCACTGAGTGTTACCAGGACTGCACTCCCTCCCAGAGGCTCTGGGGGAGTGCCTATTTCCTTACCTTTTTCAACTTCTAGGGACTGTTCTTATTCCTTGTCTCATGATCCCTGTCTCTGTCCTCAAAGCCAACCACGTTACTGGTCACATAGCATCTTCCTGAACCCTTCTTTGTCTGCCTCTGCCCTGGCCGGGCGTGGTGGCTCACGACTGTATTCCCAGCACTTTGGGAGGCTAAGACGGCCAGATCACCTGAGGTCAGGGGTTCAAGACCAGTATGACCAACATGGAGAAACACCGTCTCTAGGAAAAATGCAGAAAAAATAGCTGGGCGTGGTGGTGCATGCCTGTAATCCCAGCTTCTCAGAAGGCTAAGGCAAAAATATCTCTTGAACCTGGGAGGCAGAGAGTGCTGTGAGCTGAGATCGTGTCATTGCACTCCACACTGGGCAACAAGAGCAAAACTCCATCTCAAAAAAAAAAGAAAAAAAGGACCCCTGTGATTACACTGGGCCCTCTGGATAATCTAAAAGAATCTCGCTCTTTTAAGGTCAGCTTTAATTCCACCTGTGACTTTAATTTCCCTTCTCTGTATGGCATATGACATCCCATGTTCCAGAGATCAGGATGTGAACCTCTCTGGGAGAAGCATAATTCTGTCTGCCACACGCAGGTTTACACCAGTCCTCAGGCTGCTGTTCAGTATCTGCAAAGCCCTCAGGTTGGCACCTACCACTTCATCCCTCTGGAAAAGCTAGGACCAACCTGATTCCAGTGAACCCTGGATGATTTCAATCACCTCCTCCTCCTGGGGTTCCTCATCCAAACTGGGGTGCAGTAATCTGATGCCCACTGCAGGATGAAGAAATAGTGGCAAGAGACTCACCCAGGGCCAGGCAGCTGTAAGAATTAGATGTGGGATTGAGCACTGGTGTTCAAGCAGGCCCGCTGTCTACAACCCCATATGAATCTCAAGCACTCAGACTAACTCGGAGCTTAGATCCTCTTAGCCAGGTCCCTCTAGGAGTAGGTATTCTCTGCCATCTACATCTGGTGCTTTGGTGAGCGAGAGAATCTCCATCTCTAGTTCCCATTGCCTCCGCTGAGAATTTCTCTATGTTAGAAGTATCCTGCCACCTTCAACACATGTTTGTTGTGAAAAGCAACAGGAAAAGAATAAAAGAAGGGGAGGGGGCGGGCAGAAGAAACCAAAATTTATTGAATGTGGCCAGGCACAGTGGCTCACACCTGTAATCCCAGCACTTTGAGAGGCTGAGGAGGGTGGATCAAGAAGTCAGGAGTTCAAGGCCAGCCTGGCCAACATGGTGAAACCCCATCTCTACTAAAAATTTAAAAATTAGCCAGGCATGGTGGCACATGCCTGCAGTCCCAGCTGCTCAGGAGGCTGAGGCAGGAGAATCGCTTGAACCCAGGAGGTGGAGGTTGCAGTGAGCTGAGATCGCGCCACTGCACTCCGGCCTGAGTGACAGAGCAAGACTCAGTCGAAAAAAAACAAACAAACAAACAAAGAAAAGACCCCAAAAAAATTTGTTTAAATAGAACAAATTTACTGAATGCTTGCCAAAGGCCAGGAGCAGACATCCAGTTACTGAATCTTGTCTGTAAACCCTGACAGCAGGCCTCATTAGCTCCATTTTACAGACGGGAGACTGAGTTTCCCAGAGGTTGGAAACTTGCCCAAACTCACGCAGCAGGGGGCTGGCAGGGGCCCAGTTCCAGCTGGCAAGTTCTCTCCCCTCCCCCAGGTGGTCACTTTCATCCCTGCACACTTAGGAATCCAGCATTCCAACCCACGCCAAATTTACCTGACCCTTCCCCCAAGTAACCTTTCTTTCCTGCCCCACCCCAACTGCAAACCCACACCCTACCTGCAGCTTCAGCCTGGAGCTGTTGAACCAGAGTTCTTGGTTGGTTTCAAGCTTCGGCTTGTGAGGAAAGCAGCTTCTTTCCCTTTGGATGGCAGGCCCAGGACAGCCATGCAGGGTTTAGGGCAGGGCTGTGGCAATCTCCTGGAAGCCAGTCCCAATCTTTCCCCTACATCTCGCTCCATCTGCACTAAGCCAAAATAACCTGGAATCCGTGATGCCAGCAGGCACAGGAGCAAAGGCCTGGCACCCCAGCAACTCTTACTGCTCTCACCCAGGCACCAAAGCAAAGCCCTGGACACAGGTCCTGGGGGACCCAGCTTGAAGGTGAGCCCAGACACCTGGTCCCAGAAACTCCAGGTCCAACCTGGGGGACCTCAGCAAGTCATTCTACCCCTCTGGGCTTTGGCTTCTAAGCCAGAACTTTGCTAAGGGCTGGGGCTACCCATACCAAAATATAAGAGAGACATGGTCCCTGTCCTTAGCAGAGAAGCAGACATTACAAAAATGTTCATACAAGCACCCATCTAAGAAAGAAACTGCAATTGGTTCGACAAAGAAGTCCACCCCTGACCCCAACAGCTAATTCGAGGTTTAAGGTGGGGCTCCCAGAAGACATGACTTTGAAACAGACACCGGAAATGAGTAGGATTTTTTGTTTGGGAAGACAGAAGTTCCTTGGCAAATGCCACTCATCTGAGAACATTTTAAACTGGCAACTGGCCAGGTGTGGTGGCTCACACCTGTAATCCGAGCACTTTGGGAGGCTGAGGCAGGCGGAACACGAGGTCCATAGTTCGAGACCAGCTTGGCCAACATGGTAAAACCCTGTGTCTACTAAAAATATAAAAAAATTAGCCAGCGCAGTGGCCGATACCTGTAATCCCCGCTTCTCAGGAAGCTGAGCCAGGAGAATTGCTTGAACACAGGAGGCGGAGGTTGCAGTGAGCCAAGATCGAGCCATTGCACTCCAGCCTGGATGGCAGAGTAAGACACAGTCTTGGAAATAAATAAATAAAACTGGCAACCGCCCGGATTAATGGGGCAGAACCTTGTATTCACTTGCAAAGCATGGTTTGGTGACACAATCAGATGCAGATTTGTAAAGAAATGGCCCCCATAGAAATGGAGGCGTTGGTTCCAGGGACAGGATGCCTAACAAAGAGGACTTACTGTGGGGCACCCGTTCCACCATCAGCAAAATTCACAAGTTAATCAAGACAGATCTTACAAATCAATGAGAAAAAAAATTGCTAACGCCCCAAAGGAAATGACCAGTTAACAAACACAAATAAGCAATAAACAGAAAAAGCTGGCCAACCACACCAGCAGTCAAAGAAAAGCCACTTTATAAGAAGATGATACTTCCCCTCTCCTGTTTTAAGAGTTTGCTGCAGGTGGAGCACAGTGGCTCAACCCATAATTCCAGCATCTACGGAGGCCTGGACAAGAGGATTGCCTGAGGCCAGGAATTTGAGACAAGCCTGGTAACATAACGAGACTCCGTGTGTACAAAAAATATCTTAAAATTAGTTGGGCATAGGAGTGTGCACCTGTGGGAGGCTGGGAGGTTGAGGTGGGAGAATCTCTTGAGCCTAGAAGGTCTAAGCTATGACCTGTGAATTGAGCTATGAATGTACCACTGCAATCCAGCCTGGGTGAAAAAGTGAGACCCTGTCTTTAAAAAATAAAAATTAAAAGTGAATGTTTTTTTTGAGATGGTGTCTCACTCTGTCCACCAGGCTAGAGTGCAGCAGCATGATCTCAGCTCACTGCAACCTCTGCCTCCTGGGTTCAAGTGATTCTCCTGCCTCAGCCTCCCTCATAGCTGGGATTATAGGCACCTGCCACCACGCCTGGCTAATCTTTGTCTTTTTAGTAGAGACGGGGTTTCACCGTGTTGGTCTGGCTGGTCTCAAACTCCTGAGCTCAAGTGATCCATCCGCCTCAGCCTCCCCAAGTGCTGGGATTACAGGCATGAGCCACTGCACTAGCCACAAAAGTTGAAAATCTATTAAAAGAGTTTGATGCAGCAATTAGAATGCCCACACTATTGCAGGTTGCCTCAGCAACCTCTAACGTTACCTGTGGAGTGGTGACTGGTAAAATATCCCTCAACAGCTAGCTGGGAATGCAGCAAGACCCTATTAAACTCCTGGGCTGTGGATGGCCCTGCCAAGAAAACAGAGACACACAGAAAGGTTTACGCCTTCCAACAGATAAAAGCAGAGGGAAACCCCACAGAACCGACGTGGCTGACGATCAGCAATGACAGTGACAATAATGTCAGTGGCATGAGGCATGCGCCCATTACCAGCTCTGTGCCTGGTCCTAGGTGAGGCACACTGACAACTTTCTTCACCTCATCCTCACAACAACCCATGTAAATGGGCTTCTTATTATCCCCATTTTACAGAGAAGAAAAACCTACTTATGAAGCACCTTTCCTATACAGGTGCATAATAAAGTACGGAAAGGATAAGTAAAGCACGTTTTTAAAATGTAAGGCCGGGCACAGTGGCTCACACCAATAATTCCAGCACTTTGGGAGGCTGAGGTGGGTGGATCACTGGATGTTGGGAGTTTGAGGCCAGCCCGACCAACTTGGAGCAACCCCTGTCTCTACAAACATACACACACACACACATACACACACACACACACACACACACAGCACTGCTATTTAATATTATAGCACCTACCATACTGTGCTATAACAACTTAATTTTATGCCTGTCTTCCCATTAGAAGATAAACTCCATCAGAATAAGGACTCTGTTGGCTCTTCTCCAGCTGGGCACCTTCAAAGCCTGGCACAATGCCCAGTGGATGGTGGCTAGGCAATAAAAGGGTGGTTGGCTGGAAGGATGGTTGGGTGGAACGGGTGGCTGGGAAGAAAGGTAGCTGGATGAAAGGATAGGTCGTTGGGACCGAACACAGTGGCTCATACCTGTAGTCCCAGCACTTTGGGAGACTGAGGCAGGCGGATCACCTGAGGTCAGGAGTTCATGACCAGCCTAGCCAACATGGTAAAACCTCATCTCTACTAAAAATACAAAAATTAGCTGGGCATGGTGGTGAGTACCTGTTATCCCAGCTACTTGAGAGGCTGAGGCAGGAGAATCGCTTAAATCTGGGAGGCAGAGGTTGCAGTGAGCCGAGATTACGCCATTACACTCCAGCCTGGGCAACAAGAGCAATACTCTGTCTCATAAAAAATAAATAAATAAAGGATAGTTAGTTGGAAGGCTAGCTAAGTGGGAGGCTGGTTAGATGAAAGGGTGGCTAGGTAGAACTGAATGAATGAATGAGAGAAAATATATGAAATGGTAAAAAGAAGACAGAAGTATAGGAGAAGGGGGATACTGATGTGAAATCATGACGAAGAGGGGAGGTAACAGGTTCCCAGGCAACACGACATCAGCACGTCTGCAGAGCCATCCCAAGTTCAAACCTCTACCATGGGTCACAAACCACCATTCTGGGAATGCTTCAATATGAAAGACACTCTTCAAGGAGCCCCTTGCCCTGGAGAAGGTCGCCCAGTAGGAGGGAGAGAAATGGCCACCTGGCCAAGTGCTAAATTCCACAGGAGACAGAGAGCTGACAGTTATCTTCTCTATAGGACTGTCAGAAGGCATCAACCTCATGAGTCTCCCCCATGGCACTCCCTGAGCTCCGAAGCTCCGAGAAAACTTTTCTCGAATGCTCCTCTCTGGAATGCTTGGCTCTGTCCTTGCCTTCTGAAGATGTCTCCGAGAAGACTTTGGTTCCGGTGATGTCTGGCATACGAACAGCCTGTTGCTGGTTGCATACCACACCCCAATGCCCAGAGCTGGAAACCGATTCTGCCAAGAGCCCGGCCTCCTGTGCCAGCACCATCACCGCCAGAACCTGCTCCTCGCCTCCTGGAGCTCCCTGGGAGCTGGTTCTCTTCACAGAACAGCCTGGTGGTTCTAGGAAGTGGCCCTGCCCAGAAGCACACGCACCGTTCCCGGCAGCCCTGGAGCGTCGTCCGTTCTCGTCACCACTGGCAGCCGCAGCTGGTCACGGGGCCGTGTGAAAGGAGGTGTTCACGGGGCTTGATGTCACAGCATTATTCCTGAGGCTCACCACACCCAGATAATACAAGCTTAAGGAGGTGGAGATGATACACCAAAGGAGGGAAGAGAATGCGATCTCCCCTCGGGATCTGTGTGACTCAGCCTCTCTGCTTGTAGAGACAAAGAAACAAACGATGGCCCCCAGCCTCAGTGCATGAGAACCTCATGCACCCTTTGACCTGGATGGTATCAAGCCCATTTCACAGACAAGGCAATTGAAGCTAGGACAGATTAAACAAATAGCAGTCCCAAGGTTCAACCCCACGTGACTCTAAAGCCCAAATCCAACCCCTGCACAGCTTTCTCCAAGTTCAACATGGCCCCATACCTGCTCAGTTCAGATGGAAGTCACGAAGGGATTCCACAGAACCAGGGCAGCCAGGCCTCAGGCAGGGAGTCAGACCTGTGTGAATAGTTCGCAGGCCAGCAATGGATATTTCTGCGCCAACCTCACAGCTCCTTATGTGAGGTTACTGCCTGTGTGACGTTTGCCACTGAATTATTTAGGAGCAGTAGTCTAGGGTTGTAGGAAGGACGCAAGCTCAAAAAACAGACACCAGAGTTCAAGTTCAGACTCTGCCACTTTGAGACATGAGCAAGCTGCTTCATCTACCCATTGTTCCTCAATAAAAGGTCATGCCTGGCATGAGGTGGACACCCACATACATTGTTCCTAGTCTTTCCTCCCCTGTCTCACTAGATAAGAAGCCCATACCTGGTTGTTCTGTATGTTCTAAGAATGTAAGAACGGCCAGGTGCAGTGGCTCACACCTGTAATCTCAGCACTTTGGGAGGCCGAGGTGGGTGGATCATGAGGTCAGGAGTTCGAGACAAGCCTGGCTAATATGGTGAAACCCCGTCTCTACTAAAATACAAAAATTAGCTGGTCATGGTAGCACGCACCTGTAGCCCCAGCTGCTCAGGAGGCTGAGGCAGGTAAATCGCTTGAACTGGGCAGGCGGATGTCGCAGTGAGCCGAGATCAGGCCACCTCAGTCTAGCCTGGGTGACAGGGCGAGACTCCATCTCAAAAAAAGAAAAAACTGACACTGAATTCCATTTTAATATAGCTGGCTAAAAGCACTTAGAGTCCCAGGCCTGCCACATCGTGTCTATAAAAGCCTTCCCAGGATGGGTTGATGGATGCAGCACAACACCGTGGCACATGTATACCTATCAAACAAACCTATATATTCTGCATGTGTACCCCAGAACTTAAACTATTTACATTTAAAAAAAGTCTTCCCAGGACACCCAGCTACTCCAGCATGCCCGCTAAGCCCCACACATCATGTGCCCCATCAAAGCCTTCCACACACCCCCAAACCCTACCATCCCCCTCACTCCCTGGGAAAAAAGAAAAGGCCCTCCATGCACCAAAAGGACATGAATTCTTTTGTCTACATCAGTGAAGGGTGGATATGGAAATTCTTCCTTTCAGGGAAGAGGGATGCCCACTCTTGTTTTTCTAGAAATATGGAGTCCTCAAGTTTCTTGCTCTGTTTTTAATAAAGATGTAGGCACAAGAAATATTTCTCATCTCTCTTTTCTAAAAGAAAAACAATGGATGAACTTGAAGGTAAATGACATCATCAGGTGGCTGGTCAGGAAGGGGCAAAATTATAGAGAAGGGAGAGGACCATGACCAAGTGACGCTGCTTATGGGCTCCAGCCAGGGTGGCTGCACAGCTGTGGGACCCCTACCCCACCAGCCATACATTTCATGCCTCTGCTTTCCACAAGGGAAGCCAGAAATTTTTGTTTTCACATGAGCTCTATCCATTTTTACAGTTAGTGATTAGCTCAAAGGACAATTCTTTCAAACAAAGGCCCAAGAAAAACACTGTCCTGAGCAAACTCACTGGTGGGGATTCCCACTCAGTTGGCTGAGGCCTGAAATGATGGGAGTTCACCTGGAAAGGTGCCCTCCAGCCTCTCCTGGGGAGTGTGTTACCAATGCAGATTCCAATCCCCTCACCCACTTGCGGACGCCCCCTTCCCGGGAGAGGGAAGGGACTACGCTTTAGAAACACTGATGTAGGCCAGGCGCAGTGGCTCATGCCTGTAATCCCAGCACCTTGGGAGGCTGAGGAGGGCAGATCACCTAAGGTTAGGAGTTCAAGACCAGCCTGGCCAACATGGTGAAACCCCATGGTGAAACAAAAATTAGCTGGGCACGGTGGCGCGGGCCTGTAGTCCCAGCTACTCAGGAGGCTGAGGCAGGAGAAACGCTTGAACCCAGAAGGCAAAGGTTGCAGTGAGCCGGGATCAGGCCACTGCACTCTAGCCTGGGTGACAGAGCGAGACTCCAACTCAAAAGAAAAAAAAAACACTGATCTAGTCCAGTGTTTGCCAGGGCCAGCAGAAATGACCCCACAGAGCCACCTGACTAAAGGAGGGTACAGCTGGGGCCTGAACCCTGGAGGGTTTCTCTTAGGCCAGCGGCACCTTACAGCCTCAACAAGGGCTCTTCCTCAGGGTCAGTGAGCCACCCAATTTCCACACACCAAGATTCATTCCCACCCCCCACTCTCCACACACTAACCCTTAGGGGTCCTTACAGCCAAGGCCCCCAGCTCCTTCTCCATCCACCCCTAGAGAGCCTCAGGGCTTCACCGGCTCAATCCACAGGGACAGCAGGACTCCAAAATACACTTGTTACACCTTAGTAGATGGCTTCCTGCACTGCAGACAGCTACCGTCCTTAGGGAAGATTCCAGCAGCCAAGTAGGAGAAAGAGAGACAGAGAAAGAGGAGAGAAACCTAACTTGAACAGAGTGGTTTAAAATGGTAAACTGAGTCAGATAGGGCTGGGGTCAAATCCTAGACATGCTGCTTCCTAGCTCTGTGACCCTGACTCTAAGTCAGTATCTTCTTCTGCACCTTCAATGTCTTCAACCATGAAATGGGTATAAAGCATCAGCATCTTCAGGTCAGGACAGGAATCCACAAGCTCAGTGCACACCGAGCATGCTACCCTGTGCCAGCGGATAAATGGTATTCCTGCACCTCTTCTTCACGGTAACGGGTAGAATCTCAAGGTCCTTTCAAGACACTCACAAAATATGCAAGACTCAGGAGACGCGTATGCTCTTCCTAAGGCCCTGCCAGGACACGCCACCCAGGCCTCTCCTCCCGAAATCTTGCCTGGTTAATTCCTGCCTGGACTTGCTTAATCATCACCCTGGCTGCTTTCCTGTAACTCAGCTGCTGAGTTGAATTGAACTCTTCGATTCTGGATCCTATGAGGCAGACCGAGATTGAGGAATGTGTCTCTGAAGGTAACCTGGCATCCAGCCACAGGCGGGTAAAATGACCAGGGTGCAAAAGACCTAGAGTGTCTATCCAGCATCAGAGAGGGTCATGTGACAATTTAGGACCCCTTTAAACTCTCAGAGGAACAGGAAAGCCCAGGACAGTCCCACAAAGCACTCACTGTCCAGTCTGGGGCTGCACCGTGACTCAGAGGCCTGCCTTTCTGCTGAGCGATGACTCAGCGGCCCAGCGCAGAACCAGGGCAGCTGTGAGCAAGCCCCTGAGCTCCCTCCAGAAGCAGGGGGTCTCATGCCAGGCAGGCCGGGCTCGAGTCAGCCCAGAGGAATGCCCCCTGCCCTCCCACCTGTGCCCACTGCCGGAGACTCACGCGGCTGGCATCCAGCAGTGCCACATGATCTACCTGTCGCTGTGCCAGGGTAAACAGGCAGGAAACAGGAGCCCGGCTTCCCGGCTGCCGTAGGGGTGAGGTCATACATACGGCAAGGCTGTGCTAGATCGGAGAAGGGTGGGCGGCCTGGGGGCAGGAAATGGCTGGGATGCCAGCAGGCCTCCCTGCCACACTGCAGCAGTCTGGCACATGGGGCTAGGGACAGAGGAACCGGAAAGAGAAAATGCAGGACCGAGCAAGGACCACAGGGTGCGGGTGGGGGTAAAGGAAAGGTCAGTGAAAAGCTGGGATGTAAACAATGCTATAAGATGCTCAGAGATTTAAATAGCATCATGCCCTGCCTTCCTTCCCTCTCTATTTATTATTAATTTGTTGTTGTTGTTGTTGTTGTTGTTGTTGTTGTTGTTGTTGAGACGCTGTCTCACTCTGTCACCCAGGCTGGAGTGCAGCAGCGCCATCCCGGCTCAGTGTACCCTCCGCCTCCCGGGATCAAACAATTCTCCTGCCTCAGCCTCCTGAGTAACTGGGATTATAGGCACTCACCACCCCGCCCAACTAATTTTTGTATTTTTAGTACAGACAGAGTTTCACCAGATTGTCTAGATTGGTCTCAAACTCCTAACCTCAGGTGATCCACCAGTCTCCCAAAGTGCTGGGATTATAGGCTCAAGCCGTCATGTATGGCCCCTCTCATTCACTTTTAAAGCTCAGTCCTGACCACGTACCCAATACTCAGGTCACACCACACCCCTACAGAAAGCCTCTGCCTCAATCAGACTGAGCTAAAGAACCCCCTCAAACTCACTCATGGGGAGCCTCCGCTGCTGCCAGCCCTTAGGTCAACCTGAGCCTCCACCAGCAGAATCTCCCTCAGCCCATTCCATTTCTTCTCTCAAAATCCTATGCTGTTCACGTTCCACCTCTTCCAGGAAGCCTTCCTGGAATCGCTGGAGTCACTTTCCCCTGCCTCCTGCTGGGCATAGCTCTTTCCCGATTGCATTATGGGGATTCTCTGGGCGGTTATATCTTGTCTCATCACTTGAAGTCCAGGCCTGGGAAGGCTGGCTCTCCTACTGTGTACTTCAAGGCTCTGGCCACAGCCTATCTTGCCCATGGGAGATGCTTGATAAACTTACCCCAGCAGGGACTTTTCCTGATCTGAAATCTGTACATCGTGAGAGAGAACCTTGTCTGTTCTCCCAGCAACCACTATGCCAGCCAAAGTCACACACTTGATCACTGTTTCCTGAGTCCCTCCCCACGTCAGCTGGACATGGTGCAAGGCGCCACAGAGACAGAGAGGGCCAAGTCCTGTGGGCCTGCCTCGTGGCCCCACTGTCTAATGGGAACAGCTAGATCATCAGAACATGTCATACCATGTGGCCAGAACCTAGAGAACAGCGGGTACCAGGCTGCTGTGCAGAGGGAGAGGGAAGAGGGCAGGGCAGCCTTCTCAAATAGAAATACAGGACCAACAACATCAGCTCACATTTACTGAGCTCTTAGTGCATGCCAAAGGCTTAACCTGCCTTAACCCTGAGAGCAATCTTGCCAGCATGCCAGGCATTATACCATTCACTTTACACATGTTAACTCATTCAAACACCAACCCTATGAAATAGATACTGCCAAAATGTCCTATTTCACAGATGAGAGTGCTGAGAGCCAGAGAGGCTAATATCACACAAGATTACACAGGTGGACTCAAACCCCAGTAGGCGGCCGGTTGCAGTGGCTCACATCTGTAATCTCAGCACATTGGGAGGCTAAGACAGGCAGATCATCAGAGGTCGGGAGTTCAAGACCAGCCTGACTAACATGGAGAAACCCCGTCTCTACTAAAAATACAAAATTAGCCGGGCATGGTGGTACATGCCTATAATCCCAGCTACTCCAGAGGCTGAGGCAGGAGAATCACTTGAACCCAGGAGGTGGAGGTTGCAGCAAGCCGAGATCATGCCACTGCACTCGAGCCTGGGCGACAAGAGTGAAACTCCATCTCAAAAAAACCCCAGCAGGCTACAGCCAGGGTTCCTCCACTAACCACTTCCCTCACTGTCTCTCTACCTCGAGGCAACCAAGCAGGAGAATTACATGCCCAGCGGAATCTGGGTGACTTGTCCAAGGTACTAAGCTTACTCATGACAAGGAGAGTCACCAGCTCGCTAAACATCCAAGTGTCTGCAAAGGGCTCTTGCCGGCTTCAGCGTTAGCACAATGCAGCTTTCTGACGCCAGGCTCTTCCTTGGAAGCTGCTGATCATGCTGTCTTCCAACTGCAGTCACTGCTGCTGCAGTTTGGAACCCCACACAAAGTAAACACAATTCATCACAGCAATTACTGCAGTGACTCAGTCCCAGGAATTCTGTAACCAGATATCAAGGCAGCTCCTCAATTGCCTAGGTATGGGCTACCCAGAGTCACCCATGGTCGGCCAACAGGCCAGGTCGGCTCCAGATCACCCTTGTAAAGTGCTGGCTGAGCTTCAGCCCTTGGAGATCTTGAGATGAGCCCTCACTGTAGGGTCATCACTCACTTCCCGTCTAGGATAACAAGAACAGGGACTGTGAGCATAGCGTGGCAACTGGTCCGGAGAATGTGACAGCTTTCACCAATGAACCAGTCCAGAGCAGCAGGGGCCACAGAGCAGAGAGTCCCAGAAAGACCCCTTGTCCCAACCTCACTCCTGCATGGAGAAACCATGGCTAGAGCCTCCACAGCCTGAGTCTTGGTGAATGAGCACCTGGCTCAAGTCTCATCTCGGAGACTCTGGACCCCAGGTGTAGATTCACCCTCCTGAAAGGCTGGGATGAGATGACTCCCGCTGCTTGTGGGAGAGGTTACCCCACTCTCCGACCTCACAGTGGAAGCAAAAGGGGAAACATCCAGAAAATGGCTGTGTTTGTGCAGCATAAATTACAGGTCAATTGGTGTTAGGCTCTAGGCTGGGTGTTTTGCTGCATCATCCCACCTGCTCGCCAAAAGCCTGCAGAGCCCGCACTATGATATTATCCCTAGGGTACAGATGAGGGCCATGGGTGGGGATGGTCCAAAGGAGATAAGTAACCAGGTCACACTGCTTGGGACCGAGTTTGCCTTAGAAACTCAGGATTCTCTAATTCCATGGCCCTTGTTCTTACCACACACACACAGTGCACCCCAAAGAAAGGGAGAAAGAAAAATCTTGGAAGAATGCCCATCCCGAATGAACACATCAATTAAGGTGAAACTTATAGAGCAGGCCACGTGACAAACAAGCCAGCAAATGACTCACGACACCTGGATTCACCACTCACCCCCAAAGTTTATATTTAAAATTGAGTTTCCTCCATCCCCAGTTTTTTGTTTTGTTTTGATTTCTTCTGAATTCCTGTTTTAATATAAAATGCTTAAAAATGCTTAGAAACTTCTTTGTAACTACATTTTCTCTTTTTCCTTTTTCTTTTTTTTTGAGACTGAGTCTCATTCTGTCACCCAAGGTGGAGTACTATAGCACGATCTTGGCTCACTGCAACCTCCACCTCCAGGGATTACAGCGATTCTCCTGCCTCAGCATCCCGAGTAGCTGGAATTACAGGCACATGCCTAATTTTTGTATTTTTAGTAGAGACTGGGTTTTGCCATGTTGGTGAGGCTGGTCTTAAACTCCTGACCTCAGGTGATCCACCTGCCTTGGCCTCCCAAAGTGCTGGGATTACAGGCATGAGCCACTGCACGCAGTCATAACTACATTTTCTTAATTTAAAAAGGCACTATGACATTAATTCCACAGTTAACCAACCAATGAATCTACATAAAAAATGAAAGGACGAGATTCACATCAATCTTACTAGTTTAATTCCATGCAAACACTATGTCAGGCAAAGTCACTATTCTTCACATCTGCAAAGCCAGCTCTGCAGTGGCCCACACCATCACTGTGTCTTACTATACAAACCACAGTGCTCTGTGGTATGAAATCTACACCAATCACTGTTATCATTAGTTATCTTTTTTAGGTTACCTGAACCAGTGCAGTGCCATTATAACCAAGAATGCAGACATATGCCCCCAAAAGATGCTGGGGGCCTGAGTTTCCAATCAGGTTGCCAATGTGTATCAGAGAAGCTGCAGAGATTAAAAATCTTTTACAAAATAAAGATTCCTTTTCCAAGCCAAAGTACTAATTCCTGATAATCTATTTTGAAAAGCAGACTGACCCTTAGGCTCTCTTAAAGGGAGGCACACCTTTGCCTAACTGCCCTAGAGTGGGTGGTAGAGAGAGCTGTGCTCTCCCAAATGACCTTTAAGGAAGTTTCCGGTCCCTCGGGGCCTCTCACCCACCTCGCATACCCACAGGCTCATATGCATATACGTACAGGCGGTGCATCCATGCATGTGCCCACAGGAGCACACATACACACATGTAGAGGCTGTGCCCCCATGTGTGTGCCCACAGGAGCACACACGTACAGGCTGTGCCCCCGTGTGCGTGCACACAGGAGCACACATACACACATCTATGGGCTGTTCCCCCGTGTGCGTGCACACAGGAGCATGCATACACACATGTACAGACTGTGCCCCCATGCGCGTGCACACAGGAGCACACATACACACATCTATGGGCTGTTCACCCATGTGCGTGCACACAGGAGCATGCATACACACATGTACAGACTGTGCCCCCATGCGCGTGCACACAGGAGCACACATACACACATCTATGGGCTGTTCACCCATGCGCGTGCACACAGGAGCATGCATACACACATGTACAGACTGTGCCCCCATGCGTGTGCACACAGGAGCTCGCATACACACATGTATGGGCTGTGCCCCCTTGCGCGTGCACACAGGAGCACACATACACACATGTACAGGCTGTGCCCCCATGCACGTGCACACAGGAGCACACATACACACATTTACGGGCTGTGCCCCCGTGCGCGTGCACACAGGAGCACGCATACACATATGTACAGGCTGTGCCCCCATGCGCGTGCACACAGGAGCACACATACACACATTTACGGGCTGTGCCCCCGTGCGCATGCACACAGGAGCACACATACACACATGTACAGGCTGTGCCCCCGTGCACGTGCACACAGGAGCACACATACACACATGTACAGGCTGTGCCCCTGTGCGTGTGCACACAGGAGCACATATACATGTACAGGCTGTGCCCCCATGCACATGCACACAGGAGTACACATACACACATGTAGAGGCTGTGCCCCCATGTGCATACACACAGGAGCACACATACAAACATGCAGGTGCTATGCCCCCGTGAGTGTGCACACAGGAGCACGCATACACACATGTATGGGCTGTGCACCCGTGCGTGTGCACACAGGAGCACGCATACACAAATGTAGGGGCTGTGCCCCCATGCGTGTGCACACAAGAGCACACATACACACATGTATAGGCTGTGCCCCCGTGCGTGTGCACACAGGAGCACACATACATGTACGGGCTGTATCCCCATATGCATGCACACAGGAGCACGTATACACACATGTACCGGCTGTGCCTCCGTGCACGTGCACACAGGAGCACACGTGTACAGATTGTGCCCCCGTGCGCATGCCCACAGGAGCACACATACAAACATGTACAGGCTATGCCCCCGTGCGCGTGCATACAGGAGCACACACGTACAGGCTGTGCCCCCGTGCACGTGCACACAGGAGCATGCATATACACATGTAGAGGCTGTACCCCCGTGCGTGTGCACACAGGAGCACGCATACACACATGTAGAGGCTGTGCCCCCGTGTGCGTGCACACAGGAGCACACATACACACATGTACGGGCTGTGCCCCATGCATATGCAAACAGCCTTTTTTTTTTTCTTATTTTCAACTGTCCCTGTTTCTTATTCCACTTCCCTTTACCTTGGTGTCATAATCAGAAGTGTATTGATAGCTACCACTTCATAGGAACAGCAAGGCTCCAAAGTTTTTCATAGAATCTTACTTTATCTGATTGAAAACCAGTCTTTCCACCTCCTGGGAACACCTTGTTTAGAAAGCTGGGCCACACTGCAAGTTCTGCCTAATCCTCAGTAGCGCAAGCCTAGGAGGATCCCAGAGCTGTTTTCCACCTGCGGTTTACTTCCATTTTGTCACCAAACTGCTCTGACCCTGCCATAGAGGCACCGAAAAGGTAAAGCTTTCCCAAAGCCTAAGAGAAAAAGAACAGGAAACAGCCTGGCTGCAGCCTCAGCCAGGGTCTGCTGGCCTTAAACCTCCAGGCTCCCCAGCCCAGCATTATCTGCTGCCTACTCTCTAACCCTCTTCCTGCGTCCTTAGTAACCTCACTATATGAAGATACACTCTTCCTACTGAGCTAGGGTACCGCAGGGTTCTCAGCAGCCACCCAACCAATAAGGATTGGCACAGGAAAAGAGACTAGCTGCCATCCCCTTCCCAGCAATTGAGCATCACACAGGAGAGCCCCTGGGATCTGACTTCCAGCTGTCTCCAACCCCACCACCCTTCAGTGTGGTCCACACCATGCCCTGGGAGGGCTTCACTCCTCTCTAGGCCTGGACCTCCTCCCTATGTGCCCAGCAACATCCCAGGGGGCCTTTCCACACCATGCAGGCATCATGTCCCTCTGCCACGCTGTATCAGTACCATCCCTGTGGGTTAAGATGGCCAGGGAGAGACCTATGTTAATTCTAGCTAAATAATTATAAGCTTGCTTGGCTCAGAGTATACTGAAGTTTATACATCGAACAAAACTATATTATTCGGTGCAGTTAATTAGAAATCAAGCAGCAACAGGAGCCTAAGGTAAAGACCAACAAAGCGCACAGTAACACCGGGAAACACTGCAGGGTGAGTGCAGAGCAGGGGATACTGCTCTGGTCCCACCGATGCCTTCTCAACATGGAGGCTGTACAAGGTCCTCGTAAAGAGGGCTTATGCAAAGATCTCTGAGAAGGGAGGCGACCTCTGCTCACAAGATCCAGGAGGGTCTTTGCAGATGGGAGCTGGCAAGGAGGAGAAAAGCCTTGCAGGGCAGAGATCACAGAACACCTCAGGCTCTGCCTAGGTTCTCGGAATATGGAGCGATTTTAATTGCTCTAAGTCCCCAATACTCTGGAGAGAAAAGCCCCTTGATGCATTGGGAGTAGTCAGACCCGTGGCCCCTCATCCGCTATACTTCTGATGCAGCTGCACCCTGATAACAGTCAGTGATAAACTCAGAGTACTAGTTCAGCATGTCTTAGAAGGATCTCAAGTGCTGTTAAATGCTCAGAGTACTAGTTTAGCATGTCTTAGAAGGATCTCAAGTGCTCTCCACCTGGCTATCTTATCTACCCCTTCACCCTCCCCTTCCCTGTCCATAAGATCAATGAGATTATACACATAATAAAAGTGTTTGGAGCCCAGAGCTTGGGACCAAGGCAGTTGCCAGGCTTGCGCTGGTCCCCTGGACCCATGCTGTAACTTCTACCCTTGTGTCTCTGTCTTTATTTCCTTTTCTCAATCCCTCGTCACTGCCGGAATTAAGAGCACCCACGTATGGGGTTGGGCTGGTTCCCAACAACTCTGAGCACAGCTGCTCCCACAGGCCTTTATTGAAGCACTAGGGCTGGTGGTCACCAGCTTTTCCAGTTTTGAGGAGGACTGATCAAATTTGTGGTTTTTGAGAGATGAGGTCTTGCTACGTTGTCCAGGCTGGTCTCAAACTCTCGGGCTCAAGCAATCCCCCTGCCTCAGCCTCCCCAGTCACTGGGACCACAGGCACATGTCACCACACCTGGCTTTGGTCAGGTACATTATAGGGATATGCCACTGGGATTTATATCAGTCGTGTGGATAGAACATACCCTTGACATGTGATAAGAACTGACGTTTTACCTCTGGGGTCTCCCTCCCAAAAACCCATGACCCCAGCCTAATCATGACAAAATTATAAATGTTTTAAATTAAATGTACTATAGATAATACACTCAAATGTTTGAGCTGCTCCCAATTTTATTCAATATATTCACGCTTCAAAATTCAAATGATACCCAAAGATAAACCATCAAAAATCTCCTTCACAGTCCGAGGTTGCAGTGAGCTACGATCATACCACTGCACGCCAGCCTGGGCAACAGAACGAGACCTTGTCTCTGAAAAGAAAAAAAAAAAATATCTCCTTCAAGCATCTTTCTTCCTGGCCCAGTCTCCCGTGCTCCCCCACACCTCCCTCCTCCCACCACTCACAGGCTACTCCTCGTGTTGATTTCTTGTGTATCCTAACGGAGTTTGTCAAAGACAATTTTTACATTGTCTTTGTCTTGCGTGTAGACGCAAGCTTCTTTTTACACAAAAGATGGCATTCCATACCCACCGCCTCATACTATGCTTTATGTCAGCACCACATCCTGAGACCTGCCTGTGTTTGTGCACACAGCACTTCCCTTCCTCATTCTTTTCCGAATCTTGCCTAGTACAATGTGTCATCAATTGCCGAACCAGTCTTTAACTCGCAGATGTTTGAGTTACTCCCAGTCTTCTGCTGTTATAAAAATGTTCCCATAAATAATCTTGGGCGCTGTTCTTTTCCTACAGATTTCTATCGGTTATCTCTATAGGGGAGATGTCCCAAAACGAAATGGCCAGGTCAAAGGGCACATGCCTTTGTAGTTTGGATAGAGAATGCGAAAAGGTCATAATTCCTCCCAAAGGGCCACACCAACTTGCATTCCCTCCAGCAACACAGCTTTTGTCAATAACAGAGCACATCACCAACGTGTATATTATACAACCTTGGTATTTTATGATTGGGTAGAACAACTTATCAAAGTACCATTTGGGGTGAGGTGTGGTGGCTCATGCCTGCAATCCCAGCACTTTGGGAGGCCGAGGCGGGCAGACCACTTAGGGATAGAAGCTCGACCAGCCTGGCCAATGTGGTAAAACCCTGTCTCTAGTAAAAATACAAAAATTAGCCAGGTGTGGTGGTGGGCACCTGTAATCCCAGCCACTCCAGAGGCTGAGGCAGGAGAATTGCTTGAACCTGGGAGGTGGAGGTTGCAGTGAGCCGAGGTCTCACTACTGCACTACAGCCTGGGCGACAGAGCAAGACTCCATCTCAAACAAACAACAAACAAAAAGGCTGGGCGCGGTGGCTCACGCCTGTAATCCCAGCACTTTGGGAGGCCGAGGTGGCAGATCACCTGAGGACAGGAGTTTGAGACCAGCCTGGCCAGCATGGTGAAACTCCGTCTCTACCAAAAATACAAAAATTAGCCAAGTGTGGTGGCAGGCACCTGTAATCCCAGCTACTCGGGAGGCTGAGGTAGGAGAATCACTTGAACCTGGGAGGCGGAGGTTGCAGTGAGCCAAGACCGCAGCAGTGCACTCCAGCCTGGGCAACAGAGTGAGACTCCATCTCAAACAACAAAAAAAAGAAGTACCATTTGGGATCCCTTTCCTGTGAACTGTCTTTATATTGTGCAGATCCATTTCCCACAAAAGTATCAGCTATACAAGCTGCCACCTGGCCATGAGCTAGACTCCATGGGTGGTGGGTGCAACTTAGAGACACATGGCACAGGCTCCAGTGATCAGGGAGTTGATCCACGTAAAAGGAGGGGGCAGCCTGAGGGAACACACAGCAGGAATGCGAGGGTAAGAGCAAGGATCATTCCAGGAAGGAAAAGCTCACCTAGGAAGTGGGATTAACCACGGCCTCCAAGTACTACCTGCTACTTGGAGAGATGGGAGGACAGGCAAGGTGCCCCACACAAGTAATCCTGTTTAATAGGAAGATAAGGTCAAAGATGCCATGGACGCCCACCGGGGTCTTGACACCAGCCAAGGAACTGGGTTTTATCATGAAAGTGGAGAACTCTCCGACCCGTCCTCTTTCCACTCTACTGACATCTGCAGATCAGTTACTTTGTCCACTTTGATGATCATTTAGTTCAGTAGCTCTTAAAGCTCCAATCACCCGAAGAGCCTTTACAAAGCATGCCGTGCAGCCCTGGCTGGAAGGGGTCCGGATGTGTGCCTGGGAAAGGTTCCAGGGTGAGTGATTCTCACGGGCATCTCTGATAAAGGACTACCACCCAGCTTCAGGGCTGATGGGGCCAGCACAGCCTCCCTGAGACCCCGCTAGGAACAGGCCTTTCAAAGTGTAGGTGGGATATGACAGAGAAGCCAAGACAAACAGGAGTGACCTTTCCTCCGAGTTTTGCTCCAGTGAGAGAGAAAAATCTCCAGTGCCCGAGAGATGTCCACCTTGGAAATCTCTCTAGAACACAAAATCCTCACCAGGCCTTGAGGCTGTGGATGGGAAAACAGAACACTCCGTCCTGCAATTATCTCAGATCTACTAAGAATTCTCCCCAAGACCAGAGACACGCTGGGCAGTTCATCTGTATATCTGATGTATTATTGATGCTCCTGCCAGCTTCCAGTATGCTCTGGGTCATATCACTTGCATAACCGCATCCGGTAGGTGGAAGATGATAGTGTTGAGTCTGCTATATAAGTATGCTTGGGGTCAAGGACTAGCATTCTTAGGTTCCTAGACTCACACAGTATTTTTGATTAGCCATTCCTCTCCATTTCAGCATACGTGTCTAGGCTCTCAAATGCTGTTAAACCTCCTTCCTCCTCCTCTCCACCTTCACCCTCTCCCCTCTGTCCCAGCCAGTCCACCAAAGAGTAACTCTTATCTTGGCCATGACTCCTCGAAAACCATGAGGGTCTCCCGTTTCTACTTATTAATTTTTTTTTTCTGAGACAAAGACTTGCTCTGTCACCCAGGCTGAAGTGCAGTGATACAATCTCAGCTCTCTGCAACCTCTGCCTCCCAGGTTCAAGCAATTCTCCTGCCTCGGCCTCCTGAGTAGCTGGTATAGGCACCTGCCACCATGCCTGGCTAATTTTTGTATTTTTAGTAGAGACAAAGTTTCTCCATATTGGCCAGGCTGGTCTTAAACTCCTGACCTCAGGTGATCTGCATGCCTCGGCCTCCCAAAGTGCTGGGATTACCAGTGTGAGCCACCCTGCCCGGCAGGGATCTCCCTTTTCTATAAAGACTCAAGATAACACCCTTCATTTAGGCCATTTATGCAACAATAATCTAGATCCACACCTGGTCCCCAACTCCTCACGCTGATCATTCGCTCCAAGGAAAGGAGCCACCTCAGTCCCCACAATGAAACCAGTGCTTCAGCCCCCCAGTGGCATCCCCTGTAACCACACACACCTTATTTCTCAGTTCTTATACCATGCAAAGGGCTTAATTCTAAACACACCTCCTTTTTATTTTTTTTTTTAACTTTTTTTTTTTATTGCATTTTAGGTTTTGGGGTACATGTGAAGAACATGCAGGATAGTTGCATAGGTACACACATGGCAGTGTGATGTGCTACCTTCCTCCCCATTACCTATATGTGGCATTTCTCCCCATGCTATCTCTCCCCAACTCCCTACCCCTCACTGTCCCTCTCCTAGTTCCCCCCCACAGACCCCAGTGTGTGATGCTCCCCTCCCTGTGTCCATGTGTTCTCATTGTTCAACACCCACCTATGAATGAGAACATGCGGTGTTTGATTTTCTGTTCTTGTGTCAGTTTGCTGAGAATGATGGTTTCCAGGTTCATCCATGTCCCTCCAAAGGACACAAACTCATTGTTTTTGATGGCTGCATAATATTCCATGGTGTATATGTGCCACATTTTCCCTGTCCAGTCTATCATCGATGGGCATTTGGGTTGGTTCCAGGTCTTTGCTATTGTAAACTGTGCTGCAATGAACATTCATAAACACACCTCCTTTAAGAAACCTTTCCCCACTACTAAACCAACACACCACAGACATAGACCACCTGCTGGGTTCCTGGCACTGTCCCCAGCAATGAGATGCATGTAAAACACACCTCTGTTCCTACCCACGAGGTTCAGTCTACTGGATGAGACAGACATTCTGATGCAAGAGGATATAAAGGGTTCTGTTCACAGTTAACACAGGGATCTCTGGCAGCCTATCCTGAAACCTGGAAGTCAGGGAGAACTTCCTGGGGGAGGTGGCATGAGTTGCATCTTTAAGAAGCAAAGAGGATTAAAAGGTTACAAGAGGGTTACGATGGTTGTAGAGGAATGGACTAGAGACAAGGTGAGTTTCTAAGGCCTCAGGGGCAAAAGACAGGATCATGACAAACTGGGTGTGCAACACCCCCACCCAAGAGCACAGATGCACAAATAAAGGTGGTTTTGGCTCTGCTGCCTGCTCCACACTTGTCATTTCAGACCCATTATGAGGATGCAATCAGGACTTGGCAGCTTTTCTCATTCACGGGAGAGCACCATATTCTGCTAACTAATGCAAATAGATCCTTTTAATAATGTAGGCATGCATCAATAATTCAGAGGCTAGGAGGCTCCCCAAAGAAGGCATGGAGAATATCAACAATCCCCTTCCACCAGACTTAGCAGCTTTGGAAGGCACAGCCCAAGCAGCCACTCTGGAAAGAAAGGGGCTTCTCTCAAACAAAACTCCCCGTGAACACACCACATCTAGTCTGCCCAGGAAGACAAGGGATTCCCACGTCCTATTAAAAAACAGGCAAACAGGCATCTCTCCAAAGCAATTTGATTTATAAATGCCTGGCCATGATAAACCTCTTCCAACCATATCACCTGTTCTTTTGGTTTTTTTTTTGTTTGTTTGTTTGTTTTATCTATTTATTTTTGAAACAGTCTCACTCTGTTGCCAGGCTGGAGTGCAGTGGCGCGATCTCAACTCACTGCAACCTCCACCTCCCGGGTTCAAGCGATTCCCCTGCCTCAGCCTCCCGAGTAGCTGGGATTACAGGCGTGTGCCACTATACCTGCCTAATTTTTGTATTTTTAGTAGAGATGGGATTTTGCCATGTTGCCCAGGCTGGTCTTAAACTCCTGACCTCAAGTGATCCACCCATTTTAGCCTCACAAAGTGCTGTGATTATAGGCATGAGCCACCTCGCCTAGCCCAAACCACCTGTTTTTATCCTCACAACCTGTGTGTAGGTAGGTTTCCACCTGTCAGGTCTGTAGATCAGGAAACTGGGGTTCTTGCCTGTTGGTCATACATTCAGAAGATTCCAAAGAGGGTATTGTGACCTGGCCTTCTAGCCCTATGCTACTTTCTCTCTACTACATACACTCTAGGAAGTTGGGTACTAGGCGATCCCTTAAGGCCACCTCATTCAACTCCCCTTGAGACCCCACACAGGAGCTGAGGGCCTCTGTGACTTCCTTGTTGGTGACCACTCTCATTCAAGATGCTATCTCTTGAAATTGACTAATTTGCTCAGGGATGAAAAGTTCTCTTCTGAAGCAAGAGGGAGGGCTAGTGCACATGGCCACTTCACTGTTGGCCCTGCCTCACCCTCTCTGGAGGAGGGGACAGATGACCTTTCAGGAGGGCTGGGTCTTGGAGAGAGGCAGCTTTTCTGTGGAGTCCAGAGTTGCTACCTAGGAGTGGGGAGACAAAAATTCAACGCAGGCCATTCCCAGTGTCTCACGCCTGTAATTCCAACTCTTTGGGAGGCTGGGTTGGTAGGATTGCTGGGGTGGTAGAAAGCCAGGCATAGTGGCGCACACTTGTGGTCCCAGCTACTTAGGAAGCTGAGGCAGGAGAATCGCTTGAACCTGGGAGTTCAAGACCAGCCTGGCCAACAAAGAGAGACTCTGTCTCTACAAAAAAAAAAATTAAAGTAAAAAAAAAATCTGGCTCACACCTGTAATCCTAGCACTTTGGGAGGCCAAGGTGGGTGGATCACCTGAGGTCAGGAGTTCGAGACCAGCCTGACCAACATGGAGAAACCTCGTCTCTATAAAAAAAAAAAAAAAAATCCGCCTGGTGCGGTAATGCACACCTGTATCCCCGGCTATTCGGAAAGCTGAGGCAGGACAATCACTTGAGCCCAGGAGTTGGTAGCTGCAGTGAGATATGATTATACCACTGCACTCCAGCCTGGATGACAGAGCAGAATTCTCTCTTAAAAAAAAAAATTTTTTTCAGAGCAGTCCCATAAAAGAACAAAGCTGTTTTCCAGATTTGTCTTAAAAACTGCAAATTGATTAAAAAAAAAAAAATTGATGAGGAAAGCATAAAATTCCAGGGATTTAAAATAAACTTCTTCCACAAAAGTTTAAGGGGCCATATAACTTTTCAAAATAATAAAATAACACCATATATATGTGTGTGTGTGTGTGTGTGTGTGTGTATATATATATATCTGTATGTATATATATGTGTGTATATATATATATGTATGTATATATATGTGTGTATATATATATCTGTATGTATATATATATATCTATATGTATATATGATATAATAGCAAATATAAATAATAATTTTAAAATAACAACTTTAAAATGCATCAACATGCCTTTGCAAATTAAAACATAGGTGTCGGCCAGGTATGGTGGCTCATACCTGTAATCCCTGAACTTTGGGAGGCCAATGTGGGCAGGTCACTTGAGGCCAGGAGTTTAAGACGAGCCTGGCCAACATGGTGAAACCCTGTCTCTACTAAAAACAAAAAAATTAGCCAGGCATAGTGGTACATGACTGTGGTCCCAGCTACTTAGGAAGCTGAGGCAGGAGAATCACTTGAACCTGGGAGGCAGAGGTTGCAGTGAGCTGAGATCCCAGCACTATACTCCAGCCTGGGTAACAGAGCAAGACTCTGTCTCAAAAAGAAAAAAAACAAGAACAACAAACAAACAAACAAACAAAAAAACAGGTATGTAGCTCCTGGGTCAGATATGAGGTATAAAATTGTGGCTGTGATGAGAAGTATACCAAGTCTGGGGTGAAGACTTAGGTGCTACCACAGACCTTATCTCAGCCATGCCGCTTAGCCTCTTGCTGTCGAATTTGACCTCCTATAAAATGTGGCTAATAAGCTGTGCCCACGGTGTCTCATGCCTGTAATCTCAGCACTTTGGGAGGTAGAGGTGGGCAGATCAGTCGAAGTCAGGAGTTCAAGACTGGCCTGGCCAACATGGCGAAACCCCCTCTCTACTAAAAATATAAAAATCAGCCAGGTGTGGTGGTGCACACCTGTAATCCCAGCTACTTGGAAGGCTGAGGCGGAAAGATCACTTGAACCTGGGAGGTGGAGGTTGCATTGAGCCACAATTGCACTATTATACTCCAGCCTGGGTGACAGAGCGAGACTCTGTCTCAAGAAAAAAAACATGGGGCTAATAGTACCTACCTCCCCTCCTTCAGGCCAACAAGAGGTGGATGAAGAGCTAAGCTTGAGCTGAAAGGGAATCTGCTGAACAGATACTATGTGCCAGGTACATGCCAAGCACTGCTCACCTTATCCTCCAAGGCCCTCTGATGTATACCTTCCCCGTTTTACAGGACTGGAGACTCAAAGACAGCAAGCACTGTTCCCCAAACCACCCATTCCCAGAACAAGCTTTGGGGCACACAAGGGTAGAATAGAGCTTCCTGCCTGCCATGGGTTCCAGATGACCAGATGCCTTGGTCACAGCAACAGAGCGTGACAGAAGTGGAAGCTGTCTGAGTAGCCACCTCCTTCTTCACTCACCATCTCACTCTAGTGTGTTCTCCTTCCCCTGGGCATCCTAAGAGAACCAGCTCAGTGAAAGAAACTCAGCTGAAGTGCGGCCTGAGAAGATACTGGCCAACTTTTCATTCCCCAGCTGGACAGGACCAGCTTCCTGCATGGGCAAGGCCAGTTTGGTGCCACACTCTTAGGGGAACAAATCCAGACAAGAAAGCTTTTGTGTGCCCAGCTCTGCAGAAACACAGCTAGCAGAGTGGTAGGGTCCCCAAGGCCAGGGGCCAGTCCCACCAAGGTGTGGCCAGGGCAGCCAGCAGGTCTCCTCCCTTTTGGAACCAGTCTCCCGGCATCCCACACTATTTTAAGACCTCTGGAGATCCAAACAGGATTCAAGGCTTGCCCAGGACAGCCTGTAAAAGTTTTCCACTGGAACAAAGATTTAAATGCTGTAACTCAAAACATGACTTTACAATGGGCTCTGATTATCAAAGGTTCCAGAATATCCTCTTTTGAGACACACTGCTTCTTTCTCTTTCCTGTCGTTTACAGGCTGGCTGGCATGAGGCACGTAGACCAGACTGGGCAGACGTCTCCTCTGAAGACGTTGGAGGAAAGGGCGTTTTCCTCCTTAGCACTCATCCTCAGAAAGGGAGAGGAAGGGGCATCTGTTCACCCCTACCAGAGAGACATTCTCCTGATGGCAGTGGCTGTGATACACACATCTGCTCAAACCCTCCATTGGCTTCCCACCCCTTCCAAAGAAAGCCAAAGGCCCCATGTAGTGTGGACCCCTGGCCTCTCTGACTTCACCATCTACCCGCTTTACCTGCTCACTCCTCTTCAACCATTGGGACCCCTCATTCCCTGGGCTATTCTCCAGTTCCTCTCCCTCTCAACTCAATCCTCTGTCTCCTCTGTGCCAAGAAGCAGATGCCCATGGGTGCCATCAACAGCTCCCCAGTACACTGGCCATCCATTGTGTTCAGCCAGTGGGAGGTACTAGCAGGAGGTCAGAGGACAGAAGAAGGGAGAGTTCACAATAGGAGTCACAGGTCCCTCTCCACATGGCACTGGCTGGGAGCCCCATACTGCAGCCAGTCCTCCCTTGCCCTGGCAACACTGTAGCATGCCCATGATCCCTGCGGTTCCCTAACCTTCTCTGACACCTTCCCTAACTCCTCCCCCCACAGTCTCTTCCCTAAACCTCCCTTCTTCAGCTAAACTATCAGACCCTGACTGAGGCACTGGCTCATGGCCCATCTGGGGGTGTTTCCTGTGCCCTCTGCCTGCCTTATTATCTGGCTTCAAGTTTCAGCTCTGACTTTTTTTTTTTTTTTAAGATGGGGTGTCGCCCTGATGGCAGGGCTGGTCTTGAACTCCTGACCTCAGGTGATCCACCCACCTCGGCCTCCCAAAGTGCTAGGATTACAGGTGTGAGCCACCGTGCCTGGCCTTTTTTTTTTTTTTTTTTGAGACAGGGTCTCACTCTGTTACCCAGGCTGGCGTGCAGTGGCATGATCACAGCTCACTGCAGCCTTGATCTCCTGGGCTCAACCCATCCTTCCACCTCAGCCTTCTGGGGAGTTGGAACCACAGGTCTATCCCACCATGCCTGGCTAATTTTTTGTATTTTCGGTAGAGATGGAGTCTCTCTATGTTACCCAGGCTGGTCTCAAACTCCTAGCCCCTCTCGCCTGGGCCTCCCAAAGTGCTGGAATTACAGGCGTGAGTGGATGCACCCAGCCTGCCTTTTATTATATGAGTGACCCTGGGTGAAGTTAGTCCATTTCTGTGCCACAGGTCCTTCACCTGTAAAATGGGGTGACGATAATAGAACAGGCACACGTTGCTTAAGGACAGGGACACATTCTGGGAAATGCGTCATTAGGCAATTTCGTTGTGTGAACATTACAGAGTGAAATTACACAAAACTCCTTACTACCCCTCTGGGCTACATGGCATAGCCCATCGCTCCTGCACTGCAATCCTGAACGACACGTTACTGTACTGAAGATCATAGCCAACTATACAACAATGGTGAGCACTTGTGTATCTAATCATACCTAAACATAGAAAAAGTACAGCAAAGGTACTGTATTATAATCTCATGGGACCACCGTCGCATATACAGTCCATTGCTGATCCACACATCGTGATGTGGTGGCATGACTGTACTTAGAACACAGGGTTATAACAAAGATGAAGTGAGCTAATTTATGAAAAGCACTTAGAATAGTGCCTGGTACATAGCAAACGATAAACAGAAACTACCATTATTATTGATAACTCTCATCAGAGTCAGGCTCATTCTGTCGCCCAGGTTGGAGTCCAGTGGTGCCATCTTGACACAATGCAACCTCCACCTCCCGAGTTCAAGTGATGCTCCTGCCTCAGCCTCCCAAACAGCTGGGATTACAGGCGCCCCCCACCATACCCAGCTGATTTTTGTATTTTTAGTAGAGAGGGGTTTCACCATGTTGCCCAAGCTGGTCTCGAACTCCTGACTTCAGGTGATCCACCCACATCAGCCTCCTAAAGTGTTGGAATTACAGGCACAAACCACCATGCCCGACCTTGTTTTTGACCCCATATGGTTTGAGCTAAACGACATATGCTATTCCTCTAAACGACAAACATTTAAACCACAGGTCCCATTACCAGTATCTGTCCATAGCCTTGCAAGACAAGTGTTACAGGAAGGACCGCCTCACTCTACAGCAAACTGTGACATGATATGTAATCGGATATTATGTGTGTGTGTGTGTGTGTGTGTGTGTGTGTGTATAAATATATATATATACATATGTTTTTAAAAATCATAAATAATCACACCCCATTAGAGCTACAACTGATATTCTCAACCCCACAAAAACCTAAGTCATGTAAGCAGTACATGGGCTGATCCCATCCGTCAATACAAAAGGACGTGAAGACTGGACAGAATTCCAGTCCTGGAGATGAGGTGGGGCAAGTTCCTCCCTGGGCCCCATTTCCTCATCTCTAAACAATATTCATCTTCTCTGCTTATCAGGCTCACTTTGTAACTAACAGTGAAAAGATGACCACTCCGCCTGGCACACAGAAGGACCTCAATCAATATTAGTTCCTTTCTCTCATTAATAAAACAAAGTAATTGACATAGAAAACTCAGGAAATTATATGGGAATAATATACTCTCATGTTGTCCATGGCCTCCGAAAAACAATAAATCAAGGGAATTGTTCAAAAGTACATTTTCCAAGTGCAATGGTTCATGACGCCATTATGAAGTTTCTAAACTTCCCCTTAATTTCCGGTATTCAAAAAAAAAAAAAAAAAACCCTAAACAATAAAATGTCAGTGGCAGCAGCTAAGACCCACCCCCAGCCTTCTTTTTTCCTTTCAGAGGTTGAAAGGTGTTGCTTGAAGCCTGCAGTCCTTGGCCAGAAAGACTTGGGTTGGATGGAAGGTGAGCCCATGGCCCTTCTCTCTCTGGGTACGAGGTGAAAATTATGGCTGAAGGGGCGTGGGGTGTGTTTGTCAGTCATGAGCAAGATTCCAAAGAGCACTGGCATTTGCCAAATAACTGACCCTCAGGGGGTCTGGCTTATGGTCCAGTGGGCTAGAATCCATATCCTTAGGTGTGGGACAGGCCAGCGAAGGCCAGCTGTAACCAGGACCACTCGTGTCCACTGCCCATCACCTAGAGGATGTCATCACGTCTGGCATGGGAGATTTGAAAATGGGGAGCAGGTGGGGGACTCCCTACCCGGCAGCCCCTCTCAGTGCAGTGCAGTGCAGAAGCCAAGCGTGTGGACTCTGAAGCCACGTGCCCAGGTCTGAATCGAGGCTTTCTTGCTCGCTGACTGTGGGCCAAGTTTCTTATTGTCTCTGTGCCTCAGTCTTCCCCTCTGTAACATGGAGACAATTATGGAAAGTAAATGTTGTAATGCACATAAAGCAGCGTCTATAACACACTAGAAGCACTCTTTTACATTCTTATTTTACTATTAGCAATTTGTTTATCTTTCATAGAAAAATAGCTAATGTATGCTGGGCTTAATAACTAAGTGATGGGTTGATAGGTGCAGCAAACCACCATGGCACACATTTACCTATATAACAAACCTGCACATCCTATACATGTACTTCGGAACATAAAAATAAAAATTAATTTTAAAAAAAGACTATGTATGAACCACTCACTGAGTACCAGATAATGCAGAGTTCGAGGACACAGTCACGGTTTCTACTCTCTAGTGGAGGAATCACGCCAAAACAAAGAGCCAAATAATTCAATAAAATTGTTTTACAGGCTATGACTGGTGCCACAGGGAAATTCAGTAGCATCCAGTGATGAGAAATAATGGAGGTTGGGAAATGAGTCTATCAGAAGGGGCGGTCTGGCTGGACGCGGTGGCTCACATCTGTAATCACAGCACTTTGGGAGGCCGAGGCAGGCAGCTCACGAGGTCAGGAGATCAAGACCATCCTGGCTAACACGGTGAAACCCATCTCTACTAAAAAAAAAAAAGAAGAAGAAGAAGAAGAAGGGGTGGTCTAACAGGGCGCGGTGGTTTACATCTATAATTATGTAATCCCAGCACTTTGGGAGGCCCAGGCAGGGAGATCACAAGGTCAGGGGTTCAAGACCAACCTGACCAACATAATAAAACCCTGTCTCTACTAAAAATACAAATATTAGCCAGGCATGGTGGCATGCACCTGTAATTCCAGCTACTCAGGAGGCTGAGGCAGGAGAATTGCTTGAACCCAGGAGGTGGAGGTTGCAGTGAGCTGAGATCACACCACTGTACTCCAGCCTGAGCAACAGAGCAGGACTCTGTCTCAAAACAAAAAGGTGGGGGGTGGTCTGAAGAGGTGATACTGAAGTTAGGAAGAGAATCAGCTTTTCAAAAAGCTGGGGAAAGAGCATTATAGCAACTGGGACCAGCAAGTGCAAAGGTCCTGTGGTGCTCAGGGAAGGTTGTCAGGGAACTGATCAAAGACCAGGATGTCGGGCTACAGAGGGAGGCACCACTCAATGAGGCTAGAAGACACTAGTGTTCAGTTTTCTGCATATGGTTAGCCATTTTTCCCAGCACTATTTATTAAATAGGGAATTCTTTCCCCATTGCTTGCTTTTGTCAGGTTTGTCAAAGATCAGATGTTTGTAAATGTATGGTGTTATTTCTGAGACTTCTATTCTGTTCCATTGGTCTATATATCTGTTTTGGTACCAGTACCATGCTGTTTAAGGAGGCTCGATGAATTCTGCTGGTTAATAAGCATAGCTGAGGTTGGAAGCAGGCCACAGCGGAAGCAGAGGGCCCAAGTAGAAGATACTACCTATGGGCAGGGAGGAACTCTGGTTGCTGTGGGAAGACTATGCTTAAAGTATGATACAAGGTCCTCAACTTCAGTGTCACCTGTGAGCTTGTCAGATCCAGTTCTCAGACCTCATCCTAAGTCTCCAAGAAGGGACCCAGGTGTCTTGAGTTTCAACAAGCCCTGCTGGCGATTCTGACTACACTAAAATTTGAAAATCACCAGACTAGAGGACCGATAATATTAACTAGCAAACAACTGTGTCCCCAGGGATGACTTCATGTCCCTCTGGAGCCAGGCAGAGCCAATGCACTGGGGCCAAGACATTAAGAGCCATAAGGCAGCCTTGCAATCCCAGCATTTTGGGAGGCTGAGGTGGGTGGATCGCTTGAGTCCAGGAGTTCAAGCCCAGCCTGGGCAACATGGCAAAACCCTGTTTCTACTAAAGATACAAAAATTAGCTGGGCATTGCAGCATGCACCTGTAGTCCCAGCCACTCAGGAGGCTGAGGTGGGAAGTGGCTTGAGCCCAGGAAGCTGAGGTTGCAGTGATACAAGATTGTGCCACTGCACTCCAGCCTGGGCGACAGAGCAAGATCCTGTCTGGGGAAAAAAAAAAAAAAAGTTTATATATATATATATAAAGTGGTTTTCAGAGAAGGCTCTTTTCGTGGGATTGATGTTCACTTACCCTGGCTAGGACTGGGTGAGGCCAGGCTAGAGGGCAGGAGAGAGAAGCAGCTTCAACCCTGCAGACACCATCGCTGGAGCCACATTCCAGTTCCACAGAGGAATGCAGACAATCCCCCCAGTCCTTGGGGCAGGACTGTCAGGAGGAAGAGAGGATTATGAAATGCCTGCTTGTTGACCAAAACCTACTTAGGGAATCTCACTGAATCCCTCAACAACCCGGAAAAGTACTGTTCTGTTTACTCCCTTGGGCTCAATAGGGCCCAAAAGATTATGTGACCAACAGGTAACAGAGCCAGGATTTGATGTGCAGAGACCATTTAAGGAAAAAAAAAAAAAAAACACATCACTTCACAGGCCTTTGGGATCAGACCTGTCCTTACAGACCCTAAAACGTTCCACTTTCTCCTCATTCCTCTAAACCTAGGTGACACCCATCATCTAAGGCAATCCAGAAAGGCTGAGACCAGAGCCCCAAGTGGCCAAGAAAACAAAAAAGGAGCCAAACGGCTGGGCCCAGTAGCTCACACCTATAATCCCAGCACTTCAGGAAGTCGAGGTGGACAGATCACGAGGTCAGGAGTTCAAGACCAGCCTGGCCAGTATGGTGAAACCCCATCTTTACTAAAAATACAAAAATAAGCCGGGCGTGGTGGTGCACGCCTGTAGTCCCAACTACTCAGGAGGCTGAGGCAGGAGAATCTCTTGAACCTGAGAGGCGGGGGTTGCAGTGACCCAAGATGGCGTCATTGCACTCCAGCCTGGGCAAAACAGCAAAACTCCATCTCAAAAAAAGAAAAAAAGAAGAAAGGAGCCATAGTAGTGTTTCCCATCATCCCCTCCTATATATTTGAGGAGATAGCGAAAGAGTCCTCTCAACAGGCTGCTTGTTTTGTTCCAGAATGGTAACAGACACTACTGTTCATTAAATAACTCCAATAATATCAAATAATCTCAGACTTGTAGCCTTGTATCCAATATCTGAATTCTATTTACCTTATCCAATTGTGCATGAATGTGATCTCTTCTTGATCACCTCTGGTGACAAAGAATTCACTCGTATTTTCAGAGAATGCTCATTCACTAAATCATTCACAAAACCACTTACTGCACACCTGCTATGTGCCAGGCATGCCATTAAGCACTACAGTAAGAACGCCTATTAATGATACCGCATCTGTCAGCAGGTTGACAGGCTATTTGGATGCTGCACAGAGAATTCTACGCTGAGTCCGGGTTCAAAGGATCAGCTAGTGATGCCTGTCGTGGGTACTGGAGAGAAAGTAACAGGTACGGCACACATTTGCAATCTCCACTAAGGGAATATAGAGACGTCATTCGGGTCCTATCTTCCCTGGGCTGGTCATCTAGTCAGGCAAGGCAAAAAATGTGACAAACCAAAAAATGTGGGGATATATACCAAGATGGGGGTGGAGGAGGGGTGCCTGACACATAAGTCTTAAGAAACAGCCTGAAAAAAAAACACTTGACCTTTTTAAGCGGTGGCTTTCTCATCTGTAAAATGGGAGTAATACCTGCCTGCCCTGCCCAGCCTTTCCTGCAAAGATGTTGTTTTGAGACTCATATGAGCTAATGGGTAAGTCAATATTAATGCTGACATTAGCCTTCAGGGAACCTACTGAGGACACTGATTTGCCTAAGCAAAGAACAACAGGCAATGAAGAGAGAGCAGAACTCAAGAGCAGTCAACCCCCCTGGTCACTGGCTTCCTCCTGATTGCTCCCATGAGGTGCTCTTGCCAAGTTGGTCAACAGCCTCCTCGTTGCCAAATCTAACAGTCACTTCTGTGTGACTCATTCTACCTGACCTCTTAGCAGCACCGCAAGTGATGACCCTCCTCCTTCCTTAAGAAGGACTTCCTTCTCTAGGCTCCTGGCACGTTTTCCTGCCTCTCTGGTGGCTCCTTGCCATCACCTTTTCCAGCTCCCCAACTTCTATCCCTACCACTAGCGGCCATGCCTAGTCCTGTGTCCACTTTCCTGTCTCTACTCCAGTCCCATGGATTTATATCCCATCTCGGCTGACGTCTTCCAAATGCTCTCTCCCACTATGACAGCCTCAGGTCCCAGGCTCACTTTGTCAACTACCTAGGTGGCATCTCCGTCTGCACCGGACCCCCTGCTCCCACAATCTACTGCCCATCTTCCCTGTCTCCATTGAAAATACCAGCATCTGCTACATTATTGAAGCCAAAGATCTAGGAGTCATTCTTTTTTTTTTTTTTTGAGACCGAGTAAAATCGACTTTCTTCACTTTCTTTGTTACCACCAAGACACAGGCCACACCACTCTCCCCTATAATAAAGCAATCCGGCTTCCCCAACCCCACTCCCATGCCTCCACATAGCAAGCGGGTTGCTCGCATCTCTGCCCCCTCTGCACCTACCAAGCCAACCACACCTCTCTCTCCACTTCTGCTATCTGGCCCTCCTGTTCCTCAAACAGCCAGGCTTGCTCCTGTCTTCTTTGAGAAATTTCTATCCATACCTCACAAATACAAGATGCTATCATCTGCCAGGATGTTACCTGGAATAAAATGACAGATATCTGAACTGAGTTAATTGCTCCCTAGCATTCATGTCTATTCAGAACCTCAGTAGGTAACCTTATTTGGAAATTGATTCTTTGCAGGTGTAATTAGTTAACTAAAGACGCGCTTATGCTAGATCAGGTGGGCCGTGGATCTAACGAGTGGCGTAATTACAAAAAGAAGAGAGAATACAGAGACACATGCAGGGAAAAAGGCCACGTAGAGACGGAGTCTGAAGGATGCAGCCACAAGCCAGGGATTGCCAGCAACCCCCAAAACCAAGAGGAGGCAAGAAAAGATTATTTGTCAATGCCTTCAGGTGGAGTATGGCCCCCCTCACACCCTGAATTTGAATTTCTAGCCTCCAGAATGGCCAGAGAATAAATATCTGTTACTGAAAAGCACCCACTGCTGATTTGTAATGTCAGCCCTAGGAAACAAATACAGCAACTTACCAAGATTATCGCCAGTCCATGTGCAAAGGTAGAAGTGTTGATCTCACTTTACAGATGGGAAATTAAGTGTCAGAGCAGAGACGTCTCTTTCTCAAGTTCACACTCCCACACTTTATAAGCGGTGGAGCTGAAATCCAAACCTCATTCAACTTCAGAAAGCCCTCTCTTTACACTGGGCTGAACAGCCACCATCTTTTTATAGACTAGACTGAGAAGCAACACCTGAAAGCCTTGCTTACTTAAAGGACCTCTGGTTGCTGGGCGTGGTAGCTCAGGTCTGTGATCCCAGCACTTTGGGAGGATGAGGGAGGTGGATCACAAGGTCAGGAGTTCAAGATCAGCTTGGCCAAGATGATGAAACCCCATCTCTACTAAAAATACAAAAAAAAAAATTTAGCTGGGTATAGTGGCAGGCACCTGTAAACCCAGTTACTCGGGAGGCTGAAGCAGAGAATTGTGTGAACCCTGGAGGCAGAGGCTGCAGTGAGCTGAGATTGTGCCACTTCGCTCCAGCATGGGCAACAGAGAGACTCCATCTCAAAAAAAAAAAAAAAAAAAAAAAAAAAACTCTGACTGCTCTTGGGTTGGAAAGGATTTCTGGGAAGGCAAGGAGAGAAGAACTGGCTACCAACCATTTCAAGAACAAACTTGGCCGGGCACAGTGGCTCACGCCTATAATCCCAGCACTTTGGGAGGCCGAGGCAGGTGGATCACGAGGTCAAGAGATCAAGACCATCCTGGTCAACAAGATGAAACCCCATCTCTACTAAAAATACAAAAATTGGCTGGGCATGGTGGTGCACACCTGTAGTACCAGCTACTTGGGAGGTTGAGGCAGGAGAACTGCTTGAACCCAGAAGGTGGAGGTTGCGGTGAGCTGAGATCGTGCCATTGCACTCCAGTCTGGGTACCAACAGCGAAACTCCGTCTCAAAAAAAAAAAAAAAAAAAAAAAGAACAAACTTAAAGGCAATGGAGCCTTAATTCCATAGTTATGTACTTTTTTGTTGCTAGGACCATACCATCTCACATATACGTATGTGTGTGAACATAGTGAATATATGTTTATGCAGGTTTTATTTATTTATTATTGAGACCGAGTCCCACTCTGTCACCCAAGCTAGAGTGCAGTGGTGCAATCTCAGCTCACTGCAACCTCTGCCTCGTGGGTTCAAGCAATCCTCCTGCCTCAGCCTCCCAAGTAGCTGGGATCACAGTTGTATGCCACCAGGCCTGGCTAATTTTTGCATTTTTTTTTTAAGTAGAGATGGGGTTTCGCCATGTGGGGCAGGCTGGTCTCGAACTTCTGACCTCAGGTGATCTGCCCGCCTCAGCCTCCCAGAGTGCTAGGATTACAGTTGTGAGCCACCACGCCTGGCCTGCAGGTTTTATTTTACACAATATGCAATAATTATTTTTTGCTCATCACAGAGTCCTTTGTCACTCCTCAGCTGAATCATTATTATGCTTGTCTCAGATGCTAACAAGTTTACCTCTGAACAGGGATTCACAGCAAAGATCCAAAAATCTTTAACTTGTTGAGGCGCGGAACTTGGAACAGCATCTGGCGTGTAATTATTTTTAGGAGGAAAAAACAGCCCATCTTGTCAGCTTTCCATTCCCAGCAAAGACAAATTGACCACGAGGAGCTGCATGGAAGGGTGAGTCTGGTAGGAGACCTGCACCATCTTTTCCCAGATTCACTGAGTTTCATCAGGATGAATGCAATCATTCACTCTCTGAGAATGGACTGTCCTCAGCGTCCCTCTCCCCACGTTTATAGAAAAACTTGGCCTTGCCTGGCTCCCAAAACCACCGTGAAGAGGTTTCATGCAAGTTTTCTAAAGCATCAATGAAAACAGGACTTGTTTGCTTTATCATTTAAATTTCAAAATACATCTCACGCCAAGGAGAAAAATAAACACCACAGGGCGTGTGCTGCCTTGAAGAGAAAGGAGAGGCTACCAAGCTTCGCCCTCCGGCTGAGAACTAAAAGCCCCATACTTAACGGCAGCAGCTGCCGTTTCTTCTAATTATTGATGTTGTTATTTGCAGATAATAAGTCTCACCTACTCAGAACTTTACAGAGCCTCTCCCTCAGAAGCATCACATCCACTCTGGGCCTCAGCTTCCCTCACTTGTACAACAAGGAACTAGACACTCAGAAGCCCTTAGCAAGAGGTCTACTTTAAGAATAAAAAGAGGAGAGAGCCAATTCGGCTTGACTGAGCGGTGCCCAGGTGTGACCTGCCAGAAAGCACACAGCCTTCTGTCCAACAAAGCAGACAGTCCCAGCAGCAGGAAGACAGCCTTCGCCCACCCCTCACCCTGGGAGCCATAAGGCTGTGTTCATTTTGAATGAGGAAACAAAAAGTAGGCTGATAAACATGTTTATGTTTCCAGAATTGCTCAATGGGTAGAAAACATTGCATTGAACATTGAACATTGAACAAGATGCCCTCCAAAGAGCAGGCACTCGGCCCTAACAGCCTGGCTCACCAGATGTGACAGCGGTGCTGGGGGAAATGCAGCTGGGGGGGCTTCGGGCCAGAATGAAGATCAAAGGCTTTTGGGACAGGGGAAGACTTTCCAGCACTGCCCCCGCTGAAGCCACCCAGCAAGATGCTCCTGCAGAACTCAACTCAACACTCGTGGTCTGGGGACTGTGCAGGGAATCCATCGTATTTGCCAGAAAGAAAGGGGAAAGGAAATATTTCCAGGGAGCTGCCAACTCCATGCATGGGGCCTGGGGAGCAGCTCAACCCTAATGTGCAAGCAGAGAGGCCCCGGAGTTCTTGGAACAGACCCTGGTTCAAAGGAGGATAAGGAACAAACTGCACAGACTCTCCCTTCTGTGCTGGGAGGTCCCGGGCCGTGCAGGGGCTGCTTCGGAGGAAGCCAAGGACTCCAGCCTCAGAGCAGCTCAGTCAGGCCTGTGGCTCCCCTCTACAGGGCACCACAGAGGGCGAAGCAGAGCAGCGGTTGGCTGCCAGGGGACCAGGGCTAGGTGTCTAGGACTCAGGTTGGCATATTCTGGAGGCAGACTGGGAGGCCAGCAAGAGACAGCAGACAGTCCATGGGAGTGTTAGAAAGTCCTGGGACTAGGCCAGGCACCATTCATGACTGTCATCCCAGCACTTTGGGAGGCCAAGGTAGGTAGATCACCTGAGGTCAGGAGTTTGAGACCAGCCTACCAGCATGAAGAAACCCCATCTCTGCTAAAAATACAAAATTAGCCAGGCATGTTAGCACATGCCTGTAATCCCAGCTACTCGGGAGGCTAAGGCAGGACAATCCCTTGAACCCAGGAGGCAGAGGGAGGTTATGGTGAGCCAAGATCACACCATTGCACTCCAGGCTTGGAAACAAGAGCGAAACTCTGCCTTTAAAAAAAAAAAGAAAAAGAGAGAGAGAAGAAAAGAAAAAAAAAAAAAGCTCTGGGGCCTGAGATCCAGGGAATGTGAGTTCAGACCAACAACTATGAAACCGACAGAGAGGTTTTGCATACTCCCAGCATTTCCATCTACGCATTAAGAAGCAGGATGGCTTTCAAAGATCTTTTACTACCTGGTGGATTTTTAAGAATTTGTTGCTTATTAATTGAAGAACCAAAAGATATATATGGCAAAAGTTTCCAACAAGACTGAAAAAAATTCACACGGTCAAGGCTAAGTTTCTCTCCTGGCCCCAGAAGCTTCCAGGTGGCCTCCTTAGCAGCAGCCACTATCACCATTTTCGTTGTATGCCCTTCCAGATCCAGTGTGTGCAAATATGCTTGTGTGTATATGGAAGTATGCGTGTGTTATCCTCCTTTTCACACAAATGGAAACAGGTAATTCCAAAACAGACACACACCATCTTGAGCCTTACGTTGTCATACATCGAATGACAAGCTTGGATAGGTCCCTTCTGACTCTGAAGATTCCAAATGATGAATCTAGCCAGCCATACACAACCAGCCTGAGAAGCTAAAGGGCAAGTTGGCTAGACTCAATGCTGGGGAAGCATCAGGTCTGCTGGACTATAATGAGAACCACTGATTTTGATGAGAAATCCCCAGGATCAGGCACCAGGTCAAGCAATCTAGAGGCTGCATTTAATTCAGCCTTCCCAATCCCCTTAGCACTTAGGGACTATTGCTGGGCACCATGGCTCACACCTGTAATCCCAGCACTTTGCTCACGAGGTCAGGAGTTTGAGACCAGGCTGACCAAAATGGTGAAAACACTGTTTCTACTAAAAATACAAAAATTAGCTGGGCATGGTGGTGCGCACCTGTAATTCCAGGTACTCAGGAAGCTGAGGCAGGAGAATTGCTTGAACCCAGGAGGCGGGGTTCACAGTAAGCTGAGACGATGCCACTGCACTCCAGCCTGGGCAACAGAGCGAGACTCCATCTCAAAAAAAAAAAAAATGAAGATGTAATTAGGGACTATTATTATTATGATTCCCATTTTACAGAAAACAAAAGCAAGATCCAAAGGCCAAGCAATTAGCCCAGGGTCACTGGCAAGTGGTAGGTACACAGGATAGGCTGGGTGTGCGGGCAGCTCATGCCTATAATCCCAGCACTTCGGGAGGCCAAGGAGGGAAGGTTGTTTGAGCCAAGGAGTTCGAAACTGGCCTGGGCAACATAACAAGACCTCATTTCTCCTAAAATAAAAAATTAGCTGGGCGCAGTGGCACGCTCCTGTAGTCCCAGCAACCGGAGAGGCTAAGACGAGAGAATCCGTTGAGTCCAGGAATTTGAGGCTGCAATGAGCTATGATTGCGTGACTGCACTCCAGCTTGGGCAACAGAGTGAGACCCCATCTCAATAAATAAAAATTACAATTAAAAATAGACCAGGTGTGGTGGCTCAGGCCCGTAATCCCAGCACTTTGGGAGGCTGAGGCGGGCAGATCATGAGGTCAAGAGATTGAGACCAGCCTGATCAACATGGTGAAACCCCATCTCTACTAAAAATACAAAAATTAGCCAGGCGTGGTGGCACACACCTGTAGTCCCAGCTTTGGGAGGCTGAGAATCGCCTGAACCGGGGAGGCAGAGGTTGCAGTGAGCCAAATTGCACCACTGCACTCCAGCCTGGAGACAGAGCAAGACTCCCATCTCAAAAAAACAAAAATAGGCCGGGCGCAGTGGCTTACACCTATAATCCCAGCACTTTGGGAGGCTGAGGCGGGTGGATCATGAAGTCAAGAGATCCAGACCATCCTGGTCAACATGGTGAAACCCTGTCTCTACTAAAAATACAAAAATTAGCTGGGCATGGTGGCGTGCACCTGTGGTCCCAGCTACTCGGGAGGCTGAGGTAGGAGAATTGCTTGAACCCAGGAGGCAGAGGTTGCAGTGAGCCAAGATTGCGCCATTGCACTCCAGCCTGGGTAACAAGAGCAAAATTTCGTCTCAAAAAATAAATAAATAAATAAATAAATAAAGAGGATATAAATGCACTTTTATCATGCTCAGCATTTTAGGGGACACCCATATAGCAGGGAAAGAGATGCAAGCCATATGACAAATGTATGTACCCAGCAAGGTGGAATGACACTTAAGGGACATACAGCTAGCCACGTATGTCAGATGCAGAACCTAAGCCCTTTGGTTTTGCATTAAAGTCCCATGCTTTTGATTTCCACAAAGCATCCTGAAAATGCAACATGGTCACCCTTTGGTTTTGCATTCAAGTCCCATGCTTTTGATTTCCACAAAGCATCCTGAAAATGCAACATGGTCGTAGCCCACTTAGCGGTCAGAGTTCTAAAGTCGGTGTCAATCATCTACTCTTTCTGACCCACAAGAAAGTAAGGTAAACAGTAATTAGGCAACTTTCCAAAGTTCTCTTTCGTAAGACTGACATTCAGTGATTGGTGCCCAGGCTCAGCCCAGGATTCTTTCCACTCAGCCACAGCAGATCTCAGGATGCAGACTTTCACTGCGGCTCTACAAAGCTGCTATCATTTTCCACGCAGCAAACTGTGCTATTTAAGTCAAACTCAAAAAGATCATGAAAACTGGTGACAAATGCTGAAGAATCATCCCCTTCACCTCAACAAGACCCAAGTCTCCCTGGCCTCAAAAACCCAATTTCACAAGAAACAACTCCCATCGAGGAAAAGTATTTGACATAATTTTGTGACTGTAACTTGGTGTAACTAAAGGGAGAAACAATTGAACAGCATGCACTGAGAGCCATAAAAATGTCTAGAACCAGGCCAGGCGCAGTGGCTTACGCCTATAATCCCAGCACTTTGGGAGGCCAAGATGAGCGGATCACGAGGTTAGGAGTTCGAGACCAGCCTGGCCAACATGGTGAAACTCCGTCTCTATGAAAGATACAAAACATTAGCTGGACGTGGTGGCATGTGCCTGTAATCCCAGCTACTCAGAAGGCTGAGGCAGGAGAATTGCTTGAACCTGGGAGGCAGAGGTTGCAGTGAGCCGCGTTCCTGCCATTGCACTCTAGCCTGGGTGACAGAGCAAGACTCAATCTCAAAAAAGAAACAAAATCTACAACCTTTAACTTGATAATTATTTCAGAAATCTATCCCAAAGAAATCTGAGGCCAGGTACGATGGCTCATGCCTGTAATCCCAGCACTCTGGGAGGCCAAGGCAGGTGGATCACGAGCTCAGAGTTCAAGACCAGCCTGGCCAAGATGGTGAAGCCCCATCTCTACTAAAAATACAAAGAAATTTGCCAGGCATGGTGGCACTCACCTGTAATCCCAGCTATTCGGGAGGCTGAGGAGGAGAATTGCTTAAACCTGGGACGCAGAGGTTGCAGTGAGCTGACATCATGCCACTGCACTCCAGCCTCAGGAACAGAGCAAGACTCTGTCTCAAAAAATAAGAAAGAAATCTGAAAGGTGGAATTAGGTTTCTGCACGCATATGCACACAGACATACACACCAAAACACACCTCATCTCAACCTTATTTAAAAGAGGAAAATACATAAAATGTTCTTTTTTTTTTTTTAAGATAGTGTCTGGTTCTGTCACCCAGGCTAGAGTGCAGTGGCATGATCTCAGCTCACTGCAACAACCTCTGCCTCCTGGATCCAAGCAATTCTCCAGCCTAAGCCTCCCGAGTAGCTGGGACTATAAGCATGCACCACCACACACAGCTAATTTTTGTATTTTTAGTAGAGATGGGTTTTCACTATGTTCCCCAAGCTGGTCTCAGACTCCTGACCTCGAGTGTTCCACCCACCTTGGCCTCCCAAAGTACTGGGATTACTGGCATGAGCCACCATGCCTGGCCACATTAAATGTTCTTAGTATCTAATAGTACAGATAAAATTGGGAGAAAAACAAACCATCATTGCAATAGGATGTTATAACATTACATTACATTAAATATGATACCTAAAAGCTTGCTCTTTACACCACACGGAAATGCTAATAGTACATTAGGAGAAAAATCCAATGAACTTGTTGACATTACATGATCTCAAGTTTAAATAAAAAATGCAAAGAAAAATGCAGCAAGTGCATCACCATGAGATGTTTGCTTCTTTATACTCTTAACACTTCCCACATTTTCTACAAAAACAACCTCATAAACAGAAGCATTATTTGAAAGAAATGATTACCCATGCTCCTGGATAAAAAGGTATAATTTAAGAGCAACCTGGCTGGGAGTGGTGGCTCATGTCTGTAATCCCAACACTTTGGGAGGCCAAGACAGGCAGATCACTTGAGCCCAGGAGTTTGAGATTAGGTGGGGCAATATAGCAAGACCCTGACTACATAAAACTAGAAAAACGAGTGGGGTCTGGTGGCACACACGTGTGTGGGGAGGTTGAGATGGGAGGATCACTTGAGTCCAGGCACTGGAGGTTCTAATGAGCTATGATTGCACCACTGCACTCCAGACTGAGCAACAGAGTAAGACTCTTCTCTAAAAAATAAAAAATAAAAAAATGTATGTAACTCTATCAAGACAGTTGCAGGTGGGCAAGAAAAATAAAAATAAAAACAAATAAATAAAATCAACCTAAGAATGTGCTTAGCCTTGTTTTCCTCTTCAGCTTACGTGACTAACAAGTGACACGATCCTGCAAAATCAGGGACTGACCTTAGGAAACGATTGATGGATTCAGTAGGAAGCGGCTCCCGCTTATCAGAGCAGTGAACACAGAAGGCAAGTCTCAGAAACTGCTCATGCTGGAGCAGGTCCGCAGACACCAGAATGACGGGGCACAGGAGGCTGGGAGGGCCGCAAGGGAGAGACCTGAGGAACAGGCACCACTTCTTCAGTCTTCATAATCACTTTAGAAATTTGGAACTGTTAATTTTTTTTTTAGACAGAGTTTTGCTCCTGTTGCCCAGGCTGGAGTGCCGTGGTGATCTCAACTCATGGTAACATCCACCTCCTGGGTTCAAGCGATTCTCCTGCCTCAGCCTCCTGAGTAGCTGGGCTACAAGCAATGGCCTCTATTCTTGGCTAGTTTTGTATTGTTAGTAGAGATGGGGTTGCTCCATTTTGGCCAGGCTGGTCTCAAACTCCTGGGACCTTAGGTGATCTACCCGCCTCAGCCTCCCAAAGTGCTAGGATTACAGGCATGAGCCACCACACCTGGCCGGGACTGTTAATTATTATTTCCATTTTACAGTAAAAGAAGCTGATTGAGAGTTTAAAATGCAACTACTCTTAGGATGAAGCCAGATAGAGATAAGGTCTTACTTGCTCATCTGGGCTGGAATGCAGTGGTGCAATTACAGCTCACTGCAGCCTCAAACTCCTGGGGTTGAGCAATCCTCTCACCCCAGTTAGGACCACAGGTGCAATCCACCATGTGTGGCTAATTTTTTTGGACATTTTGTAGAGATGGGTTCTCGCTTTGTTACCCAGGTTAGTGTTAAACTCCTGGGCTCAAGAGATCCTCCCACCTCAGCCTCCCGAACTGCTAGGCTTACAGGCGTGAGCTACCATGCCCAGCCATACTTTCTATTTTCTGGCATCTGTTTTTTTCCCACTGGCAAGGTGTGGATCAGTTATACTTCCTCTCACACCCATTTGCCAGCACTTTGGGAGGCCCGAGGCGGGTGGATCACTGGAGGTCGGGAGTTTGAGTCCAGCTTGACCAACATGGAGAAACCCCATCTCCACTAAAAATACAAAAAATTACAGGATGGTGACCCATCCCTGTAATCCCAGCTACTCTGGAGGCTGAGTTGGGAGAATTGCTGAACCCAGGAGGCGGAGGTTGCGGTGAGCCGAGATGGCGCCATTGCACTCCAGCCTGGGCAACAAGAGCAAAACTCCATCTTGAAAAAGAAAAAGAAAGATAGAAAACGGGAAGTACAAGTGGCAAGAGACAGTGTCCTGGTCTCTCTGCCCCCCGCAGTGTGAGTCCCAGGACACTGCTGAAGGTCCAGAAGTCTAAGCCAAAATCAGTGCAGAAGGAGCAACCTGAGGTTAGTTTTTAGAGGTACTGACCTCTCACCCTGATTCACTCTGGGAAATAGGGCTAAGAGCAGGCAGGAAGAGGGCAGGAGAATCTGGCCTTTCCATAAAAGCCTTACCCATTCAAATGTTAAATACGTGCAAGTGCTATTTTAATTAACACCCTAATTCTTTCCGAAAGATATCAGACCCAGAGTTTAAGCATATCAAAAGCAGGAGTTTCATATTTTAAGCTCCGATCCTTCTCTTTGATATGGTTAAAAAGCTCGGAGTCCATATGAAGTCGGCTATCAGTGGGATGGGGGGGCAGCCACAGCTGAAAGCCTCCCCGACAACCAGACACAAGAATCCACATCCCCATCAAGCAGAAGCCACCTTAGGGCATGCGCCATTCCAAGCGTCTTTCTCATGCAGATAAACTGGGAAGGGATTCCAGTGTGAGATCACAACATACATGCCACTTTCAATATAAAGACTTTAACAACAACAATGAAAAATACACTACTCGAGCTTTGGAAACAGCGTTCTTCCTTCTCTTGATCTTCTTGCCAAAGACTCTTGCTTTCCTTCCAAGACAATGTCCTCAAAGCAGTTAGAATGATCTGATCGTGAAATCCAATCTTGTCACTCGCTGGTTCAAAAATCCTTGTCTCTCCATGGGTTGCTGGACAAAATTTACACCCAGCTGCTGGCCTCCTTTAACCTGGGTTCGTTTCCCACTTGCCACATTGCAGTTTGCTCAGGCAAACTGAGTTCCTGCAGTTCCCAGACTGAACTGGGCCCTCACCCATCTCAGCCCTGTCGGTGCCGTTCCACCTGCCCGTAACGTCCTTATCTCTGGCCAGCCCAACAAGCTCAGTATGTCTGCTTCCAAGATTCATCTCAAGTCCTGCCTCAGTGGGACTGCCCCCTGATTTGTCCAGATGGACTTACCCCTCTAATAATCACTGCATTAAATTTATTTATTTCTTCATTCATTATTTATTTTCTGAGGCAGAGTCCCACTCTGTCACCCAGGCTGGAGTACAGAAGTGCCATCTTGACTCACTGCAACCTCCACCTCCCAGGTACAAGCCATCTCGTGCCTCAGTCCCCCACCCCCAGTCGCTACAGGCGCTTGCCACTATGTCCGGTTAATTTTCATATTTTTAGTAGAGATGCGATTTCACCATGCTGGCCGGGCTGGTCATGAATTCCTGATCTCAAGTGATCCGCCTGTCTCTGCCTCCCAAAGTGCTGGGATTACAGGTGTGAGCCACACACCTGGTCTGCACTAAATTTTTCAATCTGTCCTTTTGTTGTTTGCCACAGATAGTCTAGGTGTTTCCTTCCTTGGGTCCCCAGGTTCTAAAAAAAACCACCACTACAGTAACGACTACAACAACCAAGACTCACTGAGCTCTTAAAATGGGCCAAACACTATTTTAGGCACTTCACATGCATTATTTCACTCTATGCATTATTGAAATGCATGAAATGATATGTACTTCATACATACGAAATACAAATGAAATTATATGGATTATTTATTTCTTACAATAACTCTATGAAGTATGTACTATTTCGATACTCATTTTACAGACAGAACAACTGAACGTTCTGAGAGTTTAAACAACTTAATCAATACCATATAATCAATTACTGGTAGAGCCAGAATTCAAACCCAGGCAGTCTGATCCACACCTGGAAGGCCTGCCATATACAGTTGTGCAGATTGTACACTGCACAACTCCAAAGTCCACCATTCGTGTCAAGTTTAGCTTAGCACTGCCCAATGGAAATATAATGCAAGCCACAAAAGGAATTCTTAATTTTTCTAGTTGCTACATTTAAAAAAAATAAGAAACAAAAGATAACATTCATTTTAATAATGTTTTATTTAACTTAATATATTGGAATCATCATTTCAACATGTAATCAATATTTCAAGTTATTAAGCATATTTTTAATTTTTTTTAACTGAGTCTTAAAATCCAGTGTGCAATTTACATATACAACACATTTTAATTTGTATTTTTGCACGTTTCAGCTGCTCAATAGCCGCATGTGGCTAGTGACTACCAAATGGGACAGCACAGGCCTAGCTCTTACTTGAACAAGCCCCAAGCTCCCTGGGTCTCAGTGTCCCCATGTTAAAAATGAGGGTGGGCTTGATCCCTGTATATTCTTTAACCATCATCAGATTGAGTTTGATAACCTTTCATGGATCTTAGCTAAGATCTGCTTTTTTCATGTTACAAAAGACAACAATGCTTTCTCTAGCTCTCAAAACGTGCTCCCAGTTGAAAGTATCAGAAACTGAGGCTCAGGCTGGGCGAAGTGGCTCATGCCTGTAATCCCAACACTTTGGGAAGTCAAGATGGGAGGATCACTTGAGGCCAAGAGTTTAAGATGACCAGCTGGGACAACATGGAAAAACCCTGTTTCTACTAAAAATACAAAATTCAGCCAGGCATGATGGTGCACATCTGTAATCCCAGCTACTCAGGAGACTGAGGCACGAGAATCCCTTGAACCCAGGAGGCAGAGGTTGCAGTGAGCCAAGACTGCACCACTGCATTCTAACCTGGACGACAGAACGAGACTATCTCAAAGAAAAACAAAAACTGAGGCTCAGAGAGGTCAACTGCTCGGCCCAAAGTCACACAGCCAGCAGGGACCAGAATTCAGGCCTCCCTGCCTGCAAATATAGTTCACTGGTCTTCACTTACTGCTTGCTAATTCTTCACCCAAGCACCCCAGGAAATGAGTACCTCCTTCTCTCAAGGGAGATACTACACTCTCCCTCAGCATCACAGGCACATTGTTGAAATTTAATGAACCATTCTGTGCATCAGCCTTTAAAGAGATCCCATCATGCATCCTGCTCTGCTTACTGAGCAGAGAAACATGTGGAAATTGAAACCACTCAACAGCTGAGCAACATTTTCATCCTTAAAAAGCATAATTTATTACTTCACCAATGAAAACCATATTTGTCAATTTCGGGAGAAGGCTGTACAACTTTGCAGCTATCGGTTTCTGGACTGGGAGGGGTGTATGCTTGCCCTTGGCCCCGTGACCTACTGGAGTAAACAGAGTGAGCCTGCTGCTAATCCACTCTCGCTGATTAAACTCCCAACCCACACAGAGGCAACCCTTCTCTATCGCAGATCAGGCCTGTGGGAGGGCTGGACGGCTGGCCTTGAACCCCTATTTCTCTTCCAAACTCAGCAGATGCATCCCAAGCAAGCTGAACTGGGTGCAGAGTAAGTCCCATGGGAGCATCTCTACAAAAGGCAAAGAGTTCCAAACCCCAAATGCTTGACCCCACCCTTAGAATCATCTCAATCCAGCGACATTCCAAGAAGATGAAAGAATCCGGATGATCCTTGAAGCTGCCGGATGAGACTGGATAGAATCTGTGGTGTAAGGACAAAGAGACATCTGCCTTCTAATTCCACTGCCGCATTGTTTAGAGACTGTTGATGAGGGCAAACTATGTGGCCAAAGAAATCCCTTCCAATGTTAAGAGTCTGTGAGTCCAGGAAAACCCAAAGCACTATTGGGTCCTACCTATTTAACGTGTACCCTAGAAACTCTGGCACAGGTAACCTGGAAAGGCATCCCCAGCTGCTCTGCTCCGAGCTCCTGAGGGCTGGGCAGCCTGCGGGTGCCATCAGCAAACTTATCTCCCTAGGCTCTTTCACAATGCACATCTCAACTAACCTACCGGGAATGCTGAAGGAGGAGATCAGCTCAAGACAGGAGAGCATACCAGTTAGGATATGTCCTTCAAATCCCAGTGTGCTCTGCGACTGATTAACTGTTAACCTAGAGAAGACACTTAGCTCTCTGATGCAGTTTCTCCATCTATACAAAAGGGAAATTACTATGGATCGACCACCTCGACTGTTGTGAAAATTAAGAATACAGGTTGAATACAAATGCAGAATGCTCAGAACAAAGGCTAGTGACAGTCAGGGCTATCTTGAACACCAGTTTACAGATCAGAAACACAAGATCCAAGAAGATCCTAGTGACTGGCCTCATTTCACAGAGATGGGGTTCACACTTGGATCTCAGAACTCCAGACTCAAGAGAAAAACCAAGGTGCCACGCATACACGAGCTTCTACGACTAAAGCACTAAACACCCTTGCTCATTTCCTGAGCACCAATTTTGCTAGAGCCCCGGTACCAGTGTGCCTACCCCGGACCTCACAAGCCAATTAGAGAGAAACTAGCGCTCCAGCAGATACCACTTAGCAAGACCCCATCTGTGTTAAAAATAGAACAAATTAGCTGGGAGGGGTAGCACATGCCTGTATTCCCAGCTACTCGGGAGGCTGAGGCAAGAATATCCCTTGAGCCTGGGAGATAGAGGCTGTTGTGAGCTACAATCGTGCCACTGCATTCCAGCCTAAGCAACAGAGTGAGTGAGAGAGAAAGAAAATAACCAGCCTTTATTGAGCATCTACCATACGCCAGCTCTGGGAAAGCTCTACAGGCACAGGACCTCATTCACCTCTCACAACAAGGCAACGATCTAGTGGGTACTATTTATTTTCTAGTTCTACAGATGAGGACATGGGGGCTCTAGAGGGTAAGAAACTAGCTGAGAGCTCAGAGTTTTGAAGCGGGAGAGGGGGAATTCGAATCAACATTGCTGGAACTGCAGAGTGCACCCTCATCCATTATGCATGACTGCCTTCCAACACATGTCAGCAATTTTTTGTGGCTTCTGCTGGTCTCTCACCAAATATCTGAATAACACAGAATGCCAGGCAGAGGCCTCAGTTATAAAAAGCTCAGGCTCTGAACGTGACATAATACATGAATGAATAAATCCTGCTGATGAGCCAGGTCCCTCTCCTGGAAGAGAGACCTGCCTGCTCTGCCTTCTTACAATCTGGGCCTCCAGTGTGGAGGGAATGTCAGGCAGGGGGCAGCATAGGAATTAACAGCTATTGATTCCTCATAGGGACATCCGGAGCAGGGTGGGGCCTCTTGGGAGCCCCTTCTATTCAGCCGCGATAAGTGAATCTGTTTTTGAAAGGTTTATCTTAGCAGGAGGGTACCCAAGCTCCGGGGCCAGAAAGCACACATCCACTGGAGGAGGCCTCTCCAGGCCAACATTCCAAGCCTGAAATGGGAAGCCTGGAAGGAAGTGGGGGGTGAAATTCCACCTGGGCAAGTCAAGATCACCTTGAGGAAAGCACAATCCGGCGGGACTATGAAGCTGCCTGGCGTCTTTGACCTACGTTGAGGGGAAGTAAACAGGACCCGGTCTGTTTCCCTTCTGCCAGATACTGCCCCTCTCCTGGACGTCAGTTGTGCCTCTGCGAGTGTAAGTGATCTTTAAACACCAGCAGGAACCAGGCAAACAGCAGGGAGCATTTACTCTGTGTTTATTATTTCCAGGCCCTGAGTTAATCTCTGTGCACGCCCTAGCTTCCTCTATCTCTCCCCTTTTTTTCTAAGACAAGGTGTCACTCTGTTACAGGTCACACCAGTGCAAGTGGCACAATCACAGCTCACGGCAGCATCGACCTCCCAGGTTCAAGCAATTCTCCCATCTCAGCCTCTAGTAGCTGGGACTGCAGGCACATGCCACCACACGCAGCTCATTTCTTTGTATTTTTCATTTTTGTAGAGACAGGGTCTAACTATGTCACCCAGGCTGGTCTCCAATTCTTGAGCTCAAGTGATCCTCCTACCTCAGCCTCCCCAAGTGCTGGCATCATAGGCGTGAGCCACCGCGCCAGGCCTCTATCTTATTTAACTCTTAGGGACATATATTCATACGTATATGATACAGACCCAATTCACAGGCAGGGCAGCTACTGAGATAGACAGATGTTCAGTTCATTGCGTAATGAACTAAGTAATAAAAAGAGGCAAAGGCCCAGCAGGTCGGTGTCCCCCCTGTTCCAGAACAGCGCTCTCCACCATCACACCAACTGCATTTCTCTGGAGATTACTGATGAAGCTAAACTACTTGGCCAAAGAAGTCCATTCCAAATTTGGCAGTCTACAATCCCAGGAAAATCCAACAGCAGTACTGGCTCCTAGCTGTATACCCCAGAAATTCTGGCATAGGCAACCAGATGTAGGAAATGCCCACGGCTCACATGTCTTTGGAGGACAGATAAAGCAACTGTGGTCAGTTCCCACAAGGGAACAGATTATCATGGTGAAAAATAAGCCACAGCAGCAGGCATCAGCAGACACTTGCCAACGTGATGCAGAGTGACAAAGGAAGCTGCAGGCAGTATGGAATTTCTAGAACGCTCTAAAGAAAGGAAAGAAAACAACATAGTATTTAAGAATGTAGCCGGGCGCGGTGGCTCATGCCTGTAATCCCAGCACTTTGGGAGGCCGAGGTGGGTGGATCACAAGGTCAAGAGATCGAGACCATCCTGGTCAACATGGTGAAACTCCGTCTCTACTAAAAAAAACACAAAAAAATTAGCTGGGCATGGTGGTGCGTGCCTGTAATCCCAGCTACTCGGGAGGCTGAGGCAGGAGAATTGCCTGAACTCAGGAGGCGGAGGTTGTGGTGAGCCGAGATTGCGTCATTGCACTCCAGCCTGGGTAACAAGAGCAAAACTCCATCTCAAAAAAAAGAATGTAGATGGGAGGCCAAGACAGGTGGATCACCTGAGGTCAGGAGTTTGAGACCACCTGGCTAACAACATGGGTGAAATCCCATTTCTACTGCTCCTGAAATCCCAGCTACTCAGGAGGCTGAGGCACGCTAGCCGTTTATGTTGTGGGCAATACAACACAAAGGATGGGATAGATGACTGGAAGATAATTCGGTATGCTGGGATTTTGAGGGCGGATACCCTGTGCCTCCTCTGCCCTGATGAATTCCTGCCAGGCCCAAGAGAGCTGGGTGCTCCCTTCCATATGTGCAGAATGAAGAAGGAGCATCTGCCTGATCAAGCTGCTGAAAGCATGAGAAGAACTCATGTAAAAGCTGAAGCCAGACCCAGCACAGGGTCAACACTGGCTGCCGGTAAGGAGAGGATCAAGACTCTAGGAGCAGCACAGCCACATGATCAAGATCTGGGCTCTGCCACTTCTGGCTGAATGGCCTTGGCTAAGTTTCCTAAAATGTCTGTGCCTCACACCAAAAGCACAGGCAACAAAAGAAAGAGTTAAATGGGGCGGGGCGGAAACAGGACGTGTAAAATAAAATAAAGGGTTAAATGAAAATGAATTTTTAAAAATTATTCAGCCTTAAAAAGGTCTAAAATTGTGACACAGCCTACAACATAGATGTACCTTTAAAAGATCACACTAAGGCAGGGCACGAGGCGGGTGGATCACCTGAGGTCAGGAGTTTGAGACCAGCATGGCCAACATGGTGAAACCCTATCTCTATTAAAAAACACAAAAATTAGCCGGGCGTGGTGGTGGCACGTGCATGTAATCCCAGCTACTAGGGAGGCTGAGGCAGGAGAATCTCTTGAACCCAAGAGGCAGAGGTTCTGGTGAGGTGAAATTGTGCCACTGCACTCCAGCCTAAGCAACAGAGCAAGACTCTGTCTTAAAAAAAAAAAAAAAAAAAAAAAGAGGCTGGGCGTGGTGGCTCACGCCTGTAATCCAAGCACTTTGGAGGCCAAGGCGGGTGGATCACCTGAGGTTGGGAGTTCAAGACCAGCCTGACCAACTTGGTGAAACCCCGTCTTTAAAAAAACAAACAAATAAATAAATAAGATTACACTAAGTGTAATAAGCCAGTCGCAAAAGGACGAATACTACGATTCCATTGATATGAGATGCTTAGAGTAGTCAGATCCGTAGGAACTGTGGATACCAGGGATTGAGGGGAGGGAGAGGGGGAGTAAGTGTTTAATGGATGCAGAGTTTCAGTTTGAGATGATGAAAACTGTTCCGGAGATGGTTAGATTAGTGGTAATGGTTACACAACAATTCGAATGACCTTAATGCCACTGAATTGTACAGTTAGAAATGGTTACAATGGCAAATTGTATTATGTAAATTCTACCACAGTAAAAACACTTTACACATCAAAATTAAAAATCAAATGTCTGCGCCTCAATCTCCACATCTGTAAACGAGGATGGTGATCCTATGAGTCCCCTCAAAGGGTTTGTGAGGGAGATTAAATTAGCCAAAGGCTGCAGAGCAGCTAGAGCATTGCCCAGAATGCAGCAGGACCTAAATAAATGATAGCAAATTAGGAAATGCCCAGCATGCAGCCGGAACTGCTCATTAAGACTCAACTCAGCCCCTCCTGATCTGGGGAAAAAATAAAGACAGGCACACATGAAAGGCGGGCTCCCTCAAGCCAACTTCACACAAAAACCCTCCCTGGCAGTTAGGGGTGGTGACTCATGCCTATAATCTCAGCACTTTGGGAGGCTGAGGTGGCGGTCACCTGAGGTAGGGAGTTCGAGACCAGCCTAGCCAACATGGAGAAGCGCCGTCTCTACTAAAAATACAAAATTAGCCAGGCATGGTGGTGCATGCCTGTAATCTCAGCTACTCAGGAGGCTGAGGCAAGAGAATTGCTTGAACCTGGGAGGCAGAGGCTGAGGTGAGCCGTGATCACGCCACTGCACTCCAGCCTGGGCAACAAGAGTAAAACTCTATCTCAAAAAAAAAAAAAGAAAGAAAAGAAAAGAAACCCTTCCTGGGTGACACGTCAGGCAGGCTCCTGGATTCTGGAGAGGTCCAGAAATGGCTCAGCTTCTCCCAGCTGAAGCTCTTGGGAATAATGAGGAAGGGGCTGGAAAGGGAGGATGGAAGTTTTCTCCACCAGGCAATCTCCTCCCTACTCTCAGGTCCACTTTGACCACCTGTCTGGCTAAAGGAAAACTCTAGATTTAGAACAACTGAAAGTGCAAAAATAATTTCCCATCTGTGGCTCATACCTATACTTTGGGAGGCCAAGGCAGGTGGATCACCTGAGGTCAGGAGTTTGAGACCAGCCTGACTGACATGGTGAAACTCCATCTCTACTAAAAGTACAAAATTAGCCAGGCATGGTAGCACACGCCTGTAATTCCAGTTACTTGGGAGGCTGAGGCAGAAGAACTGCTTGAAATAGAAAGGTGGAGGTTGCAGTGAGTTGAGATCGTGCTATTGCACTCCAGCCTGGGCAACAAGAATGAAACTCCATCCAGAAAAAAAAAATTTCCCATCTGTGAGGCTAACTGGTCTGCCTCTGGTTCCCATGTGACCTGTATCATCACCCTCTTGTTTACGCCTGGTTTGGGGATGACCATGTTTTTGTTGAAGGACCAAAGGTGAGGTATGCAGCAACTCATTTAATTCTCTTGAATACCGAAAAAACGCGGGGACCATTTGTATTCCCATTTTACAGATGAGGGAACTGAGGGACCCGGATCTGAAACCCACATAGCTACTTGGCGGCAGGGCTGAGGTTCAAGCCACATGGTCTGTCATCACAGTAAGAAAAGACAAAAGTGGGCATGGGCCAGGGACAGGAGGGGAAGCCTGACTGACATGGTCACTGTCACTCACATGGCCTAAAGCAGAGCTGGGTCGGGGGGGGGGGGCGGGCATTTACAAATACAACCTGGAGAGCAGGTGACATATGCACACTTTTTTTGGTTCAGAAGTCAGAGCCACAGAGCAGAAGACACTGGATAAGAGACCTAGAAGTTTTCTCTCCATGGAATCCTGGGATCAAACTATTCCTCCCTTCCCCCTATCTTCCCACCACCACATTTATATATATATATATATATATATATATATATATATATATATATATATATTTTTTTTTTTTTTTTTTTTTTTTTTTTTTTTTGAGATGGAGCCTTGCTCTGTCACCCAGGCTGGAGTGCAGCGGCAAGATCTCTGCTCACTGCAACCTCCACCTCCCAGGCTCAAGCAATTCTCCTGCCTCAGCCTCCCAAGTAGCTGAGATTACAGGCGCTTGCCATCACACCGGCAATTTTTGCATTTTTAGTAGAGACAGGGTTTCACCGTATTGGCCAGGTTGGTCTCGAACTGCTGACCTCAGGTGATCCACCCACCTCAGCCTTCCAAAGTGCTGGGATTAAAGTCGTGAGCCACTGCGCCAGAGACATCTATTTATAATTTTAAAAGGTTTTTATGACACAGGAGAAAGAAAAACAAACCTATAAACTTCTTATCTGTAACTCCCAGCAACTGAGACAATTACTGCTTTAATTTTTCCTCTTTTCCCTCTCAATCTCTCTAGCCAGAGATTGTCTATAACCAGAGACTTGAGATTAGGATAGGTACGATTTGCAGCCAAAATAAAAAGCCCTGCCCTTCTGGGGTGGCAAGAGGGGTGGGAATAACGAAGTTGAGGTGGAAATAAAGAAAAATTTACCTAGGTAGTTTATTCCTCCCGGCTGACTCAGGTTCCAGAGTCATTCTTTGCACTCTGACCTAGGTTCCCATCTATGTTTCAATAAACGTGAACTTGGGTAAGTCAGTTAACCTCTCTGAACCCCATTTTGTCCCATCTAAAAAAATTGGGTTGAAAATGTTTGCTACCCTCTACTACTCATTCACTAAGCAGTAAATGAGGTCACACAAATTCAGCCCATCACACAGTGGGTTCTCACCAGATGTAAGCTCTTGTAAATAATCACTATTACTATTACTGAAAAACTTCACCATCAGTCAGAGGCAGGAATTAGTGGTTCCTGTGCAGAGATAAGACCCAGGGACTCACAGCCCCTCTGTAGCAAGCAAACCCAAACCAACCCTCCTATGCTCTGCCCCCAGCCCTGTCCATCAACCCTATCTGCTCACTTCCCCTAGAAACAGCTCCCAGACCTCAGCCAGCCTATCTCCCTGGAGGACTTGCCTAAGATGCCTCCTCTCTGAAGGCTTCCCATCAGCTGCTTCCTTCCTGAAGCTCCAGCACCACCCTGTCCATCTCTGGGAGGACCAGTACCTCACCGTGGTGTTGTGGCCATGTGAAAATCACACATCCGCCTCCTTGCGCTATATCCCGAGGGCTCAGCAAGCCTCACACAGTCCCGCATGTGAGATACTCAGTAAACGGTGCAAGACTGAATTTTTATTAATCACATGAATTAATACAGGAAAAGTTCAAACTGGCACGAAGTCAGGGCTTAATGCCATTTTATTATAGCTATTAGTAGGACTAATTATGCCAGATTGTACCTATATGGATGCTATCTTTTTTTTTCTGAGGTGGAGTCTCTCTCTGTTGCCCAGGCTGGAATGCAGTGACGACATCTCGGCTCACTGCAACATTCGCCTCCCAGGCTCAAGTAATTCTTCTGCCTCAGCCTCCCGAGTTGCTGGACTACAGGCATGCGCCACCACACCTGGCTAATTTTTGTATTTTTAGTAGAGACGGGGTTTCACCATGTTGGCCAGGCCGGTCTCAGCCTCCCGCAGTGCTGGGATTACAGGGGTGAGCCACCAAGCCCAGCCTATTAATGCTATATTATCATTGTCAGTAGTCTTTCAGTCTGCGTCTCCCAAATGCATGGACTAGCTCTTGCAGACTATAAAAGCTAGAGTTCTTCTTCTTTGTTCCCTGTGAGATCCTGACACAGTTCCAAGTGCATATTAAGCTTCCATAGTTCCCAACCAGGGTCTTCCTGAATTTTTCCAGAAAGATAACAAGATGGGAATGCTGCGCAAAATGGGTTGCACTGAGACTTTTTCATCATGATAGCGACTGCTTTTTTCCTTCCTTCTTTTCTTCCCTCCTTCCTCTTCCTTTCCTTCCTTTCCCTTTCCTTCTTTCTCTGCTTCCTTCCTTCCCTCCCCCTCTTCTTGTCTCTTTTTTTTTTTGGACAGGATCTTGCTCTGTCACTCCATCTGGAATACAGTGGTGTGAACACAGCTCACTGCAGCCTCAACTTCCCAAGCTCAAGTGATCCTCTGGCCTTGGCTTCCTGAGTAGCTGGGACTACAAGTGCATGCCACTGGCATTAATTTTTTTTTTTTTTAATTTTTTTCTAGAGATGAAGTCTCACTACGTTGTTCCAGGATAAAGCAGGCAAGAGCTACCATGCCTTCTTTCTTTTCTTTCTTTTTCTTTTTTTTCTTTCTCCCTTCCCTCCCTTCCCCTTTTCTTTTCTTTCTTTTTTTCCTTTCTGTTTTTTTTGAGACGAGGTCTCACCCTTTCACCCAGGCTGGAGTGCAGTGGCGCAATCACAGCTCACTGCCGCCTAGAGACCTCCTGGGCCTAAGTGATCCTCCCGCCTTGGCCTCCCAAAGTGCTGGGATTACAGGCCTGAGCCGCCACGCCCGAAGGTTCATTTCTTTAGGCAATTTTGCTGTAATTGTTCACAGCAACTGAAGATAAATCTGAAAATCATGCTTGTTCCCCTGATGGAAATCAGCAAGGGCTTACCAGCAGAGAGGGCAAAAGTCAGTGAGCTACCAGAAACCACGACTGCTCAGTTCACAGCCAACCCCATGTTATGGAGCCCTCTGTTAACTGGCAGGACACAAAAGAACTGGAAAAAAAGCCAATATATGTTGAGGGGGCGGAGTGACAAAGGAAAAAGGAAAAGAACAGAAGAATAGAGTTATCTAGAATCTAAGGAATGATGACTTTTCCAGGCACATACAGACAGTCACTAAAGTATGTCAGGAACTGAAGCAATTCAGAACAGCATTACATACAAACAGTTCTAAGGGAGAAATGTTAACCCCCTGTGAGCGGGGAGGTGCTTGCTCAGTCTAGCATTCAAGTCGGTAACCACTTAATTAGGGAGCACCCTGGCCCCTGCTAGATGCTGGAGGAATGGAAAGGAAAGATATGAAATGCCTGAGGAGCTTGTGCAATGAGTGAGAGACGCCAAGGTGTTGCAAACTGCTGGCCCCGGGGGCCACGTGTGGCCCACAGGTGTTTTGTTTGGCCTACGAATGTTCCTTTAAAAAGTTAACTGAAAACATTTAAGAATCAGGAGAGTTTATTACTTTCATTTCTTTTCTTTTCTTTTTTTTTGAGATGGAGTCTTGCTCTGTTGCCCAGGCTGGAGTGCAGTGGCTTGATCTTGGCTCATTGCAACCTCTGCCTCCCAGGTTCAAGGGATTCTCCTGCCTCAGCCTCCCAAGTAGCTGAGACTATAAGCGCCTTCCACCACACCCAGCTGATTTTATTTTATTTTTTGTATTTTTTTTTAGTAGAGACAGGGTTTCACCATGTTAGCCAGGATGGTTTCAATCTCCTGACCTCATGATCCACCCACATTGCTCGGCCTCCCAAAGTGGTGGGATTTCAGGTGTGAGCCACTGCACCCGGCCAGGAGTTTATATTTTAAAAGGCTTCTCTTTTAAAAGTGAAAGCTCTGACATCACTGGGTCTATCTTTTGGCATGGGGAAAGAAGACCGGGAGGAAGGAGCTGGAATCGAACAGCAGCCTGGCTACCATCTAGCAACCTCTCTCTAACAGCATCTCTGATAACATCTAGAGAAGGGACCCACTGGTTTGCCAATCCAGACGCTGCTTATTGTATTTGATCAGGCCCACCTGGTGTGGTTCTACAATCTGCTCATCCTAAACAGCTGAGTTTGGAACCCACTGTCAACAAAACAGTAATACAATGGGGTATGAGCTGTGAGAACTCACACACAGGGTGCTGGGAGGGGATCACTCAGAACTGGTGTGGGGAGAAGAGGAAGTGCTTCCTGGAGGAGGTGACCCCTTAACAGAGTCATAAAGCCTAAGTAGGAGCTCATTAGAAGAGGAAATGGGGAAAGATCAAATCGTGTCCCATTTCCCTGGCTGGCTTTGTCTCTCAGTCTGTGAGACACAAACCTTAGAGAGGAATCTACAGACACAAATCCTCTAAAGTCTAGAAGAATCACTTCATTCCAAGCCTTCAAAAATATTCACACCACACATTCACCTGCTGCCTCTGCCCTGAAGATCCTTTTCTGACAATCTTTATTTCTGACCCCACGGCAGTGCTTTCGTCCACGGGGTGGGGAGGGGGGCCGGGGGGGCAGATTCCTATCCCAGGGCCACCGGGCATTCAGCAATTCAATACCCGCTCGCAGAGGGCCTCTGACGCAGCAGGTACTCAAGCTAATAATGAGAAGCCATTAAAAGCTTTTAAGTGGTTGCCTTTCACGATCTAGGTTGCCATTTGCAAAACTCACTTGCTTGGAGGAGGGAGGTGCAGGATGCTCCTCAGCTTTTCCTTTCTAACGAGATCAGTATGCAGAGAATGTTTTCCTAATGGAGAAAGCATGTATGGAATTTCCAGAATCAAGAAAAGGAAGAGATACGGCTTTTGCAAGTCCTGGGGAGAGGAGAGGAGAGGAGAGGGTTCAGGCCAGCCAGGAACTTTGCAAAGGCCAGGGGACAGCCCCCGAGCCCCGGCAGGCCTGAAACCCCCTCCGGCTCCTCTCCCATTCCAGAGGGCACACTTCTGGGGAGCCATTTGTCCCAGGTGTTCTCGGGGAAGGTAGCCCTGTAAATGGGGAAGGACAGCAATGGCCACGGGAAGCCCAGCCTGCCAGAGGAAGCCTCTGGTCTCCACTGGCTGGGCCTGGCCAGGGGCTTTTCACGGACCAAATGAAGTCTTTTGTTTTGTGAAAAGCAATGTGCCACATGGATAGGAGATATCTCTCTTCAAAATCTCTAAGTGCAAAGGTTGACTGACGTGATCCCAACGCTGCTGCTGGCTCAGTGGAATAAATCATGACTTACGTGGGACGAGAATTATGAAGCAAACTCAGTCACAATAAGTGCCGGAAAGGACCTCTGTCTTCTGCAGCCGCTCTCCTATAAATTCCTGGGGACTTTCCACACAGAAGACCTTTTCCTTTTCCCATTTCCTTTTGTAAAAAAAAAAAAAAAAAAATGGGAAAAGTGTGGGGGTAGCTGACACACTCACTGCTACATTAACTAGAATGTTCCAAAGAGACTCCAAGCTGGCAACCCCTCCTCTGGACAAATCTCTCTGGCACATCACTCTAATCTCACCCCTGCCCCAGCTCAAAACCTTCCGTAGAGAAAAGCGTGATGACTCACTCTTGTAATTCCAACACTTTGGGAGGCCAAGGTGGGAAGATCACCTAAAGGCAGGAGTTTTAAGCCTGGACAACAAAGTAAGACCCCATCTTTACAAAAAAAAATTAAAAATAGGCCGGGCGCGGTGTCTCACACCTGTAATCCCACCACTTTGGGAGGCCAAGGTGGGCAGATCACGAGGTCAGCAGTTCAAGACCAGCCTGGCCAACATCGTGAAACCCCATCTCTACCAAAAATACAAAAACCAGCTGGGCGTGGTGGCACTTGCCTGTAATCCCAGCTGCTCTGGAGGCTGAGGTAGGAGAATTGCTTGAACCACTGCACTCCAGGCTGGGCGACAGAGCAAGATTCCCTCTCGGAAAAAAAAAAAAAAGATTAGTCGGGGTGGTGGCATGCAGGGATAGTCTCAGCTGCTCGGAGGACTGCTGAGCCCAGGGAGTCTAGGCTGCGATGAGTCACCATGGCTCCCTGCACTCTTGCCTGAAGCAACAGAGCAAGACTCTGTCTCCAAAAAGAAAACTTTCAATAACTCCCCGTTGCCCACAGGGTAAAGTCCAACTGTGCTTCAGCACAGTTGAAAGGTCCCTAGCTATCTCTTCCCTCAAACTTGGCCCTCCAAGAAGTCCTTTCTTTCTCCAAAATAAATACCAAACTCATCCTCTTCTCTTCCTCCCCACTGCTAGAATCGGGTCCAGCTCTGTCTTCTGGATTGCTGTAATCCAGTCCCCAAATGCACCTCCTGCTTCCATTGATCCACCATCTATTCAGCAAAAAGGTTAATTATAAGCTGGCCCTGCCCAGCTTAGCAGCCCCCAAAGACTTAAAAAAGCACTTAAGGCCCTCCATGACCAGACACCTGTTCACCTGGACCCTGGACATCCGCTCCTTCGCAGCCACACGAGTCTCCTGACACTCTGAACACGCCAAAGGATTTATAGCCTCAGGGCCTTCACTCATGCTGTTCCCTTTAACTAGAATATCTCTTCCATAAACTTTTTTGAAAGAAATTTAAAGAACCAGCTGGACTCAAACCTGTAATCCCAGCACTTTGGGAGGCTGAGGTGTCAAGATCACCTGAGGTCAGGAGTTTGAGACAAGCCTGGCCAACATGGTGAAACCCTGTCTCTACTGAAACAAAAGACAAAAATAAGCTGGACGTCAGGGGTTGTGCCTGTAGTCCCAGATACTCAGGACGCTGAGGAACCAGAATCGCTTGAAACCAGGAGGTGGAGGTTGCAGTGAGCTGAGATTGCACCACTTCATTCCAGCCTGAGTGACAGAGCAACACTGTCTCAAGAAAAAAAAAGTAAAAGAAAAATTCAAAGAACCTAGAACTGACAACCATGAACATTTTGTCATGTGTTTTCAGTCTTTTTTTCTTTTCTGCATGTTTTCAAAATGTGTAACTGACCCGTGTAGATATCTATCATCTTCCTTAAAAAAAAAAAAAGCATTCAAGGTAGGTCAGACCCTGTGGCTCTTCCCTGTAATCCCAGAATTTTGAGAGGACCAGACAAGACAGGAGGATGCCTTGAGGCTGGGAGTTCGAGACCAGATGGGGCAATATAGTGAGAGCTCATCTCTACAAAATATATCGGCATGGTGGCTCACACCTATAGTCCCAACTACTTGGGAGGCTGAGGCAGGAGGATCACTTGATCCTGGGAAGTAGAGGCTGCAGTGAGCCGTGATCACACCACTCACACTCCAGCAATCTTGACAGTGAGATGCTGTCTCAACAAATACATTAATGAGTTGATTTTTAAAGCACTAAAGGCAACGTTAAAGTAGGCTTTGACATTCACAATCACGCACTTTTCGTCTCTCCCCAGGCGATGACAGTGAGTTTGATACAGATCTTTCCAGCCCATTTTTTAAACCTTTATATCCGTCTCTAAATATCCTTAAGTAACATACAGCATGAGCTATGAATTCTCACCCTTACCTAGGAATGGGGCTGCACATGTTTCCAATTTTACTACCTACTGCCGAGGTAGTCTCTAAAATGACCTCACACACTCATTAGCGGAGCTAACACCTGGTGCCTGGTCAACACTTGCCTCAGACATCCTATTTCCGGCATGTGGTAAAACAGGAAACTCGTATCTCATGGCAACACCCAGATGCCCTTCGACTGGAGAATAGATAAACAAACAGTTCATCCCAGTAAGCAATAAAAACTACAATCAATAAAATATACAATCCCAGTTAGCAATAAAAACTACCAAACTCCTGATGCGCAAGACAACATGGAAGGCCCCCAAATGCATTATGCTCAATCAAAGAAGCCAAACCCAAGAGACTACCACTGTATGAATTCATTTATAGGACACTCTGAAAAAGGCAGCATTGTAAGGTCAGAAAACAACTCAGGGGTTGGTTAAAGCAGGAGGTGGAGAAGGAGACTGACAACGAATTGTGATGATCACACAGCTCTAGGCATTTATCAAAACCCTTAGCATTGTATCCTAGAAAATGGGAATTTTTCTGACGAGAAATCAGACTTTCAAAAACCCGACTTTGTTAGTAAAATTCAAAATCTTTTTCACATTTATCATCCACTTTGCTTTTTTTTTTTTTTCTGAGATGGAGTCTCACTGTGTCAGCAGGCTAGAGTCCAATGGTGTTATCTCGACTCACTACAACCTCCACCTCTTAGCTTCAAGCAATTCTCCTGCCTCAGCATCCAGAGTAGCAGGGATTACAGGCGTATGCCATCACGCCTGGCTCCTTTTTGTATTTTTAGTAGAGACGGGCCAGGATGGCCTTGATTTCTTGACCTCGTGATCTGCCTGCCTCGGCCTCCCAAAGTGCTGGGATTACAGGCATGAACCACCGCACCCAGCCCCACTTTGCTTTCTGTGAGCACTGCATGGTTGTACCTTTTTTTTTTTTTTGAGCTGGAATCTCGCTCTGTTGCCCAGGCTGGAGTGCAGTGGCTTGCTCTTGGCTCACTGCAACCTCCACCTCCTGAGTTCAAGCGATTCTCCTGCCTCAGCCTCCAGAGTAGCTGGGACTGCAGGCACACGCCACCACACCTGGCTAAATTTTGTATCTTTAGTACAGATGGGATTTCACCATATTGGTCAGGCTGGTCTTGAACTCCTGACCTCATGATCTGCCTGCCTCAGCTCCCCAAAGTGCTGGGATTACAGGGATGAAGCACCACGCCTAACCAACATGGTAGTATCTTTCACTCACTTTCGTATCAGGCTGTCTTTTTATTGTTGACTTTTGGGAATTCCGTATACATTCTAAATATTAGTGCTTTGTAATGTGTTATACATATTGCAAACATCTTCTAAGTCTTTTATTTGGCTTTTAATACCATTATTGTTTTTGTTGCTCAGATGTGCCTTTCTCTTTAATATGTAGTCATATTGATCGATCTTGTCTTTTCTGCTAATACTTTGCTCCTCTCGTTAACTTCTTTTTTTTTTTTTTTTTTTTTATTTAAATAGATACAGGGTTTTACCATGTTGGTCAGGCTAGTGTTGAACTCCTGACTTCAGGCGATCCACCCGCCTCGGCCTCCCAAAGTGCTGAGATTACAGGCGTGAGCCACCTCACCCAGCCTCCTCTGGTTAATTTCTACTGAGTCTTCGTGTCTCACTCAAATTCCGATTCCTCAGACAGGATTTCAGAATGAAACCCTCACCACACAATAACCATTCCTTCATATTATTCTAGTTCATATTATTTCATATTCCTTATGATAATGTTATTTATTCTTTGTCTATTTGCTTGTTTCCCCCACTTAAAAATAAGCCTCTTGGCCGGGCATGGTGGCTCATGCCCGTAATCCCAGCATTTTGGGAGCCGAGGTGGGCGGATCACCTGAGGTTGGGAGTTCAAGACCAGCCTGACCAACATGGAGAAACCCCGTCTCTATTAAAAATATAAAAAATTAGCTGGGCATGGTGGCACGTGCCTGTAATCCCAGCTACCTGGGAGGCTGAGGCAGGAGAATGGCTTGAACCCGGGAGGCGGAGGTTGCAGTGAGCCAAGATCACACCATTGCACTCCAGCCTGGGCAACAAGAGTGAAACTCTGTCTCAAAAAAAAAAAAAGCCTGGGATTACAGGCATGCGCCACCATGCCCAGCTAAGTTTTTGTATTTTTAGTAGACACAGGGTTTCACCATGTTGACCAGGATGGTCTCGATCTCTTGAACTCGTGATCCACCCGCCTCAGCCTCCCAAAGTGCTGGGATTACAGGCTTGAGCCACCGTGCCCGGCCAGAAAAAAAAGCCTCTTAAGAACTGGTACCAGTTGATCTACTTTGATTGCTACTGAATATCCAAGGCCTTGAGCAGAACTTGGCACACAATAGGCATTCCACAAATACCTGCCAATAAATGAGTGAAGAAAATCCAGTACAGGTGCATGGGCTGCACATAATCATGTGCCAAGCACATAACACTATACATACATGTTAATGACATGTCAGTACATCATGGACAGCAAAACACATCACGTGTGTCATCAGAAAACAGAAAATTCAGCTTCTGTGCAAATGTCATGAGCCACAATGTTTACCTGAAATTCTATAAATATTCAGACAATCCTAGGACTGAGAATTTGTGGGGGGTTTTTTAATTAACTGAAAAATAGAAAACATGATCTATATAAACAGGCTGTTATGAAGCTAAGCAACCAAATCAAAGGAATGATCAAGTAAGCAATGAAACAGTCACTGAACAGAAATATCTACCCAATAAAAATGACATGGATGAAGTGCGCGTAATATTCAAAAATGCAGCCGGGCGCAGTGGCTCACGCCTATAATCCCAGCACTTTGGGAGGCTGAGGCGGGTGGATCACAAGGTCAAGAGATCGAGACCATCCTAGTCAACAAGGTGAAACACTGTCTCTACTAAAAATACAAAAATTAGCTGGGCATGGTGGTGTGCGCCTGTAGTTCCAGCTACTCGGGAGGCTGAGGCAGGAGAATTGCTTGAACCCGGAAGGTGGAGCTTGCGGTGAGCCGAGATCGTGCCATTGCACTCCAGTCTGGGTAACAACAGCGAAACTCCGTCTCAAAAATAAAAAAATGCCTATGTCCTAACTAACAAAAAAATCAGGACGTCTCCGAATGTGGTGGCTCACACTTTAATCCCAGCACTTTGGGAAGCCAAGCTGGTTGGATCACTTGACGTAAGGAGTTCAAGACCAGCCTGGCTAACATAGTGAAACCCTGTCTCTACTAAAATTAAAAAAAAAAAAAAAAATTAACCAGGCATGGTGGCACCCCAGCTACTTGGAGGCTGAGGCAGAAGAATCGCTTGAACCTGGGAGGTAGAGGTTGCAGTGAGTTGAGATTGAAACACTGCACTCCAGCCTGGGTAACAGAGTGAGACCCTGTCTCAAAAAAAAAAAAAAAAAAAACAGGATTACAATACTTTAAAAAAAAAAAAAAAAAGGCTAGGCACAGTGGCTCACATGTGTAATCTCAACATTTTGGGAGGCCAAGGTGTGAGGGTCACTTGAAGCCAGGAGTTTGAGAACAGCCTGAGAGTGAGACCCTACCTCTGCGAAAATAAATAAAACACAAAGACAAAACAGTGATTGTATTGTTTGTATTCAACTCACAAAATATTATTATTTTTGAGTCAGAGTTTCACTCTTGTTGCCCAGGCTGGAGTGCAGTGGCGGGATCTCCGGTCACTTCAGCCTCCGCCTTCAGGTTTCAAGAGATTCTCCTGCCTCAGCCTGCTGAGTAGCTGGGATTACAGGCACGCACCACCATGCCCAGCTAATTTTTTTGTGTTTTTAGCAGAGACAGAACTTCACCATGTTGACCAGGATGGTCTCAATCTCTTGACCTCGTGATCCAAGAGGCCTCCCAAAGTACTGGGATTATAGGCGTAAACCACCGCACCCGGCCCCTAATTTTTGTACTTTTAATTAGAGACAAGGTTTCACTATGTTGGTCAGGCTCGTCTCAAACCCCTGACCTTGTGATCTGCCTGCCTCAGCCTCCCGAAGTGCTGGAATTACAGGCATGAGCCACTGTGCCTGGCTAGAAATATTATTTTTTATAAATTTACCAATTCCACCTCCCCAGCTTTTAAAATTTTATTTATTTATTTTAGAGACAGGGTCTCATTCTGTCACCCAGACTGGAGTACAGTGGTATTATCACAACTCACTGCAGCCTCCGCCTCCCAGGTTCAAGCGATTCTCCTGTCTCAGCCTCGGGAGTAGCTGGGACTACAGGCGTATGCCACTATGCCTGGCTAATTTTTTGTATTTTTAGTAGAGATGGGGTTTCACCATGTTAGCCAGGATGGTCTCCTGACCTCGTGATCTGCCCCTCTCAGCCTCCCAAAGTGCTGGGATTACAGGTGTGAGCCACTGCGCCTGGCCGAGTTTGTCATCTTTCTAGGCGTATATCTGGGAAGTTACTCCTTGCTGACAATCCTTTAAAAGTGCTCAGTTCATGGCTAGCCATGTGCAGAAAGCAGAAACTGGACCCCTTCCTGACACCTTACACTAAAATTAACTCCAGATGGATTAAAGACTTAAACATCAGACCTAACACCATAAAAACCCTAGAAGAAAATCTAGGCAAAACCATTCAGGACATAGGAGTAAGGACTTCATGACCAAAACACCAAAAGCATTGGCAACAAAAGCCAAAATAGACGAATGGGATCTAATCAAACTCCACAGCTTCTGCACGGCAAAAGAAACAGTCATTAGAGTGAATCAGCAACCAACAGAATGGGAAAAATTTTTTTGCAGTTTACCCATCTGACGAAGGACTGATGTCCAGAATTTACAAAGAACTAAAACAGATTTACAAGAAAAAAACAAACAAGCCCATTCAAAAGTGGGCAAAGGATACGAACAGACACTTTACAAAAGAAGACATACATGAGGCCAATAAACGTATGAAAAAATGCTCATCATCACTGGTCATTAGAGAAATGCAAATCAAACCACATTGAGATACCATCTCACGCCAGTTAGAATGGCGATCATTTAAAAATCTGGAGACAACAGATGCTGGAGAGGATGTAGAGAAATAGGAACACTTTTACACTGCTGGTGGGAGTGTAAATTAGTTCAACCATTGTGGAAGACAGTGTGGCAATTCCTCAAGGACCTAGAAATAGAAATTCCATTTGACCCAGCAATCCCATTATTGGGTATATATCCAAAGGACTATAAATTGTTCTACCACAAGGACACATGCACACAAATGTTCATTGCAGCACTGTTTACAATAGCAAAGACCTGGAATCAACCCAAATGCCCATCGATGATAGACTGGACAGGAAAAATGTGGCACATATACACCATGGAATATTATGCAGCAATCAAAAACGATGAGTTCGTGTCCTTTGTAGGGACATGAATGAACCTGGAAAACATCATTCTCAGCAAACTGACACAAGAACAGAAAATCAAATACCGCATGTTCTCACTCATAGGCGGGTGATGAACAATAAGAACACATGGACACAGGGAGGGGAGCACTACACACTGGGGTCTGTTGGGGGAATAGGGGAGGGCCAGCAGCGGGTGGGGAGTTGGGGAGAGATAGAATGGGGAGAAATGCCAGATATAGCTGAAGGGGAGGAAGGCAGCAAATCACACTGCCACGTGTGTACCTATGCAACTATCTTGCATGTTCTTCACATGTATCCCAAAACATAAAATGCAATAAAAAATAAAAATAAAATAAAAGTGCTCACTCAGTTCAGGCCGGGCACAGTGGCTCATGCCTATAATCCTAGCACTTTGGGAGGCCGAGGTGGATGGATCACAAGGTCAAGAGATCGAGACCATCCTGGTCAACATGGTGAAACCTCGTCTCTACTAAAAATACAAAAAAATTAGCTGGGCATAATGGCACGTGCCTGTAGGTCCAGCTACTCGGGAAGCTGAGGCAGGAGAATTGCTTGAATCCAGGAGTCGGAGGTTGCGGTGAGCCGAGATCGTGCCATTGCACTCCAGCCTGGGTAACAAGAGCGAAACTCCGTCTCAAAAAAAAAAAGTGCTCAGTTCATGGGACCCATTTGAAATCACTTATGCCTGGTCATTCAGGCTCTCCAGGGTATCCTGCCCCTCGCCCCCCCACCTCGCCTGCCTTTTCCACCTCCACCCACACTACCAGCCACTTTAGAGGACTTGCAGTCTGAGGCCTCAAACCTCTGCATGGCCAGCCCACTGCTGTCACCAAGGCCCAGGCTGAGACCCATCACCCCATGGTCTTCCTTTCCTCCTGGGCGAAGCTCTTCCAGTTTCCAAACTGCGGCAGGCCTGGTTGGCTGCAGTCCCACTTCAACCTGCCTTCTTTCTCTCCTTGCGGTTATATCTGCACTGTGCCGCCCTCCCACCCTGGAAGCTTCCACAAGACGGGGATGGTTTCTCATTCACAATAGAACCCCTGTGCCTCACCCATATATTCGATTCAGTAAACGCCGACTTTGTCCAAGGCATTGTTCTAGCCAGTGAAAATGTGATTCAAGCCACATGTAATTTTAGACTTTCTAGTAACCATAAAGTTAGAACAAACAGGTGAAATTAACTTTAGTAACATTCATCCAATTTGTATTTACCCAATATATCCAAAACTATATCAGTTCAATATGTAATTACCGTTAAGGAATTAATTGGTTAATGAGATATCCTGGCAGAGCACTGTGGCTCAGCCTGTAACCCTATCACCATAGGAGGCTGAGGCAGGCAGATTGCCGGAGCCCAAGAGTTCAAAAAAGCCTGGGCAACACAGGGAGACCCCAGCTCCACCAAAAATACAAAAATCATCTGGGCATGGTGACACAGACCTGTGTCCCAGCTGCTCAGGAGGCTGGGGTGGGAGGATCACCTGAGCCCAGGAGGTCAAGCCTGTAATGATCTATGATCACACCACTGCATTCCAGCCTGGGTGACAGAGTGAGTCTCTATCTCAAATAAATAAACAGGCTGGTCGCAGTGCCTCAAGCCTCCCAGCACTTTGGGAGGCTGAGTTGGAGGATTACCTGAGGTCAAGAGTTTGAGACCAGCCTGGTCAGCAAAGGGAAACCCCATCTCTACTAAAAATACAAAATTAGCCAGGCGTGGTGGTTTGCACCTGTCATCTCAGCTACTTGGGAGGCTGAGGCAGAATTGCTTGAACCTGGGAGGTTGCAATGAGCCAAGATCGTGCCAGTGCACTCCAGCTTGGGCAACAGGTGAGACTCCGTCTCAATTAAAAAAAAGAAAAATATCTTACTCTTCCTTCTCACTAAGTCTTTGAAATTCAATGTGCATTTAACACATACATTACATCTCAGTTTCCTTTTAAGTGCTCAGTACACATGTAGGGCTTGCAGCTACGTATGGAGAGCTCAGTTTAAGAATCTGGGGATGGCCAAGCGCGGTGGCTCACGCCTTTAATCCCAGCACTTTGGGAGGCCGAGGCGGGCCTCGGATCACAAGGTCAGGTGTTCAAGACCAGCCTGACCAACATGGTAAAACCCCATCTGTACTAAAAATACAAAAATAAGCCAGGAGTGGTGGCACACCCCTATAATCCCAGCTACTCAGGAGGCTGAGGCAGGAGAATCGCTTGAACCTGGATGGTGGAGATTGCAGTAAGGCGAGATAGTGCCACTGCACTCCAGCCTGGGCGACACAGTGAGACTCCATCTCAAAAAAAAAAAAAAAACCGGGGTCCAAAGTGGCTCCCGCCGGATGTTGTGGCGCTTGCAAAGGTGAGGTCATGAGTTCAAGGCCAACCTGAGCAACCGTACAAGCTCACACTGATTGGAAAAAAAAAAAAAAGCCGATGCTGGGGATACAACAGCGAACAGCCTAGAAGGCTGAGAGTCTATTCCTGCAGCCCCGTCCAGAACTGCCAGCCTGGCCTCGGCACTTACATCTTGTGCATGTTTGTCCCGGTGCTCTAGTTCCTGACCCTGATTTAGTTTCTTCTCAACACAGCAGCCAGACTGCCCATTTCAAAAGCTAAGTCAGATCAAATTACTTTCCTTTTTAAAACACTGCAAGAAAACCAGGCACATTGGCTAACGCCTATAATCCCAACAGTTTGGGAGGTTGAGGTGGGCGAATCACTTGAGGTCAGGAGTTCGAGACCAGCCTGGACAACATGGCAAAAGCCCATCTCTACAAAAATAAAAACATTCACCAGGCGTGGAGGCACACACCTGTAATCCCAGCTACTCAGGAGGCTGGGGCACAAGAGTCACTTAAACCCAGGAGGTGGAGGTTGCAGTGAGCCAAGATTGCCCCACTGCCCTCAAGCCTGGGCAACAGTGAGACTCTGTCTCAAACAAGCAAAATACACCAGGCACGATGCCTGTAGTCCCAGTTACTCGGGAGGCTGAGGCTGGAGGATCGCTTGAGCCCAGGAGTTCTGGGCTGTAGTGCGCTATGCCGATCGGGTGTCCGCACTAAGTTCGGCATCAAAATGGTGACCTCCTGGGAGTGGGGGACCACCAGGTTACCTAAGGAGGGGTGAACCGGCTCAGGTTGGAAACAGAGCAGGTCAAAACTCCCGTGCTGAGCAGTAGTGGGATCGTGCCTATGAATAGCCACTGCACTCCAGCCTGGGCAACATAGCAAGACCCTCTCTCTTAAAAATAAACAAACAAACAAATAAATAAATAAAAACACTGCAAGGGCTCCCCATTTTACAGAGTAAAAGACAGACTCTGTGGCATCCTGCAGGTTTTCTGTGAGGCTCCACACTGTCTGCTGCTAGGGTTCTCCTACTTCTCCTACTCTCTCCTTGCTCACGCCAGCTTCTCCTGGCTGCTCCTTACCCCCACAGGCTCACTGCTGCCTCCACCTCTGTCCTAGCTCCTCCTAGAGCCCGAGACACCCATCCTTCCCCTCCTTCAGGTGGAGGCTAACGTCAGCTCCTCCATGGAGCCTGCCCTGACTCTGACCGGCCAACTTAACCTTGTAGCACCACGCCCCAACCCTCCAGACACCGGCCCTGCTCTGCCTGTTCCCACCGCACTTCATATTCTTGAATACACAATTCCTATCCTTCTTTATTATGTCTGCTGTTCCTTATCTGTCTAACCCAGCTGTAACCTAAGCTCTAGAATGAAAATCTGTCCTTTTTCTTCCTTTATGCATCCCCAGCACCTACAGCCATGCCTGGCACAGAGTAGACACACAACCCGTATATGCTGGAGGAATGAATGGCTTATAATTTAGTAGGAGAAGAGAGACATATTGCCATATGTACTAGGAAGATAAGCACTGTTGAGAAAAAGATAACCGAGGAAGGGTAATGGAAGAAAGGGAGGCTGCGGGTTGTTTTTGGGGTGGGGGGGCGGCAGAGTCTCACTCTGTTGCCAGGCTAGAGTTCAGTGGCGCAATCTTGGCTCACTGCAACCTCCGCCTCCCAGGTTCAAGAAAATCTCCTTCCTCAGCCTCCTGAGTAGCTGGGACTACAGGGGCATGCTACCACACCCAACTAATTTTTGTATTTTTAGTAGCGACGGGGTTTCACCATGTTGGCCAGGATGGTCTCGATCTCTTGACCTTGTGATCCGCCCACCTCAGCCTCCCAAAGTGCTGGGATCACAGGTGAGAGTTAGTGTGCCCAGCCGGGAGGCTACTGTTTCATGAGGGAGGAAAATAATATAATAATAATAAACATAGCAACCACCACTACATAGTAACTACAATGTGCCGGAGCTTGCACTTTACTGTAACACAGTGGTGCCAGGGTGACTTTGCACTAGAGTCAGTTTTTGCCTGCACTGCCTTCATCTATTCCCACAACTGTCTCTGGGGACCAGCCCGCCCCACTACTGTGTGGCTTCCACTAGAACAGAGCTCCAGGAGGGCAGGGATTTTTGTTTCTTTTGTTCCTTGATGAATCTCCAGCAGCTAAAACAATGCCAGGCATACAGCAACTGCTCAGGAAATGAATTGCATCCATCAGTCTTGAAGCCAGTAGCCAATGCGAGGGCTAATGCACCAGAAAAATGAGCCCTGAAGAATAATAAATAATTGCTTTACTCAAATGTTTTACTTAAGGGCTTACTTCCTCTGTGCTAAGTGTTCTGCTAAGTGCTGTGCACCATCCCTGGGAGGGAGAAGCGATTCTCTTCCCCTGCTCAGCAGCTGAGGAAATGGAGGTACGGGTGAGTTGAAATAACTTGCAGAGGCAGACTGACATGTGATACCCACTTCTGCAGCTTTACTTACTTTCTTCTCTACTTCTTACTTGTATAAGCCAGGGTTTGCTTCTGATGCTTGCAAAGAGTTAGAGTGAAGTCACTGCCATCTTAAGATCTAGGAAACTAGAATGTTGCCTTTGTCTTCAGAAACCACTACTTCATGCAGCCACAGGAAGTAATAAAGCTCAATAATTGGAACAGTAATAATATTAGCTGACTTTTACTGTGTGCTCACAATGAGCCCAGGTCCTCTGCCAGACACATTCTTCTCATCAACTGTTTCATCATCACAGCAACCCATTTTATTGATGAGGAAACTGAAGTTTACAGAAGTAACTTGCCCAAAAGCAACCAAATCTACACTCCTCGACTTTCTGAGACATCCCCAGTGCCTCCTGCTACTGTATGTTTTCCTTCTTTTTTGGGGGGTGGGGAGGGCAGGGAAGGAGTCTTGCTCTGTCACCAGGCTGGAGTACAGTGGCACAATCTCGGCTCACTGCAACCTCGAACTCACTGGTTCAAGTGATTCTCTTGCCTCAGCCTCCCACGTAGCTGGGATTACAAGCATGTGACACCATGCCAAGCTAATTTTTGTATTTTTAGTAGAGACCAAGTTTCACCATTTATTTTATTTTTATTTTTTGAGACGGAGTTTCGCTGTTGTTACCCAGGCTGGAGTGCAATGGCGCGATCTCGCCTCACCGCAACCTCCGTCTCCTGGGTTCAGGCAATTCTCCTGCCTCAGCATCCCGAGTAGCTGGGATTACAGGCACGCACCACCATGCTCAGCTAACCTTTTGTATTTTTAGTAGAGACGGGGTTTCACCATGTTGACCAGGATGGTCTCAATCTCTTGACCTCGTGATCCACCCGCCTCGGCCTCCCAAAGTGCTGGGATTACAGGCTTGAGCCACCGTGCCCGGCCGAGTTTCACCATTTTTGTCAAGCTGGTCTATCTCCTAACCTCATGATCCACCGGCTTCGCCCTCCCAAAGTGCTGGAATTACAGGCGTGAGCCACCGCGCCTGGACTGTTTTCCTTCTTTTTCATCAACGCACTTTCCCTACAGGCAAGCCCCTGTAGAGAAACCCCCACTTCCCACCATGCCCACCTGTCTCACATCTAAAAAGATAATGATTAGGCCAAGTGTGGTGGCTCATCCCTGTAATCCTAGCACTTTGGGAGGCTGAGATGGGCGGATCACCTGAGGTCAGGAGTTTGAGACCAGTCTGACCAACGTGGAGAAACTCTGTATCTACTAAAAATACAAAATTAGCCAAGCATGATGGCGCATGCCTGTAATCCCAGCTACTTGCAATGCTGAGGCAGGAGAATCACTTGAACCTGGGAGGCAGAGGTTGAGGTGAGCAGAGATCGCACCATTGCACTCCAGCCTGGGCTACAAGAGCGAAACTCCACCTCCAAAGAAAAAAAATATATATATAATCACTGTAGACTGTGTTGCTTCTTGTTTCCTTGAAGACGAAGAGTTCTTTATTTATTCATTTTTATTTTACTATTTTTTACAAAGACAGGGTCTCACTCTCTTGCCCAGGATGGTCTCAAACTCCTGGGCTCAAGCAATCCTCCTGCCTCAGCCTCTCAAAGTGCAAAAATTATAGACATGAGTCACCATGCCGGGCTGAAACAGTGGTTCTTAAGAGTCACCTGATTCAGCAAAGTACCAGGGCTGTTTGGGGCACTTAGATGCCCCTGTTCTCAAGAATTTCATAGTAGACAATCATAAAGAGGCAGATAAACAAAACAATACCCCATGCCTCCCCACCCAACAAAAAAAAAAGGAGGAAGAAAAAAAACAGACAATTTGAAATTTTGCAATTAAAAATGAATGCGACCATTTCCACATCATGTATGTAAGTCTTGTGTTTTATAACCTGACATTGTTTTTGTTTTTAATGACAGGGCTGGGAGAGGGGCCACCACGACCTTTATAATGCTTAGGGTCCCTACAACACCTAAACACACCCAAGATAGAGGTGGGTACTTAGAAGACATTGTTGGGGGATGAAGGGGAGGCAGAGATCATGGCTAAAAGAGCTCAATCTCACCAGGTGCGGTGGCTAACGCCTGTAATCCCAGCACTTTGGGAGGCTGAGGCAGGAGGATCACCAGGTCAAGAGATCAAGACCATCCTGGCCAACATGGTGAAAACCCATCTCTACTAAAATATAAAAAATTAACTGGGCATGGTGGCAAGTGCCTATAGTCCCAGCTACTAGGGAGGCTGATACAGAACACTGCTTGAACCTTGGAGGCAAAGGCTGCAGTGAGCCAAGATAGCGCCACTGCACTCCAGCCTAGGCAACTGAGCAAGATTCCGCTCAAAAAAAAAAAAAAGAGAGCTCAAATCTCCCACTCACAGTGAAGGTTGTTAGTAATCAAATCCTGAAACCTAGTTTTGGTCACAAAGTCAAGTGTATGCCTGACTGCAGCCTCTTGCTAATGATTATAGATTTTGTACCAAGACTAAGACTGAGGCTTTTTTGTTTGTTTGTTTATTTGGTTTGGCTTTTTTTTTGGAGACAGAGTCTTACTATCTCCCAATCTGAAGTGCAATGGCAATGTCAGCTCACTGCAACCTCTGCCTCGTGGGTTCAAGAGATCCTCCTGCCTCAGCCTCCCGCATAGCTGGGACTACAGGCATGTGCCACTATGCCAGGATGATTTTCTCTCTCTTTTTTTAATTTTCTATTATTTTTTTATTTTTAGTAGAGACAGAGATTCACCAGGTTGGCCAGGCCGGCCTTGAACTCCTGACCTCAGGTGATCTGCCTGCTTTGGCCTCCCAAAATGTTGGGATTACAGGTGTGAGCCATCGCACCCAGCCAAGAGACTCCTGCCCACATTCACAGCCCAGAACTTTCCAGCATGGCAGCCCTCACCTAAGGCCTCTTTGTCCCTTTGTCTCTGCCTCCTCCGTGGCCACAGAAAAGGCTGACAGCTAGAGCACGAGGTATCTTCATGCAGGATTTTCAGGTTTCTGAAGTTTGTGCCTGAGGTATGTAGGGAGGGTGGGGGATACACTCTGTTCTCCTGCTCAAGGCCAACGGGTACCCTTTGCTTGTTCCCTTTTTTTTTTTTTTTTTTCTGAGACTGAGTTTCACTCTTGTTGCCCAGGCTGGAGTGCAACAGTGTGATCTTGGCTCACCCCAACCTCCACCTTCAAGGTTCAAGCGATTCTCCTGCCTCAGCCTCCCAAGTAGCTGGGATTACCGGTGCCCACCACCATGCCTGGCTAATTGATTGTATTTTTAGTAGAGACAGGGTTTCACCATGTTAGCCAGGCTGGTCTCGAACTCCTGACCTAGGTGATCCATCCGCCTCAGCTTCCCAAAGTGTTGGGATTACAGGCATAAGCCACCCTGCCCGGCCCCTTTGCTTGTTCTTAATCTCACTATCCTCTAACTTCTGAAAGTCACACTAGAAAATCAGAAAACCGTGGTCCAAATCCCTACAGCTCTGCCGCTCCCGAGCTAAGTGACCTGGGAGGATATTTTTAACCTCTCTGGGCTATGGGTTCCTCATCTGCAAAATCACAATAATAATAATCCTATTTCACAGGAAAGTTAAATGTGATCATATAATTTGAAGTGTTAGAACCAAGCCCGCCCTGAAACAAGAACTCTCCCATTGCTAGACATTTTATTCTAAGTGCCTCATGGAGCTGTAGTGAGTAGAAGGTGAAGAACATGCTTTGCGTGATAAACAATGCCCATGTTATACCTGCACTATTATTGTTGTTATTATCAATTTTTATTGTTACTGTTATTAGTTTCTTAGATTACTTGAGGCCAGAAAACAGAAGAGAAAAAGGGGGTCCTGCCAAAGGACCCATTTTGACAGCATTCCAAATGGCCTTGAATTTCTTTTTTTTTCTTTTTGAGACAGAGTCTCACTCTTGTTGCCCAGGCTGGAGTACAATGGCGAGATCTTGGCTCACTGCAACCTCTGCCTCTGGAGTTCAAGTGATTCTCCTGCCTTGGAATCCTGAGTAACTGGGATTACAAGCATCCCTCAGCACACCCAGCTAATTTTTTGTATTTTTAGAGGAAATGGGATTTCTCCATGTTGGTAAGGCTGGTCTCAGACTCCAGACCTCAGGTGATCCACCCACCTTGGCCTCCCAAAGTGCTGGGATTACAGGCATAAGCCACCACGCCCAGTCGTTTTTTTTCTTTTTGAGATGGGGTCTCACTCTGTCCCCCAGGCTGGAGTGCAGTGGTGTGATCTCAGCTCAATGCAACCTCCGCCTCCCTAGTTCAGGCAATTCTCCTGCCTCAGCCTCCCAAGTAGCTAGGATAACAAGCGTGTGCCACCATGCCCTGCTAATTTTTGTATTTTTAGTAGAAACAGGGTTTCACCATGTTGGTCAGGCTGGTCTTGAACGCCTGACCTCGTGATCCACCTGCCTTGACCTCACAAAGTGCTGGGATTACAGGCATGAGCCATCGCGCCCAGCCCAAGGCCTTGAATTTCTGAGACTCTCTAGCGATGATATTTGAAGCGACTGTCCACAGGACTCAATGGTCCAAATGATTCCAGATTGTTGCTCTGTTCCCATCCTGGGTCAGCGTCCCACCACGGACACTGGGAATATGAGTTGGGGAGTGTGGTGCAGTCCTGATCCCTTAAAGAGGATCAGTGTCAGGAAACAACAAAAAACAAAACGAGAGAACAAGGAGATGTCACGTCTGCAGCCATGAATGAAAGGAAATGTGGCCAGGTGCTGTGGCCCACGCCTGTAATCCCAGCACCTTGGGAGGCCAAGGCGGGCAGATCACGAGGTCAGGGGATCGAGACCATCCTGGCTAACACAGTGAAACCCCGTCTCTACTAAAAATACAAAACATTAACCATGCGTAGTGGCATGGCCAGCTACTCGGGAGGCTGAGGCAGGAGAATCGCTTGAACCCAGGAGGCAGAGGTTGCTGTGAGCCAAGATTGAGCCACTGCAGTCCAGCGTGGGCGACAGAGCGAGACTCTGAGAAAGGAAAGAAAGAACTCTGAGAAAGGAAAGAAGAAAGGGGAAAGGGGAAAGGGGTAAGGGATACGGGGAAAGGAAAAAAAGGAAGAAAGGAAGGAAGGAAATGCAAAATAAAAAACCCACACGTCCAGAGGGCCACCTGATATATAAAACACATAGCAAAAGACAGCCATCAGCAGGCCTGCCACTGCCTCTCCAGAGAACGTAGACTAGCAACTATGGGAGGCTGAGGCGGGTGGATCACGAGGTCAGGAGATCTATCCAAGGTTTTCCTCTTCCCCCAGATAATCTGCCGATGGTCTGCCAAAATGCAGGGACACTCACACAAACAGAAGGAAAGAACAGGGTGTCTTACGGTCCAGGAGATCACTTGACTGAGCTGCCGGAGAAACGTGTCCATCTTGGGCAGGCAGAAGGCCCAGGCATGGCAAACACAGGCTCTGAAGCCCAGCCAGAGTGCCCGCCTACCGCTCAGGCGGCAGAAAAAACCCTCAAGAACAGGGAGCTGATTTGATGTGGGCAGTGAGAATTCACCAGGTTTTTAGACCAGCAATCATATAAACCAGTGGGGGTCAGACATGTTGGAACAGAGGGAAGAACTCCCTACTTCTAGTCCAGAAAAGCTCCAGCCGCAGAAACACACAACATGGAGGTGTGGGCAGGGTGGTGTTAAGAGAGAGGAAAAAGAAAGTTAATCCGGAAAAAAAAAATGGATTTCTTCTGTTTTTCAAGAGAAGCCAGTTTATACAAAAATTCTGCACTCAAGGGTAGATAAGGCAACAAGAATAAACCACTCTTAACCAGGCAAAACAACCGCATAACCACTTAACAAATCCCCTGTGTGCATTCAGTGGGCACAGCATATACCCCACGGTGGAACCACCCTGCCTTTCCATCGTTGTACCTATAAATGGAATTCCAGTTGGGCCCTTGTGCCGAAGCTTTAGACCACAAGGCATGTCCTCACCTCCAAGATGTAGCTCGTCTCAAATAATAGAGACCAGGCCATGAGGTTTCTTCCACACATGGATTCTGTATTTGTCCTGCAGCTTCCATGAAGGCCTTTCTCCTAATAAATCCTTTAGAAAGTTCCGCTCAGGGTTCTCAGGGTTGATACAACGCTCTTCTTGACTGATGAGAGCTTTAGAAAGATTGGTCGTGACCACAGGACTGTGTCAAGTTGAACAAGTCTCAACTTGTCGCTGCCAGTATGCAAAATAGGTCTGCAACATCTTATAACAGACAACACAGCAGACACAGTCCCTGCATCTTCAGGGCCCCCGCCCACCCACCACACACAAACACATCTCTCTAGGGTTTTTTCCTGAGGCAAGGAAATAACCCCAGTAGCCAGGATTCACACAGTGGTGGAGTGGGAGAGAGCTGGGCTAACAGCCTCTCTCTGGAAAACCTAAGACCAGAAAAGAAACACCAGAATCTCACCCTCTTGTCCCTAAACCCTTGCACATGATTTCTTCTCCTCTCTAATGTTCTAGAAGGGCCTAAAATCAGGAGCTTGGGTGAACAGAAGAATCTTCCATGCCTGCAAACCATCGGGAAAATGCATGAGGTATCCACACACAGACACATGCAGCTTCATGGCTGTGCTTCCTGAAAGTCTACACTGAGAACCACAAATACTGGCATAAATAAGAGCACATTAGCCACAGAAGGCAAACCTAATTAAATCAACAGCCCAGCCAAGAAGAATTACCATGATGAGGGTTTAGGAGCACCCAACAAACCCACACAGGCGATGCAAAAGCAGAGAAAGTCTCAAAACACAGTTACAGAGTTTTTGGAAATCACCTTCGCCCAGCCCCGAGGGGGTGTGGGAGGAAGGAGAGAGTGATGGTCAAAGGATGGAGGCACGATCACACATTAACAGACCTCTAGTTTCGCCAGAGGGGCCTCCAAACCACATCGTGGCCCCAAACCCGTTCTGACTGCAGAGGAGTCTATTTTTAGCGATTAGTTAATAGGCCTTTGATCAAGTTCATAAATCCAGAATTGCCTCTAAGCACCGACCATTCGGTGTCATCCCCCTCCCCTCCCCCTCCCCAAACGCCTAAACTCGCCTCCAGTCTTGAGGCTGGTGATGAGGATGGTGCACGCTTAGCACACACGCACTGGATTCCGAAAGCCCCTTTCCTCCATCCGACTCCTCACAGCGCATCCCTGCCCAAGGCCAAGGCTAGAGAGTTTCCAGAAACGCAGGGGACAAAATTGGAACTTACCGGAGGGCAGATCTGGACGGGTCTCCACAGGTCACCGGGGCCGACCACATCCCTTGCGCAAGGAAATCCACTGGAAGGTGCCAGGGGTCCCGGGGCACATCCTCGCCCGCAGCTCCTCGCCGCCCCTCCTCGTCCTGGCCGCCCCGAGCCCGCCCGGCCCGCGGGCCCATGTGCTCGGCGGCCACACGCGCTCTGCCCGGAGGAGCGCGGGGCTGGCGGGTGGCCCGTGACGTCACGGCGGCTCGCGCTCGGGCCGCGGGGGAGGGGGAAGGCGCGAGGCGCGCGCCACCCGGCCCGCCCCGTGCGTCCTGGGTCCCCGCGCTCCCGGCCGTCCCCGGGTCCCTGCCCGCTGCCCAGTGCGCCCCTCTGCCCGCTTCCCGGCAGCCCAGGGGAGGGCCGCGGGCGGAGGCCAGGCGGGCCTGGGCCACTGAGGCCGCCGAGGGCCCAGACTGGGCTGGGGGTCCTCGCTGCCAGCGCCCCGGAGTCCCACCGAGCCCGCGGGAATCCCCGGTGATGCCAGCTAGCGTATGCGCCGCGCATTCCGCAGCCTCTCCCTGCTCCCTCTTCCCCATCCCACACCGTCCTGGAGGTGAGCGGTCTTCCCACTTTCCTGATGAGGAAGGCGAGTTCAGTGAAACAGGGCCAAAGATGCTCCGGGGTGGGTGCGGGTCCCGCAAAAGACCCCCGGCTGGGCTCCAGCTCCAGCGATCTGAGCGCCTCCTTGATACCACCCAGCATCCGCGGGCCTGCTGAGGCGCGCACGCACCTTCTCGCCTCCTTCGACGTCTCCCGCTGCTTCCAGGGGCCGAATTGCAAACCGGCGCGGAGGACCACCTGTCTGCGCAACTCCCTCAGCTCCGGGCAGACTTGACCTACAGAATGTCTTCAATTAGTCCTTTAAATGACCAATAGTTCCTCCAAAGGAGCAGTAGGACACTGGCTTCTGCATAAGCTCGAGACTGGACAGATGTAAGAGCTGCCTCTGTTCAGTTCAATGCTTATTTTAGTCTATTTATTTTGAGACGAAGTTTCTGTCACCCAGGCTGTGCAGTGGCACGATCTCGGCTCACTGCAACCTCCGCCTCCCAGATTCAAGCGATTCTCTTGCCTCAGCCTCCCGAGCAGCCGGGATTAAAGGCGCGTGCCACCACGCCGGGCTAATTTTTGTATTTTTAGTAGAGACAGGGTTTCTCCATGTTGGCCAGGACTGTCTCCAACTCCTGACCTCAGGTGATCCACCCGCTTCGGCCTCCCAAAGTGCTGGGATTATAGGCGTGAGCCACTGTGCCCAGCGCCTGGCCAGTTCAAAGTTTATTGAGCACTCAGGGGAGTTAGGCACCCTGCTAGGCTATGGGGAGGGGGCTACACACAGACCCTGGAAGGACATCACAGCCCAGTGAAAAATTGGACACACACGGGTGATTTCAATATTATAGAACAGGTTGCCCCTCTCTCCCCTACGGGCCACCCTACATGCCACTCACTCCAGCCCACCTGGAAGCTCCTCCCTCCCTGCATGTAGTGTTTCATCACATCTATTCCTGTGGCTTCCTCTCAACGCAAATGTTCTTATCGGAAAAAGAAAAGAAAAATTACTCAGTTGATGCTCCTGTTCTGCCTGTTTCACAGATTGATTTACACTCATGGGCACCTGTTTTGTGCTGGCTCTCCGTGGCAGGCTGGACAGGGGTTTGATTTGTGCCTGACTCTGAGAGGGGCTGGGCAGGTCTCTGAGCTGCAGTTGTCATCTAGTTGTCATTCATCTCGTAAACTATAAAGAGGCTGGGCACAGTGGCTCACGCCTATAATTCCAGCACTTTGGGAGGCTAAGGCCAGAGGATCATGAGATCAGGAGTTCAAGATCAGCCTGGACAAGATGGTGAAACCCTGTCTCTACTAAAAATTACAAAAAAAATTAGGCAGGCACGGTGGCAGGCGTCTGTAAGTAATCCCAGCTGCTCGGGAGGCTGAGGCAGAAGAGCTTAAACCCAGGAGGTGCAGGTTACAGTGAGCCAAAATCGCACCACTGCACTCCAGCCTGGGTGACAGTGAGACTCCATCTCAAAAAAATAAATATAGAGAAAATGATTGGAAACCATCTACACATCATGCTATAAGAGCTGTGAGAACTTAATCCTTTCAGTGCTTAAGCATGTTTTTCCAGAAACTAAAGGCTGTGACCTTGAGAAAGCCAGTGTCTTCCTGAGGGATGCCGATGGGGTATGAGAGGCCCAGCTTCTAATGGTACACATCTCTGTCCAGGTCCCTGGCAGATGATGCCCAGTCCCTTCTGCATGGAAAATCTCCCCTTACTGAAAAGACACTTCTCACCCAGGATACACTTAACTTTGACCATGATGCTGTTTGCCCTCTCTGGGTCTCTTAACTCTAATGCACTAATCTTAGATTCACATTTTCTTTTTTAAAACTTTTTTAGAATTAAAATATTTTTCAGTAAAAATGCAAAGAAACAAATAATTTTTAATATTTCTACCATCCAAAATGAACATTTTGGTATATCTGCTTTTCTTTTTTTTTTTTTTAATGAGTCTTGTTCCATCACCAGGCTGGAGTGCAGTGACATCTTGGCTCATTGCAACCTCTGCCTCCCCGATTCAATTCCCCTGCTTCAGGCTCTCAAGTAGCTGGGACTGTAGGCCTGCGCTACCAAGCCTGGCTAATTTTTTGTATTTTAGTAAAGATGGGGTTTCACCACATTGGCCAGGATGGTCTCGATCTCCTGACCTCATGATCCACCCACCTCGGCCTACCAAAGTGTTGGGATTACAGGCGTGAGTCACCGTGCCCTGGCCTGCTTTTGATTTTTTAAAGTCACTTTTCTTCTTGCAAAAGTGATGTTTTATATATACATACACATATATGTATACACAAACACACACATTGTAAAACATTAAAACTCAGCAAAATATCTCCAGGTAGATAGTGAAAATAAAAAAAATGAATAAAATTCAGCAAAAAAAAAAAAAAAAAAAAAAAGAAAAACAAATTTTACCAGCCAAAAATAATTTTCCTGAATATTAGATGAGGCCTTTTGGGCATAGATGGATAGATATATGCATAGATCTTGGTATAGATATGCAAATGGTGCAGGATTAACAAATAGGAAAAACATTTTAAAATGTTAATATCTCATAGTTGCGATTAAGAAACCTAACTTTCTTTTAACAGAAGAAAAGGAAGCTAACATAAAGCTAAAGGAATTGTTAGGTTTAAAATATTTCTTGCGGGGCGCGGTGGCTCAAGCCTGTAATCCCAGCACTTTGGGAGGCCGAGGCGGGTGGATCACGAGGTCAAGAGATCGAGACCATCCTAGTCAACATGGTGAAACCCCATCTCTACTAAAAATACAAAAATTAGCTGGGCATAGTGGCACGTGCCTGTAATCCCAGTTACTCAGGAGGCTGAGGCAGGAGAATTGCTTGAACCCAGGAGGTGGAGGTTGCAGTGAGCGGAGATCGCGCCATTGCACTCCAGCTTGGGCAACAAGAGCAAAACTCTGTCTCAAAAAATATATATATATATTTCTTTACCACATGAGAAGCACTTCTTTCAAATAAGTCTACAAAGGTTCATAACAATGAAAAGCAGGAAAAGAGTGGGATGATTGTTTCATTTATAGGCCTCTCCATTGTAAACCACTAGCAACTTTTAGCTATTGCATTGGCACATTCTCTCATATCTCCCTTTACCTAAGCTATATTTGTTAGTTGTTTTCTGTTGTTTTTGTTTTTGTTTTTGAGACCGGACCTCACTCTCATTCAGGCCAGAGAGCAGTAGCGCAATATTAACTGACTGTAGCCTCCACCTCTCAGGCTCAGGCAATTCTCCTACTTCAGCCTCCAGAATAGGTGTGTTCCATCATGCCCAGCTACCTCCTGGGCTCAAGTGATTCACCCGCTTTAGACTCTCAAAGTGTTGGGATTACAAGTATGAGCCACTGCACCTAGCCTAGTTGTGCTATTGTCTTTCAATTACCACTCTCCATTCTGTAAGTGCAATTCTCATGGTTGTTTAGTATTGAGTCTATAATAATTTCATGCTCAGTATCAGTCTTTACCTTCTCTATATCTATCTGTATCCTTTTGGTTTTTGTTCTTTTGTTTGTTTTCTTTGAGACAAAGTCTAGCTCTGTCACCCAGGCTGGAGTACAGGGGCACAATCTGGGCTCACTGCAACCTCTGCCTCCTGAGTTGGAGAGATGCCCCTGCCTCAGCCTCCTGAGTGCAGATTACAGGTGTCTGACACCACTCCTAGCTAATTTCTGTATTTTTAGCAGACAGGTTTTTTTAGCAGCGGGATGTTGGCCATGCTGCTCCCAACCTCCTGACCTCAAGTAATCTGCCCATGTCAGCCTCCCAAAGTTCTGGGATCACAGATGTGAGCCATTGTGCCCAGCCCTGTATCTGCATCCTTATCTACAAAATTCATTCATTCCTTTATCAAAATTCCTCTTATGTGCCAGGCACGCTGCTAGTCCCCAGGACTATGCATGCACTAGGACAGGCCAAGTCCCTGCTCCTGTGAGGCTGACATTCTAGTGAGAAGCAGCAGGCAAGTGCCTGTAATCCCAGCTACTCAGGAGGCTGAGGCAGGAGGCAAGTAAGCAAATACGAAAGGTAATTTCAACAACGATCAATGCTATTGTGACAATAAATCTTGGCAGAGAGCTAGAGAGAAAATGGGGCAAGAGAATTCACTCTAGATAATCTGACCAACAAGAAGAAACCAGTGAGCTGGGTGTGGTGACTCATGCCTGTAATCCCAGCACTTTGGGACACTAAGCCAGGCAGATCACTTGAGACCAGGAGTTCGAGACCAGCCTGGCCAGCATGGCAAAACCCCGTCTCAACAAAAAATACAAAAATTAAGTGGCCATGGTGGCATGCACCTTGTATTCCAGGTACTTGGGAGGCTAAAGTTGGAGAATTGCTGGAGCCTGGAAGGTGGAGGTTGCAGTAAGCTGAGATCATGCCACTATACTCTACTGGGTGACAGAGAGACTCCATCTCAAAAAAAAAAAAAAAAAAAAAAAAAAAAAAAAAAAAGCCAGCCATAAAAGCTAGATAGTGGTAGAATATTTCAGTGAGAGAGAACAGCAAGGATTAAGACCTAGAGAACCATCAATCATTTCACAAAGGCTTGAGTCAGACAAACAGCTGCCATCATTTTCTATTGAGTCAGGAATCACATGTCAGTAACTCCATACAGAACCAGTGAGTGAATGGATGGACAGACATCCTAGATCTTGTGAGACCAGAATGAGAGGGGGTAACCCCAGGTGTGGTGGAAGAACAGGGAGGCAGCTATTTGGCAAAGGCCGAAAAGACTGCCCCCGGGAGCTGGGACCGGAGCTGAAACTCAAAAAATAGGTTAGAGTTCGCCATTTGTCCAAGAGAATGGGGGCATTTGAGCAAAGGGAACAGTGTGCGTGTATAGTTTGATGTACTGTTAGCAGTTCAGGATGGCCGGAGTGCATTAGCAATGTTCTTTTTAGATCTATGATTTGAAATGTAGTCCTCTGACCTGACCTAACAGGCTTTCTGCCTGAACTAACAGGCTTCAAGGGCAGTTATGACAGGTGCAACCACTTGCTGAGTCTATGAATCTGAGTTCTCTTCCCAATGTCTGTCTGCTAATTAGTCCTATGAATTCACCTAACCCTTCTTCATGCTTACTGTCATTGCTCTGAATAGGCTTCCATCTATCTGTCTTTTTTTTTGGAGACAGAGTTTCACTCTTGTTGCCCAGGCTTAAGTGCAAGGGTGTGATCTCAGCTCGCTGCAACCTCTGCCTTCTGGGTTCAAACGATTCTCCTGCCTCATCCTCCCAAGCAGCTGGGATTACAGGTACACACCCCCACACTCAGCTAATTTTTGTATTTTTAGTAGACAAGGATTTTCATCATGTTGGCCAGGCTGATCTCGAACTCCCAACCTCAGGTGATCTGCCTGCCTCGGCCTCCCAAAGTGCTGGGATTATAGGCACGAGCCAACGCCCCTGGCTTTTTCTTTCTTTTTTGAGACAAGGTCTCACTGTCACCCTAGGCTGGAGTGCAGTGGCACAACTGTGGCTCACTGCAGCCTCAAACTCCTGGCCTCAAATAATCCTTCCACCTCAACCTCCCAAAGCTCTAGTATTATGGGTGTGACCACTGTGCCTGGCTGGCTTTTGTATTCTGAATTTTTTTTTTTTTTTTATTCTGCAGCAGCACAACTGGTCCCTCTGATTTCAATTATTTGCCGATTGATAGACTCTAAATAGCCTCTCTGGATTTACCTTATGAAGACGCGGATTTCTCTCTTCTCACTCCAACTATACAGTATTTAGCTGTCCTGTCTCATTGGCTTTTTGTTTTCTCTTGGAAAGTCCTTTAGGGCTGAGCTGTGTACTGTCTTTCGTGGCTCGGCCACAGTCTCTCTTCCGTGATAACTCCATAGAAGGCTCTAGGTTGCCTCTGCTTCTCCCACTAGGACTCAGGTCATGCTGCCCCCAGCTCTACCTGGCAGGCTCTAGGCTTTATTCAGTCTAGTTGGCCTCTGAACAGGCCCCGGGCAGAGACGTTGTTACAATCCCCACTTATCAAGTCACACAGGCAAGCTGAGGCCCAGAGAAGTCTTGTCTGAACAAATCAGCAAGTGGCAGAACCGACTTGCTAACCACTCACCTGTGTCTTCTCCAGCACAGCTGCTCCTGAGATCTCAGGAAGCCAAGACTGATTTTATTTCAGGCAGCAGAGACGAAGAAAGCCAGCTCCTAATGAATGAGTGCTTCCTGGAACCTCATTCATCGTCTTTATTCTCCCATCGTCCCCACGTAGAGTGTGAAAAAGTGTATCCAGCTTCATATCAGACAGAACTTAGTTCAAATCCAGTTGCTACCATATGACCCTGGATGAGTTACTTAAAGTCTCAGGTCCTTTGGGGTTTTTTTTTTGGGTGGGGTTGTTTTTTTCATTGATTTTATTTTTAATTTTGAGACAAGAGTCTCGCTCTGGTGCCTACTCCGGAATGCAGTGATGTGATCTCAGCTCACTGTAGCCCCAACCTGCTGGGCTGAAGTAATTCTCTCACCTCAGCCTCCAGAAGAGCTTGCACTACAGGCACACACCACCACACCCAGCTCGTTTTTAATCTTTTTTGTAGAAGGCTGGGCACGGTGGCTCACGCCTGTAACCCTAGCACTTTGGGAGGCCAAGGTGGGTGGATGGCCTGAGCTCAGGAGTTGGAGACCAGCCTGGGGGAACACGGTGAAACCCCAACTCTACTAAAACATACAAAAAATTAGCTGGGCATGGCAGCATGCACCTATAATCCCACCTACTTGGGAGGCGGAGACAGGAGAATCACTTGAACCTGGGAGGCGGAGGTTGTGGTGAGCTGAGAGCGTACCATTACACTCCAGCCTGGGTGACAGAGTGAGACTCCGTCTGAAAAAAAAAAAAAATGTTTTTTTTTTTTTTTTTTTTTGCTTTTTTGTAGAGACAGGGCCTCACTATGTTTCCCAGGCATGTTTCAAATTCTGGGCTCAAGCTATCCTCTTGCCTCAGCCTCCCAGAGTGCTGGGATTACAGGCCTGAGCCCCTGTGGCCACCTCATAGTTTAACTTTGTTAAGTTGTGGTAAGATATGCTTATCACGAAATTGACCATTTTAACCATCTGACATTTTAGCCATTTCTAAGCATACAATCTAGTGGCATTCAATGCATTCACATTGTTGTGAAACCATCACTGCCACTCTTCAGAATTATTTTCATCTTGCAAAACTGAAACCCTGTACTTATTTCAAATCATCTCCCTAGTATCCCCTTTCCCAGCCTCCAGCAGCTACCATTCTACTTTCTATCTGTATTAATTAGACTACCCTAGCTACCTCATATAAGTGACATCATGTAGTAACTATCTTTTTATGACTGGCTGATTTCACTTAGCATAATGTCCTCAAAGTTTATCTGATAGCATATATCAGAACATCCTTTTTTTCCCCTGCTTTTCTTTGTGTTTTTTCGAGACAGAGTCTCACTCTGTTCCCCATGCTGGAGTGCTGTGGCTTAATCTCAGCGCATTGCAAACTCCACCTCCCAGATTCAAGTGATTCTTGTGTCTCAGCCTCTCCAGTACCTGAGATTACAGGCATGCTCCACCACACCTGGCTAATTTTTGCATTTTTAGTAGAGACGGGGTTTTACCATGTTGGCCAGTCTGGTCTTGAATTCCTGACCCCAAGCGATCTGCCCACCTTGACCTCCCAAAATGCTGGGATTACAGGTATGAGCCACCACACCCAGCCCAGAATAGCCTTTATCTTCTTTTCTCTTGCCTTTTTCCACATCTTCTACTTCTTTTTAAGGTTGACAAATATTCTATTGTTAGCATATGCCACATTTTAAATTATTTTTTAGATGATTTTGCTATATTGCCCAGGCTGTTCTCGAACTCTGGACCTTAAACCATCCTCTCATATCAGCTTCCTGAATAGCTTGTGATTAAAGGTGTAACCACCACTCCCACCTGTATGTCTTCTTTTGAAAACTATCTATTTGGTATTTGCCTATTTTTGAGTTAAGCTATTTATTGTTTTGCTACTGAATTGTTTGAGTTTTTTACAAATGTGTGATATTAACCCCTTATCAGAGGTATGGTTTGCAAATATTTTCTCCCATTCTGTAGGTCATCTCTTCACTTTCTTGATTATTTCCTTTACTGTGCAGAAGCGTTTTAATTTCATGCAAGCTCGGCCAGGCATGGTGGCTCACCCCCGTAATCCCAGCACTTTGTGAGGCCAAGGAAGGTGGATCATGAGGTCAAGAGATCGAGACCAGTCTGACCAACGTGGTAAAATCCTGTCTCTTTTTTTTGAGACGGAGTTTCGCTCTTGTTACCCAGGCTGGAGTGCAATGGCACGATCTCGGCTCACCGCAACCTCTGCCTCCTAGGTTCAGGCAATTCTCCTGCCTCAGCCTCCTGAGTAGCTGGGATTATAGGCACGTGCCACCATGCCCAGCTAATTTTTTGTATTTTTAGTAGAGACGGGGTTTCACCATGTTGACCAGATGGTCTCGATCTCTTGACCTCATGATCCACCTGCCTTGGCCTCCCAAAGTGCTGGGATTACAGATGTGAGCCACTGCACCCAGCAAAATCCTCTTTACTAAAAATACAAAAATTAGCTGGGCATGGGGCCATGTGCCTGTAGTCCCAGCTACTAGGGAGGCTGAGGCAGGAGATTTGCTTGAACCCAGGAGGTGGAGGTTGCAGTGGGCCAAGATCATGCCACTGCATTCCAGCCTGGTATCATCAGAGTGAGACTCCATCTTGAAAAAAAACTGAGTTAAAATTTAAAAATAATTTCATGCAATCTCATGTGTCTATTTTCACTTTTATTGTCTGTGCTTTTGGAAGTATATTAAAAAATCAGACCAGGTGTGATGGCTCATGCTTGTAATCCCAGCATTTTGAGAGGGTAGACAGGAAGATCCCCTGAGCCAGGATTTTGACACCAGTCTGGGCAACATGGCAAAACCCCATCTCTACAAAATGTGAAAATTAGCAGGCATGGTGATGCAAGCCTGTAGTCCCAGCTATTGGGGACTGAGGTAGGAGGATCACCTGAGCCTAACGAGGTCAAGGCTGCAGTAAGCCATGATCACACTGCACTCCAGCCTGGGTGACAGAGTGAGACCCTGTCTCAAAAACATAAAAATAAAAATAGAGTTAGAAGGCCAGGCGTGGTGGCTCACGCCTATAATCCCAGCACTTTGAGAGGCCGAGGCAGGTGGATCACGAGGTCAGGAGATCGAGACCGTCCTGGTCAACAAGGTGAAACCCCATCTCTACTAAAAATACAAAAATTAGCTGGGCATGGTGGTGCACGCCTGTAGTCCCAGCTACTCGGGAGGCTGAGGCAGAATTGCTTGAACCCAGAAGGCGGAGGTTGCGGTGAGCCGAGATTGTGCCATTGCACTCCAGTGTGGGTAACAACAGCAAAACTCCGTCTCGAAAAAAAAAAAAAAATAGAATTAGAAAATAATTGCCCATACCAGGGCCAGGCACAAACATCTCTGTGACTAAATCGTTGCATACGTCCTTAATGATTTCCTTAGTGTGAATTCTTAGAAGTGACATATGACTTATTAACACTTTCTTTGCCATGTAATTTGCAAATATATATCCCCGAAGTCTTATTTGCCTTTCCTGTTGTTTATGAGTGGCATTATAAATTTGCCTTAATGCCAGTAAGTTCATATTTACCAGTCCTTTGTTATCTATTCCTATGGTTTTTATATTCAGAAAGTCATTATTCATCTTGTGATCACATTTACCTGCTATAGGGCATGCTTTGATGGATGCCCCAATATCTATTCTACCCAATGATCAGTCTAAGCCTAGCATGTGATTCTATTTCCATTGTTAGCAATTAATTCAGCAATGGGCTCAGTTGATCCAATTCTGGCCAATAGCTTATGAGAGGAAAGCTCTTGGGGAGCTGAGGGGAAACTTAGACAATCCTAAGTGAGAGATAAAACAAGAGATCACTTTTTCTCCTCTTAAGTACCAACAATACTCTTTGTTGTTTGAGCTTAATATTGTCAGAGCAGTATATTCTTGGCCTTGGCCATCACATCCATGGTAAAACCAGGAATTTTTACTAATTTTTTGTATTTTTAGTAGAGACGGTGTTTCACCTTGTTGACCAGGATGGTCTCAATCTCTTGACCTTGAATCCACCCGCCTCAGCCTCCCAAAGTGCTGGGATTATAGGCGTGAGCCACGGCCCCCGGCCCCCCCTTTTTTTTTTTTTATAATTCTAGTTAGGTTTCTTCTAGTCTCCTTTGTTACTTATTAACTTCTTAATCCATCTGATATTTAGCTTTATTAGATTATAGAATGCTGGAACTGTTCTTCTAGGAGAGAATATGAACTTCACCAGTATCCTGAAATACGAAAATGCACATTTACACAGCAAATCCTGCAAAACAATATGCATACTAATGTTCAGGAGTGTATGATAAGAAAACATCTCCCTGGTCCTACCTGCCAGTCCAGGAGAACTTCAGTAGATCTGTGGCTGCATTTCATCAGGACTGGGCAATTTAGCAGCCTGGGTCAGAGTTCAGTGCTTCTGAATCCAAATTGCATGCTCCATCCCCTAACACCCATGTTAGCAAGATTCAAACAGAGAGAAATTTCTGTTTTACAGCTGCAACCTTTACCTGTAGACCAAGTCAGGTGCCTTGATCTGAAGAGAGTGTTTGAAGGAGACATTGGGCTTGAGACGCTGAAGATGGCTTCGATAAATGGAAATAATTACAAGGAAAAAAATAGCTACCATTATTCAAGCACCTAATCTCCATCAGTTATACTATGTACACATGGCCATGTGTTTTGTGTACATGACACTAAATTTGGAGCCAAAATGATCCGGTTCCAGTCTGCTTCTGCCACTCTCCAGGCGCATGATCATAAATAAATAAGTTGCTGACCATGCAGATCCTCAGCTTGCTTATACTTATAAATTTTTAAAATGAGATTAATAACTTGTTTCACAGGGTTATACAGAGGAGCAAATGGAGATCTGTGGATGTAGGTGTGATAGGGAGTTTGGTACATGACAAGTTCCTCATAAACATTTGTTAAGAATTACCAGTACTTAAGCATGAATATTAAAAGAAAATTAACATTAAGGAAGAAAAAAAAAAGAATTACCAATACTTAAGTCCTTGCTGTGGGACCCATCTGCATTAGTATATCCTGGGTTTCATTTGTAAACAAATGGAATAAACCCAATAGGGTGATGACAAAGATTCTCTTCTTGACCAATCTCTCACCAGGTCTTAACCTCAGTTTATAAAGACTTGGAAGGACTGGGCATGGTGGGTCACACCTGTAATCCCAGCACTTTGAGAGGCTGAGGTGGGAGGATCACAAGGTCAGGAGTTCAAGACCAGCCTGGCCAAGAGGGCAAAACCCCGTCTCTACTAAATTTTTAAAAATTAACCAAGTGTGGTGGAGTGCACATGTAATCCCAGATTCCCAGGAGGCTGAAGCAGGGAACTGCCTGAACCTGGGAGGCAGAGGTTGCAGTGAACCGAGATCATGCCACTGCACTCCAGCCTGGGTGACAGAGCAAGGCTTGTACAAGGCTGGGCATGGTGGCTCAAGCCTATAATCCCAGCACTTTGGGAGGCCGAGGCAATAGGATTACTTAAACCCAGCAGTTCAAGACCAGCCTGGGAAACAGAAGCAGACGCCATCTCTACAAAATAATTTTTTTTTTTTTTTTTTTTTTTTTTTTTTGAGATAGAGACTCACTCTGATGCCAGGCTGGAGTGCAGTGGTGCGATCTCGGCTCACTGCAACCTCCGCCTCCTGGGTTCAAGCAATTCTCCTGCCTCAGCCTCCAGAGTAGCAGGGATTACAGGCATGGGCCACCACGCCCGGCTAATTTTTGTCTTTTCAGTAGAGACAGGGTTTCACCATGTTGGTCAGGCTGGTCTCGAACTCCTGACTTCGTGATCCTCCTGCCATGGCCTCCCAAAATGCTGGGATTTATAGGCATGAACCACTGCACTCGGCCCAATTTTTTTTTTTTTTTAATTAGTCACACATGGTGGTGTGAACCTGTGGTCTCAAGTACTCAGGAGGTTGAGGTAGGAGCATCACTTGCGCCTAGGAGTTCAAGTCTGTAGTGAGCTGTGACTGCATCACTGCATCACTGCACTCCAGCCTGGTCAGCAGAGTGAGACGCTGTCTCTGAAAAAAAGAAAGACTTGGACACACACAAACATGGTTCCAACAGCACCAGAATGTCTCCCTAGCATGAGTCAAGCCTATCCTTAAAGTGCCTGCCTAAAACTCAAAGAAATTTACTGTTTGTTCCAGCCAACACCTGAAGATAAGGTCCTGTGCTGGTCTCAGTCACACGGGCCAAGCCCTTTTCCCTTCCTGCTCTTTGTAATTTTTCACTTCCCTAATTAATTTCAAGGCCTTAACACTCCCCCTCCCTCCTGTTCCCTTTAAAATGCCCAGATGCCTGGGCACAAACTGGAAGGAAGCTGGGGTCTTTCCCTGACTATCAGCAGTACTGAATAAAATCTGATTTAATTGCTTTAGCCAATGTCCAGCTGGTCCAATGCAGATGCTCAGGTGGTGAGGCAGCTCCTCCAGGCAGTCACTCAGGTCTCTAGGTTGCTGACAACTCTTTATCTTCAACGTGTAGCTTCCAAGTTGCCCTGGGGTTACCATTCCAAACAGCCTAAAGGGGAAAGGACTGCGGAGAAGTGAGCATGGGGTGGGGTGGGGGTTTATAGGCCAGACCTGGAAGTGATTCCCATCACATTCATCCACATTCTTTGTACCAGAGCTCAGTGACATACGGTGTACCCAAAGAACGAGGAAAGAAGTGGGTGCACAGCTGGACACACATCCACCCCATTCCACCCGTCTTACTCGCTTCTTTTTTTTTTTTTTTTTTTTTGAGGCGAGGTCTTGCTCTGTCACCAGGTTAGAGTGCAAAGGCACAATCTGACTGCTCACTGCAACCTCCAACTCCCAGGTTCAAGTGATTCTCGTACCTCAGCCTCCGTAGTAGCGGGATTACAGGTGCCCACCACCACACCCGTCTGCTTTTTGTATGTTTAGTAGAGGCACGGTTTCACCATATTGCCCGGGCTGGTCTCGAACTCCTGACCTCAGGTAATCTGCCGGCCTCAGCCTCCCAAAGTGCTGGGATTACAGGCGCGAGCCACCATGCCCAGCTTCTTCTTCTGTCTCTGTAGTTGACATTGTTTCTAACGGTTCAAATGTTGCATCCTTAATATCTTCAAGTAATTCCTTGAAAGTTTCCTGTTTCTCTCTTGGCAAGTGAAAAGGGAGAAGCCAGTTACTGAGCATGAATTATATAGCAGGCAGCTTTTGCAGTGTACCAGCCAGCCTCTACCACAGCAGCAGACAGCTCCAGAGTTTCGGTGGTTGGCAACGTGTTGTTGTTTTGCTTTTTGTTTTTTTTTTTTTTTTTGAGACGGAGTTTCACTCTTGTTACCCAGGCTGGAGTGCAATGGCTCAATCTCGGCTCACCGCAACCTCCGCCTCCTGGGTTCAGGGAATTCTCCTGCCTCAGCCTCCTGAGTAGCCGGGATGACAGGCACGTGCCACCATGCCCCGCTAATTTTTTGTATTTTTAGTAGAGATGGGGTTTCACCATGTTGACCAGGATGGTCTCGATCTCTTGACCTTGTGATCCACCCACCTCGGCCTCCCAAAGTGCTGGGATTACAGGCTTGAGCCACCGCGCCCGGCCTGGCAATGTGCTTTCTTGTTCACAGATGTGCAGTTCAACTGTGGCTGTGCTCAACACAGTTCTGTGTCTGCTCATTAGGGGATCTAAGCAGATGGATGAACTCATATATGGGATGTCTCGTTCTCGCAGCAGAGTGAAAAATCAGGAGAGACATTTCTAACTCCTGCACATGCATTTAACGATTCTTCTCAGACTTGGCCTCTGTCACACCCACTCACAACCCACTGGCCAAAGTAATTATTATTGATAAGCCCAAAGCTGATGAACTCAGAAGTATATTCTACCTAGAGGGAGGCAGGGCAAAAATGGGAGAACGTGGGTAAGAATGGACAAGCAATACAATCTCTCCACCTGGCTCAGCTGGACCCTGTATCACAGACACAACAAACATTAGTCTGTGAATCCCAATTCTGTTTTTTTTTTTTAATTTGTATTTATTTTATCATTATTTTGAGACAGAGTCTCACTCTGTAGCCCAAGCTGGAGTGCAGTGTCATGATCCTAGCTCACTGTAGCCTCAGACTCATGGGCTCAAGTGATCCTCCCGCCTCAGTCTCCCAAGTACAGATTACAGGCATGAGCCACCAGACCTGACCAAAATTTAGTATTGTTTTGTAATACCTGTCCCAATATTTATGAGATACCTTTGGTTATTTTGATACATGCATACAATGTGTGATAATCAAATCAGGATATCTAAGATGTCCATTATCTCAAATATGTGTCATTTCGCTGTATTGGGAACACTCTAAATCTTCTCTTCTAGTTATTTTGAAATATACAATATAAAGTCATTAACTATAATCACCCTACCGTGCAATTTCAAACACTAGAACTGGGTGTGTGTGTGTGTGTGTGTGTGTGTGTCAGGGTCAAACTCTCACCCAGGCTGGAGTGCAGCCTGTGTGTGTGTGTGTGTGTGTCAGGGTCAAACTCTCACCCAGGCTGGAGTGCAGTGGTACGATCATGACTCACTGCAGCCTTGACCTCCCAGAGGCTCAGATGACTCTCCCACCTCAGCCTTCGGAGTAGCCGGAACTACAGGAGTGTGCCATCATGCCCAGCTAGTTTTTGTACTTTTTGTAAAGACAGGGTTTTGCCAAGTTACCCAAGCTGTTCTCGAACTCCTGGACCCAAGCAATCTGCCTGTTTTGGCCTCTGAAAGTGCTGGGATTATAGGAGGCATCAGCCACTGCACCCGGCCCCTAAAACGTATTCCTTCTGTCTAACCGTATGTTTGATTCCACTAACCAAGCCCCTTTAAACCTGCCACACTTTTCCCAGTCTCTGGTAATTACATGTTACTATCTCCATGAGATCCACTATTTTAGCTCCCACATATGAGCGAGAACATGATATATTTGCTTTTCAGTGCTTAACATAGTGACCTCCGCTTCCACTGATGTTGCTGCAAGTGACAGTTTCATTCTTTTTGATGGGCCAGTAGTATTTCACTCTGTATATGTACCACATTTTTTTGATCCATTTATCCTCTGATGGACATTTAGTTTGATGCAGTCTCTTGATTACTGTGAATAGTGCTGCAATAATAAACACAGGGGTGCAGGTATTCCTTCGATATACTGATTTTCTTTTTTTGGATGAAATTTGCATAAAAAAATTAGGTTTCAGCTGGGTGCGGTGGATCATGCCTGTAATCCCAACACTTTGGGAGACTGAGGCGGGTGGATTACCAGAGGTCAGGAGTTCAAGACCAGCCTGACCAACATAGATAAACCCCGTCTATACTAAAAATAACAAAATAGCTGGATGTGGTGGTGCATGCCTATAATCCCAGCTACTCAGGAGACCAAGGCTGGAGAATCACTTAAACCTGGGAGGTGGAGGTTGCAGTGAGCTGAGAGCGTGCCATTGCACTCCAGCCTGGGCAAGAAAAGTGAAACTCTGTCTCAAAAAGAAAAAAAAATTAAGATTTCAGAGTTTAAAACTTGCCTAGGTTCTCCATAGCTAGAAATTGGCAGAGCCAAAACTCAGACCCATATGTTTGATCTTAAAGCACATGTTTTTTCCTTGTCCCTCTTTTTTTGAGACAGAGTCTTGCCCTGTTGCCCAGGCCAGAGTGCATGGGGTGACCTTGGCTCACTGCAACCTCTGCCTCCTGGGTTCAAGTGATTTTCCTACCCCAGCCTCCCGAATAGCTGGGATTACAGGCGCCCACCACCAAACCTGGCTAATTTTTGTATTTTTAGTAGAGATAGGTTTTTGCGATGTTGGCCAGGCTGGTCCTGAACTCCTGGCCTCAAGGGATCAACCTGCCTCGGCCCCTCAAAGTTCTGGAATTACAGGTATGAGCCACTGCACCCAGTGCCTTGCCCCTCTTTTAAGAGTCAAATCACGCCTGGCGCGGTGGCTCACACCTGTAATCCCAGCACTTTGGGAGGCCGAGGCGGGTTGATCACGAAGTCAAGAGATGGAGATGTTCACCATCCTGGTCAACATGGTGAAACCCCGTCTCTACTAAAAATACAAAAAATTAGCCAGGCGTGGTGGCGCATGCCTGTAATCCCAGCTACTCAGGAGGCTGAGGCAGGAGAATCGCCTGAACCCAGGAGGCAGAGGTTGTGGTGAGCCAAGATTGCGCCATTGCACTCCAGCCTGGGTAATAAGAGCGAAACTCCATCTCAAAAAGAAAAAAAAAGAGTCAAATCACAAGAAAACTTACTCAGAATGGTGATTTTATGTTTCTTTGTTTGTTCCTTTTTCTAGAAATCAGAGCAAACCCGTATGAGAATCATTACATTCTCACTCCCATTTTTCCTCCCTTCTCCATGCATGCTTGAGTTCACAATTCCTCAATGGATGCATCATGTTTAAGACCTCTCACATAGGAGGTCTGTACAGATTGTCACATGTCATCGGTTTGTCTAGAGAATTTTCTTTTTTTTTTGAGACCTAGTTTCACTCTTGTCACCCAGGCTGTGCAATGGCACAATCTTGGCTTATTGCAACCTCCTCCTTTCAGGTTCAAGCGATTCTCCTGCCTTAGCCTCCTGAGTAGCTGGAATTACAGGTGCCCACCACCATGCCTCTACTTTGAGTAGAGATGGGGTTTCACTGTGTTGATCAGTCTGGTCTCGAATGCCTGACCTTGTGATCCGCCTGCCTTGGCTTTCCAAAGTGCTGGGATTACAGGCATGAGCCACAGTGCTCGGCTTCTGCTTTATTTATAACAATGGTGGTCCTTATCCAGGTTTTAAAAATCTGTTTGTGGAGTGGTCACGGATCCCCTTGAGCAAATAATGAAGACTATGAGTTCTCCACTTTGGAAAGGCATATACCAACACATGCTCAGAAATGTAATGGTCTGTTGATTCTCAGTTAATAGTATCTGCCATGGCTGTGGGCTACAAGAACACAGGTCTTTGCATTTTTGTATTCCTGAGAGCCAGCACAGAGCTTAGAACCCAAAGTAGGGTGCCTAGTACACGTTGGTTGAATAAACATAAACTAATCGTCAAATAGGGATACATTATAGCAAAACTTACACAGAGCTTATTCTGTGCCAGACACTAGTCTAAGTGCTTTTCGAGGGTTACCACACTGAACTCTCACAGCATCCTATGAGGCAAACACTATTATTAATCCCATTTTGTAAAAGAGGAAACTGGGGGCCGGGCGCAGTGGCTCACGCCTATAATCCCAGCACTTTGGGAGGCCGAGGCGGGTGGATCACGAGGTCAAGAGATCGAGACCATCCTGGTCAACAAGGTGAAACCCCGTCTCTACTAAAAATACAAAAATTAGCTGGGCATGGTGGTGTGCACCTGCAGTCCCAGCTACTCGAGAGGCTGAGGCAGGAGAATTGCTTGAACCCAGAAGGCGGAGGTTGCGGTGAGCCGAGATCGTGCCACCGTACTCCAGTCTGGGTAACAAGAAGGAAACTCTGTCTTAAAAAAAAATAAAAGGAAACTGAAGTACCTAAGCGTCAGTGGTTTATTTAAGGTCACTCAGCTTATTCAAGAGTCCCTAATTATAACCACCACATTATGACGAAAATGATACAAAATTCACTGTCACCCAGGCTGGAGTACAGTGGCGCTATCTTGGCTCACTGCAACCTCTGCCTCCTGGGTTCAAGCAATTCTCCTGCCTCAGCCTCCCGAGTAGCTGGGTCTACAGGCATGCACCACCCCGCCTAGCTAATACTTTTGTATTTTTAGTAGAGACAGGGTTTTTCCATGTTGGCCAGGTTGGTCTTGAACTCCTGACCTCATGAACTGCCCACCTTAGCCTCCCAAAGGGCTGGGATTACAGGCTTGAACCACTGCCCCCAGCCTAAGCAAAGCATTTTAGAAAGGTTTTGTCATTGTTGCTGTTTTTTATTTAGATTCAGCAGAGGTTTTTTGAGAGCCTACTAGGTACCAAGCATTATGCTAGGCGTTTTCAGCGTTAACTAGAGAATAATCCTCCATTTTCTCCAGACTTTAAGGTGATCCAAGCCCGATTGAAGATCTCCTGAGCCCTTGCCCTATGAATGAGGTCCAGATTAAGCAAATCTTAATCCAGAACCAGAAGCACAGGTTCTCCCAAGAAGGAGCAGTTCCTTTCAAATTGCCAAGAATAATGAGGTTGGTTTATTACCTTTTTTAATGCATTGACGTCCACTCTGAATATCACAAGCTGGTTGGATTGGCCCATCCTGCAGAAAGTCTTTACTGTTTGATCAACTCAGTCTATCTATAGCAAACAGAACCATGTACCCATCTATCATTGGTCAAACACAAAGAAGCTGATTGCTTTTAAATTGCCATCATAGAATTTCTTGGCTCCTGAAAGAATTAAGTATAATAAAGACAAGAGCTGTGGTTAGAAGTGCCAAGAAAAGGGACATCTGCTTTCTGCTCCTCCTGTGTTATTAAACTAGACACTTGCCTCTCAAGGTGTCAGTTTCTCATCAGTGAAATCGGAGAACCGCACAGTTTTTTGTTTGTTTGTTTGTTTTGTTTTTTGAGTGATCCACAGTTTTTTTGTTTTATTTTTTGAGGTGGAGTCTTGCTGTCACCCAGGCTGGAGTGCAATGGCGGGATCTCCACTCACCGCAACCTGGGTTCAAGCGATTCTCCTGTCTCAGCCTCCCAAGTAGCTGGGATTATAGTTGTGTGCCACCACGCCCGGCTTGTTTTTTTTCTCTTTTTAGTAGATACAGGGTTTCACCATGTTGGCCAGGATAGTCTCGATCTCTTGACCTCGTGATCCACCCTCATCAGCCTCCCAAAGTGCTGAGATTGATCTTGCTCTGTCACCCCAGTTGAGTGCAGTGACATGATCACTGTTCATAATGGCCTCGACCTCTTGGGCTCCAGTGATCCTCCCGCCTAAGCCTCCTGAGAAACTAGCACTGCAGGCATATGCCACTACAACCAGCCAATTTTTTAATTTTTTGCAGAGATGGAATCTAGCTATGCTTCCCAGGTTGGTCTCAAACTCTTGGCCTCAAGAGATCCTTTCGCCTTCGCCTCCCAAAGTTCTGGGATTACAGGAGCAAGCCACCACACCCAGTCTTTGCAAATTTAAATAGGGCAACTGAGGAAGACCTTCTAGAGATGGTAACATTATATAAAGTCTAGGAGAAATGAAGAGGTAAGTCATGTGAATATTTTAGCATAAGAATCTTTCGGGTAGAAGGAAGAGTAAGTGCAAAAGCCCTGAGGTTGGAGTTTGCCCAGCATGCTGGAGGAGCAGCAAGGATGCCAGTGGGAGTGGCACAGAATGACCAAGTCAGAGAGAAGCAGCACTAAAGTCACAGGGCAATGGAACACCACATTGTGTAGGGGCTGGAGGACAAGGTTATGTAAAGCATGAGACTACATTCTGTAAGATACATACAAGCCATTAAATGGTTGTTAGTAAGCAGTAACATGCTGACTTGGCTTTTAAAAGAGTGCTGCTGGTCAAGTATGGTGGCTCACGCCTGTAATCCCAGTATTTTGGGAGGCCGAGGCAGTCGATCATCTAAGGTCAGGAGTTTGAGACCAACCTGACCAACATGGTGAGATCCCATCTCTACTAAAAAGACAAAAAAATAGCCAGGTGTGGTGGCACACACCTGTAATCCCAGCTACTTGGGAGGCTGAGAAAGGAGAATCGCTTGAACCCAGGAGGCGGAGGTTGCGGTGAGCAGAGATCACGCCATTGCACTCCAGCCTGGGCAACATCGAGACTCCATCTCAAAAAACAAAATAAGATGCAGAATGGCATGCAGGAGGATTATTAGTGCCCTTGGGATCCTCATGGGCCACAGAGGTGATCCCAAGGGCACTGTCTAATCGTGCCTTTAGCTAACCCTACAGGGACCTCTGCCACTGAGATGGTCCTTTAGAGAGGTTCATAGGTGGAGCAAGGAGGCTTTGCCTTGGCACTCATCGACGTAGGTTGCCCCTGGGGAGGGGACAGAACCATGGAGGAGTCAGCTTAGAGAGGAAGGCAGCGAGCAGCACTGCTGTCCACTGGGGAAATAACTGACTTGGTCACGAAGGACTAATTTGAGCAGCACATTACAGCACTCACCGTAATGAGTGACAAATCCCCGACTCCCCAAGGCAGTAATTACGGTCCATTTGGATTTTAGGTTTCCCATCATTTTAAATATAAAAGATATATACAAGCTCATGTATGTGTATAACACATCTCTAAATATATTTTATATACACACATACACAAACACTCAAGGAAGTACATAGCCTTGTTCTATGTGTGTCTTATATTATTTTTTTTTCCTTAGGGCAGGGGCGGAGGGGCCTGAGGAGACTGGGGCGGGGGCGGAGGGGGCCGGAGGAGGTCTGGGACTGGGGCAGGGGCGGGAATCCCCCAGGAGGTCTGGGATGGAGGGCGGGGACACCCCCCCAGGAGGTCTGGGACGGAGGGGGGGCGGGGGGTGGAGGCCCTGGAGGTCTGGGGCGGGGGCGGGGCGCCTAAGGAGGACTGGGGCGGGGGCGGGAGGGCCTGAGGAGGTCTGGGGAGGGGGCGGGGGCAAAGGGGGCCTGAGGAGGACGGGGCGGGGGTGGGGTGGGGCGGGGGCGGAGCCATATTATTTTTTGTTTGTTTTCGGAGACACAGCGTCACTCCATCATTCAAGCTGGAGTGCAATGGTGCCACCATAGCTGTCTACACCCTCAATCACCTGGGCTCCAGTGATCCTCCTGCCTCAGCTTCCCAAGTAGCTAGGACTACAGGAGAACACCACCATGCTCGGCTAATTTTTTTCTTTAATTTTGTAGAAACGGGGTCTTGCCACGTTGCCCAACCTGGTCTTGAACTACTGGGTTCAAGCGATCCTGCCACCTCAGCCTCCCAAAGGGATGAGATTACAGGTAGGAGCCACTGTGCCCAGCCTTCTTATATCATTATAAAGCTATTTTCACTGAGTGGTCTGCAGCCGATCTGTTTGCATAGGTATATACACATTCTCAATAACGAATTTGTCTTGGACAGCCACCCATATTAGGACATCCAGTTCTATCCCATTTTTTCCTCTCCTGAGCCTCTTCCCCATCCCCATTCAAAGAAACATGGTCCTGTGTTTTAGGTTAAACTGTATAAAATTGGAATTTTGGAAGGTTAAAAATATTGGCTATTTTTCCATGTGTGGTGGCTCATGGCTGTAATCCCAGTACTTTGGGAGGCTGAGGCAGGTGAATCACCTGAGCACAGGAATTGGAGACCAGCCTGGCCAACATGGCAAAACCCCGTTTCTACTATACATATAAAAATTAGCCGGGTGTGGTGGCTCTCACCTGTAGTCCCAGGTACTCAGGAGGCTGACGCACAAGGATCATTTGATTCCAGGAGGTCAAGGTTGCACTGAGCCACTGCACTTAAGCCTGGTGACAGAGCGAGGGCCTTTCTTTAAAACATATACATATATGTGTTTGTTTTAAAGAAATTATATATATTATGTATGTATGTATATGTATGTATGTATGTATATGTGTGTATGTGTATGTGTGTATATGTATGTATGTATATGTATGTGTGTATGTATGTATATGTATGTATGTATGTATGTATATGCTGTTTTAGATGGTTTAAACCAAAAGCTCCTCCAGAGACACAGATTCTGAGAAAAAGGAAATGCTAACATTTTCAGAGATGGGACTTTTACAATCCAATGGAATGAAAGCTTAAAATGGAAAGTCAATGTTAAGAAAATATAAAGAAAGTTTTTTTTTTTTTTGAGGCAGTTTCGCTCTTGTTACCCAGGCTGGAGTGCAATGGCGCGATCTCAGCTCACTGCAACCTCCGCCTCCTGGGTTCAGGCAATTCTCCTGCCACAGCCTCCTGTGTAGCTGGGACTACAGGCACGTGCCACCATGCCCAGCTAATTTTTTGTATTTTTAGTACAGACAGGTTTCACCATGTTGACCAGGATGGTCTCGATCTCTTGACCTCGTGATCCACCCACCTCGGCCTCCCAAAGTGCTGGGATTACAGGCGTGAGCCACCGCGCCCAGCCTAGAAAGTTGTATTTCTTGCAGGGTAGATGATCACCGGGCTGAGAAATTTATGTCTCCATCACATAGGGTCTCATCCTGGATGGCTCAGCATCCACAGGGCTGCTGTATCACAGCTACAGTTTGCCAATCCATGTTTGTCAGGCTGGTCTCGAACTTCCAACTTCAGGTGATCTGCCTGCCTCAGCTTCCCAAAATGCTGGGATTACAGGTGTGAGCCACTGCGCCCAGATATTTTAAAAACATTTTCATACATACAGAAAAAAAGATTACAAATCTACAGTGTAGATTCATCAATTATTAACATTTCCTCATATTTGCTTACTTTTCATAGCTGAGATATTTCAGAAGAAGTTACAGATTACCCCTAAATGTTTCAACATGGATGTCCCCAAAACAAGGACATTCTCTTAACCACAATATGATATCCACACTTACAAAATTAAACAATAATAACATAATCAAATTTTCCCAACTGTGTCTCAAGTATCTTTTATAGCTATGTTTTTCTTTTTTTTTTTTTTTTTTGAGACGGAGTTTCGCTCTTGTTACCCAGGCTGGAGTGCAATGGCGCGATCTCGGCTCACCGCAATTTCCACCTCCTGGGTTCAGGCAATTCTCCTTCCTCAGCCTCCCGAGCAGCTGGGATTACAGGCACGCACCACCGTGCCCAGCTAATTTTTTGTAATTTTAGTAGAGACGGGGTTTCACCATGTTGACCAAGATGGTCTCGATCTGTTGACCTTGTGATCCACCCGCCTCGGCCTCCCAAAGTGCTGGGATTACAGGCTTGAGCCACCGCGCCCGGCCCTTTTATAGCTATGTTTTTCTAAAACCAGATCCAACCAAGGACAAGGTCATGAGTCTCCTTTAATCTCCAAGAGTCATCCCCACCTCCTTTCTTTCATGACTGACTTTTGGAGAAATCAGGCCTGTGATCTCATAGACGGTCCTATATTTTAATTTGCCTTTTTTTGTGTGTGTTTTCTTCCTATAGCAAAGCCCTACCAGTTCAGCATCTAAATTTGATCTTTATAATTTTTTAGCAAAAAAATGCTTTAGCTGGAAGGACTTTACAAGGGACTAGAGGACCTGAATTTTAGTCCTGTGGTTTTCTATTGTAGGTAATCCCCTCCCCCCAACCCCCGCCCCAGGGGACATTTGCCAATACCTAAGGGCATTTTTGCTTGTTACAAATGGAGAAAATAATGCTACCAGCATTTGACGTGTAGAGGCCAGAGACGTTTCTAACCCTTCTACAATGCACAGGACAGCCTGAGACTGCCCCCTCATAACAAAGCAATTTCTGGTCTAAATGTCAATAGTGGCCGGGAGCTGACTCACACCTGTAATCCCAGCACTTTGGGAGACTGAGACCGGTGGAATACTTGAGGCCACAAGTTCGAGACCCTCCTGGCCAACATGGTGAAACCTCATCTCTACTAAAAATACAAAAATTAGCCAGGTGTGGTGGCGCCTGCCTGTAATTCTGGCTACTTGAGAGGCTGAGGCAGAAGAATCACTTAAACCCAGGGAGGTAAGGTTGAGGTGAGTCAAGATCATGCCACTGCACTCCAGCCTGAGTGACAGAGTGAGACTCCCATCTCAAAAAATAATGAATAAATAAATAAATGTCAGTAGTTATCTTGTGAGACGGTTTTGTTTATATTTTAAAACAAACAAATAAAATGTTAATAGTGCTGAGGTTGGGAAACTCTGCTCTAATTCATGACTCTGACATCAAACTGCTTTGTGACTTTGAGCAAATGTCATTCTGTCTCTGGGCCCCTTTTGATGATTCTTTCCAGCTCCAACTCAGTTGAACAGAGACAAGTTCTGTTGCTCTGGTGACATCTCTGTGGCTGAGACGCAGTGTTTCAGAAGTACTCCATGCCAAAGCCTCCTATTGACTGACGGTAGGTCAAGTTCACATCCTGTCTTATCACTAACATCCTCTTTCACACAGTGTAGACAGACTGTTGGGGCCAAGCTATACAAGAGTTTGGAGAGACCCAGCCATTGAGACAAATGGGATGTGACTTAACAATGCAGCAGTGTTGCCTGTCTCTGGTAATTCTTATGATTGACCAAATACGCGGGTTATGAACTGGCAGAGAGGAGAGCAATACAGAAAGCAGAATGTCAGGACAGTCACACTCTTCATTATTATTGTGAGGTGACAGCAAGGGTGATCCAGATCACCGCAAAATAGGACATCTGAAAATCACTGGACCCTGAATACCTGTTGAAGGCCTCCCCGAGATTCTGACTAGCCTTGGTCCCATATCTGTGTGTAAACCGGTTACCACAGATTGAGTCTCTGCTACCGGTAGGTACTCTATCAGGTATCTAAACACATATATACTATGCATAAAATGTTTAACTCTTTACAACCACTCTGTGGGAAACTGTACTTCTTTTTTTTTTTTGAGACAGAGTTTCACTCTTATTACCCAGGCTGGAGTGCTATGGCATGATCTCGGCTCACCGCAACCTCCACCTCCTAGGTTCAGGCAATTCTCCTGCCTCAGCCTCCCAAGCAGCTGGGATTACAGGCACGTGCCACCATGCCCAGCTAATTTTTTTGTATTTTTAGTAGAGCCAGGGGCAAACTACTTCTTAATAGCCTTAAGAAAGTTTCTCATTCTAGCCAGGAATGGTGGCTCACGCCTGTAATCCTAGCTTTTTGGGAGGCTGAGGCAGCTGGATCACGAGGTCAGGAGTTTGAGACCAGCCTGATCAACATGGTGAAACCCCATCTCCACTAAAAATACAAAAATTGGCCAGGTGTGGGGGCATGCCTGTAATCCCAGCTACTTGGGAGGCTGAGGCAGGAGAATCTCTTGAACCAGGGAGGCAGAAGTTTCAGTGAGCCAAGATCGCACCACTGCACTCTAGCCTGGGCAACAGAGAGGGAAACTCTGTCTCAAAAACAAAAACCAAAAAAAGAAAGTTTCTCATCCTATCAGCTCTTTTTGCAGTGTGGGTTGGAATTCCTTCCATTGACAGGTAGATGCAACGTTCCCTCTGTTTGAATCTAGCTGGGCTTGTGACTACAGGGAAAGCAATACTGTGACTTCTGGGGCTAGGTCATCAAAGGTAAGAAAGCCTCTCACTGAAGCTCTTGGGCCACTCACTCTTAGAACTAAACTAAACTAGCCTGGGCAATATTGGGAAACCCTAACACTACAAAAGCTACAAAAATTGGCCAGGCAGGCTGGTATGCGCCTCTAGTCCCAGCTACTTGGGAGGCTGAGATGGGAGGATCACCTGAGCCCAGGACGCTTAGTGAGCCACGATCACACCACTGCACTTCAGCCTGGGCCACAGAGTGAGACTCTGTCTTAAGAAAAGAAAGAAAAAGAACTGAGCTACCAGGCTGCAAGAAAACTCAAGAAATCTGTGGCAAAACCCATGCTCCCAGCACACAGCAGTTCCAGTGCAGCTCCTGCTGACAGCTGGCACCAACCTACCTACCAGCCACGTGAGTGCTCCGCCATGAAAGTAGAACCCCCATGCGACCTTGGTTCATACTCTTTTCTCAAGAATTGAAGGCTAATGTGGAGTCAATAGCTTGCTGTAGGTGATGGGAATGATTTTCTAGTCATTCCTAACAGTAAAAATAGCTAAAAAAAAAAAAAAGCTTCTGAAACCATAACTATTGTTTTTGTATTTTCCATTACTGTGGCTTATAACAGCTATTAATTCAATGCCTGCCTGATTGTTGACTGACTCTCTGTGGCTGAACAATTAGAAGATGGGATTTTACCTGCCAACAAAATAGGCAGTTGAGTCTAGGCTAACTCCTAAGCCATGGGATAGCTTTTTTTTAATCCTCAAGGAAAAGAGTATCACTCCATTTTCCTTTCATTCCTGTTTTACTCTCTTCAAGAAGCAATGTGGTTTCATGAAAAGCATGTGGGTTTTATGTGTTATTTTATTTTTTTAAGACAGGGTCTCTATCTCAGAGACTGTAAGTACAATCGCATGATCCTGGCTCACTGTAGCCTCGATCTCCTGGGCTCAAGCCATCCTCCCACTTCAGCCTCCCAGGTAGCTGGGACTATAGGTGTGTGTCACCAAGCCTGGCTAATTTTAATTTTTTTTTTTTTTTTTTTTTTTTTTGTAGAGATGGGATTTTGCAATGTTGCCTAGCTGGTCTCAAACTCCTAGGCTCAAGTGATCCACCAAGCCCGGCCCGTGTGGGTTTTAGAGTTCCAGATTCCTCAGCTATAATTCTGATGTGGTATTTATCGATCTAACGTATCTATTTATCTATGTATCTATGTATCTATGTATCTATCTATCTATCTATCTCTGGAAAGAGATATATTAAGAGGATTGAGCTCACATGATTATGGCAGCTGGGAAGCCCCATGATCTGCTGTCTGCAAGCTTGCTACAGATTCCAGTGGTAGCCTGAGAGGCTGAGAATTAGGAGTGCTAAGGGCAGGGGAAGTTCAGTTCAGCTCCAGCAGCTAGGAAGAGAGGGAGCAAATCCAATCTTCTGCCGCCTTTTCAATCTCTTCAGGCCTTCAGTAAGTCGAGTGATGCCCACCTGCACTGGAGAGGGTGATCTTTACAAATTCAGACACACATCTCCTCCAGGAACACCTTCACCCACGCACCCAGAACCAATGCGTAGCCAGCTGTCTGGGGATCCCTGGCCCTGTCAAGTTGATACATAAAATTCAGTGAACTGTCATAGTAGCGGTCTCTCAGGTTCTTGCGAAGAGTTCATAAGATCATGTGTATGAGAGAGACTAACATGATAAGGAAATGCCTAGTAGATGAAACTCTTCACTTTTCCTTTCCATTCCTGAAGGAGATCATCATAACCAACATATATATGATATTGAGCAAGGAACTAATATATGTACACACACACACACACACACACACATATGTATGTATGTATGTATATATGGGTTTCCTCTGAGCCATTTTTGTTTATAGATATATATATATATATATGTGTATATATAGGTATACATATATATATGTGTTGGTTTATAAAGATGCAATAAATATATATGATATAATAAATATAAGCAAAAATATATACGATATACTATATATATTTATTTTATTTTACTTTAAGTTCTGGGATACATGTGCAGAACGTGCAGGTTTGTTACATAGGTATACCTGTGCCATGATGGTTTGCTCCACCTATCAACCCGTTACCTAGATGTTAAGCCCCGGGTGTATTAAGTATTTGTCCTAATGCTCTCATTCCCCTCATCCCCCACCCCCTGACAGGCCCCAGTTTGTGAGTTCCCCTCCCTGTGTCTATGTGTTCTTATTGTTCAACTCCACTTATGAGTGAGAATATGCAGTGCTTGGTTTTCTGTTCTTTTTTTTTGAGACGGAGTTTCAATCTTGTTACCCAGGCTGGAGTGCAATGGTGCGATCTCAGCTCACCGCAACCTCCACCTCCTGGGTTCAGGCAATTCTCCCTCAGCCTCCTGAGTGGCTGGGACTATAGGCACGTGCCACCATGCCCAGCTAATTTTTTGTATTTTTAGTAGAGACGGGGTTTCACCTTGTTGACCAAGATGGTCTCAATCTCTTGACCTTGTGATCCACCCGCCTCGGCCTCCCAAAGTGCTGGGATTACAGGCTTGAGCCACCGTGCCCCGCCCTGGCTTTCTGTTCTTATGTAAGTTTGCTGAGAACAGTGGCTTTCAGCTTCATCCAGGTCCCCGCAGAAGACATGAACTCATTCTTTTCTTATGGTTGCATTGTATTCCATGGCATATATGTACCACATTTTCTTTATCCAGTCTATTATTGATGGACATTTGGGTTGGTTCCAAGTCTTTGCTATTGTAAATAGTGCTGTGATAAACATGTGTATATGTCTTTGCAGTAGAATGATTTATAATTCTTTGGGTGTATACCCAATAGCATGATTGCTGGGTCAATATGAAAGTGGTATTTCTCATATCTCTGCAATTCCCAGCGTTGTCTATGCTTAATGGAAACAAAGTAAATGAAGTAATTAACCATTGTATACTTATATATGTGTAAATCTCACTAAAGGGTGCATGTGAATGTATGAACACACACTCACATGCACTCACACCCACTCACACCAGGTACAAGGTCGTAGCCAGGCCTAAGTATAGGTCCCCCTTAGATGTATCTAAGCAAATGAAGTTGTGGGTAATCACAGCTGAAAGTAAAACATAACATAAAATTTCCAATTATGGTTATCCCCTACGATAGCCTGTAAATTACAGGTTTTACCAAAGACAGGATCAGAGAGCATTTATCCACAGCTCACTCTGTTGGTCGATAACAAATTGCCGTGTTCACTAGGCACAGAATAGAGAAAGGATTTGACTAGATGCTGAATGGGCTTCATTAGCAGAAACTCAGTACCTTCTACTTTCAGGAGGCAGGCTTGGATCCAGAACTCCACACACTGCAGCTCTGTTTGGGGCTTGCTGAGAGTTTTAGCAAGCTTTCACCAAGCAATGCTTTGTACAGCCTGTCCTGAAAAAACATGTCTTATGGTATTTCTTAATATCAACACCGAATTTGGAAGAACACACTTACATGGGCTCCGCTCTCTTCTGGGAAACTGGCTTCAGCTGTTAGAAAACATGGTGTGGCGGCTAGAGGTCTGTTGAAAACAGGTTTGTAACGTGGGAAAAATCCACACCGAGTCAGCGGATCACTCAGCAAGGCTAGTTTACTTCCTACAGGAAAGGTGCAACTCACTGGCAGTCTTGCCACGAGAGCACAACTGAACAAGGAGACAGGGACATTTATTAAATTCCATGACCCGATGCAGTCGCCCTACTGCTGTGTCCAGTTTTCATTGGCCGGAATGAGACCTCACATTCCATGCTTGACTGGATTGGCTAAAAACTTGGACATTTCCTGAATAGATAATGAGAAAGAAGACAAGAAAGAAGAGGAAGCTAGTCAGGAGAAGGTCAGGAGGGTTTCCAAATAAGGAATGACATGCACGAGGGTTTGGAGCTTGCCCAGTTCTGTTCAGACATGCTGGAGCGAGTCAAGGTAGCCAATTTACGACATAGCTGATATAGAGAATATATATACATGGGTACATGTTTATGCTAATAGTGGATAATGGCCATGGAGCAAGAAATATAACTCTTTATAATGTAGTCTAAGATATAAACTCTGAAGAACTTTCCCATCTCTGAAAATTCCCTCCTTTTTTCATTTCATAATTCTTCAAACTTATCTAATAGATCCTTGCTTCGTTGTTCAGCCTGGTCTTCCAACAGAATTGATTTATCTGGATAGGGTGGAGGAAGAGTTGGAGATAGGTTAGCGAGGGTAGTATTTTTTTAATTTTATTTTTTATTTTTTTAATCTTTTGTTTTTGGGAGAGTAGTATTAACGAGCCTTTGCACAAGTTCTCGAATACAGGGTATAACACAGCATCCTACAAGAAGTATACCTAACACTGCTACTGGGGAAGTGAGGACTAATGCCGAAGTGTCCTTCTATTTGCCAAACCAGTTTTCAGACCAGTTTGAAATGGGGTTATTTATTTCTGAATTTTTGGCTAGTTCATTGGATAGGGCCTTAAATCCCTGAAAGGCTCTTGTGATACTTCCATCTGGAGCCGTATTATTTGGAATGAAAGTACAGCACTGGGTCTCAACCATTAAACAAAAACCACCCTTTTCAGCTAATATCCTGTCAAGAGCAGTCCTGTTTTTTCATGCCATTTGGCTGGTAGACCTTAACCGTTCTGCGATTCCCTTAACAGCATACTTGGTATAGTTAACAAATTGTTGTCGATTATAATAAATATAATTTATCCAGTCTACACTTTTATTTATTGTCACCCACCAGAATAGTATTGATTCAAATACAGCAGCTGTCTGATCTCTGGCTTTACATTCATTTGGAACTCCTCTTGGGACCCCAATTGCATCTAGGTACACATGAGAATCGGAAGACCCATATGGGGCTCCTTTTGTATGTTGGTGGTGGGTTTCCTCTATATTTGGTTGATGAAATGTCTGGGTAAAAGGGATAGCTAATTGGACTAGAGCGCAAGTACCACTCCAGTTATTTGGCAGAGTGTCCAGTAAGGGTCCCCTGCAATACCACCATATGCCCGCTCGAGGATGGCTGATGGAAGACTGATGGGTTAGCTCTCCAAAGTGCCTTACATCACCACATCCTATGAAATTTCCAAGGAATATTGAGTTCTCCTCCTGCCTTGAGAGGCATAAAATGAACTTCACCTTGGGAGATGAAGGCTGTATGGCCCTCGAAGGCTGACCCCGCAGGGTGTTGAACCTCAGGAAATAGCAGAGAAAGAACTTGGCACAATTTGTTATTCCAGGTGTTGGAATCCAGAGAAAGAGCTACTATGCATTCCATGTCCGCTTGATTTGAGAACCATCCAAGTAGAAAGAGGACAACCTGGGCCTCTGGCCTACCGTGCGCAGAAACATAACAGTCACTTTTATTTAAGGTGCGATCGGAATATTTAATCCATTCTAACCAGGCATTTGCATCCTTATATCCTGTTTCAATGGATATGGTTTCCCTTAGATCCTCTACTTCTACCATTGAGACTTTGGTTTTGTCATTGTGTCTAGGAGGAGTGATTGATAAAGAGGTTGAAGGAGCAATAAAGTGCATTTCAAAAATTTCTTTAGGATCCTGTCCTGAAATGTCGGCTCCTATACCATAAATACGACTTAATGAAGGGGAAGAGTTTTCAGATGTTGCAACAACAATAGAAAGCCATATAGGATTACATTGGTTATCTTGACAGCTAGAAGGAGTAATTCCTTTGGTGAAGTGGATATATAGTTTTAAGGACTGACAAAGACCTGTGGAAGCAGTGCATCTTAAACCTTTAGTGTTCCATATATTAGACTAAGCAGAACATAGAGATTCTGTTTTAGATGGGCAAGAGTCTGATTCCTACCAATTAATACAGCTACTATTCCTTGGATTACTAGTATCCTTAGAGGAACTCATTGTATCTTCCTAATCTGAGGAAGTCTAAGAGGGACAGAGACATCTTTCTTAAGGAGCAAGCTGTCCTTGGTTATGCATATCTCCACAAGGCATAACTAAACAGATACCAAAGCAACAACTTGAGGTGAGCCAGATTTAATCACATTAATAACAAGATGGGGAGTAGTTAAAGGGAAGAAAAGAAAAAAGAAAGATAGATGGATTAAGCTTTTCTTCGCTTTAACGTGGTAGGATCTGATCCCAAATGATAGCCCATGTTTCTAAGGTAATGACGCTTTCTTGACTCGGGTGTGATGTGTGCATCTCCTTCCTGCTGTACAAACGGCAGTCTTGGCGGCTAGCAGCACGAGGTAGGGTAGTCTCCAGGCTGCTGCTAGTGTACTGAAAATTCTAGGAGTGGTGCCTGTGCTAAGAGACCTTCTATAATCTTTGTTAAAGAGCAGCTTAGTGGTTTAAGAAAAACCTGTTGTGCTTTTATTTTAATGTCTACTTTACAGTAAAACTGGATGATATCTCTTTAACTTTAGCTAATGTTTACATACTGAATTTCCTTTATGATTAACATTTCAAAACTTGCTTAAACTTTCCAAACAGGAATTTTACATTTTTTGCATAAATTCCTTTTTATAACAGTTTTTCACAACTATCACAGACAATTTAACTTTCTTTGTTTTATAACTTTCCTTACTAAAGGTGCATTTTTTTTTTTTTTTGGAGACAGAATTTCACAGTTGTTGCCCAGGCTGGAGTGCAATGGCGAAATCTCAGCTCACTGCAACCTCTACCTCCCAGGTTCAAGCGATTCTCCTGCTCAGTTACCCAAGTAGCTGGGATTACAAGCGTGGACCACCATGCCGAGCTAATTTTTTTACATTTTTAGAAGAGATAAGGTTTCTCCATGTTGGTCAGGCTGGTCTTGCACTCCTGACCTCTGGTGATCCGCCCACCTCAGCCTCCCAAAGTGCTGGGATTACAGGCGTGAGCCACCGCGCCCGGCCTAACATGTGTTCTCGTATCTGTAACTTTCTAAGTATTTCTTTCTCTTCTTCCTAATCTCTCTCCTTTGTCTCTCCTTTCTGCCTCCTATCTCTCTCTCTCTCTCTGGCTCTCCAAGTCTACAGTTTCTTCCCTTGAAAAGAGAATACTTAGAATGGACATTAACTTGGTCTAAGTATATAACTTGGGACCTAAAAGCTGATCAATGTGTTCTGCTCCTTCATCAGGGTGATCTAATAATGGCTTAAGTTCTCTCTTTAGACTCCAGCCCTTAGAAGCAATTAAGGGAGCATTCACAAAACCAACCCCATTTCCTCCTTGAGGCTTTACAAAACTAATTGCACCTTCTCCTTGAGGGATCTTCTTTAGAGAAAAAACAAACAAACAAACTTTGAAGCTGAACCTGATTCCTTGGAAGAAGAGGGGAAAGAAAAACTTTGAATATATCTTTTGCATTGCTCTGTCTTCTGGCCAGAGTCCTTTCTTCAAGGAGGAAGACTTAGGCTGGCAATGATCAAGGCCTTTGAGGTGCTAGCTCCCAAAATCCTGGGTTAAAGGGGGAGTAGGGAATTCTGGATTGGTTCTGGGGCAGTGGCTGCCACTTGGGGAGGAGGAGGCGGTGCTGTGGGGATGGTAGGAGTAGGAGCTGGAGTCAGAAATGAGGGACGATGGTCTAATGGGTCCCATTTACATGTGGACTGCTCATGGGTAAAAGCTCCACCCTTTTTAAGTGAGACTGCTCCAGACTTTATTCTACTCTCTGATTATTTCCCTCCTTCTCTTAACAGGTAGAGAACTAGCCCCTGCTGCCAAGAGAGGCATTGTCTATTCCTCTTCGTGAGACAGGGCTTTTGTTGTCGACATACATTATTAAGAGTTGACAGACCTAATCCTCAGCCCACCCAAATTTTGGCCAGACAACTGTGGGCTTGAGTATTGGTTCTTTAGTCCAAATAAAACAGCAATACTTTACCATCTGTTACTGAAGACAGAACCCCCCCCAAGCTGGATATCTCCTGCCGATTCCATTTCTATGAGAGGCTAAACCCCCCTAAGCCCGGAACCTCTCGCCTATTCCATTTCTAGAGGAGGCCCCAGGCCAGGAACCTCTCACCTATTTCGTTTCTATTGGAGGCCCCAAGCCAGGAACCTCTCACCTATTCTGTTTCTATGGAAGACCTAACCCCGCCAAATCGGAAATCTCTTGCCTATTCCGTTTCTATGGAAGACCGAGTCCCCAAAGCTGGGACCCTCTATTCTGTTTCTCCTGGAGGCCGAACCCCACCAAGCCAGGAACCTCTTGCCTATTCCGTTTCCACTGGAGGCCGAACCCCGCCAAGCTGGGAGCCTCTCTCAGATTCCGTTTCTACTTACTGAAGGCTGAACCCCACCGAGCCGGGAATCTCTCGCTGATTCTGATTCTATGGGAGGCCGAACCCCGCCAAGCTGGGAACCTCTATTCCGTTTCTACAGGAGGCCGAACCCCGCCAAGCTGAGGACCTTCCTCTTGCCTATTCCGTTTCTAAGGGAGGCCGAACCTCGCCAAGCCCGGAACCTCTTGCCTGTTCCGTTTCTACAGGAGGCCAAACCCCGCCAAGCTGAGGACCTTCCTCTTGCCTATTCCGTTTCTATGGGAGGCCGAATCCCACCAAGCCAGGACCCTGTTGCCTGACCTGTCTCTGTGGGATGCTGAACCCCGCTGAGGGTTCATTCATACAAACAAACCTGCTGAGCCGGGAATCTCTCACTCATTCCGTTTCTATGGGAGGCTGAACCCTGCCAAACCGGGACCCTCTTGCCAATTCAGTTTCTACTGGAGGCCGAACCCTCTCACCTATTCTGTTTCTATGGGTGGCCGAACCCCACAGAGCCGGGAATCTCCTGCCGATTCCATTTCTACAGGAGGCCGAACTCCGCCGAGCTGGCAATCTCTTGCCTATTCCGTTTCTACGGGAGGCCGAATCCCACTGAGCTGCGACCCTCTTGCTTATTTTGTTTCTATAGAGGCCGAACCCACCGAGCCAGGACCCTGTTGCCTAACCTGTTTCTAGGAGAGGCTGAACCCCACTGAGCTGGGACCCTCTCACCTATTCTGTCTTTATGGGAGGCCGAACCCCATTGATCTGGGATCCTCTCGCCTATTCCGTTTCTATGGGATGTTGAACCCCGCTGAGGGTTCATTCATACAAACAAACCCGCTGAGCCGGGAATCTCTCACCCGCCGAGCCGGGATCCTCTCACGAATTCAGTTTCTACTGGAGGCCGAACCTCGCCAAGCCGGGATCCTCTCGCCTATTCCGTTTCTACAGGAGGCTGAACCTCGCCAAGCCGGGCTCCTCTCGCCTATTCCGTTTCTATGGGATGTTGAACCCCGCTGAGGGTTCATTCATACAAACAAACCCGCTGAGCCGGGAATCTCTCACCCGCCAAGCCGGGATCCTCTCACGAATTCAGTTTCTACTGGAGGCCGAACCTCGCCAAGCCGGGATCCTCTCGCCTATTCCGTTTCTACAGGAGGCTGAACCTCGCCAAGCCGGGCTCCTCTCGCCTATTCCGTTTCTACAGGAGGCTGAACCTCACCAAGCCGGGATCCTCTCGCCTATTCCGTTTCTACTGGAGGCCGAACCTCACCAAGCCGGGCTCCTCTCGCCTATTCCGTTTCTACAGGAGGCTGAACCCCGCCAAGCCGGGATCCTCTCGCCTATTCCGTTTCTGTGAGTGGCCGAACCCCGCCAAGCCGGGCTCCTCTCTCCTATTCCGTTTCTACAGGAGGCTGAACCCCGCCGAGCCGGGCTCCTCTCGCCTATTCCGTTTCTACTGGAGGCTGAACCTCGCCAAGCCGGGCTCCTCTCTCCTATTCCGTTTCTACAGGAGGCCGAACCCCGTCGAGCCGGGAATCTTTTGCTGATTCCATTTCTATGGAAGGCCAACCTCATTGCGCCGGGACCCTCTGGCTTATTCCGTTTCTATGGGAGGCCGGACCCCACCCAGCTGAGAATCTCTCGCCGATTCAGTTTCTACTGGAGGCTGAACCTTGCCGAGCTGGGACCCTCTCGCCTATTCCGTTTCTTTTGTTCTTTTTTTTTCTTTCTTTCTCTTTTTTGAGACAGAGTTTCACTCTTGTTACCCCATTGCACAATGGCATGATCTCGGCTCACCACAACCTCCTGGGTTCAGGCAATTCTCCTGCCTCAGCCTCCTGAGTAGCTGAGATTACAGGCATGCTCCACCGTGCCCAGCTAATTTTTTGTATTTTTAATAGAGACGGATTTCACCACATTGACCAGGATGGTCTCGATCTCTTGAACTCATGATCCACCCGCCTCGGCCTCCCAAAGTCCTGGGATTATAGCCTATTCCGTTTTCACGGGTGGCTGAACCCCATCAAGCCGGGAATCTCTTGCCACTTCCATTTCTACAGGAGGCCAAACCTCCCCAAGCCAGGACCCTCTCACCTACTCCGTTTCTACGGGAGGCTGAATTCCGCTGAGCCAGGAAATCTCTTGCTGATTCCATTTCTACGGGAGGCCAAACCTCGCCGAGCCGGGACCCTCTCGCTTATTCTGTTTCTATGGGAGGCCGGACCCCACCCAGCCGGGAATCTCTCGCCGATTCAGTTTCTACTGGAGGCCGAACCCCGCCAAGCTGGGACCCTCTCGCCTATTCCATTTCTATGAGTGGCCGAACCCCGCCCAGCCGGGAATCTCTTGCCGATTCCATTTCTATAGGAGGCCGAACCGCGCCGAGCTGGGACCCTCTCGCCTATTCTGTTTCTACGGGAGGCTGAACCCTGCTCAGCTGGGAACCTCTCGCCAATTCCGTTTCTACAGGAGGCCGAACTGCACCAACCTGAGTAACATTTCTATGGGAGGCCAAACACCCCTGCCCAGCTGGGAACCTCTCGCCTATTCTGCTTCTGCATAAGACCGAACTCTGACCAAGCTGGGACCCTCTCGCCTATTGCGTTTCTGTGGAAGACCAAATCCTGCCCACGCTGGCACCCTCTCAACTATTCCACTTCTGCGGAACACCAAACCCCCAAGCTGGGAATCTCTTGACTATTCTGTTTCTATGGGAGGCTGAACCTCGCCAAGGCTGGAACCTCTTGCCTATTCCATTTCTATGGGAGGCTGAATCCCACCGAGCTGTGACCGACCCTCTTGCTTATTCTGTTTCTACGGGAGGCCGAACCCCACTGAGCCAGGACCCTGGTACCTAACCTGTTTCTAGGGGAGGCCAAACCCCACAGAGCTGAGACCCTCTCGCCTATTCTGTCTCCATGGGAGGCCGAACCCTGCTGAGCTGGGACCCTCTCGCCTATTCCGTTTCTACGGGAGGCCGAACCCTGCTGAGCTGGGACCCTCTCACCTATTCCGTTTCTATGGGAGGCCGAACCCTGCTGAGCTGGGACCCTCTCGCCTATTCCGTTTCTATGGGAGGCCGAACCCCGCTGAGGGTTCATTCATACAAACAAACGGGCTGAGCCGGGAATCTCTCACCCATTCCGTTTCTATGGGAGGCTGAACCCTGCCAAAGCGGGACCCTCTTGCCTATTCCGTTTCTACAGGAGACCAAACCCCGCCAAGCCGGGATCTTCTCACCAATTCAGTTTCTACTGGAGGCCGAACCTCGCCAAGCCAGGATCCTCTCGCCTATTCCGTTTCTACTGGAGGCTAAACCTCGCCAAGCCGGGACCCTCTAGCCTATTCCGTTTCTACAGGAGGCTGAACCCTGTCGAGCGGGGAATCTTTTCTGATTCCATTTCTATGGGAGGCCAAACCTCACCGAGCTGGAACCCTCTCGCCTATTCCATTTCTATGGGTGGCTGAACCCCGCCAAGCCGGGAATTTCTTGCCGATTTCATTTCTACAGGAGGCCAAACCTCCCCGAGCCAGGACCCTCTCGTCTATTCCGTTTCTACTGGAGGCTGAACCCCGCTGAGCCGGGATCCTCTCGCTTATTCCATTTCTACAGGAGGCTGAACCCTGTCGAGCCGGGAATCTTTTGCTGATTCCATTTCTATAGGAGGCCAAACCTCCCCGAGCCAGGACCCTCTCGCCTATTCCGTTTCTACTGGAGGCTGAACCCCGCCGAGCCGGGCTCCTCTCTCCTATTCCGTTTCTACTGGAGGCTGAACCCCGCCGAGCCGGGCTCCTCTCTCCTATTCCGTTTCTACTGGAGGCTGAACCCCGCCGAGCCGGGCTCCTCTCTCCTATTCCGTTTCTACTGGAGGCTGAACCCCGCCGAGCCGGGCTCCTCTCGCCTATTCCGTTTCTACTGGAGGCTGAACCCTGTCGAGCCGGGAATCTTTTGCTGATTCCATTTCTATGGGAGGCCAAACCTCCCCGAGCCAGGACCCTCTCGCCTATTCTGTTTCTATGGGAGGCTGGACCCACCCAGCCAGGAATCTCTTGCCGATTCAGTTTCTACTGGAGGCCGAACCCCACCAAGCTGGGACCTTCTCGCCTATTCCATTTCTGTGAGTGGCTGAACCCCGCCGAGCCGGGAATCTCTTGCCGATTCCATTTCTACAGGAGGCCAAACCTCCTCGACCAAGGACCCTCTCACCTATCCCATTTCTACAGGAAGGCCAAACCTCCCCGAGCCAGGACCCTCTCACCTATTCCGTTTATACAGGAGGCCGAACCCTGCTGAGCTGGGAACCTCTCGCCAATTTCATTTCTACAGGAGGCCGAACCGCACCAACCTGAGAATCTCTCGCTGATAACATTTCTATGGGAGGCCAAACACCCCCCGCCCAGCTGGGAAGCTTTCACCTATTCTACTTCTGCAGAAGACTGAACACTGCCCAAGCCGGGACTCTTTCGCCTACGGCGTTTCTGCGGAAGACCGAACCCCGCCCAAGCCGGGATCCTCTCGCCTATTACGTTTCTGCGGAAAACCGAACTCCGCCCAAGCCGGGATCCTCTCGCCTATTACGTTTCTGCGGAAAACCGAACCCCGCCCAAGCTGGGACCCTCTCGCCTATTACGTTTCTGCGGAAGACCGAATCCCGCCCACACCAGCACCCTCTGGACTATTCCACTTCTGCGAAACACTGAACCCCCAAGCTGGGAATCTCTTGACTAGTCCGTTGTAAAAACTTACAGCTTATGGAAGACTCAAATCCTCAAGCTAGGAATTTTTTCTTATTTTTTTTTTTCTCTTGAATTTCTCCTCAGAAACAAGCTAGAAATTTTTTGGCTTCACTGCCCTGGGAGGTTGACCTGTTTCCTCTCTTCCACCTTCTGAAGGTCCCTTACGCTCTTCTCATTTGTACCGTCCCCCTTGGTCGCTCCCCAGCAGTAGGACTTGTCACTGTTCACACAAACACCACTGCGTTCACACACACACAGTCCACCCTCCAGAAGTTGACCACCAAGGAAGTACTTTGTCACCCCTTTGCAACGTTTCTTACCTTGGCTGGCACAGGAGGTTGCCTGGCCGAGGCCCCTGGTCGCCGCGGTTTAAAATCTCTTTCCTCTCCGTTGCTGCCTTGCTGAGAATCAGGGTTTATTCCTCACCCCGGATAAGTTCTGGCTCGCTCTCTCCCGCCGGGAGGCCACCGCAAATATGGCGGAGGGGCGCCTCCCCACGAGAAGACCAAGGGCTGTCCCAGAGAGGAAACCAAATCCTGGACCAGGAGCCCCCAAATTTGTTGTAAATAGGTTTATAAGTCGGGAAAAATTCACTCCATGGCAATGGGTTATTCGGCAAGACTAGTTTACGTGCTGCACGTAGAGTGCAACTCGCAGGCAGTCTTGCCACGACAGCACGCCAGAACAAAGGAGACGAGGACATTTGTAACTTCCAGAAACTGACGCAATCGCCCGATAGCTGTGTCCAGTTTCCATTGGCTGGAATGAGACCTCACATTCTATGCTTGATCCGATTGGCTAAAATCTTAAACATGTTCTGAATAGATAATGAGAAAGAAAATGAGGAAGCTAGCCTGGAGAAGGTCAGGAGGATTTCCAAATAAGGAATGGCATGCGCCAGGGCTTGGAGTTTGCCCAGTTCTGTTCAGACATGTCGGAGCAAGTCAAGGGAGCTGATTTAAGACATTGCTGATATAGAGAATATATACATGGACCGGATGTGGTAGCTTATGCTTGTAATCCCAGCACTTTATGAGGCCAAGGCGGGCGGATCACCTGAGGTTGGGAGTTCTAGACCAGCTTGACCAACATGAAGAAATCCCGACTTTACTAAAAATACAAAATTAGCCGGGCATGGTGACACATGCCTGTAGTCCCAGCTACTTGGGAAGCTGAGGCAGGAGAATCACTTGAACCTGGGAGTTGTAGGTTGTGATGAGCCGAGATCGTGCTATTGAACTCTAGCCTGGGCAACAAGAGGAAAACTCCATCTCAAAAAAGAAAAAAAAAGAGAATATATATACATGGGTATATGTTTATGCTAATAGCCATTATGGCGATAGAGCAAGAGACTGTAACTCCTTATAATGTAGACTAAGATATAAACTTTGAAGAAGAACATTCCCATCTCTCACAGATCACACTGACTACTTCTTCAGACCAAGGTTCGGATTGAGAGAGACAAGATTTGCCTGACTGCTGATCATTCATGATGCTTGTCTCCAAGGGAGGGCTTCACAGGCAGGTAACCTGTGCAGTCACAAAGGGCCCCACCTCTCAGAAAAGCCCACATTTGGTTTAATGCTCTGTAGTAGCTGTTGTGAAATTCTTAATAATATTTGAGAGGCCGGGCATGGTGGCTCAAGCCTGTAATCCCAGCACTTTGGGAGGCTGAGGCGGGAGGATCACTAGGTCAAGAGATCGAGACCATCCTGGTCAACATGGTGAAACCTCGTCTCTACTCAAAATACAAAAAATTAGCTGGGCATGGTGGCGCGTGCCTGTAATCCCAGCTACTCAGGAGGCTGAGGCAGGAGAATTGCCTGAACCCAGGAGATGGAGGTTACGGTGAGCCGAGATCGCACCATTGCACTCCAGCCTGGGTAACAAGAGTGAAACTCTGCCTCAAAAAATTAAAAAAAAAAAAAAAAAAAAAAAAATTGAGAAAGGAATTCTGCATTTTCTTTTCTTTTCTTTTTTTAAGTCAAATTCTTCAACATTGAGGTTTTTTGTTTGTTTGTTTGTTTATTTGTTTTAGAGATGGGGTTTCACCATGTTGGTCAGGCTGGTCTTGAACTCCTGACCTCGTAATTCGCTCTCCTTGGCCTCCCAAAGTGCTGGGATTTCAGGCGTGAGACCCTGCACTTGGTCTTTTCCTTTTTGAGATGGAGTCTTGCTCTGTCACCCAGTTTGGAGTGCAGTGGTATTTCAGCTCACTGCAACATCCATCCCCTGGGTTCAAGCGATTCTCCTGCCTTAGCCTCCTGAGTAGCTGGGATTACAGGCGCTTGCCACCATGCCTGGCTAATTTTTGCAATTTTGGTAGAGATGGGGTCTCACCATCTTGACCAGGCTGGATCTTTTTTTTTTTTTGAGACGAAGTTTCACTCTTGTTACCCAGGCTGGAGTGCAATGGTGCAATCTTGGCTCACAGCAACCTCCGCCTCCTGGGTTCAGGCAATTCTCCTGCCTCAGCCTCCCGAGTAGCTGGGATTACAGGCGTGCGCCACTATGCCCAGCTAATTTTTTGTATTTTTAGTAAAGATGGGGTTTCACCATGTTGACCAGGATGGTCTCGATCTCTTGACCTCATGATCCACCCACCTCGGCCTCCCAAAGTGCTGGGATTACAGGTGTGAGCCACCGCGCCCGGCCTGGCCAGGCTGGGTCTTGAACACCTGACCTTGTGATCCACCTGCCTCGGACTCCCAAATTGCCGGGATTACAGGCGTGAGTTACTGCACCCAATGGAACCTGTATTTTCATTTAGCACCAGGCCCTACAAATTATGTAGACTCTATTAAAAATATAAATATTGGCTGGGCATGGGGACATGCCTGTAATTCCTGCTACTCAGGAGGCTGAGGCTCTAGAATCGCTTGAACCTCAGAGTCAAAGGTTGCAGTGAACCGAGACAGTGCCACTGTACTCCAGCCTGGGTGACAAAGTGAGACTCTGTCCCAGATAAATAATAGACCTTGCAATGAAGAAAACATACAGGGTACTGAAAAAAGACTCGCAACCAAGGAGGGAGCAGGCCAACCTTGGGGAGGACAGTCAGCGGTTTCCGAGTCAGGCTCTGTCAAAGCATCCCCTCCTCTCCACTGAGCTCAGGCTCTACTTTGTTCCTCACTCATTTCTCTATTACTGCGCTGGCCACACTTAAAAGCAATCATATGTGGACATTTTATCTCCCCTACTGCAGCATGAGTCACGAGTTGCTTAAGGGGCAAGCCCATGTCATAAGCATGTTTCTCTCTCCACACTCTGTGGATATTAAATACTGAACCATGCGAGAATGCTTTGTTACTTTACATCATGGCTTGCACAGGAGGAGAGGGGACAATTTGGCCTCCCAAAGGACGTTTAGAAATGTCTGGAGGCATTATTGATTGTCATGACCTGGGATGGAAGAGCTATGGCATCTGATGGGCAAAGGCCAGAGATACAGAAACATCCAATAAGACACAGAACAAGTGTCCGGGTGCGGTGGCCCATGCCTGTAATCCCAGCACGTTGGGAGGCCGAGGTGTACAGATCACGAGGTCAGGAGTTTGAGACCAGCCTGGCCAACATGGTGAAACCCCTGTCTCTACTAAAAATACAAAAATTAGCCGGGTATGGTGGCACATGCCTGTCATCCCAGCTACTCAGGAGGCTGAGGCAGGGGAATTGCTCGAACCCAGGAGGTGGAGGTTGCAGTGAACTGAGATAGCACCACTGCACTCCAGCCTGGGGGACAGACTCAATCTCAGAAAAAGAAAAAAAAAAAGACACAGAACAGTCCCCACAACAGAGAGCTATCCAGCCCAAATGTCAGTAGTGCTGAGGCTGTGCTGGACAACGTATGCATCATACAGAATTACATATATGGATACTATTTTAAAATATGAACTGGAATAACCCATCTCCTGCTTTCCAGCAGGACCACACTGAAGAGGTTCTCCTTTAGGACGCCTCTCAGAGGCAGCCCCATGGCCTCTGCAACGAACTGCAGCAGCTACCAGTGTCTATCAGAAACCAGAGTTTCTGCCTGCTTGTTCTTGCTGTGATTACATGAGCTCATTTATGCTAAGGGTGGTAGTAGGCACTGAACAGACATAATTTCCTCTTCTCTAGCCCTTTTCCCCCATCTTTCTTCTGACCTAAGTTTCTCCTGAAGCAGCTGAAATCCATTTCCTCAGCAGGGGATGTTTCTGAGCTCACCAGGGTGCACTGCATACCATCCGGAAAGATGATTGAGCAAGGTCAAGAGCAAATAGCTGCTCAAGGGATTTGGGGTTGAGGAAGGAAAGAACTAAAATTTGGTAAGAGCTCCTATTAAGGGCCAAGGACTTTCCCCAATATAATCTTCAACATCAAGTTTCAAGGGAGATATTATTAGCCTCTCACCCGCACTTCTCCTATAAAGGAAGAAACTGAGACACAACGATTCTTACAAAGTTATGCAGCTACTAAGCAGGCAAACTCAGACGAAGCCTAGATATTTTCTGATGCTAATGCTTCAGCTTGTTCTGTCACTGACGTTGACAAGTTGTGCTGCTTATATTTTAATTTTCTTTCCTCATTTCAAAGTGGATGTGAGGTTCCTCATGGGTGTATATTTTAACAAGGGAAAAAATAAGTAAATAAATCAGGATAACAAAAATTAAAGGAGAAATAGAATGAAACCAAGGACAAGGTTAGTACTAAAACAAAGTGCCATAATATCTTATGTGCTTGCTGTAGATAGACTGCAGCTTGACTTCCTACCAGCCAGGGCAAAAAGGAAATGGCATCATTTACTTGCTCCTAATGTCCCAGAGGTTAAAATAAAATAAACACATTAAAAGTTAGGTTTGGCCAGGTGCAGTGGCTCACACCTGTAATCCCAGCACTATGGGAGGCCGAGGCGGCTGGATCATGAGGTCAGGAGATCGAGACCATCCTAGCCAACATGTTGAAACCTGTCTCTACTAAAAAATAAAAAATTAGCTGGGTATGGTGGCGCACATCTGTAGTCCCAGCTACTTGGGAGGCTGAGGCAGGAGAATTGCTTGAACCAGGGAGGCGAAAGTTGCAGTGAGCCGAGATCGCGCCACAGCACTCCAGCCTGGTGTCTGGCAACAGAGACTCTCTCAAAAAAAAAAAAAAAAAAAAGTTAGGTTACAGGCCAGGGGTGGTGGCTCACACCTGTAATCCCAGCACTTTGGGAGGCTGAGGTGGGCAGATCACTTGAGATCAGGGGTTCGAGACCCACCTGCCCAACATGGTGAAACCCCATCTCTACTAAAAATACAAAAATTAGCCAAGCATGGTGGCACATCTGTAAACCCAGTTACTTGGGTGGCTGAAGCAGGAGAATTGCTTGAACCTGGAAGGTGGAGGTGGCAGGGAGCCAAGATCACACCACTGCACTCCAGCCTGGGCAACAAAGTGAGTGTGAATAAATAAATAAATAAAAGCAAGGTTATAAGCTCTGGTTCCAAAGAGAGGAGTTATCCTGGCACTGAGATAGAGGTTTCTCCGGTGAATTTTTATAAAGGTGACTATGAAAAAATGATGATATTTACTGATATCTCGATTATGTGACATCATGTGACCACAGTAAATTTTGGTTTACAAGCAAATACTAATAACTCAGGTGAACCAAATGGTAATGTGGTTAATCTCTTGATTAACTGCAGCTTTGGTTAAATTACATTTTGAGTTAAATTATAATAGTCAAAGAGACGCTGTGATTTATATGAGGCAAAGTAGATTAGGTACTGCTACAGTAACAAACAACTCCAAAGTCTCAGTGACTTACAACAACAAAGGCTTATCTTATCTTTTCTTTCTTTTTTTTAAATATTTTTGGAGATGGAGTTTTACTCAGTCTCTCAGACTGGACTATAACAGCACAATCCCAGTTCACTGCAACCTCCACCTCCCAAGTTCAAGTGATTCTCCTGCCTCAGCCTCCTGAATAGGTAGGACTATGGGCATGTGCCACCATGCCCAGCTAATTTTTGAATTTTTTTGTAGAGACAGGGTTTCACCATGTTGGTCAAGCTGGTCTTGAACTTCTGATCTCAGCTGATTCGCCCACCTTGGCCTCCCAAAGTGCTGGGATTACAAGCTTGAGCCACAGCACCCGGCCTCAGCAAAAGCTTATTTCTTACACTACACGTTCCTCCTGGGTTCACTGGGTGGTTCTGCCCTGTGTCATGCTCAGCCAGGAGCCCAGATGAAAAAGCTCTAACTTCATGCTTCCAGAATTGCCATACGGGAACAAAGAGACATGTCCAAAGTGACTTGCACATTAGACTTTAAAATTTTTGCCTGGAAGTGTCATATCTCACTTCTACTAGCATTTCACTGACCAAGGCATGTAAGAAGGCCACACCTAACAGAGAGGGCAGGGAAGATAATTCTACCATGTTCCCAGGAGGAGGAAGAACGGGAAATATTTGGTGAACAAAGTTGATAACTATCTCTATGAAGTTATTTATTTATTTATTTGGAGATAGGGTCTCAGAGACTCTATTTGCCCAGACTGGAGTACAGTGGCATGATTAAGACTCACTGCAGCTTTGACCTCCCAAGCTCAAGTGATCCTCCTACCTCAGTTTCTCAAGAAACTCCGACCACAGGCATGCACCACCAAGCTCAGATAATTTTTTAAATTATTTGTGGAGATGGGGTCTGGCTATGTTGCCCAGGCTGGTTTCTAACTCCTGAATTCAAGCAATCCTCTCATCTTGACCTCCCAAAGTATTGGGATTACAAGTATGAGCCACTGTCCCCGGCACCTGGAGTAATTTTCTTTTTTTTTTTGAGATGAAGTCTCACTACGTCCCCCAGGCTGAAGTGCAATGGCATGATCTCGGTTCACTGCAACCTCTGCCTTCTGCGTTCAAGCGATTCTCCTGCCTCAGCCTCCTGAGTAGCTGGGATTATAGGCACATGCCACCATGCCCAGCTAATTTTTGTGTTTTTACTAGAGTTGGGGTTTCACCATGTTGGTCAGGGTGGTCTCCATCCCCTGATCTTGTGATCCACCCACCTTGGCCTCCCAAAGTGCTGGGCTTACAAGCTTAAGCCACTGCACTCAGCCTGGAGTAATTTTTTTTAAATGATATACTAATTATCTATTGCCGGTTAGCAAGCAAAAACAATAAATAATTATTATCTCATACCTTCTGTGAGGCAGGAATCCTGGCTCAGTCTAGTTGGTGGTTCTGTTCCTGGTCTCTCTGGAGCCTGCACTCAAGCTCTCTGTCAAAGCTGTGGTCTTCTCAAGGCTGGGCGCATTCCCTCCCAGAGTCACTCACATGGCTTTTGAAAGGCCTCAGGTCTTCGCTGGAGACACTGGTTCCTCCCCTGTGGGCCTTTCCAAAGTGCAGCCATCCACATGGCAGCTGATGTCCCTGGGATGACTGATGGGAGGCAGAACATAAGAAGTGCCTAAGATGGAGCCATAGTCTTTTTTTTTTTTTTTTCAAATTTATTATTTATTCATTTTTTTTTAAAAAAAAAAGACCCTTAAAGATTTATTACTGAACCAGCCACTAGTGCAGAGCATATAAACAAACAAGAGGAAACATTTTTCTCAATAAAACATCTCCCACTCTCCAGATAGGGGTGATATCTTCAGCTTGATATGGTAAGATGGTAGTGCCCTTTATATCTAATGAGCGTGTGTGCCATCTCAGGTACAATTCCATATTGCCCTAGCTTGGTTCTTCTCCAGGGTCTCCTTTTTGGAGTAGTACCTCATTTTATTACCAGTTTTCATCTGAAATTGCCCTTGGCAGCTTCTGCCTATATACTTCCTGTGTATTTTGCAGTTGGCTGCTGTGTACAAGTTCAACTACCATTGACTTCCTCCCTGCCTGCAGTTAGCTGATACTCTCAGTGGCATCTCATCTGAAGCAGAACCAATATTCTGAATAATTTGCTGGATATCATGCCTCCTGGTGAGGTCACAGTGCCAGTCCCAGAATTTGACAACCAGGAGGCTGGAGGCTGATATCTGGTAGGTCTTGGGATGGGTCTGGACGTATATTCTTCCCCAGGGCAAGTCCCATAGTCTTTTTTCTTTAATGTGTCGAATTGTCATTTTTCCAGCTTATGTATAATTCTTTCCCATACAACTTTAAGTCAATCTTTCCAATCACATTGCCTTCCACAAACAAATATTTTATAGAAATATTAGAGCCCCAGGCGACTGTGGAAACAGAAGAAAATGGAGAAGCCATGCTGTACTTTCCTAATCAGAACATATTTTTTTCTATTTTATTTTATTTTATTTTTTGAGACAGAGTTTTGCTCTTGTTACCCAGGCTGGAGTGCAATGGCACGATCTTGGCTTACTGCAACCTTCGCCTCCTGGGTTCAAGCAATTCTCCTGCCTCAGCCTCCTGAGTAGCTGGGACTGCAGGCGCACGCCACCATACTCAGCTAATTTTTGTATTTTTAGTAGAGACGGGGTTTCACCTTGTTGACCAGGACAGTCTCGATCTCTTGACCTTGTGATCCACCCGCCTCAGCCTCCCAAAGTGCTGGGATTATAGGCATGAGCCACTGCGCCCGGCCTTTTATTTTATTTAAAAAAATTTTTTTCACCTGGATCTTCCAATTTAATCAGAAAAGATTTAACGATTTTTTCCTTATGTATTCATTTGACCCACATTTTTTTTACTGAGCATCTTCTGTGTTCCAGGTACTAAGCAGGTTCTGCAGATAAACTGGTGAACAAGAAGAAGGACATGATCTTTATCTGCAAGGAATTTACAGCCTGAGAAAGGTCACCAGTTCAAAGAGGTAGACTGTCTCCGGGACATGAAGAATCAGCCAGAAGTAGGGTGCAGGTGCCCTGATGCTCATCAGCTCAAACCTGGACATCCTCTCTTTAGTGGGCTCTAGCCCAGGCCTCCTTCCTCTCGCTGTTCTTGCCATCCATTGAATCCTATCATCTCCTTTCAGATCTCAAAGGATTTAAAGAAACCATCAAATCTATAACCAGTTCTCTCTAGTAAGAATGGAGAATGGCACCATTGGCCTTTGCCCTCAACAGAGGGACACAAGGATGGGTAAATCAAGTCCCTGTTCTTGGGAGCTTACTTACAGTCTGGAAGATAAATTACAGTTTATTGTGATCAGTATAATAGAAGAAGTAAGCTGAAGCTTAGGGCTTCCCAAACTGGGGTATAGATATCAGTATGGAAATGAGACAGGACTTGAGGTAATGCATATATATATATATATATATATATATATATATATATATATATCGAACTCCTGACCTCAAGTATATGCATATATATATGCATATTTTTTTTTGAGACAGAGTCTCACTCTGTTACCCAGGCTGGAATACAGTGATGCGATCTCAGCTCACTGCAACCTCCACCTCCAAGTTCAAGTGATTCTCATGCCTCAGCGTCTCGAACTGGTATTACAGGCACCTGCCACCATGCCTGGCTAATTTTTGAATTTTTTGTAGAGACGAGGTTTCACCATGTTTGCCAGGCTGATCTCGAACTCCTGACATCAAGTGATCTGCCTGCCTCAGCCTCCCAAAGTGCTGGGATTACAGGCATGAGCCACCGCATCCTGCCCTCACAGACTTTTAATAGTAATAATTATATCTGTGTAGTTTTAGTGGATATAAGGAAAAAATATAACCAGCATCTTAATTTGATATTTCTATGTGCATTTATTCATTTAACAGATATATACTGATTGTTACTCCACTTGGCACTGTTCTAGCCCAGGGGTATCCCGCAGTGAACAAACAGCTGAAAATCTCTGCCCTCATAGATTTTGCATGCAATTTAAATCAATTATTGAAATGAAAAAGAAAATTCACAGCTATGAAGAAGGAGGAGAGTGAAGTAGGCAGGAGCCAGCTCTACTGCTTACTTGACGGGCGACTTCAGACCAGTTTCTTAACCTCCCGGTGTCCCTGTTTCCTCATCTGCAGTGCAGGGATAATGATGGTCTCTGCCTCACTAGGGTTGCTGTGATCACTGCATGAGTGCCTGGAACACAGTAAGCTCCACATCAGTGTTTGTTAATTTCTTTTAAATTGTACTTTGGACTCTGGAGTACACGTGTACATTCTGCATCTTGCAGGATTGTTGCACAGGTACATACACGCCATGATGGTTTGCTGTCTCCATCCCCACTCATTGCCTACACCAAGCATTTCTTCCTGATGTTATTCCTCAATGTTTGTTTTGTTTTGTTTTTTTTGAGATGAAGTTTTGCTCTTGTTGCCCAGGCTGGAGTGCAATGGCATAATCTCGGCTAACGGCAATCTCCACCTCCCAGATTCAAGCAATTCTCCTGCCTTGGCCTCCTGAGTATCTGGGATTACAGGCATACACCACCACACTCAGCTTATTTTGTATTTTTAGTAGAGATGGGGTTTCTCCATGTTGGTCAGGCTGGTATCAAACTTCTGACTTCAGGTGATCCACCCATCTCGGTTTTCCAAAGCGCTGGGATTACAGGCGGGAGCCATTGCACCCGGCCCGTGTTTGTTAATTTCTTAAAAGTACAAGATAAAAATTGTGGAGATGAAGTAAAGATTCAATGCTTGGAACCTTGGCCCAGGACATCTTTGCAAGTGCCTGGAGAACTTGCTCAGATGCATCTTCTCCCCAGGCTCCACCCTAGAGATTCCAATTTAGTAGATTTGGGGCAGGGCTCAGGTGTTAACAGGCTTCTTTTCCCCAGGCTTCCCTGAGAGTGAGGCATCAACAGCTATTTTGTGGTTCAAATAATGACTCCTCCAGGGCAGAGCTAGGACATCCAAATGCCTTCCTCAAGACTGTGCCACTTTGAAGGACAAACAACAGCTAAATACATGGGTTCCGAGGGAGGTGTCAGGCAGAAGGAAAAGGTGCAAAGAGTCCGGAGAGAACGGTTTGTTCATGAAACTGACAGACATTTACCATGATTAGAGTGTCTGGTATGTGAGGCTGTTAGTTGTCTCTGATTTGGGGATATCTTGTGACTTGTTCACTGACTGAAAATGCTGAATCAAGTTTAATGGAAATCTGCCAACAAGGAAGAGTGTTTGGAAATTTTGAGTAGTTTTCATTTTAGATCTTTAGTCATTGCACTCAGAACCTCAAAGCAACTGCTATTAGAAAAACCAATTCCAAGGGGATTTTGTATAGAAAACTGCAGGTCACCAATGAGTTCTCCTACAGCAGCAACTCCCACCCCGACCCCAGTGATTTCAGAGGAGAAGGAAAGTGTAATGGGTCTGTTAACCTTAACTCCTTGAAGAAAACAGCCGTCTCTTTATCAGCAACATGGAAAAGAAAGAAAACAGCAGTTAGTCCTCAATGGCTGTATGTGTTTTCTGGAAGCTTGGCTAGGAAGCAGTCTGAAGGAATCATGTTCGCAAGGGTTGCTTTCACAACCCTCTACTGTGGTGGAGAGAATGTGCTCTGGAATCCGATGAACGTAGGTTTGAATTCTGACTCCACCTTCAATCAGCTGCATGACTTTTGACAAACTACCTCGTTGCTTCAGCAGTAGGTATTCTCTGTACAATGAGAACCATAAAAAGAATGGGCGAGCCAGGTGCAGTGGCTCACGCCTGAAATCCCAGCACTTGGGGAGGTGGAGGCGGGCGGATCACCTGAAGTCAGGAGTTGGAGACCAGCCTGGCCAACGTGGAGAAACCCTGTTTCTATGAAAAATACAAAATTAGCCAGGCGTGGTGGCGCATCCCTATAATCCCAGATGCATGGGAGGCTGAGGCTGGAGAATCACTTGAACCCTGGGGGCAGAGGTTGCGGTGAGCCGAGATTGTGCCATTGCAGTCCAGTCTGGGCAACAAGAGCCAGACTCCATCTCAAAAAGAAAAAAAAGAAAAGGAATGGACGAGATCATGTGTGTGAAGGACTTGGCACACTGCTTGGTGCACAGTGTTCATGAAATGACAACATACTGTTAATTTTTCACCAGAAAAAGTGAACTGACATTCAGAAACTAAAAAGAGGAAGGCACAGGCGCCGCTAGCAATGAGGAACCTTTTGGCCTGGGACCTCTGGAAGAAAAAAAAATCGGAAGGGTGTGTGGCTAACAGAGGACATTTGACTAAGGACTGAAATGTGAGTTCAACTTTCAGAGGAACCCTAATGGCCTTGCACCCTAAAAGCTGAGAAGAACGACATGCTTGGATGGGTGAAGGAGCTTGAAGTGAGGAGGGGCTTCCTTACTTATGAATGCATGCCCGTGCACACACATGCATTCACACACAGCTTCCCATAATGTGTCATTCAAGGCTGGAAAGTGGGAGGAAGAACGAGAAGAGGCAGCAAGGGTGGGTGGGGAGCAGGAAGAGAAAACCATGTCCAAAAAAAAAAAGGGAAGGAAATGGGGCTGGGAGTGGTTGGCTGCATAGAGAGGGCTGGAAGGAGAAAATAAAACTGGCTTCCAGTGGACGGAGGTGATTGCCCTCATTTAGATTGACCCCCGTGAATGGGTCTTACCTGGATTATGGAGTGCCTGCTGTGTGTACTTCCTGGTTTAGCACTGGGAGTGGAGTTGATCTATACTATAAATTCATCCTTGGAGGTGCTTATCCACCTGTAGTGGGCTGAATAGTGGTCCCCCAAGTTTATGTCCTCCCAGGACCTTGGGATGTGACCTTGTTTGGAAATAGAGTCTTTGCAGCTGTAATTAGTTAGTTAAGATGAGATCACACTGGAGTAGGGTGAACCTTAAATCCAGGCTGGGCGTGGTGGTTCACATCTATAATTCCAACACCTTGCGAGACTGAGGCAGGTGAATCACATGAGGTCAGGAGTTCGAGACCAGCCTGGTCAACATAGTGATACCCTGTCTCTACGAAAACAAAAATTAGCCGGGCGTGGTAGCTCACGTTTGTGGTCTCAGCTATTTGACAGCCTGATACATGAGAATCGCTTGAACTAGGGAGGTGGAGGTTGCAGTGAGCTGAGGTCATGCCATTGCACTCCAGCCTAGGTGACGGAGTAACAGAGTAAGACTCTGTCTCAAAAACAAAAACAAAAGCAAAAAAACGCAAGGACATACACATGCAGGGGAGGAGGCCATGTGAAGTCGGAGGCAGAGGTTGTAGAGATGCATTGGCAAGCCAAGGAATGCTAAGGAATGCCAGCATCTACTAGAAGCTGGGAATGGCAGGGAATGGCTTTACCCTAGAATCTTCAGAGGGAGTACAACCCTGCTGACACCTTGATTTTAGAATTCTAGTTTCTAGAACTGCGAAGAGAAATTTTTATTGTTATAAGCCACGCAATTCATCATAATCTGTTTTGGCAATCCTAGGAAACTAATATACCATCATAAGAGAAAAACAAGCCAGGCATGGCGGCTCACATCTGTAATCTCAGCAGTTTGGGGGACCAACACAGGAAAACTGCTTAAGCCCCGGAGTTCGAGACCAGCATGAGCAACAGAGGGAGACCCCAGACGCTACAAAAAATTTAGAAAGAAGCCAGGTGTAATAAATAGCACACGCTTGTAGTGCTAGCTATTTTGGAGGCTGAGGTGGGAGAATTGTTTGAGCCTGAAAAGTCCAGGCTGCAGTGAGACAATGATTGTGCCACTGCACTTCAGCCTGGGTGACAGAGGGAGACCCTGTCTCAAATAAATAAATAAATAATAAATAAATAAATAGATGGGATTTCACCACGTTGGCCAGGATGACCTACATCTCTTGACCTTGTCATCCTGCTTTGGCCTCCCAAGGTGCTGGGATTATAGGTGTGAGTCATCGTGGCCAACATGGTGAATCCCTATCTCTACTAAAAATACAAAAATTAGCCAGGCAAGGTGGAAACAAACAAACAAAAAAACAAAAACAGAAAATAGGGTCTCCTCACTTTGCAAGGCACTGTATTCATGGAAACTCATTTGTATCAGAACCGTGTCCTCACTTTTCATGGTTCCATGGTAACCAAGGTCAAGTCTCAGTTAACGTGAGAAAAAAAGAAAAAAGCCATAGAACCGTACGAAGTAAGGACTGCCTGTGTACACATGTGCACGCACATGAAAAAGCGCAGTCCGTAATTCGTCAGAAAGTTAATGAAGTGCAGTGCAAGATGACTGTGAGAAGACAAAGATGCAGAAGGAGCTGGGGTGAGCTGGAAAGGGCTTCTTGGCACAAGCTCATTTTGGTCAGAGTTTTAAAAGGTTGGAAGAACTTGGGCTGTCAGAAAAGTCTCAGGGGAATGTTGGGTGTTATTTTCTTTCAGGGTTCAGATACCTCCTCTACCACTTGCTTGCTGTGCCGTCTTCACCTGCTTGCACCTGTTTTCTCTTCTGTGGAAAGGTGATCATACATCCCGATTTTCCTGAAAACACCTAGACCTGGTCATCCACTGGAGCCACTTGGACTGTTAAAGGTGGCCTGGTTTTCTTTAATTTTCTTTTTTTCTTAAACATTTTTCTTTTATTTACTTCTCAGAACGTACCACTTTAGGTGGCCTGGTTTGTACTAAAAACACTGGGATGGTCTTTACGTTTTACATTATTTATTTACTTTTTTGAGACAGAGTCTTGCTCTGTCACCCAGGTTGGACTGCAGTGGCTCAATTGGCTCACTGCAACCTCCAGTTCCTGGGTTCAAGCAATTCTCATGCCTCAGCCACCCGAGTAGCTGGGATTACAGGTGTGAGGCACTGCGCCTGGCCTACTTTTTACTTTTCTTTTTTTTTTTTTGAGATGGAGTTTCGCTGTTGTTACCCAGACTGGAGTGCAATGGCACGATCTTGGCTCACTGCAACCTCTGCCTCCCGGGTTCAAGCAATTCTCCTGTCTCAGCCTCCCGAGTAGCTGGGACTACAGGTGCGCACCACCATGCCCAGCTAATTTTTGTATTTTTAGTAGATACGGGGTTTCACCTCGTTGACCAGGATGGTCTCGATCTCTTGACCTTATAATCCACCCTTCTCAGCCTCCCAAAGTGCTGGGATTATAGGCGTGAGCCACCGCGCCCAGCCTCTTTTTACTTTTCAGATATCAAATTATGACATTGGCCGGGCACGGTGGCTCATGCCTGTAATCCCAGCACTTTGGGAGGCCGAGGTAGGTGGATCACTTGAGGCCAGGAGTTTGAGATCAGCTTGGCCAACAGGGTGAAACCCCATCTCTTAAAAAGAAAAAAGAAAAAAGAAATTATAACATTATATTAAATACGCATTTCAAATGACAATTTCCCTGGAGATTCTGATACTCAGCTATCCTATGGTGGGACGTTCCCTGAATAGAGAGCCACTTGACTGGTGTGTCACTGAGTCATTTCCAGGTAAGGTTTAGCCTAAGGTTTTAGAGCAAGGACTCGAGTCAGATCGAACTAGGATTATACCTAAAGACCACCACTGTTAGCTATGTAATCTTGACATTCATTTACAACTGCCCCTTCCCCATTTTGGAGGCCCAGTTTTCTCATTAACACAATTAAGCTGATAGCAATACACAGTCTGTAGAATTGTTCAGGTGATTAGATGGTATACAAAATCCTTAGCACAAAACCTTTCGTAAAGTAATGATTTCTTCAATGGCAGATTTGGTCTGGCCGGGTGGCTCGCGCCTGTAGTCCCAGCACTTTGAGATGCTAAGGCCGGCAGTTCATATGAGATCAGGAGTTTGAGACCATCCTAGCCAACGTGGTGAAACCTTGTCTCTACTAAAAATACAAAAATTGGCCGGGCATGATGGGGGGTGCCTATAATCCCAGCCGTCAGGAAGCTGAGGCACGAGAATCGGTTCAACCTGGGAGGCGGAGGTGAGTTGAGATCATGCCAGTGCACTCCAACCTGGCAATAGAGGGAGACGCCATCTCAAAAAAAAAAGGTAGTTTTTTAAAAAATCTGAGAACTCTGTTTAAACTTCAGAGTTTATTTGGGTTTGATACTTCGAGACTGTAAGAGTAGAGACACTACAGAGTGCAGACAAGCTTATCAGCTGTGTTGTGGGTGGGGCCTGAACTCCAGCACAGACTCTCCCCAAATGTAGATAGTGAGAGAACAGAAGACGCAGCTGCCCAGGATTGGGTTGTATACCTTGTTATGACTTTCAGCGTTTCTGTCTCTGTGCCACTTTTTTTAAGGTTGTTGCCTCAAAGCAAGACAGCATGAAATTATGGGGAAAATTTAAAGAATGCTTCATCCCTCGTGGCTTTTTAGTTGCAAGAAACAGAAACTCCTACTGGCTAATTTAGTCCTAAGAGGAATTTTCTAGAAAGGTGTTGGAGAGCTCCAGAACTGACAGAGATAGGAAAGCCAGGGTTGAGACAGGTTTGACACAGGCAATGCCAAGTGTTTGGAGAGCTGAATGACTCACTCCACGGACAGCCACCAGAAGAGATGTGCTCTGTCCAGGCCGGGGTCATTCCAGTTGAGATTCAAAGTCCAGCCGGGTGTAATGACCCATGCCTGTCATCCCAGCACTCCAGGAGGCTGAGGTGGGCGGATGACGAGGCCAAGAGATCAAGACCATCCTGACCAACATGTTGAAACCCTGTCTCTACTAAAAATACAAAAATTAGCCGGGCATGGTGGCATGTGCCTGTAGTCCCAGCTACCTAGGAGGCTGAGGCAGGAGAATTGCTTAAACCTGGAGGCAGAGGTTACAGTGAGCTGAGATCTCACCACTGCACTCCAGCTTGGCAACAAAGCGAGACTCTGTTTCAAATAAATAAATAAATAAAAGATTCAGAGTCCTGAGAGAAAGAGTCTGCTCTGTCTTCTCTGGGCATCTCTGTGGCTAGAACAGGGCAGGCACTTCCTTAGGTCTACAAAGACCACCCACATTTGGTAAGAGAAAATTCCAGGTCGGACCTGGTGACTTACGCTTGTAATCCCAGCACTTTGGAAGGCCAAGGCAGGAGAATCTCTTGAGTCCAGGAGTTCAAGACCAGCCTGGGCCACATGGTGAGACCCTGCCTTGATTAAATTTCTTTTTGTAAATCAGAAATTCCTGCTCATAATTTTTTTAAATTTAAAAATAATATATATAGTCCAGGTGTGGTGGCTCACGCCTGTAATCCCAGAACTTTGGGAGGCCAAAGTGGGTGGATCATGAGGTCATGAGATCGAGACCATCCTGACCAACATGGTGAAACCCTATCTCTACTAAAAAATACCAAAAAATTAGCTAGGCGTGGTGGCATGTGCCTGTAATCCCAGCTACTTGGGAGGCTGAGGCAGGAGAATTGCTTGAACCATAGAGGTGGAGGTTGCAATGAGCCGACGTCCCACCACTGCATTCCAGCCTGGCACCTGGTGACAGAGCTAGATCCTGTCTCAAATATATATATATATTCTCGTGCCTCAGTCTCCCAAATATCTGTGATTACAGGTGTGCGGTACCACACCAGCTAATTTTTGTATTTTTATTTATTTGTATTTTTATTTACTTATTTTTTTTTTTCGGACGGAGTTTTGCTCTTGTTACCCAGGCTGGAGTGCAATGGTGCAATCTCGGCTCACCACAACCTCCGCCTCCTGGGTTCAGGCAATTCTCCTGCCTCAGCTTCCTGAGTAGCTGGGATACAGGCACGTGCAACCGTGCCCAGCTAATTTTTTGTATTTTTAGTAGAGACGGGGTTTCATCATGTTGACCAGGATGGTCTCGATCTCTTGACTTTGTGATTCACCCGCCTTGGCCTCCCAAAGTGCTGGGATTACAGGCTTGAGCCACCATGCCCGGCCCCTAATTTTTGTATTTTTACTAGAAATAGGATTTTACCATGTTGGCCAGGCTGCTCTTGATGAGCCACTTTTCTCTGCCTCTGGAAGTACTAGAATTACAAGTGTGACTCACTGCACCTGGCCAAAAATAAATTAAAAAAAAAATTCCAAAAAAGGATGGGGGTGCATTACCCAAAGAGGAGGAAAGAACATTGAGCAGTCCCACGGCCATAAAGGCTCCCTGGAAGTGAACTTGAGCTGCTGTCTCAGTGTACTCCTGAATGCCTGTGTCCTCTGTGTACATACAGGGATTGCTTCCACTCCCGTCTGGACCTCAGCTTTTTCACCTGTAAAATGAGGCAGTCCACTCATGTGACATTAGTAGTCTTTCCATCCAGATTGTTCTCTGGACTCTGGCAACTCCCACGGCTCTGATCTCTCATTTCCTTGCATTTAGACTCCAAACCTCCTGCCACCAAGGTCACAAATGGAGACTGAGACATCTGAGGCCAGCTTCCGAAGGGCAGACCACTGGCAGGAGGCCCTCTGGCAAAAGCCCATGGGCTCGCAGCAGGCATTCCACAGCAGTGCCCACATTTATGCTGGGGAAGGCAGCAGTCCTGGTGCCTGGGAGGGAGATTATTTGCGTGGTGAGGGAAATGACAGCCTGGTTTGTTAAGAAGAGAGCGGGCCCTGCCAGGCTCCTGGAAAAACAACCTCAGGATCCGTGTCTGGCCTGAGTAGACCTGGTGAGGGTTCATGAGGCTGAGGCGCAAAGATGGGGTTTCTGTCCACTCTGAGCTCATCACACCACAGTGCTATTAGATCTCGAGGAGGCCCTGCACCTTGGGGAATGTTTCCTCAGTGCTTCTTCTGGGAGCCTTCCAGAGTCACACAGGGCACCTTGTTAAAAGTTTGTTGAAGCAGCTGAAGCGGCCTTAAAATATGTTAAACTGGCACAGGCCATCATGTATTTTTCAGCTTAGTGGTAAGAGATGGCAGATGAGTCAGGCTGGGTATCAGAGCTGACCCAGGCTTGAACACCAGCTCTTTCACTTTTCTGCTGGGGGACCTTGTGCAATTTACTTAATTTCTCAGTCTTTTTTCTCACCTGTCAAATGTACATAATCATAGCTACCTATTCATGTGGTTGTCATGAAGATTCAATGAGAAGTGTTTTTGGTTTTTTTGAGATGGAGTTGTGCTCTGTCACCAGGCTGGAGTGCAGTTGTATGATCTTGGCTCACTGCAACCTCCGCCTCCCAGGTTTAAGCAGTTCTCCTGCCTCAGCCTCCTGAGTAGCTGGGACTACAGGTGCATGCCACCACGCTTGGCTAATTTTTGTATTTTTAGTAGAGACGAGGTTTCACCATGTTGGCCAGGATGGTCTCGATCTCCTGACCTCGAGATCTGCCTCCCTCGGCCTCCCAAGATGTTGGGATTACAGGCATGAGCCATAGTGCTCAACTGAAAAGTGTTTTACATAGTTCTAGGTACATAGAAAACACTCCATAAATGCTAGTGTTATTATTCTTTTTGCTTACTTGCTTTAAGTCTCAATCTTACTCTGTCACTCAGCTGGAATGCAGTGGTGTGATCATAGCTCATTGCATCCTTGACTGCCTGGGCTCAAATACTCCTCCCCCCTCAGCCTCCTGAGTAGCTGGAACTACAGGCACAACACCATTCCTTGCTAAGTTTTGTATTTTCTGTAGGGATAGGATCTTGCTGTGTTGCCCAGGTTGGCCTCAAACTCCCAGGATCGAGTGATAATCCTGCCTCAGCCTCCCAAAGTGCTGGGATTACAGGTGTGAGTCACTGCACCTAGCCTTATTATTCTTGTTATTACTGTTTTGTCCCAACTGGAAAGACTTGAACATTACCTGGTCTGCGCTTACTGACCCATGCTACAGGCAGGATACTGAGGCCTGGAAGGAGATCATGGCAGTGTAGAAAATCCAGTGCTCAGTCACATCTGTACTCGCAGCACTTTGGGAGGCTGAGGCTGGTGGATCACCCGAGGTCAGGACTTCGAGACCAGCCTAGCCAACATGGCAAAACCTCATCTTTACTAAAAATACAAAAATTAGCCTGGCGTGATGGCAGATTTCTGTAATCCCAGTTACTTGGGAGGCCGAGGTAGAAGAATCGATTGAGCCTGGGAGGAGGAGGCTGCAGTAAGCCAAGACTGTGCCACTGCAGTCCAGCCTGGGTGACAGAGCCAGAGTCTATCTCAAAAAAAAAAAAAGAAAGAAAATCCAGTGTCCTAACATTCAGCACCATGACTTTGCCCCCACTGCCCCCTCCCCTGCCTTTTCTTTTTTTGAGATGAAATCTTGCTCTGTCTCCCAGCCTGGAGTGCAGTGGCACGATCTCGGCTCACTGCAACGTCTGCCTCCCGGGTTCAAGCGACTCTTCTGCCTCAGCCCCCTGAGTAGCTGGGATTACAGGCCTACGCCACCTCGCCCAGCTAGTTTTTGTATTTTAGTAGCAACAGTGTTTCACCATGTTGGCCAGGCTGATCTCAAACTCCTGACATCAAGTGATCCGCCTTGGCCTCTTGAAGTGCTGGGATTACAGGTGTGAGCCATCGAGGCTGACCTACTTTCCTCTTGACTGTGGGGATGGTGCCACCTTGACCACAGGACCCAGACAGTCCTGGTGGAATCAGTGTGACCCTCCCCAGTGTGAAGTTTGTCTTTTTTTTTTTTTTTTTAGAGACAGCATTTTGTTCTGTCACCAAGGCTGGAACGCAATGGCACCATCTCAGCTCACTACAACTTTTGCCTCCTAGATTCCAGTGATTCTCCTGCCTCAGCCTCCCAAGTAGCTGGAATTACAGGTGTGCACCACCATACCTGGCTAATTTTTAAATATTTTTGGTAGAGAAGAGTTTTCATCATGTTGGCCAGGCTGATCTCAAACTCCTGACTTCAAGTGATCCGCCTGCCTCGGCTTCCCAAAGTGCTGGGATTACAGGCGTGAGCCACCACGCCCGGCCTGTAGAGTTTGCCTTTAGACAACAGTCCAAACTCTTCATGTGGGACCTGGATGATCTGGCTTGGGCCCACCTGTGGGTCTCCCCGAGGGGTGGAAATTCTCTTGTCCTTTCTGCTGCTTCCATTCTGGGTTTGCTCTCCATTTCCCGAGCATGTCTCCTGTTTCATAGCAGGATGTCTGGCTTACCTAACTCCTACCCACCCTCCACGTATTGGCTGAGAACCTTCCTGGAACTTCTAGACTGTCAGACGCCCCCACAGACTCTGTACTTCCTTACCCCTCTGCTTTGTGCCTTTGCACCTGTTTAGGTAATTATTTACGTAAATGCTTGTATCATGCCACTCTTCTCCACTAGACTGTTGAACCTGTTTCGTCTATCCTGGTGCCTCCTTTGTTTATTGGAGGTGCCCCATAAATATTTGCTGACTGGGCCAGTCTGGGTGTGAGGATAAGACCTGGTATGGACTTGGAAATTGGGGGAGTTTGAAAGTTTCATCTCAGTAGAAAGGGAAGTACACATTCTGCATCTCAGAAGACCAGAGGTCTTCCTTCGCTTTGATATCAGGATTCAACCAGAGCCCGAGGTCGTAAACTAATTCAGCCAAAAGCCAGTAGAGGGATCTCAGGAAGGTTGCATCTTCTCCAGCAGCTTCTTCTAGAAAGAGAATGCGAAGATTGTCTCCAACTCTGAGTCATGGTCCCATATCTTAAGCCTCAAGCAAACAGGCTGGATACAAACTCCTTTGGGCATAAACTTATCACCAGTTTCTTTCTGGCCATGGATCTCGCCACCTGAGCACATTGACTGTATTTGTTCAACAATGTGCCTACCAAGCTCAGTGGCTCAAGCCTGTAATCCCAGCACTTTGGGAGGCCGAGGCAAGCAGATCATGAGGTCAGGAGATCAAGACCATCCTGGCCAACATGGTGAAACCCCGTCACTACTCAAAACACAAAAATCGGCTGCGCGTGGTGGCGAGTGCCTGTAATCCCAAGTACTCGGGAGGCTGAGGCAGGAGAATCACTTGAACCAGGGAACTGGAGGTGACAGTGAGCCAAGATCATGTCACTGCACTCCAGTCTGGCAAGAGAGTGAGATCCGGTCTACTTTGGGAGGTTAAGGAGGGCAGATCACGAGGTCAGGAGATTGAGACCATCCTGGCTAACACGGTGAAACCCCATCTCTACTAAAAATGCACACACACACAAAATTAGCTGGACATGGTAGCACATGCCTTTAGTCCCAGATACTTGGGAAGCTGAGGCAGGATAATCGCTTGAACCCGGGAAGGGGAGGTTGTGGTGAGCCAAGATCGCACCACTGCACTCCAGACTGGGTGACAGAGCAAGACTCGGTCTCAAAAATTAAAATTAAAATTAAAATTAAATAAATAAATAAATAAATAAAGTGATTGGGTTCATTCTATGTACCCAGTCTGTGCTAAGCATGGGGATATCATGACATACAAGCAAGCAGCTCCAATTCTAATGGGGAAGCAAGAGGAGGAAATGGGCAATTTCAATATGGTGTGGTTGAGGAGGTGGAGAAGCCTGTTGACAAGGAATCAGAAAGCCTTGGGGATGAACCTTCATACTGCATTATTGTATGACATTGAGAACGTTACCTAGTGTCTCTAAATCTTAGTACTCTGAAGTATAAAAGGAGGAAGTGTAATTTTCTAAGGGGTTGTTGGAAAAGAAAATAAAACATGAGCCAGGCATGGTGGCTCATGCCTGTAATCCCAGCACTTTGGGAAGCTGAGGCGGGCAGATCACCTGAGGTCAGGAGTTCGACACCAGCCTGGCTAACATGATGAAATCCTGTTTCTACTAAAAATACAAAAAATTAGCCGGGCCTGGCAGCGTGCCTGTAATCCCAGCTACTTGAAAGGCTGAGGCAGGAGAATCGCTTGAACCTGAGAGGTGGAGGTTGCAGTGAGCCGAGATCGCACCACTGCACTCCAGCTTGGGTAAGAAGAACAAAACTCTGTCTCAAAAAAAAAAAAAGAAGAGGAAGGAAAGAAGGAAAGAAATTGCCTCCATAAGGTTGTAGCCTAGATGAGAGCAGGTGATGTGTCAGGAGATGAGGCAGGACAGGTAATGTGGGGGCAGTTCTTGAACAGGTAGGAAGGTAATGGTACTTTATAATCAGGGAGAAGATACTGCAGAAAGACCCAGGCACAAGATGATGTAGGCAGCAAGAGAGCAGCAGCAATGGGCCAGGGGATGTGTGGACAGAGCCTAGAGGTGTTTCGGAGGCAAAATCTAAAGAACTTGGTGTTACATTAGGGAGGGTGATCAAGACCAGCCTGGCCAACATGGTGAAACCCTGTTTCTACTAAAAATACAAAAATTAGCCTGGCATGGTGGCAGGTGCCTGTAATCCCAGCTACTCAGGCGGCTGAGGCAGGAGAATCACTTGAACCAGGGAAGCAGAAATTGCAGTGAGTTGAGACTGTGCCTTGCACTCCAACCTGGGTGACAGAGCAAGACTCCATCTCAAAGAAAAAGACAAGAAAGGGAAGGTGAGGCCAGGCATAGTGGCTCATGCCTGGCATCCCCATACTTTGGAAGGCCAAGGCAAGTGGATTGCTTGAGCCCAGAAATTTGAGATCAAGCTGGGCAACATCGTGAAACCCCACCTCGATCAAAATTTTAAAATTAGGTGGGCATCTGTAGTTCCAGCTACCTGCGGGGCTAGGGTGGGAGGATCACCTGAGCCCAAGAGGTTGAGGCTGCAGTGAGCTGCCATTATGCCACTGCACTTCAGCCTCTGTGGCAGAGTGAGACATTTATCAAAATGAATGAATGAAGGAAGGAAGGGAGGAAGAGAGGGAGGGAGGGAGGAAGGGAGGGAGGGAGGGAGGGAAGAAGGAAAGGAGGGAGGGAGAAAGAGGAGAAAGAGGGAAAGAGATTCTCATTTACTAAACCTGTGCTGGACCACTTCTCATATCTTATCTCATTTAATTGTCTCAAAAGCCCTGGTGGAGAGGTCTGGCTTCCACACTCTTCTGGCCGCTCCTTGATTTGTTTCCTGGCGGCATATCAGGAAAGTCAGGCTCAGAGCAGCAACCCTGGGTCAGGCGGCTTTTGGGGGCACAGACAGATTGAAACTCAAGTCTGTGGGACCTCAGAAGCCACATGCCATCTTCCCTGGCATTCCTTCCTAAACCCATTCATTTCTCCCCTTCCCCTGTGGAACTTTCTTTTTTTAAGAGATGGGGTTTCACTTTGTCACGCAGGCTGGAATGCAGTGGTGCAGTCATAGCTCTTCCTCCTCAAATAACTGGACTCAAGGGGTCCTCTTGCATAGCTGGGACTTCAGGCACGCATTACCCAGAACATTTTAAATATTTTGGGCCGGACACGGTGGCTCACACCTATAATCCCAGCACTTTGGGAGGCCGAGGTGGGTGGATCACGAGGTCAAGAGATCGAGACCATCCTGGTCAACAAGGTGAAACCCCGTCTCTACAAAAAATACGAAAATTAGCTGGGTATGGTGGTGCACGCCTGTAGTTCCAGCTACTCGAGAGGCTGAGGCAGGAGAATTGCTTGAACCCAGGAGGCGGAGGTTGCGGTGAGCCGAGATCATGCCATTGCACTCCAGCCTGGGTAACAAGAATGAAACTCCGTCTAAAAAAAAAAAATTTGTAGAGACAGGCTCTCACCATCTTGCCCAAGTTGGTCTTGAAGTCCAGGGCTCAAGTAATCCTCCCACCTTGGCTTCCCAAAGTGCTGGGATTGTAAGATTTAGCCACCATACCAGGCCTACTTGTGGAACTGTTTTTTTCTGAGATGGAGTCTCACTCTGTTGCCCAGGCTGGAGTGCAATGGTGGGATCTCTGCTCACTGTAACCTCCACCTCCTGTGTTCAAGCAATTGTCCTGCCTCAGCCTCCTGAGTAGCTGGGACTACAGGCGCATGCCACCATGCCCAGCTAATTTTTGTGTATTTAGTAGAGATGGGATTTCACTGTGTTGGCCAGGCTGGTCTCAAACTCCTGACCTTGTGATCTGCTTGCCTTGGGCTCCCAAAGTGCTGGGATTACAGGCCTGAGCCACCGTGCCCAGCCCTACTTGTGGAACTTTAAAAGAAAACAAATGGGCCGGGCACGGTGGCTCACGCTTGTAATCCAGGCACTTTGGAGGCCAGGGTGGGTGGATCACCTGAGGTCGGAAGTTCAAGACCAGCCTGACCAACATGGTGAAACCCCGTTTTTATTAAAAAAAAGAAAAAAAAAAAAATGAAATCCTAGGTCCCCTTTCTGAATATTCTGGTTTAGCAGTTCTTAGGTGGAGTTTGGAAATCTCTATTTTACAAAAGGTAATTCTGAAAACCAGGTTTCTAAAACATACAGGCCACATTTTATGTAGCTCTCAGGAGCTTAGCACCACAATTGCCGAAAGAGCCAATGCAAAGAGCATCTGTTCCTTTTTGCGTGCCCATCTTTTCTTTTTAGAACTTGTCCTTCGCCTGCCTGTTGGTGCTACCAGCCACAGGGCTCCAAAGCCACCACAGGAGAGGGGCTGAGTGGGCACACGACTGCGGGAGACGATTGGAATTCTGTCCAAGACTTTTGCCTTGGAGGGCAAGAGGGGCCCTGTCTTTGAGAAGCTTGTGTAAGCCTCCAACGGCTAGCAGCCATCTTTGCCCCAGGTGGAGACAGATCCTGACTGAGACGAAACTCTAGAGACAGACTATTGTGTAAGGCCCTAGATTGAGTCATTCCTGATTTTTCAGTCACATAAACTAATATAATTTTTTTTTTTTTTTTTTGCTTTTGCCCATTTAAGCTGAGTTTCTGTCATTTGTCACCAGGAGATCCTGACTGATAGATGCAGAGAAGCTATTGCTGAGGCTTTTGCTGTCTGGAATGAGGTAGGTAGACATAGGAGAAGAGATTTGGCATGAACTGAGGATGCACCATGGGACTGAGTGGGGTGAAAAAGACTGACAGCACCAGCATGTAGAAACTTAAACTAATGGCTGGGCGCAGTGGCTCACGTCTGTAATCCTAGAACTTTGGGAGGCAAACTTTGGGTGGATCACGAGGCCAAGGGATCGAGAGCATCCTGGCCAACATGGTAAAACCCTGTCTCTACAGAAAATACAAAAATTAGCTGGGTGTGGTGGCATGCACCTCTAGTCCCAGCAGAGGCTGAGGCAGGAGAATCGCTTGAACCCTGGAGGCAGAGGTTGCTGTGAGCTGAAATCGCACCACCTCACTCCAGCCTGGTGACAGAACAAGACTCTGTCTCAAAACAAAAAAAAAAAAAAAAAAAAAGAAAGAAAGAAAGAAAAGAAAGGAAAGAAACTTAAATTATATGGCAAATACATGCATTTATACATTCATTTGTTTATAGGCTCATTCATTTTCTTTCTTTCTTTTTTTTTTTTTTGAAACAGAGTCTTGCTCTGTCACCAGGCTGGAGTGCAGTGGTGCGATCCCAGCTCACTGCAACCTCTGCCTCCTGGGTTCAAGCGATTCTTCTGCCTCAGCCTCCCAGGTAGCTGGGACCACAGGTGCGTGCCACCACTCCCAGCTAATTTTTTGTTTTTTTTTTTGTATTTTTAGTAGAGACGGGGTTTCACCATGTTGGCCAGAATGAGGATGGTCTCGATCTCTTGATCTCGTGTTCTGCCCGTCTTGGCCTCCCAGAGTGCTGGGATTACAGTCATTCATTTTCAAAACAATTTTAGATAATGGACATCCCTCGGGTCTTCAGGATATAATTATGAAAGAGAAAGACACAGTGTTTGTCCACAAGGAATCTAGCAATAGAGACAGAGAATTCTTTTTTTTTTTTTTTTTTTTGAGATGGAGTTTCTTTCTTGTTACCCAGGCTGGAGTGCAATGGTGCGATCTCACCTCACCGCAACCTCCGCCTCCTGGGTTCAGGCAATTCTCCTGCCTCAGCCTCCTGAGTAGCTGGGATTACAGGCACATGCCACCATGCTCAGCTAATTTTTTTGTATTTTTAGTAGAGATGGGGTTTCACCATGTTGACCAGGATGGTCTCAATCTCTTTTTTTTTTTTTTTTTGAGACGGAGTTTCGCTCTTGTTACCCAGGCTGGAGTGCAATGGCTCAATCTCGGCTCACCGCAACCTCCACCTGCTGGGTTCAGGCAATTCTCCTGCCTCAGCCTCCTGAGTAGCTGGGATTACAGGCATGCGCCACCATGCCCAGCTAATTTTTTGTATTTTTAGTAGAGACGGGGTCTCACCATGTTGACCAGGATGGTCTTGATCTCTTGACCTCGTGATCCACCCGCCTCAGCCTCCCAAAGTGCTGGGATTACAGGCTTGAGCCACCGTGCCCAGCCCTGAGAAAGAGAATTAAGCAGGTTATTTACACACAAGAGCACATGAACCTGTGCTGTGATACAGGAAGGGAGTCCAGAGAAGGAGACCTGGCCTGGCCTTTGAAGTTCCTACCTGGAAGAATCAGTACCAGCGGGGAGGCTGTGTTCGGGAATGCATCCTTCTTCACCTCTGTTCCACGCACAGCTGAGAGCTCCAGGCACTGAACAGACAAAGATGGAAACTGCCCTGGAGATTCCCACATCTGGCTACATCGTCTCCTTTGTTCCTCTCTCTTCAGTTCTCCCTCTCTCAGCTCTGTCCCATCAGCATCTAAGAGAATTATCTCTTCTACCTTTAATAATATAAAATGAAATTTGAATCAATCAAATCAAGTCAAAAATCTTTGACCTCACTTGATATATTCATCTCTTTTATTTTATTTTATTTTTGAAATGGAGTCTCACTCTGTTGTCCAGACTGGAGTGCAATGGCGGGATCTTGGTTCACTGCAACCTCTGCCTCCTGGGTTCAAGTGATTCTCCTGCCCCAGCTTCCCAAGTAGCTGGGATTATAGGTGCTCGCCACCACTCCCAGCTAATTCTATTTTGTGTTTTCAGTAGAGACAGGGTTTCACCAGGTTGGCCATGCTGATCTTGAACTCCTGACCTCAGATGATCCACCCGCCTCAGCCTCCCAAAGTGCTGGGATTACAGGCCTGGCCAGTATTTATCTCTTTTTTTCCCTTCTCAGCTAAGTCTCTTGAAAGGTGGTCGAGAACTTTGTTTTACTTCTTCTGCTAATCATGCTCCAACATCCATCACCCCATCAAAATGGGTCTTTCTTTGGCCATTCATCAAAGGATCATTGAGTCGCTATTAGATGCTGGGCACTTACGTGGGCACTGAAGATTCATTGTTAAACAAGACTGATGGTGGGTCTGTTCCTCAAGGAGTTGATTTAAGAGGTAGGATGAGCAATTTTCTCAAAAAGTGCGCAGTATTATCTCAGGCACTCCCATTCCCCCGTGGAACCTTGTCTGGCTGTTGGAGGATGCTAGGTGAGCCACAAAGGATGAAGAAGAGCATGCCAGGGTGGTGGGTAGCAGTGCCAGTGGATGGGTAGGTGGGGGGTAAACAGTGTTTTGACCAGAAGGGTTGAGGTATCTGAAAAAGCTCACAGGACGTTGAGAACTGGGAAGAATGGCTTTGGACTTCATTCTGAAGATAGCAGGACCCCTCAGGATGGTTTTAAGCAGAGAGGGTCATCACTTTAGCTGTGATTCAGAAGGATCACTGGGATTGTGGAAAAGGTTCACAGGGACTGATGGAGAAGGTAGAGGGTCTCAAACTTCGTCAAGTCCTCCAGAGCTGCTTGAAACAGTTTTCCAGGCCCCATCTCCTGAGATTCTTTCTTTTTTAATTTTCTTTTGAGATGGAGTTTTGCTTTGTCACCCAGGCTGGAGTGCAATAGAGTGATCTCCTCTCACCACAACCTCTGCCTTCTGGGTTCAAGTGATTCTTCTGCCTCAGCCTCCAGAGTAATTGGGATTACAGGCACCCACCACCACGCCCGGCACATCTCCTGAGATTCTAATTCAGACTGTGCTCCTGCATTTGCAAGAAATTCACAGGTGACGTGGATGTTGCTTGTCTTGGAATGATGCTTTGGGAACTCTTGGAGAAGGTAGGGCAGGGTGGTGGGAGAATAAAAAGGTAGGTGTTTCTGGAGATGGATTGAAGGAAGGGAATGAAAGAGAGGATGCCAGGTGGATGGGGCTGTCATCCCACTTAGAAGTGATGTAGCCAAGGAGCTGCCTTCATGTGGTTAAATCCGACGGATCTTCCTCTGATATCTTGCTGTGCTTCTTGCTGTCTTTGACACACCAGGGCTTCTTCCTTAATGGTGGTTACACCCTTTTCTCCAAGCTTCTCTTCATCTCTCTGAGGTTATCTTTTCCTTTGGCTCCTCTTCCAGCATTTCCTGGGCCCTTTCCTGGATTCCATTTTCTCTGGGGAGAGAAGGAATGTCTTTAGCAGCTCCTGTAGCTTGAACCCTCTCTTGCTACATAGTAAGCTCTAAAGTGTTTGTGAAATAGAGCCAAATTGCCTGTTTTTAGCCCAGCGCGGTGGCTCACATCTGTAATCCCAGCACTTTGGGAGGCAGAGACGGGTGGGTCACCTGAGGGAAGGAGTTCGAGACCAGCCTGACCGATGTGGTGAAAACCCGTCTCTACTGAAAGTACAAAATTAGCCAGGTGTGGTGGTGCATGACTGTAATCCCAGCTACTTGAAAGGCTGAGGCAGGAGACTTGTTTGAACCCTGGAAGCGAAGATTACAGTGAGCTGAGATCATGGCATTGCATTCCAGCCTGGGCAACAAGAGCAAAACTCCATCTCAAAAAAATATTTGCCTGTTTTTTTTTTGTTCTCCACTAATCCATACCCCTCAGTGCCAGGACGTTATTCATCCCATTTATCCTGGTATCTCTTCCCACCTCTACCGTGGCATTGGTAAACAGTGTGCTCAGATGTTTGTGAACGAATACATAATTTCTGCTGTCACCATTTTGCCAGCTTCATGAATGCAGGCAAGTTACTTAATCCCTCAAAGTTTCAGTCTTCTCATCTGGGCAGTGGGCATTGGAGATAGAGCTTACTTCCTAACTGCTGCTTTGGGGATGAAGTAAGATAATACATGTAAAAATGTTGGCCAGGCACGATGGCTCACACTTGTAATCCCAGCACTTTGGGAGGCTGAGGTGGGCGGATCACCTGAGATCGGGAGTTCGAGACCAGCCTGACCAACATGGAGAAACTGAAAAACACAAAATTAGCTGGGCGTGGCACATGCCTGTAATCCCAGCTACTCGGGAGGCTGAGGCAAGAATGAGGCAGGAGAATTGCTTGAACAGAGGAGGTGGAGATTGTGGTGAGCTGAGATTGCACCATTGCACTCCAGCCTGGGTAACAAGAGTGAAACTCCATCTCAAAAAAAAAAAAAGTTCAGCACACAGTAAACATTTAACTACTATTACTGTGTTTTTTTTTTTCTTTTTTCTGTTGTTGTTGGTTTGTTTTTGAAACAAAGTCTCATTCTGTCCCCCAGGTTGGAGTAAGGTGGTGGTGCAATCTTGGCTCACTCCAGCGTCAGCCTCCCGGGTTCAACAGAGTCTCCTGCCTTAGCCTCCCAAGTAGCTGGGACTACAGGCATGTGCCACCACGCCCAGGCAATTTTTTGCATTTTTAGTAGAGACCGGGTTTTACTTTGTTAGGCTCCTGACCTGGTGGTCCACCCGCCTCAGCCTCCCAAAGTGCTGGGATGACAGGAATGAGCCACCGCGCTCGGCCATATTACTGTTGTGTTGTTGTTGGTCCTTGTGTAATTTAGAGACAGCCATTTAACTTGTCTAAACCTCAGTATTGTCACATTCAACAACTGTCACATTCTTCCAGCTGGCTGTTGTTGGGTCTGGTGAGATGGAGAGTCTGGAAGAGTGGACATATGTAATAAAAGTTCATTCTCTCTCCCGGAGCTCTCTCCTTTCCCACCCCAGTAGACCTCAGACTGCGCTGGAGTGTTTTATCCCTCAATGCGCTGATACGGATGACAATGGAAAGAAAGTGTTGGGGAGGGGGCTGAGCTCCCAGGCATTGTTTGAAAACAAAGAACATTCCTTTCAACCTCAGAAGATCTACATTCCATTAACAGTTGTTTCCCTCAACTCTGTCTTCCGAAAGAGCTTAGTGAAGGCTAATAATGAATGAAATAAAATTAAACACGAAATCAACTTAGAGTCATTTACAGTCATCTCAAACCAGTTTGACAAAGCCAGGATTCCTGGGTGTTTTCCTCTAAATGTATAGTTAGTCTAAGTTCTCTCTGAAGGAGGTAGAACAAAGAAAAATTATTGCTAAGGCTTTGGAGGTAGGTAGTAGAGTCTTTTTATTTATTTATTTAATTTATTTATTTGTTTTTTGTTTTTTTGTTTTGAGACGGAATTTCGCCCTTGTTACCCAGGCTGGAGTGCAATGGCACGATCTCGGCTCACCGCAACCTCCGCCTCCTGGGTTCAAGCAATTCTCCTGCCTCAGCCTTCTGAGTAGCTGGGACTGCAGGCGCGCACCACCATGCCCAGTTAATTTTTGTATTTTTAGTAGAGATGGTGTTTAACCTTGTTGACCAGGATGGTCTCTTGACCTCGTGCTCCACCCGCCTCGGCCTCCCAAAGTGCTGGGATTATAGGCGTGAGTTTTTTATTTCTTAAAATGAGTCCCTGTTCGCATCCTGCGGGCTTTGTTTTTGCTCTTCTTCTTTATTATTGTTATTATTATTATTTACTTATTTATTTTTGAGACAGAGTCTCACTCTGTTTCCCAGGCTGGAGTGCAATGGCACAATCTCTGCTCACTGCAGCCTCTGTGCTTCCCGGGGTCAAGCGATTATCCTGCCTCAGCCTCCTGAGTAGCTGGGACTACAGGTGTGCGCCACCACGCCTGGCTAATTTTCTTTTTGTATTTTTAGTAGAGATCGGGTTTTACCATGTTAGCAGGGATGGTCTTGATCTCTTGACCTCCCCAAAGTGCTGGGATCACAGGTGTGACCATCGCGCCAGGCCACTCTTCTTCTCCTTTAATATAGGCCTAGAATGTTCTATCACCTCAAAGGAGGAGCCTTTGGTAAAGTCATCTAGCAGTACATTTAAAGGCAAGGGTGGAGAACATCCCAGCATTTTCTAGACTAGGGATTATTTATTGTTGGGAAAAAATGGTACAGGGGCCCCTAGCGTGTATACTAAAATATAATTATTGACTGAGCCAATTATAGTTATTGCAAACAAACCACAGAAAACCCCCTAATGCAACAAATTTTGTCTTCTTTCCCAAGCTTTGTGTGAGAATAATTTGTCTTCGAGACCAGCAGAGAACTCTTCACTTATGCATCTAAGCTGTGAGCTAAGTATTAAGCTGGGAGTGTGAAAACTTTGTTCATTTTCAAATTTGATGGATTGTTTTTATACTGTTGATCTCCTTTGTTGCTTCCAAATGGCAGCATAAAATAACACTTCCTTCCTCTTTATACATTCCATCCCTAAACAAAATTATTCCAGGAATCCCTGGGGAGAGTCATTAATTCCTGGATAGTGTCATGGGTAAAAGGCATCGTCAGAATTAGCGTATTCCTTCTTATATATTCCTGACCAAATTGCAGACTCCTCCTCTTCACCTCCGATTCTTGATTATTATCTACAAAAGAGATTGCACAATAGCAGAGACCCCTGGGACTCCCTGGATTGGCTCTGAGGGCCAATTTGTATTGTGGTCAAGATCAGCCTGACTCTTGGAAAGGAAGTTGGCATCTGTCCTGTTTTCAGAGCCATTCTCTGGCTCAGTAAAGGTAAGAGGTGGCCTAATAGGTACTTGGAATGGTTCCTTTCTATTCCCATAGCCAAGCTCCACATCCCTAAAGTTCTTTCCTGAGCATTTGGAACGGAGAGTTGTTTTCCTTGCTAGGAACACTCTCTCCTATTCTGAGGGCTTGCCTGGGCTTAGTGATTCAGACTAACACCTTCCCAGTTCCCAAGTGAGTCACCCCAGAGCTGCATTCCAGCCCTGGGCCGCAAAGGGGCAAAGACTGAACTGTTTAAGAGCGCCTCGCATTTGTAACACTTTGAACTACTCAACTTCTGTGGATTGCATTTCCCTTTGAATTTCGCCTATAGGTGTGCCAATTTGAAGCTGTAAGGGCAGTACTTAGGACTCAAAAGAAAGATCAAGAAAAGACATTAAGGTCTTGAATAGATTATTCTAGGAGTCAGAGCCCAAGACAGTAATTATTTCTTGATTTATGGGTGGTGGTCGATTGAAATCTCTAAGAGCAGGGAGCTGAAGACCTACTCTGAGACGGAGACAACGAGGTCATTAGATCAGCAATAGTAACGTTCATTTACCCGTATAATCAGCATCATTTCTGGTTTGGGCCATAGGTTTTCAGAGGCTTATAGTTAAAATGCATGTTCAAAAACACCTTTTCAAGACTCAGGATGAGCATGTGTCATGAGTGTGTGAAAGAAGATGGAAGCAAGGAGAGTCTGTAGTTTCTAAAATGATGGTTCCCATGACAAAGAATACATGTGTTTTGTGGTCTGAACTGGCTTCTTCTTAGGAGCCATCGTGAATCTGATTCAACAAATGGATAAAATAGGAGTCAAGGTGGTGACCTTCTCAATGTGGAAGGAAAAATCCAGCGATGAACAACAAAATAAAAAACAGCAAAAAAAGGGGGGAACTGATGCCTGATCAGGCTTAGATGTTGAGACTTAAAATACATAACCCACTGGACTGTAACTGTCCTCAAAGCAGCCATCGGATTCCTACCATCATTTGAGAGGTGGCTTGGAAAGGGTAGGAGTAAACAGCCTGAGTTTGGATCTCACTTCTACTCTTTCCTATCAGTGAATCTTGGGCATGTGGATGAGTCTTTCTGTGCCTCAGCTTCCCTCTCTATTTCTTTCTTTTTTTCTTTTTTTTTTTTTTTAATAAAAAGATGGGGTTTCACCATGATGGCCAGGCTGGTCTTGAACTCCTGACCTCAGGTGATCCACCCACCTCTGCCTCCCAAAGTGCTAGGATTACAGGCTCCCTCTCTATTTCTAATATGGGGGAAATCAACAGTATCTCCTTCATGGTGTTGATGTAGAGTTAGGAATAAAATGCTTCGGAGTGCTCGGCACACAAATAGAGCTTAGCATTGTTATGACTTGGGTCCAGCCATCAATCAGGCCCCAAACCTTCTCCATCTCAGCACTAATGACCCAGATGAACCAAGGCATGATAGTGAAGGGTTAAGTGTTTTGAACAGAATGGGACCTGGGTGCTGCTTTTTATGATCTGCGTGGCTAGAGACCTTACATAACCCCTTTGAGCTCTTCTATTTCCTTGTTTGTAAAATAGGGTTAATAGTTGCATTCCTCCCAGAGCTCCTCTGGGGCTTATGAGATAACCCACGGATGGGACTGGCGCCTGGTTGTGAAGGCAGCAGAGGTTGGTTCCTGCCCTTTCCCCATCAACTGTCTCACTGGGCAGAATTCCTGGGTCTGGATTGACCTGGGGGCTGGCACTGGTTAACTAAAGTTACAGGAGTTTCTTCTTCACCTTTCTCCCAACCCCCAGTCCTTATCCTTCTTTGTGTACACAACTGTTACCTTTCACCTCTTGTATCTCCTTTGCCTACCTCTAACCTTCTCACCAGCCTTCTGCCATTTCTTCTTTTAACTGTCAACTCTGGCTCTTATCCATAATCTCCAGGAAGCATCTTATAACCCCTGAGAACCTGAAGACCTTAAGGCCCCCAGACCCATTTCAACAGAGGAAAACTCTTGCCTTTCTCAAAACCACTTTCTTATGAGGGGTAATTGATGAAAACAAACAGGGGAGGTGGTGACGTGGGGAGGAGGGAAGAAAAACAAAACATTCACAACTTAAGATTTGGCTCAATGATATATTTGCCAGTTATTTTATTTTTTCTAAAAACAATAGAAAAAAAAATCAACTTTAAAAAGCAAAATGTACTTAAATAAAAACAATTCAGGATTATAGTACCTATAATGCTAGGTACTATACACTAGGATTGAAGTTCTGTGTAACTGCTATAAACGTTTTATTAAAGTTATTTACATTTAACGGCAATATTTACAGAGAAAAGTTGTGTAAATCTTAAAATTTTTTAAAAACAATTCTTAAATACAAATCTGTTAAAGAAAAAAAAAAAGATGGTAAGCATAAAAAAGTTCTTTTATGCCTGAAGTCCAATTTGAGGCAGTTTACATTATGGCTAAATCTTTCAGTCTCAAGACTCAGCCAAGGTTGTGAGGTTGCATTTGATCATGCGTTGCAAACAAGTTCATAGGTAATGAATGTTGACGGTTCTGTGTGACGGAATCTTTTTCCTTACTTTTCCTTATGCACAAGAGTTCCGCAGCTGTTCAAGTTTGTGTTTCAACTGTTCTCGTCGCTTCCGCAACAAGTCCTTTTCAGAAATGAGCTTTTGCTCCTCTGCTTGGACGGACAGGATGTATGTTGTGGCTTTCTTAAGAATAACTACCTTGGGGGCCTTTTCATTGTTTTCCAGCTCTGGGATTTGGTCACGCAGGGCAAAGAAGCTCCGTTTGAGCTCGTTCCTCCTCTGGCGTTCCAGGACGTTGTGCGTTCGCCTCTTGTCATTCTCTTCGGTGTCCGAGGACCTGGGGCTGGTGCATTTTCGGTTGTTGCTGATCTGCCTCAGGACTCTGACACTGTCCAACTTGACCCTCTTGGCAGCTGGGTAGTCCTTCCGCGTGGAGGGAGGGGCTGCGTAATTGTGCTGATGTGTGGAGACGTGGCACCTCTTGAGGACCAGTGGGCTGTGAGGAGGTTTGCTGTGGCCTCCAGAAGAGGGTGATCCTGACTCTGACCTTTTGCCAGGAGGCTGCCTCTTTTCCACAGAAACGACATCGATTTCTTCATCCTCTTGTTCCTCCTCTTTAAGAAAGGAAATAGAAATCACTCGGTTAGCGATGTTTCATTAAAATGATCAATTACCCGATGTAATGCTGTAGAAATATAAGGCATTAATATGTTAGAAAGGTCTTTGGACAAAATGATCTCCCCAAAGAACCAATCTAGCCAGCCACCCTACCTCCTCTCACCACGAAGGCAGGACAGCTGGGTGATGGCACAGACAAGAAAACTACCATTTCCCAGGATACCACATTGATGCCAGTTCTTACCTAAGACTTAATGAGGCTTTGGACACACCCAAAGCAAAGCTCATTCCCAAGCACCTCCTATTTTTAAGGGACTTTACCAAGAACCCTTCAGGTGTTGCAAATGAGAGCTGCAAATTGCTTGGTATCACTTTAGCAACTCCCTATTTTACTGGAAGTGAAAAAGAAAAAACAATTGTAGTTTTGCCAATAGTCCAAGAGGATGGGGTAAGAAAAAAAAAAGGTCCTTGCAACTCAAGGATTTGAACACAACTCAGTGTTCAAAATAGGCTGAGAAGATCCCAGCTCCTCAGCCTCACTCTTGAGGCAGCTGACTGGCTCCTGCATCAGGGAGGCCCTGCTTGGCCTCTAACCACAGCCCCCATTTTTGTAGATAGTTCATTAAATCCCAACCACTTCTTGGAAGTTAAGAGAGAAGCAATTCATTCATCTCTCAGAGATCAATCCTCTCTTATCCCCATTCCCCCCCATCTACCCACCCCGGGGCAATTAAAATGCTTAAGGGAGGTGAGAAGTGGATTGAGTTGTGAAATAAGCCAGGTTTAAAAACCTAAATGAAATTCCTGAGAGGTGGGAGAGAAAGGGGGAAGGGGGCTGGAAACAAGGGCGGTCTAAGGTGAAGGGATGGGAGGAAACGCTAAGGCCCAGGGTTTCAGAGGTGCTGAGTTCCCAAATCTGTCCAGATCTGCTCTCCCTCCTTCCTACTAAGAGAAAGGCAGGGTCGACTGAAGTGGCCCGTTGAATAAAATGCCAATGAAAATGGGAGAGCTATCCAGCCGCCCCGCTTTGGACAGGCCTGGACGGGCTCCGCTTACCAGAGTCGCTGCTGGTAGTGGGCGGTGTCTCTTCATGGAGCACCAGGGGCTCGGGGCTGGCCCGCGGGGAGGACTCCGTCGAGGAGAGCAGAGAGTCCGAGGACGTGGAGAAGGCGCTGGAGTCTGGCGAGGCGCAGGGCTTGGGCGAGCTGCTGTCATTGAGCGGGTACGGGAATACCACCGAGGGGTCGATGCACTCCGAGGCGGCGGCGCTCAGATCCTGCAGGTACAAGCTGGAGGTGGAGCAGACGCTGTGCCCGCGGGCGGGGTTCGGGCTGCTGCTGTCTTTGCGCGCAGCCTGGTAGGAGGCCAGCTTCTCTGAGACGAGCTTGGCGGCGGCCGAAAAGCCGCTCCACATACAGTCCTGGATGATGATGTTTTTGATGAAGGTCTCGTCGTCCGGGTCGCAGATGAAGCTCTGGTTCACCATGTCTCCTCCCAGCAGCTCAGTCACCATCTCCAGCTGGTCGGCAGTGGAGAAGCTCCCGCCACCGCCGTCGTTGTCTCCACGAGGGGAGAAGGGCGTGACTGAAACGCAGGAGGTCGAGCAGAGCCCCGAGCGGCGGCTCGGGGACAGAGGCGGGGTGGGCAGCAGCTCGAATTTCTTCCAGATATCCTCGCTGGGCGCTGGCGGCTGCAGCTCGCTCTGCTGCTGCTGCTGGTAGAAGTTCTCTTCCTCGTCGCAGTAGAAATACGGCTGCACCGAGTCGTAGTCGAGGTCATAGTTCCTGTTGCTGAAGCTGACGTTGAGGGGCATCGTCGCGGGAGCCTGCAGGAGGGGGCACACAAAGAGGGAGGCAGTCTTGAGTGAAAGGGGTCTTGGTGCAGAAACCTGGCGCAGCGCGCAGGGCGGACCACAGCCCCGGACCACTCCCCTTCCCGTGCTATCCCCTAAAGCGACTGGGTGGTCTCGGTGGGGCAAAAAAGGGGGGGAGGGCACCCTTTCACCCCCTTTGGGCAGCTCCCTACTATCTCAGACATGCACTTTGTGAACCAGCAGCTTGGTGCCCACCAAGTCCCAGGCCCGGGAGACCGGAGCGCGAAGCCCCGGAGGCGGCCCCGCAGCGGCGGAGGAATCGAAATCCGCCTTGGTCACCCCCTAAGAGGCCGCGGGAGGCGGCGGTGAGGATTTGCCAAAACCCAAGGCGCAAAGTTTTGCGCCACCTGAAGGAGAAGGCGAGAGGCGCCTGGGCGCTAGCGGAGGCGCGCACCCCGCTCCCGCGCCCGGGCCCCTCTGCCGCGGCTGTTCCCACTCGCGCCCTCTCTGCGCTCCTACCCCCGCCGGCGCCGCAGCCCCTCCCAACCTTCCCTCTCCACCGCTCCCGTCCCCACCCCCAATGCGTCCCCCTTCTTCGTTTGCCGGCTTTTCTTCTGTTCTCTCCCCGGCTGGAGTGGCGAGCTCAGCCGCGGGCTTTAACACCCCTCCATAAATACAAGGGGGCTGTCAAATGATAACAGGGGCACCTCCCTGCCACTCAATACGGCGACGCAACTGCGCCAGAGAGCCCGCTGCGATACTTCGCCCTGAGCCACCCGCCAAGGGTAGCAGCTGTTCTGGAACAGCCCCGACCCTCGCTCCTCGCCGTCACTCCGCATCTCAGGGGCGCGAGGACATCCGAGGGCGGCCGCGGCAGGGGAGTCAGGGCTGCGTTCGGAGATTCGCCCTGGTTTTTCCAAGTCAAGGATTCCAGGAGAATCGGACACATCCCCGTCTCCCTTTCCCTCTGCCTGCGCCTCCCCAACACCACGTCCTAACACCTCTGGAGACCCAGGTTTTAAATTGTATGATTGCTTTTTAAAAAGCCCAAATGCCAACTTCTTAAAAGGATCAGGGCGAGTTGGAATCGCCGCGGGGACGGGCGGGCGGGCGGTACGCGCCGCAGTGTCTGTCTCCGGCTGTCAGAAATGCGGTGAGTCGAAATTTAAATGCCCTCCTGGAGACGGGGAAGAGTCAGCGGCCGCGGAGCTCTCGGGCTCACACAGGCGATATGTGGTCCCTACTCCAAGGAGCTCAGGATGCAAGAGGTTTACTGCCCACCGCAAAGCAACCCCCCAGTCCCCCCAAAACCCAAACAGCAATTAACACAATAAAGCAGGAGTGTCCGACCGGCCGGGAGTCAGCGTTAATATATTCCTAAGGCAGAAATCTCAAAAGGCTAGTCTTAAGAACACATTCCCGTTTTCCCCCTGCAGTCTCCTCTCCCATCTTGACAACTCACTTTACCCCGATCCAGTTCTGGATCACACCCCACCCAACCCCAACCTACCACAACTACTCTGAGAAAAGTGTCAATAACGCAGGAATGGGAGAAAAGACAACCTATTTCGGCATTCGACTCATCTCAGCATTAAAGCGACAAAAAAATAAAAGACAAATGGACCCCGCTGCCTACCTCGTTTTCCACTGCCCGAAAAAAATCCAGCGTCCAAACTGCGGCAAGGAGACCTTTCAGAGGAGCGGGTCCCGACAGCGGCGGGGAGGTGTCCTCAAATGGGGAGAATAGCCTCCCCGCGTCGGGAGAGTCGCGTCCTTGCTAGGGTGTTGTAAGTTCCAGTGCAAAGTGCCCGCCCGCTGCTAAGGGCAAAGTTTCGTGGATGCGGCGAGGGTTGTGGGCTGCTGGCTGCGGGGGTCAGCGGGAGGGCTGGACCGGAGGCGAAGCCCCCTTTTCACTTCGGATCTCCCTTCCCAGGACGCCCGGAGCGCAGCTCGGCTCGCCCGGCTCTTCCACCCTCGCCTGCCCGCCCGCTCGCTCCCTCTGCCTCTCGCTGAAATTACTACAGCGAGTTAGATAAAGCCCCGAAAACCGGCTTTTATACTCAGCGCGTCCCCTCCCTCCGTTCTTTTTCCCGCCAAGCCTCTGAGAAGCCCTGCCCTTCTCCAGGCAGGAGGGGAGCCCGGGACTGCCGGGGCCCGGCGGTGACGGCGGCGGCGAGCAGCAAAGCTCGGGGGTCCTCGGCCGCGCAGACCCTCGCACTATAAAGGGCGGGTTGGTGGGCGGGGATTCGCGAGAGAGTATCTTTTTTCTTTTCCCCCACGCCCTCTGCTTTGGGAACCCGGGAGGGGCGCTTCTGGGGAGGGTGGTGGGGAGGCGGGTGGGGGAGGAGATTCAGCCCGGCTGCCGAACACTCTAGTTCTCGGATGTAAACAGAGTAAGAGAGTCTCATGAATTAACTGCGCTCTCCTACCATTTTCTTTTGCTCGGGCTCAAACCCTCTCTTTCTCTCCTGCTCCTCTTTAGCAGCACCATTTGACAGACCGCATCCTTGTCCTGTGAGTTCAAATAATCGCAGGCGGAACAGCTGCCCTCCACACCGCGAATACACTGCGCGCCCACCGCCACGACACGCGCGTACCAGGCGGCAGGGCGCCTCCCTAAGGCTGGGGCAAGGGCCGCGCTTGGATCAGGAGTCCCAGGGAGAGTGGAGGAAACAAGGGCATTAATGGGCCCGCGTTCAGAGCGTGGGGTGTTAGTGTAGATAAGGAGAAATGATAGAGGCAGAAGGAGGAACATGATGCCGAGAATGATTAAAATAACTCAGCAACGCATTGCCACGTATACTTGGAGGGCGCGTTATGAATAAACTCCCATTGCATTTGTTGGGGGGTGTCATGCATTATGCATTATGTATGCACAGCTATCTGGATTGGATACCTTCCACTCAGACTGAGTCCCCCAATTTGCTGCCAAAGCAGCAGAGACCGCCCCTCCCGCCCCACCCGCGCAGGCCTCCGTGGGGCCCCGTGCGGGAGGCGTCTGTTCCTCCTGGACGCGCTAAGCCCTGAGATGTTTCTGCCTGTTTCCGAGCTGGAGTAGGGCGGGAGGGAGGTTGCCTGCTCTCTGCCAGTCAGTACCCTACCATCCCACCCCCGCGCCTCTCACACGGAGTTCCCAATTTCGCAGCCAGGTTTCAGAAGAGACAAATCCTCTTTGCGCCCTGTGGCGCCGGTTTGCACCAGTCTCGGGCTCCCGGGTTTGGGAGAAATCAAAGGCGCTAGACTGGAGAAAATGGGGCGGGGGCGCAGGGGGGACCCGAACCGCGGGACCGGACTTCCTAAAAGAGGGAAGTGGAGAGCTTGTCGACTGAGACGGGGGAGTCAGCAGAGACCCTTGCGAAAAAAAAAAAAAAAAAACCGTTAACTCCTTCCTCCCCGCACAAACCGGACATTAAATTCTTTTCCAGGTCTTCTTTCCCTTTTTATTATTATAAGCCAGTTCATGCACGAAAAAATGCATCGATTCTGATCAAAGAAGAGGAGAGTAGTATTACTTCCGTGCCTTTTTGAGGGAGGCGGGGTCTTGAGCTAATTAAAATTTGGCTGCCTTTCAGGCATTAATTTCCTAGTTCACTGACTCCAATTTTTTTTTCCTGAATACTAGTGAAAGTGTATTATATGTAACCCGCAAACATGTATTCACATTTCATTCACACTTCGACTTAGCTAGTTGCCCAACCCGGCACATGATTTGTTTGCTCCCTGAAATGATCTATATTTAACACATCACGCATATTCCTTCGGGATTTTTTTATTTTGTGCTATTCCACGGTATGAAAAACAGAAGACATTCTTCTCATCCTTGATAAACTTTTCTCTCACTCCACTGCCTACAAAACAGAAAACTATTCGGGGTGAGCGTAGCCTGAACACTATTCAAGATGGGTTATTACCCACTGAGTTTGCAGCTCGGCGTTCAATTGTTAAGTGAATGTAGTAACTTCCCCCAAATCAGACGCACAGCACAATTCAGCTTTAAGGATTGCAAATTACTCCTGCCTCTAGGCCTTTGCCGCAAACTTGGGGAACAACCAATCGCTAGGCTGGATTTTGCTGCAAAGCGTCTCCCCTCACCCCCGCCCCCCCCGCCCCCCCCCCCCCCGCCCGCCTCGCTCCCTCTTCGGGCTGCACCCGCGTTCGGGTTTGCGAAAGTAAAGTAAGTGTGCCCTCTACTGGCAGGAAAGATCACCGCGCCTGGATGTCAACGAGGGCGGAGGTCAGGTGGGGGCAGGGGCGTCCGAAGTGCAAGGTTTCCAGCGGGGGAAGGACAGGCGGTTCCTTAAGGTAAGTTTCCAGCCACCTCCTTGTTATTCTTTCAGGTTAGCTGCAGAAGGGCCGAAGAAAGAGGAGTTACTGGAGGAAAAAGTGGTTCAGAGCTGACTATTCAACCACATAAGAGATGGTGAAAATTAACCCAACACTACTTAATGGAGAACCGGTTATGGCAAACCTGAAATAATTCACAAGTACATACACTAAAACACATTTTTCAACAAACCCAAACAAGCTTTAGCCCCCACATCTTAGAAGCTCATCTTTTTTTTTTTAATGGATTCTCACTGTGTTGCTAAGACTGGAGTGCAGTGGCTCGTTCTCTGCTCACTGCAGCCTCCACCTCCCAGGTTCAAGCGATTCTTCTGCCTCAGCCTCTAAAGTAGCTGGGATTACAGGCACTCACCACTACATCCCATTAATTTTTTGCATTTTTAGTAGAGATGGGGTTTTACCATGTTGGCCAGGCTGCTCTCCAACTCCTGACCTCATGATTTGCCCTCCTTGGCCTCTCGAAGTGCTGAGATTACAGACATAAGCCACTGCACCCAGCCTTCGTCATCTTTTTTGACCACCAAATGTGAAAGCAAGACACTGGGATTACTGGGGAAAGGGGGAACACAGTAGAAGGTGATGGGTATTTGGTTTGTCCTATTATTATTCTTAATTATTTATTGTTATTTTTGAGACAGGGTCTCCTTCTGTCACTCAGGCTGGAGTGCCCTGGCATAATCATAGCTCACTGCAACCTCAAACTTCCAAGCTCAAAGCTACCCTTCCACCTCAGCCTGATATCCCAGCCCAGTAGCTGGGACTGCAGTGCGCCACCACACGCGGTTAATTTTTTAACTTTTTGTAGAGAGGCAGTATGGCCACGTTGCCTGGGCTGGTCTCGAACTCCTGGGTCAAAGTGATCCTTCAGCCTCTGCTTCTGAAAGTGCTGGGAATACAAGTGCGAGTCACCACTCCACGTCTTGGCTTATTATTTTTAAAATATTGGGCTGGTGAATTTTATTAGCAAGAAGGGGTATTTAAGATCTCACAGAAAAAAAGCGTGAAGGAATAGAAGCATTTTTTTTTTCTTTGTTTTTGAGATGGAGTTTCGCTGTTGTTACCCAGACTGGAGTGCAATGGCACTATCTCGGCTCACCGCAACCTCTGCCTCCCGAGTTCAAGCAATTCTCCTGCCTCAGCCTCCTGAGTAGCTGGGACTACAGGCAGGCACCACCATGCCCAGCTAATTTTTATATTTTTAGTAGAGATGGGGTTTCACCTTGTTGACCAGGATGGTTTTGATCTCTTGACCTCGTAATCCACCCACCTCGGCCTCCCAAAGTGCTGGGATTATAGGCGTGAGCCACTGCGCCCAGCCTGGAATAGGAGCATTTTATATTTATTTATTTATTTTTGAGATGGAGTCTTGCTCTGTCACCCAGGCTGGAGTGCAGTGGCACAGTCTCGGCTCACTGCAACCTCTGTCTCCTGGGTTCAAACAATTCTCAGCCTCAGCCTCCTGAGGAGCTGGGATTACAGGCGCTTACCGCCACTCCTGGCTAATTTTTGTGTTTTTAGTAGAGATGGGGTTTCACCATATTGGCCAGGCTGGTCTTGAACACTTGACCTTGTGATCCGCCCACCTCAGCCTCCCAAAGTGTTGGGATTATAGGCGTGAGCCACTGTGCCCAGCACGCATTTTATTAAAAGTCTTTCATTTTTTTGAGACAGAGTCTCACTTTGTCACCAGGCTGGAGTGCAGTGGTACAATCTAGGCTCACTGAAACCTCTGACTCCCTGGTTCAAGGGATTCTCCTCCCTCAGCCTCCAGAGAAGCTGGGATTACAGGTAGGTACCACCATGCCCATCTAATGTTTGTATTTTTAGTAAAGACAGGGTTTCACCATATTGGCCAGGATGGTCTTGATCTCCTGACCTCGTGATCTGCCCGCCTTGGTTTCCCAAAGTGCTGGGATTACAGGCATGAGCCACTGTGCCCGGCAAAAGTTTTAACTCTAAAATGAGTACGCAATAAGGTTGAAGTGAATGTGAAAATTTACCTGGCATGTGTCTGGTCAAGTAGATTTTTACTGGGCAAAGGATGCCTAAAGGTGTCTGATTACTTAGATGCCCTCAGGACTTCTGGCAGTGGAGGGTCCTTCCTGGAAGAGCCTTGTAGGGTGATTTCCAAGGAATCTGGCACTTTTGGCATTACTCTAACTGAAGCTAAATGAGTGCTTTCCACAAGGGCACGCACGCCCCCCGCCCAAAAGAAAAACCCTCAACAACAAACAAACAACAATCACAAAACCAGAAGTAGGTCTGACTTGGCCTCATAGGGTAGTAGTTGTTGTTGTTGTTGTTATTGTTGATTTTCTGGGAATTGTTTTTGCTTGTTGCCCAGGCTGGAGGGCAATGGCGCAATCTCAGCTCATCGCAACCTCCGCCTCCTGGGTTCAAGCGATTCTCCTACCTCAGCCTCCCTAGTAGCTGGGATTACTGGCATGCGCCACCATGCCAGGCTCATTTTGTATTTTTAGTAGAGACAGGGTTTCTCCATGTTGGTCAGGCTGGTCTCCAACTACTGACCTGAGATGATCTGCCCACCTCAGCCTTCCAAAGTGTTGAGATTACAGGTGTGAGCCACTGCACCTGGTGGTAGTTTTTGAAAGTTGCTAAAGTTGACAGATATACCAGATCTTCAGATCTGACTCTCAAATTATACCAGTCCAGTGTAGGGCATGTGAGCCCCAGGCAGATACAAATGCCGGTGGGTTTAGGACTGAACCTCACTCTCCCCCAGGCTGGTGACATCACCCAAGGCGTTACCTCAAGTAACGGCGCCGTCTCTATTTTTACATGAGAGAAATCAGTCAGATCTTAGCCAGGTTAAAGGACATAACTGCTTTTTTTTTTTTCCTTTGGTACTTTTTGAGACATACTTGACCTAGAGTAGACACTTGCTGGATTGAGAAATGGCTGAGATTACTAGTATCATATATGATTACCAAAGTGATACATGTTTATTGGAAAAAACCTTTAAGAAATAGAAAAGGAAAGGGCTGTGTGTGGTGGCTTATGCTTGTAGTTCCAGCACTTTAGGAGGCTCAGGTGGGAGGATCGTTTGAGGCCAGAAGTTCAACAACAGCCTGGGCAATGTGGTGACATGTCATCTCTTAAAAAAAAAAAAAAAAAAAAAAGAAATGAGAGTTTCTTCTTTCCTTATTTTTTAAAGACAGGGTCTCACCCTGTAGCCCAGGCTGAACGCAGTGGAACAGTCTGCAGGTCACTGCAGCCTTGACCTCCCTGGGCTCAGGTTATTTTCCTATTCGAGGCTCCCGAGTAGCTGGGTCTACAGGCACACATCTCACATTTGGATAAAGTTTGTGTTTTTTTGTAGAGATGGGGATCTCACTGTGTTGCCTAGGCTGGTCTCAGACTCTTGGACTCAAACAATTCTCCTGCCTCAGCCTAAGTGATTTCCCTGCCTCAGCCTTCCAAAGTTCTGGGATTTCAAAGGCATGAGCCACCACACCTAGCCTCTTCTCTTCCTTCTTCTTCTTTTTTTTTTTTTGTAAATAGAGATACATTTTTGGTAGAGGTCTCACTGTGTTGCCCACGATGGTCTTCAACTCCTGGCCTCGAGCGATCCTCCTGCCTCAGCCTCCTGAATAGATGGAGTTATAGCATGAACCATGACACCAGGCCCAAAAGTGTTTCTTAATCCTGACCAGTCAGAGGTAGTTGATGAAGTTTATTTTTTAAGGAGACGTTTTAGGGACACCCTTAGTCACTCACCTCCAATTTATTTTTGGAAGACCATGGAGGGTGTCTTCTGACTGATGCCCCTTGCTTGTTGCTCTAGCGGCACTCTTTTGTGTTGGCTCCCCCTCTTATTTGGAGCTGCTGCTGTGAGTGGGTTGGGCTTCTAAGAAAAAGCAGGTCAGGCCGGGTGTGGTGGCTCATGCCTATAATCCAAGCACTTTGGAGGCCAAGGTGGGCTGATCACCTGAGGTCAGGAGTTCAAGACCAGCCTGACCAACATAGTGAAAACCCTTCTTTAAAAAAGAAAGAAAGAAAGAAAGAAAGAAAGAAACAAACAAACAAACAAACAGCAGGTCTCTTAGAGGGCTGGGGTTGAGACTCCAGGTCAATAGTCTGATAAGGCAGCCTCATGGAGGAGAGTAGTGTGTCGCTAAAGGAAATATTTTTTCCCATCAGATGGTACAAATAAGACTCATTCATTCTCGGCCTGCAATGCCAACACTTTGGGAGGCAGAGGTGGGTGGATCACCAGGTCAGGAGATTCAGACCAGCCTGACCAACATGGCAAAACCCCGTCTCTACTAAAAATACAAAAATTAGCCAGGTGTGGTGGCACGTGCCTGTAATCCCAGCTACTCAGGGTGACAGAGCGAGAGTCAGTCCAAAAAAAGGAATCATTCATTCTCACAATGACGTAGTCTCACAGTAGTAGTCATGCCATTTTTATACTTAGGAAAAAAGAAAAAAGTGCAGAAAGAATGAGCAATTTGATCAAACTTTCTCCTTTCTTCCCAGAGACACAAAAGGGGAGATTCAGAATGTGAGACTTGTATCAAATCACACCGGTTTCCCCCACCCAACACCTTCTTTGAATATCTCTTTCTCCACCTCTCAAAAATCTTCCACTGAGTTGCTCCTCTGGCGATAAGAGCAGTTAATAATATGGAAAGAAACTGGACATGGTGATGAAAAAGCTAGCAAACTTGGGGGTGACACTGGAGCCCCTCAGGGTGGCTGAGTTGTTATTTTTAAGATTCCTTCAAGTCATGTGCGGCCTGTGAAGAGGTGAAGTGAGGGAAGAGAATGATAAATACCTATCTCCAGTGGAAAGATCGCTTTGAAAGAAAGGCTGTTAGATTAAAAACCAAGCTAGCCAGGGAATGTTAAAGGAAGAGAAGGCCTCGAAAGCATTTTAATGCCAACCATGTGTTCCAATGAGCAGAACACAGGACAGCCCTTCAGCAGATGAGAAAATGAAATTCGGCATCACTGATTCACAGGAATGATAACAAACACGGTGGTGAAGAAAATCTGCGTATTTTAAAGAATGCAGGTTTTTTTGGTTAGTGGCCTTTCTCCTCCTGGCTTCTAGTATACAACATTCATTAAAGCAGCTGAGCAAAAATAAGAGTAGATGTTTTTAAGGCAAGGCCTGAAAGCTTACCTATCCTGTGTTACATTGAGTTCCTGAGGTTTCCTTATTCACGTCTTCTAGACCTCAGATCCTAGAAGGTCTCAGGATGGACCTAGTAAACTCTGGTCACATCTCCAGGGTGGCCTTATTTTATTTTATTTTTTCTTTGCTGCAATCCTGCCTTACTTTGTAGCTACTAGGGTGGACAAATGGTTCCTTTACCGAACCTCTTCAAAGGCTTGGTTTATTGTTCTGTAAGCACCAAACCCAAGCCAGTCTCAAAAGCTTCCACACTTTGGCTCACTGGCCTGTCTTTGCTACGGTCCTTTTGGTTGACATGTGTCCCCACAATGGACCCTTACGGGGTTGGACATACGGGTTACTGCAAAGGAAACCTTTGGAGAGAAACGTTTACTTTTTACAGTTTGATCTTCATAGGAAGCCAGTAGAATAGGAACCTGTTTTTTCAGGGACCTGCAGCGATCCCAAACTATGGGTTCTGACTTACTTTCCTTTTTTCTTTTTTTTGAGTTGGAGTTTCGCTCTTGTGACCCAGGCTGGAATGCAACCCAGGCACGATCTCAGGTCACCGCAACCTCCGCCTCCTGGGTTCAGGCAATTCTCCTGCCTCAGCCTCCTGAGTAGCTGGGATTACAGGCATGCGCCACCATGCCCAGCTATTTTTTTTGTATTTTTAGTAGAGACAGGGTTTCACCAAGTTGACCAGGATGGTCTCAATCTCTTGACCTCATGATCCACCCGCCTCGGCCTCCCAAAGTGCTGGGATTACAGGCTTGAGCCACCGCGCCCGGCCCCTGTCTTACTTTTCAAATCTATACTTTCCGAGAGTAGCTCACCCTTGGTTGCTTATTTCTTTCTTTCTTTCTTTAGAGACGGAGTCTCACTTAGTCGCCCAGGCTGGAGTGCTGTGGTGTGATATCAGCTCACTGCAACCCCCTCTTCCCAAGTTCAAGAGATTCTCCTGCCTCAGTCTCCTGAGTAGCTGGGACTGCAGGCATGCACCACCATGCCCGGCTAATTTGTGTGTGTGTGTGTGTGTGTGTATATATATATAATTGTTTTAAAAGTAGAGATGGGGTTTCACCATTTTGGTCAGGCTGGTCCCGAACTCCTGACCTCCTGATCTGCCCACCTTGGCCTCCCAAAGTTCTGGGATTGCAGGTGTGAGCCACCATGTCTGGTCCTTATTTTGTTATTGTTTGTTTCCTCAGTAACGTCTTTTACGTGGACTTCATATTATAGAAGGTGCTTTCTTGAAGGTATCTCGGGATCCCTTCCGCCAAAGCCATTGGCCTCATTCCCATTTCATTTTTGGACTTTGCTGCTTGCTGTCAGGCTTTTGGAAAGGATTATTCTTTTGATTTCCATAAATCACGGGCTCTCAACCAGAGGCAACTGGCAATGTCTGGAGACATTATGGGTTGTCACAAAGGGATGGGGCCTTACTACTTGGCGTTTTTAGTGGGTCGAGGTCAAGGACACTGCCAAATGTCCTGCATTGCACAGGACAGCGCCCAGAACAGAGTGGGGCTCAAATGTCAACAGTGCTGTGGTGGAGAATCCCTGGGTTCACGCCACACTCCCCTGATTAGATTCCCACATATTCAGCTTGTTCTTCTGCTTCCCTTATTGGCTCACTTTCCTTTTCACCCACTCCCTGTAGCTGTTAGAATCGTCTTGCAGTAGATTGCTAATAGCTCCTGGTCTCTCCCACTTCATTTAACCTTGCACGCTGATTACTTTTCCTTTTCATTTAAAATTCTTTAGTTGCCCCTCATGGCCCAAAATGAGGTTCTCCCCTTATGAGCTTGGAATTTCAAGCCCTCGTGCATCTGGCCTCCACCTTATCTTACCCTATTTCTCACCAACTCTGCACTTCAGAGAAACAGATCTATTTACAGTCACTCTGAGTGACACACAAGTTTCCACCTCAGCACTTTGGTTCAGGCAGTTCCCCAGACTTACTGTCTCTTCTCTTGTTGATTTATCTAAGAACTACCTTTCCTCCCAGACCAAGCTCAAGCCCCATTTTCTCTGTGGACACTTCCTTTTTCCATGATTATCTTACAGAATCATAAAAGTATGGAGCCAGAAGAAGTTCTGGAAAGCATCTAATTAAGCTGTTCTGAAACATAAACGTTTGTTCTCAGGGTGGAATCTGGGGTCTCCGGCTAAAATAGACTAACTGAGGCCTTTTCTAGCTATCAGAGAAAGGGCACCTTTTTCTCTTCTTCATGAGATTATAAATGTTCTGGGGGTGGGGGGAGACAAGGGGAGGGATAGTGTTAGGAGAAATACCTAAGGTACATGACGGGTTGATGGGTGCAGCAAACCACCATGGCACAAACCTGCACGTTCTGCACGTGTATCCCAGAATTTAAAGTACAATTTAGAAAAAAAAGAAAAAAATAAATAAAAAAATAGAATGTTACCAGCCCCTGAAAATAAATAAATACATAAAAGTCCCAAGGCCAGGAATCAAGTCTGGCCCATAGTGAATGCTCACCCAGTCCTTTTAGAGAGAATGAATGTATGCTCACTCTCCACTGGGTAAGAGAATTAAGTCAATGGGCAGACTTTCTTGGTAACTTTTTGGCTATACAAGAATCTAGAGTATAAGCAGAGGTTGCTCAATCAGCTTGGTTGGAGACCTACTCTTGCTAAATCTGTCAAGTCATATGACCTTTCTGAATTTCACTTTTCTCATCTGTAAAATGGGACTACTATAATTGTAGCATCTATCTTATTGAAGGTGTTCCAGGAATTAAATGAGATCATACACTTAACACGGAGCCTGCTGCCTGTCCCACACTCAGCAAATGTTAGCAATTGTTAATCGGAGTCCTCGCTTTAGCAGAAAATTATATATTGAGCTGTTTTAAGTTCAATGTATCAGTAGTTCATGGTGTTTCATAGTGAGTTCCATGAAATTGATGTCCTTTATCACTTCATCAAGCATGAAACACTGTGGACTAATACAAGCTTGTCAAGTTGAGGTTTAGAATCACAAAGAGATTATCTGATGTTTGGAGACTAATTCCAAACCCACCCCCTTCCTGTCTCCAACTCTTTCATGACTTACTTACTATTCCAAGTGTATGCCACTTTACAGATCACTGTATTCAGAAAAAGCAAAATTCTGGAAGTTCAGGGAGGCAGAATTAGGCATTGTTCGTAATTAATACGAATCAACACATTGTGTTAGGATTTCCCCCCTTTCATTGATTTCATACGTTGCACAGGAGCTGATCTCAGGGTGTGGTCCTGGAAGCCCAGGGCACAGGGTAGCACCTTTATTCCTGGCTAGACAAAACTTCTACTGCAATTTACAGCTTTTTTTTTTTTTTTTTCTTGGTGAGCTGGTCTAGACATTGAAAAAACTGTTTTCTTTCAAAGCATAAATTGCAGCTCAACACCCAGGTTTAAAAACTGTCTCTAACTTCTGATCCACATTTTCCACTAACACATCAAGGGTTGCCAACTCGGATGCTTACAGGGGGCTGACAGAGAATGTAAATGAGGAATACAATAGGGAGTGGTGGAGACTGTGGCTAACTGGAGAGCATCTGCCTCTGTAGATCTGGCGGCTCCTATTTGGAGCCTGCTCCGGTGGTTACTCTGAAATATGGGCCCATGGGTGGCAATGCTTCCAGTTTTTCAGGGAGGGTGGAAATCCATGTTTTAAAATGTTGACAACTTTTTATAAGAAGAAGATGGAGATTTCCAGCCAACAACACTGTGTTGGGAAAGCAATGATATGGAGAAGTAAAGCGTGTCTACGGGCAGCGTCGGCCCTCAGGCTGTCAGCCTGATGTCTCTGCTCGTACATCTTAGGAATCCAGTGCAAGCATCTTCCTCTAGAAACTTTTCCTGATCCTTTCCCCTTCCCTTGAGAGTTTTAACCACCCCCTCATTCTCTGTGTTAGAAAATACAAGTTTGGCTGGGCATGGTGGCTATTACCCGCAATCCCAGCACTTTGGGAGGCCGAGGCTAGCAGATTGCTTGTGCCCAGGAGTTTGAGACCAGCCTGAGCAACATATTGAGAACCCCATATCTACAAAAAAAAATTAAAAAAAAATTTAGCCGGGTGTGGTGCCGCATGTCTGTAATCCCAGCTACTTGGAAAGCTGAGGGGGGAGGGGAAGGATCGCTTGAGCCCAGGCTCTCGAGGCTGTGGTGAGCCAAGATCATGCCACTGCACTCCAGTCTGGGTGACAGAGTGAGATCCTGGCTCAAAAACAAGTGCAAACAAACACAAATTCAAGTTTTGGCCAGATGCAGTGGCTCACGCCTGTAATCCTATCACTTTGGGAGGCCAAGGCAGGCAGATCATCTGAGATCAGGAGTTCAAGACCAGCCTGGCCAACATGGCAAAACCCCATCTCTACTAAAATTGACAAAAATTAGCCAGGCATGGTGGTGCATGCCTGTGGTCCCAGGTACTCGGAGGCTGAGACAGGAGAATTGCTTGAACCTGGGACTCGGAGGTTGCCATGAGCCGAGATAGTACCACTGCACTCCAGCCCAGGTGAGAGAGAGAGAGAGAGAGACTCCATCTGAAAAAAAAATTCAACTTTTATAGCTTTTGTGCTTTTTAATGTCTGATTCCTTGAGCACAAGCTTCTGGGGTCAGTATGGATTATGTGTTACTCATGTTCTTACCCATCAAAAAAATCTCCATATGGCACAGCCTCAAGGTGCCATTCACAGAGTACATGGTCTCCAGAGCCCAGAACAGTGCCTGGCACGTGGTAGGCACTCTGTAAATGCTTAGCGAAGGAATGCTATTAGAGTGAGCTTCCGAGCTGAAGGCACACCTAACCTAAACCCAGTTTTAGTCAATATATAGAGAGAAGTATTGCCCTTGCTTCGGTTCCATCGACACGTAGGGCTCTCTTCACATGTCCTTGTTGACAAGCTGGGACCCGACATTGTTGGAGAAAGGGTGACGAGGATGGGAGCCAGTACAGATGAGAAGAATTGGCCTCGTTGACCAAAAGGCAAATGCAACAAAATAAAAACCAAACCACACTTAAACAACAGTGTGGAACAGCACCCCCTACAGGCGTGTTCCTTACATGTTTATAATCCCTCTAGAGGAAAATCCCATCTGAACTGAATGAAGAAGGAAGGGAAGAATGGAACAGCAACTGGGCTAGGGAGAAACTCATATTGTCAGAGCTTTCAAATGGCAAGGGATGGCCCCTCAGTGGATGATGAAATCAATTTAACAATGTTAACTGTTTGGATAATGAAAACATTTAATGCCAGACTTGACAACTAGGTGACGTATACATGTAAGAAATTCTCACTTGAACCCCCGACATGTGTAAACATTCAAAAATAGTAAAAAAAAGAAATGAATTTAATAAATTATAATGAGCAATTTCACAAAATGGCCCAGCACAGAAAAATATCAAAGTGTATTGCAGGTGAGGTATTCTTTTATGAATCCTTTCTTTCTCTGTGTGTATGCAATTGCACAATACGGGAAATGGATCTCAGTGAGTTAAAACAGTTAGAAAGCCCCACTGCACTCCCTCCTTAAATCTCCATAGTAATCCTAGAAGGTGGAGGTTAAAATTCCATTTAGCAGATGGGGAAAACTGAGGTATTGTGGGACTGGCTTAAACTCACACAGTGAGTAGTAGACATGAGATTCAGCACTAGAAATCTTTTGTTTGCATACCCTCGGCTGCCTCTGCCCAACCACTGTTCCAGTCAAGCCTGGTGCCAGGTGCTTTCTATTTCTCTGCTGCTGGTGATGACCAGGGCAAGTTTCCTTAGGGAAATGAGGAATGAGAGGTTACCTCTTACTTTTGCCATTTTCCTGGGGCAGAATGCTAAGGCATCATGTGTATCAAAGCAATGGATACAAAAAAAATGGACAAATCATTGCCCCCAAGGGGCTTGCTAAAGCACATATTCTATCTCTCTCTCTTCTGGAAAGTTTAATAAGACAAGTTAGTAATATCTGTGCTTGTAAAGTAGACTTTGGTTTTGGTGAGAAAACGAGGGCAGAGAATGAAGCAATGGTGGTGCACAGGAGGAAAAATGGGTTAGCGTAAGCCTTGGCAGTCCAGTGAATTCCCTATAAGCCAGAATTGGAGTTCTGTCACTGCCCTTGACTGGGTGTGGTGCCTTGGAATTCCTTCACTTAACTGAGCCTCATTTTCTCAATCTGTAGAAAATGGCAACAACTATAGATGTCTTTTAGAGCTGTCCTGAAGGTTAAATGACATCCCAGGCACTCAAAAATGGTAGCTGCCTTGTTGACATTGAGATTAGCAGTATTCTGGCTGGGGGCAGTGGCTCACACCTGTAGTCCCAGCACTCTGGGAGGCTAAGGCAGGCAGATCGCTATAGCTCAGGAGTTCAAGACCAGCCTGGGCAACATGGTGAAACCCCATCTATCTCTACAAACAATTAACCAGGCATGGTGGCACATGCCTGTAGTCCCAGCTATTCAGGAGGCTGAGATGGGAAGATCCCTTGAGCCTGGGAGGCAGAGGTTGCAGTGGGCCTAGATTGTGCCACTGTATACTCCAGCCTGGGCTACAGAGAGAGACTCTGTAAAAAAAAAAAAAAAAAAAAGAAGAAGAAGAAAAAGGCAGTATTCTTTTAAATTAAAAAAATTTTAAATTATTTTTATTTTTCATCATGGTAGAATCTGATCCAAAGCACTGTTGAGACCAGCCTGGGCAACATAGTGAGACCTCATCTGTACAAAATGAATAAATAAATAAATAAAAAGCCACAAAATGCAAAAAAAAAAAAAAAAAAAAAGAAAGAAAAATAAAGAAAAGCACTTTTCTTTGTCTCAGAGTCTCTGATTCTTGGTTTCAGTTCCTCAGAGTGGAATGTTACCGCCCACCTCAATTCTTCTTTGAGGATTCCATGAGGGCATGAACAGTGCAGTTTGAGCCCTGTCCTCGGTGGGCATCCCAGTGCTGTCTGTATGCGGCGAGTCTTATCACTGGGGGTACAGCTGAGGCTGGCAGGTTCTGCTCCACACTTTCTGCTTGTGGCCATTGCACCCAGAATCTAGTCTGCAAAACTCTTCTCTGTGCATCTCCATCCAAACATATTTAGAACGTCGATGCTTTCGGAAACAGTGGCCTGTGGGCCATGTTGGAATTCTTACCCTTGCTACAGCTCTCTAGGGTGGGATGCAAGGGAGGGAGCAGGCATTGGAAACTGGCCAGGGGACTTCACAGACCCAACAAAGACTTTTTTTCAAGGGTTGATTTGGTAATAGGCAGAGGGGAATTCCGAGGATAAATAATAATTTATGCAGGGAATGCCATCTGCTTCTCTGGTGAAGCATTAGTGCGTGATTGCAGGCCCAAATTCCTTCCACTCCTGTCCTTTAGCCATTCAGCTCCTTAAGTCATTGTATTGACACCTCTCGAGCTGGCTGTTTGGGTGGGTGGAGAGGCATGGCGTGTCCAGCTTAGATGGTGGCAGAAGACTGTTTGCCATAAAACTAAAATAATTAATTGGAATGCATTAGAGGATTAAACACTAAATAGGAACATATTGAAGTTCTGGCCAGTTTATCCAAATTCTGTGCTGGAAGTTAATAAAAACTGACTTCACTGGCGATATCAAATTGTAAATTAAATTTGGTCTTTGAACAAAGAATCTGTTATAGGGCTCTGATTAGATTAGGAATCACAAACTTTATGCCCCACTCCCTAACCTTACTTTGGCATCTTGGAGAAGGTTTTGGGACTCTTTATTTAGGTATGAATTCTTCTGTCTCTCTCCATAGCTTGGATAGCTTCTTGCAGAGGTGGTGAGGGGTAAAGTGGGCTCAGGCAGGGTGAGCTGGAGGTGGGAGGTTTTGGAAGTCATGCTAAAGTACTCAGAGCATAGGCTGCAAACTTGCTTGCGGACCAAATCTTGCTTCCTGGTAGGTTGGTTTGGATTACAGGTTTTGACCCTGTCAGCATTTATAACATTAAAAAATAGATGCCAACACTTATAAGTCAATAGATTTCACATTAAACATCTGAATATGTGCCTCTCTTTAAACAGGCAGAGTTGGTAATTCTGGGCCTGCATTCAGAAGTGAACGGAAGTTGAAAAGCCAGGAGCCGGTCAGTTTGCCCCGGTCTCCACCACTCCCATATGCTCAGCCCACTTAATTCACCCATAATCCCTTTCTGGCTTGTGCCTGTCCTTTGTAGGCATTTGTTCCCTGATTTAAAAACTTTTCTGTTCTGTTCATGGTTCTGATTATAAGGAGGAATTTTATACTCAGAGAGAAGATATTTTTAAAAAATTTGTTTAATAATGATGATCTTATTACAGGTAACATTAGATACACATGTGCTCATGTGCCTGCCTCCCTTTTTACCTTTGTAATGGTAAAAATACATTACCATTATGTGTCATGGTAAAGCCTTATTGAGAAAAAGTTCACAGGTCACACAATCCACCCACTTAAAGTGCATGGTTCAACAATTTTTAGTTATTCACAGGGATGTACAACTATCACCACAATCTTATTAATTTTAAGAGAATAAGTCTCGCTCTGTCACCCAAACTGGAGTGCAGTGGCACAATCATAGCTCACGATGGTCCCAAACTCCTGGGCTCAAGTGATCCTCCCCACCTCTAGTTTCTGAGTATCTGGAACTACAGGTGCATGCACCTGGCTAATTTTTAAAAACCTGTTAGAGACAGGGTCTCACTACATTGCCGAGGCTAATCTCGAACTCCTGAGCTCAAGCCATCCTCTCACCTCAGCCTCCAGAGTAGCTGGGATTGTAGGTGTGAGCTGCAGTTCCTGGCCATAATCAATTTTAGAACATTTTCATTATCCTCCAAAGAAACCCTGTACCTATTAGCAGCTACTCCCCATTTCCCACAGACATACTCAGGCCTTGGCAAACACCAATTAATTTCTGTCTTTATGCATTTGCTTATTTTGGCCATTTCATATTAATGGAATCATTTAATATGTGGTGTTTTGTCCCGGCTGCTTTAATGTAACATGATCCCTTCAAAGTTCATCCACAGTATAGCATTACCAGTACTTCACTTACTTTTATTGATAAATAACATTCCATCGTATAGATGTATCACATTTTATTCATCCACTCATCCGTTGAGGGGAGTTTGGTTTGTTTCTACTTTTTGGGATAGTGAACAATCTTTCTTTTCTCTCTCTTTCTTTCCTTTCCCTCCCTCCCTCCCTTTCTTCCTTCCCTTTTTTGAGATGGAGTCCAGCTCTGTCACCCAGGCTGGAGTGCATTGGCACGATCTTGGCTCATCGCAACCTCCACCTCCCAGGATCAAGTGATTCTCCTGCTTTAGCCTCCTGAGTAGCTGGGATTACAGGTGTGCACCACCACACCCGGCTAATTTTTGTATTTTTAGTAGAGATGGGTTTCACCATGTTGGTCAGGCTGGTCTTGAACTTCTGACCTTGTAATCTGCCCACCTCAACCTCCCAAAGTGCTGGGATTACAGGTGTGCCACTGCACCTGGCACAAGCTTTCTTTTCAAGTAATAAATTGAATACTATTCAATGCAAAGAAATTTTAGTTCTGACTCAACTGTCAATGAATACTTAGCACTTAATAGTCAGTGCCTCAGTGATTCCTATTCATCTTGCTTTTCCTGACTCAGAAACTTTGTACATGCTATTTTTCCTTGATTAGCTATTTCCTTGTTAATTAGAAAATTTAAATTTTCTATTTTATTTTTTTCTGGCTATTTCTTTTTAAATTTAATTATTATTATTATTTGAGATGAAGTCTCACTCTGTCACCCAGGCTGGAGTGCAGTGACACGATCTCAGCTCACTGCAGCCTCCAACTTCCAGGGTTCAAGTGATTCTCCTGCCTCATCCTCCCTAGTAGCTGGGACTATGGGTTTGCCACCACACCCAGCTATTTTTTTTATTTTTATTTATTTTTTTGAGACGGAGTTTCGCTCTTGTTACCCAGGCTGGAGTGCAATGGCACAATCTCGGCTCACCGCAACCTCCGCCTCCTGGGTTCAGGCAATTCTCCTGCCTCAGCCTCCTGAGTAGCTGGGATTACAGGCACGCACCACCGTGCCCAGCTAATTTTTTGTATTTTTAGTAGAGACGGGGTTTCACGTTGTTGACCAGGATGGTCTTGATCTCTTGACCTCGTGATCCACCCGCCTTGGCCTCCCAAAGTGCTGGGATTACAGGCATGAGCCACCGTGCCCGGCCTATTTTTTAATTTATAATAAAGACTGGGTTTCACCATGTTGGTCAGGCTGGTCTCAAATTCCTGACCTCAGGTGATCTGCCCACCTTGGCCTCCCAAAGTGTTGGGATACGGGAGTGAACCACCACACCTGGCCTTTCCTGGCTATTTCCTTGATTAATTCTTTTCCTTGGCTACCTTTTGTTTGCCTTCTACATTTTCGGAGAGACTTTCCTGACCTTTCGGTCTAAATTAAAAGACTTATTCTTTCTCACAGCCATGTGGATTTATCGTAATAGCATTCATTTGTTTTTGTGCCTTTATATTGTCTTATCTTTCTTTTAAATGAAAGTTTTTGTTTTATAAATTTGCTATCATGCTATATATGCTCCCTTGTTTTCTGTCTTTTTTCCCATTTCACTTTGTGTCACAAAAATTATCAGCATAATTGAAAGCAAATGTTAAATGGCTGCAAAATAGTCTATTAGGTGATTATGAAATAATCACTTCCTTTAATCATTTAATCATTTCCTTTTTAAAGTTTGTAGTGTTTCATTGATTTGCTGTGGTAAATAACACTGATATGAACATCTTTGGAAATAAAGCTGTTTTTAATATTTAGGGTTCTTTTCTTGGTGTAGAATCCAGAAAAGGAATTATTGAGTCAGAGGCATTTGTAAAGCCCTTGATTCATATTACTAAAACTTGAGAAAAAAAAGGGATGTTGTAATTTGCACTGCCTCAGGGATATATGAGAGTGCTATACTAACCAGACTCATGTCAGTACTGTTTATTACCATTTTAAAAACATGGCCAGGCAAGGTGCCTCTCGCCTATAGCCCCAGCACTTTGGGAGGCTGGTGCTGGCAGATCACCTGAGGTCGGGAGTTTGAGACCAGCCTGACCAACATGGTGAAACCCCATCTCTACTAAAAATACAAAAATTAGCCGGGCATAATGGCGGGTGCCTGTAACTCCAGCTACTTGGGAGACTGAGGCCAGAGAATCTCTTGAACCCAGGAGTGAGGGAATCTGTGGGGATCGCTCCTGTGTGAGGCCCCTAGGAAACGGGCCTCGCCATACGGTGAGCTTGAGCCCGGACACAGATCCCCGGTTGGGGGAGTCGAACTGAGGGAAAGCAGGAACCAAGAGAGCGACTATGTTATTCTAAATAATTAACAGACATTACTTTATGGATATGAGGACTTGGGAGGCATTGTGTCTACTTTCGGCTTGTTATGGTTTATTGCTTGATTGTGTTCATTTTGGACCTGTGTTACTTACTTACCGTAACTTACAGGGCGTAACTGTAACTTACTTACCATAGCTTAAAGGACGTGACTGTAATCTACTTACCTTGATCTATTGGGCGTAACCTACTTACTGGAAGTAACCTACTTACAGGCCGTAGCCTACTTACTGCGCTTAACTTACTTACTGGGTGTAACTTGCTTACTATAACTTAAGTACGTTAATCTGGTGTAAACAACTTTAACTTCAAAAAAGTATATAATGAAACACATTGCAAAAATAAAATTGCTGCATAAGCATAGCGCATGTAGCCCTCCAGACCTCGCCTTTTCTATCTCCTTTTTTTCTGGCGCGCGCTCCCTTCCAGGTTTGGGACCCTCTGGCTGGACGAGATTCCCGGGCTCGCGTTCAGTTCGCAACACAGGAGGTGGATGTTGCAGTGAGCCGATCGTGCGGTTGCACTCCAGCCTGGGTGACAGAGTAAGACTCTGTTAAAAAAAAAAATAGCTTTGCTGTAGTCTGCATTTCTTTGATTTACAGTGGAAACAATCTAATAATTGCACAAATGACGGAAACACATCTTAATTGATATGCCAATATAAAAAAATGGATAGTACATTATTAGTGCATTTTCCTAAAGGAGCTGAAGAAAAACTGTAGGAGCATTTGTTGGTGAGGATAAGAGAATGAAGTGACCTCAACAGGCTTGAGAAAATTGCTGATAATGGGATTTGCAGATAAGGCAGAAGGACATATGGCTGGACTATCACTCCGTAGCTCATTTTTTATGCCTTATCAGAATGGAGGGCTGCTTCCCTGTAAGTGATGGCTATACCTGGCAGTGTAATAAAAAGTGCTGTGGGTGGATGGGAAGAGCTGCAGAGACGGCTGCTCGTGCATAAGACACAGAACTTAAGATGCTGACAGTTGCAATGAAAAGAGCCTTGGAGAGCACTGAGAGGTTAGGAGTCTTCAGACATTTTCTTTATTTTATTTTTTTCTTGAGACAAGGCCTCACCTCTGTCACCTGGCTGAAGTGCAGTGACATGATCGTGGCTCAGTGCAGCCTCAAACTCCTGGGCTCAGGTCATCCTCCCACCTCAGCCTCCTGAGAAGCTGAGACTACAGGTGCACACTACCACACCTGGCTAATTTTTGTATTTTGTATTTTCTGTGGAGATGAGGTTTCACTGTTTTGGCAAGGCTGGTCTCAAACTCTTGGGCTCAAGTGATCCACCCACCTCAGCCTCCCAAAGTGTTGGGATTACAGGCATGAGCCACCACACCCAGTCCTTATTTGGTTAATTTTACAAGTGGACTATGTTATTTCTCTGTGAAATCTCAACATGAAAACTGGGGTGGGGGTGGACAGGAAAATGTAGAAGGGTGATTTGGTCCACTCTCTCACTCATTAAGGGCCTTGACATGTTGGCCATTGTCTTCAGGTGAGATTATCATTATCATTATTATTATTATTATTATTTTAAGACAAAGTTTCACTCTTGTTACCTAGGGTGGAGTGCAGTGGCATGGTATTGGCTCACTGTGACCTCCGCCTCTCCAGGTGAGATTATTAATGCAGTCCCAGAAACATACTGAAAGAATGGAGAGATTTTCAACCTTGGACTTTCCTGCAAGCACTTACATGTATTCGTCACTTAGTCCCCACAGCAACCCAATCAGAGGAGTGCCCATTTTATTTACATTTTACAAAAGAGGTAACTGCAGTGTGGGAAAATGAGCTTGCCTGGGATTAAAGAATAAACGGGACAAAGGTGGGCAGATCACTTGAGGCCACAAGTTCAAGACCAGCCTGGGTCACATGTCAAAAACCCGTCTTTACTAAAAATACAAACAAATTACCCGGGTGTGGCGGTGCACGCCTTTAGTTCCAGCTACTCGGGGGGTGGGGGGGTAGAGGTGGTGAGGCAGAATTGCTTGAGCCCAGGAGGTGGAGATTGCAGTGAGCCAAGATCATGCCCAAGTGGCAGAGAGAGACTCTGTCTCAAAAAACAAAACAAAACAAAACAAAAAACGTAAACGGTGGAACAGGGATTCAAATTCAGGCAGTGTGAAGAGGGCAGGATGAGGATTTTGAAAGTGGAGCATGGGCCAAGATGAGGTAGATTATCACTGGAAAAATGTGGTTCATTTTGGTTTATCTTTTTTTTTTTTAAGCTAAATTTTAATTGAAGATGGTATTAGCCAACCTTGGCTTCCTGAAAGATATCCATTAAATCAGGCAGTTGAAGTAGGGATGGATGGCAGGGAAGGTCAGGAGACCCTCACTTAGCCGTTTGAGAGCAAGAACTTGAAGAAATCAATAGGACATTCCTATTAACTGTCCATTCACTTGTCCTTCTTCAGATTCGTATTTTCTGAACTAGGCAGTATCATGGCTAGAGAAGAGAGGACATAGGTTCCAGTGCTTTTCCTAGTCCATAAATCTGTGATACTCAAACTCTCTCAGCCTTCATCCTCTTATCTTTAAAACGGGGATCATAACAGTATCCACCTCATGGAAATCTTGGGAAGAATAAATAAGATGATATATGTAATGCGCTTATAGTACCTGGCACATATTAAGTGTTCAATTGATGTTAACTTAATATTTAGTATTTTTTTTTCTTTCAACAAATGTTTGCTTAGCTTCCCTTGTGCTCTATTGGGTTGGTGGAAATGTTTCAGATGATCCAGTAATGGATCAGATAAAATTCTGAGGGAAAAGGTTTCAGCTGCAAAACCCTCTTTTCATGAAATGTGTTCAAAGGCAAGAATTTTAAAGGGATAGGACTGTATAACTTATCTACGATATAGACAGCTCAGGAGAAGAAGAATAGCCACAAAGTTCACTGAGAAAACAGAGTAAGTAAGGTCTTCTTGACATGGATTGTGAATTATGTGCCCTTCATTTTTATTTCTTTTGAGACAGGGTCTCTCACTCTCACCCAGGCTGGAGTGCAGTGGTATGATCACGGCTCATTGCAATCTTGAACTTGCCAGGCTCAAGCGGTCCTTCTAACTCAGCCTTCTGAGTAGCTGAGCCTACAGGCGTGTGTAGAGACAAGGTCTGACTCTATTGCCCCAGCTAGTCTCCAGCTCCTGGACTCAAGCAATCTGCCTGCCACAGCCTCCCAAAGTGCTGGGATTACAGGCATGAACCAAGGCAACCTATGTGCCATTTAGCTGTCTATGATGAACAAAAGGAAACAACGAAAACACTGACACTTCTTTGCTACTTAAAGCCAAAATGAGGACCTCTGCCAGAAAGCTACGTTTACTCCTTGTCTCCGCGAAAGCAGAGTTGAATGAACTGGAAAGAATTTGGGTCATAAAACAAGGTCCTTGAATTAGCAGATTACCTTTTGTGAATAAATCATCTAAATATTACATCAGAGTTCAAACAACATTTTGTGTCTGTGAATTGACACTTTGAATCACTTCTCCTGTGATTAAAATAAAAATGGCCAGGTTTGGTGGCTCACGCCTGTAATCCTAGCACTATGGGAGGCCAAGACAGGCAGGTTACTCGAGCCCAGGAATTTGAGACCAGCTTGGCCAACACGGCAAAACCCTGTCTCTACTAAAAAATACTAAAATTAGCCAAGCAAGATGGCACACGACTGTAGTCCCAGCTAATTGGGAGGCTGAGGTGTGGGAGGATTGCCTGAGTCCAGGGAGGTTGAGGCTGCAGGGAGCTCAGATTGTGTCACTGCACTCCAGCCTAGATGACAACAGTGAGACTCTATCTCACTACATGGAGGGCAGTGGCTGTTCACAGCTCACTGCAGCCTCAACCTCCCAGACTCAAGTGATCCTCTCATCTGTCTCAACCTCCCTGGTAGCTGGGACTACAGACTTGTGCTACCACACCTGGCTCATTTTTTCTGTTAAGAGATGGGGTCTCACTATATTGCCCAGGCTGGCCTCGAACTCCTGGGTTCAAGGGATCCTCCTGCCTTGGCTTTCCAAAGTGCTGAGATTACAGGTGTGAGCCATCATGCCTGGCCCTATTAAGTTATATATATATATATATATATATATTTTTTTTTTTTTGAGACGGAGTTTCGCTGTTGTTACCCAGACTGGAGTGCAATGGCAAGATCTTGGCTCACTGCAACCTCCGTCTTCTGGGTTCAAGCAATTCTCCTGCCTCAGCCTCCTGAGTAGCTGGAACTACAGGTGTGCACTACCATGCCCAGCTAATTTTTTGTATTTTTAGTAGAGACGGGGGTTCACCTCGTTGACCAGGATGGTCTCGATCTCTTGACCTCATGATCCACCCGCCTCGGCCTCCCAAAGTGCTGGGATTATAGGCGTGAGCCACCTCACCCGGCCTAAGTAATATTTTAAAAATATATTGAATTTGGTTGGGTGTGGGAGTTCACACCTATAATTCCAGCATTTGGGAGGCTGAGGTGGGCACGTTGCTTCAGGTTAGAAATTCAAGACCAGCCTGGCCAACATGGAAAACCCCATCTCTGCTAAAAATACAAAGAAGTGTGGTAGCCCCAGCTAACTGGGAGGCTGAGGCATGAGAATTGTTTGAATGTGAGGTGGAGGTTGCAGTGAGCCAAGATCATCCCACTGCACTCCAGCCTGGGTGGTAGAGAGAGATCCTGTCTCAAAAAAAAAATATTCAGATTTGGCACAAAAATAATCCTATTAACAGCTATCATTTTTGCAGCATGTACACATGCTCATTCTATACCTAGAGCTTGATGCATCATTATTTCATTTTAATCACTCAGCAGCTCAGTGGTAGAATCATCCTGATTCTGATTTTATAAATGAGAAAACTGAGGTTCAGAGAAGTCATGATTTACCTAAAGACACACAGTTAAGAATCAGAATCAGGCCCCACGTGGTGGCTCATACCTATAATAGCAGCACGTTGGGAGTCTGAGGTGGATGGATTGCCTGAGGTCAGGAGTTCTAGACCAGCCTGGTCAACATGGTGAAATCTCATCTCTACTGAAAAGTACAAAAATTAGCGAGGTGTGATGGTGGCGCCTGTAGTCTCAGTTGCTTGGGAGGCTGAGGCAGGAGAATCACTTGAACCCGGGAGGTGGAGGATACAGTGAGCTGAGGTGGCACCACTGCACTCCACGTGCCACTGCCTGGGTAACAGAGGGGACTTCATTAAAAAAAGAATTGGAATCAGCCTAGACAGGTCTTGTGTGATGCACTAAGAGTAGGAAGCTGGTTCTAGTCTCAGTGTTGCCCCAGACACTCTGGAAGCCCTACATTGACTAACTCAGCCTGTCTTCTCTAAAATAAATATATGTGCTCTGCTGCTTCACAATGTTCTTGTCAGGATCAGATGCAATACTGGATAGAAAATCCCTTTGGATTTCTCACACTTCTGGTTAGCTCTGTGGACAAATCCCTTTCTCTCTAGGCTTCATTTTTGCATCTGTGCAATGAAGGCATTGGAACTAGCTGTCATTAAACTCCCTTCCAGCTCTGAAAGTGTAGAATTTTGCGTCTTCACACCTCTCCCAGTTCCTCAATGGTGAATTGGAGACACTGGTTGTCACCAAGGGAGGACGGGAAGCTGTGAATGCTTCCTTTTGAGCTTTGGGGTTGAGTAATGTTGGTAATTTCAAAGCCTCATTATCTTTCTCCCTAATGTTTTGCTTCTAAATAGCTAATTTTAGGGGAGAGGAGCTTGAATAACAATGTTGGAAATAGTTTCACTGGGGAAGGTGAAGGGTATTTGGAGTTTTTAATTTAGAACCTAGTGACCAAACACTGCTCAGAGTTTGTCCCTGGGGCACCCAAGTCCCCATCAAGACCTATACAGTGTTTTGGAATTTAGCCCATTACTGAGTGGGGGCTGGGTGGCAGAGGATAATATAGCAAGGTGTGGGGGAATACACAGTAGTTACCAGCTTGGGCTTGGGGGTCTAACAGCTTGGTTCTAATCCCTGTTCTCTTACTACATAGCTTTGTGATCTTAAGTTCTCCAGGGCTAGTTCTCCATACAGCTAGAATGGTAATGTCCTCTTGAGTGTCTTAAAAAAGAAAATGAGATATTTATTTGAAGCCTGGTCCCTAGTTAACTGTTATCCAATTCAGACTCTTCAGAGGATGGTCTATCCTTCAGGAGGTCAGGTGGGCTCGAAAGCTGCTCTGGAGAGCAGAGCTGTGATGTTTCACTGAACTAGAAAGTTCTTGGGGAAGATTTGTACCATAGTGCTTTTCTTTTCCTACAGGCATATCTAGGATATCTAGGTTGGGCAAGGGGAGGGGGCTGCGAGGTATGGCCTTATATACATTTCATCCTCATAACACCATAACATTGTTACTCTTAGTGCCCATTTCATGAAAGAGGAAATTGAGGTGCAGACAGGTGAAACTTGACAAAGATTACAGAGCTAACAAATGGAGGAGCTGGGTTTCAGAACTGTGCTGGCAATCCATGTTGTTTTATATATACCAGATTCCTAATGAAAATCAGTGATGAAAAAAACAAACAAACAGAGACTCACTGATGCTAGACCTCTGCACCCTCAAGCTTCTACCCTGCCACTGGCTGCAAATAAATGACAAGAATCAGCTTTACTGAACTGCTCTTGACCATTCAGAACTGCTCTAAGGTTCAAGGAGAAAGAAACTAATACCACATGAAAGACTGATTGCAGATATAGCAGGAATTCATGTACCCTGCTATGCTATGCCTGTGCGGCTGTTCTGTTAAAAGGTGATGCCTGTTTCCTTCCCATGGATCTGGCTGGGTTGTCCTTGTGACTTTTTTTGGACACAAAAATGAGATGGAGTTGATGATGTGCCAGTTCTGAGCTTAGGCTTCAAGAAGCTTTGCATACTTGTGTTCACTTCTGCTTATTCTTTCTCAAAAATTTGCCCAGGCACTGTGGAAACAAATTCAGGCTAGATTTTTGGAGAACAAGAGATCATGTAGATCAAAGCCAAGGTGCTCTAGCCAAAAGCCAGCAAGTCTCTAGAGGCAGAACTGCCTTGTTGAGCTGACCATAGCCCAGCCGAGACCAGAAGAACCGCTCAACTGAGCCCAGCTGAAATTATCCACCTGTGCAATTGTGGGCTAAATAAATGGATGTTATTTTAAAATTTTTTGGGATACTTTAAAATTTGTGGAAAAGTTGAAAAGATAATATAGCTGACACCTGGTTTCAATTACTCCTAATTTATCATCACATTGTTTGTGACACCAGTATTTTCATGTTACACTAATTAAACTGTGGACATTTTTTTTTTTATTTTATCAGTTTTTTGTTAATACACTTTTCACTATTCCAAGATCCCATCCAAGATACCACAGTGCACTTAGTGTCATGTTTTGTTAGTTTCCTTTTATCTGTAACAGTTTCTCAGTCTTCCCTGCTTTCACGTCTTTGACAGTTTTGGGAAGTACTAGTTAGGTATTTTGTAAAGTATTCCTTAATTTTGTTTGGCTGATTTTTTTTTCATAATTAGAACAGGGTTTTGGATTTTTGGGAAAAAAATGCTACAGATGTGAAGTGCCCTTTTCATCACATCAGGGGGTATGTGATATCCACTTGACATCAGTGGTGATGGATATCAGCTTTGAACACTTGGTTGGAAAGGGTTTGCCAGATTATTCTACTGTAAAGTTAGAGGAAAGGTTTTCTTTTCTTTTCTTTTTTTTTGTTTTATGAGACGGAGTCTCACTCGGTTGCTCAGGCTGGAGTGCAGTGGCATGATCTTGGCTCACTGCTACCTCTGCCACCCAGGTTCAAGCAATTCTCCTGCCTCAGCCTCCCAAGGCAGGAGAGTTTATCTTCATAAACTTTCCCTGGCTTGCTCTGTGAACTCTTATAGTATTTATTCACTCATTCATCCACTTTAGTGAGCACTATATAGGCCGTGGGCCACAAAGATGAACTTGACAAAATCCCTAGTCTCATGAAAGTTGCCTGTAGGGAGATACACAATAAATCCAGGAGTCAAATAATTTAAAAATAAATATATAACTTTGATGTTCTCTGATAACCATGTTCTTGTGCTAGAGGTATTAGGCTGTAATCTCTCATGCATCTTGGTTAACTGATAAAACTAATTAGTAAATACATATCATGCATGTACCATGAACCAGGAATTGTGGTAAATGTGTACAACAGAATTTTTCATATTGCTTTTGGAGTCACTGAAAGCAAATGTTGTATCATCCAACCCATTCTGTCATTAAACCATGTAACAGGGACAGAGGAAGGACTGCTCATTGGTAACAGAGCTGGGGCAATGATCTCTGTTCACATACTTCCAGCCTGGGGTTCTTTCCAATCTGTCTGTTGCTCTCTTGGCTAATGAAAAGGAGTGGCTGTCAGATTTGAAAGGCAAAAGGAAATGTACTATCTCAGATATGGGGATAAGAGGTTGGGATGACATTTATCCAGATACCATTTTCTAGGGTCAGATTATGAGGCCAATTGATATCCCCTGAATTGAGACTTCCCGGGAACCAAAGCAGTAATCACCAAACTTCCCCATTTGACCAAAGATCAGACATCCTATCTATTGATTCATTTTACATTTTCCCTACTAGAATATAAATTTCCCAATGGCAGAGTCTTTGTCTGTTTTCACTTTTATATATTAAAAAACAGAACAGGCCTGGTATTTAGTAGGAGTTTAACACATAGCTATGTATGAGTACTGACTTGGGAAAGACAGAGAAACCAAGATCAGTGACATTTATTTTTTATTTTTAAATTTTAATCTAATTAATTAATTAATTAATTACTTTTTCTTTTAACTAGAATAACCAGTTTACAGTGACTTTTTTTTTTCTCTTATAGGACTTCACTGCATCCTTTACTTCTTCAAATTCCTAACCTTCCATGGTCCCCATGGGCTATAAACCAAGCCTGAACACTTTAGCATATTTATTGGCTGGGGCTCTTTCAGTTGAATACAATAGAAACTAGTATCTAATCAGCCTAAGCAAACAAAATATTATACAACACATTTTGCAAACCTTAAATTTATTGCTTACCCAACTGTATGTTTCCTTCAGGTACAGTTGGATCAAGGACTTTGGTCAATGCATAAAAGCTCTGTTCCTCTTGGCCCTGCTTTCCCCTGGGCTGGCTTCGTTCTTAGGCAGGCTTTCTCTATATGGTAGTGGTTGGTTACATGAGCCAAAACATTCCCTATTTTGCTTGAAGCCAGTGGGAGTTGGGTTTTCGTCACTTGCAAAAAGTGAAATGCATTGACTCATACTCTTTGACCTAATCGGAGCCTGGCATGGTACAGATACATGAATACAGCTGAGGCCTGCACTTGAGGAATCTGAACTCCTCTGTTACCTCGGATCCAGCTCACTGATCATCTCTGTCCAAGCTCAAGTCCAATGGCTTATTAATGAGATTCCACCCTGGGCAGATTTCACTTAACAATATAAATTTATGTGATGGTTCCTCCTGTGGGAATCAAAAGGCCTATGTGTTAAACACTGTTTGTTTGAAAACCTCTGAAATTAGAGTTCTTTTTTTCTAAAGATAACCCATCATAAACCAGTTGAAAAAGTGGGTGTTATCAGTTTTTCTTAAATGTGGAAGTGGGAGGGTCTCCTGCATTTTTTTTTTTTTTTTTTTTTTTGAGACAGAGTCTTGCTCTGTCGCCAGGCTGGAGTGCAGTGGTGCAATCTCAGCTCACTGCAACCTCTGCCTCTTGGGTTCAGGCAATTCTTCCACCTCAGCCTCGAGAGTAGCTGGGATCACAGGCACGTGCCACCATGCCCGGCTATTTTTTTTGTATTTTTAGTAGAGACGGGGTTTCACCATGTTGGCCAGGATGATCTTGATCTCTTGACCACGTGATCCGCCCACCTCGTCCTCCCAAAGTGCTGGGATTACAGGTGTGAGCCACTGTGCCTGGCCTCCTGCATTTTTTTTTTAAACCATCATGTGAGGGCTGCAGCAGTGACCTCCAGATTTTTCAGGAATATCCAGAGTTTCTAAAGATTGCCATCATGACTCAAATTTCAGATACTACTACTTGGTTGAAGAAAGCATTTTGCAATTGCTTTAACCCGTTGCTCCTCCCAAAAAGCCTATACCAAGTTTCAATAGTGTTCATTTTTTTAACAAAGATATTAAAAACTCAAGAATGAGACTAAGGAGGCTGGGTTTGATGGCTCATGCCTATAATCCCAGCACTTTGGGATGCTGAGGTGGGCGGATCACTTGAGGCCAGAAGTTCGAGACCAGCCTGGTTAATGTGAAATCCTGTCTCTACTACAAATACAGAAACTAGCTGGGCGTGGTGGTGTACAGTTATAGTCTCATCTATTTAGGAGGCTGAGCCACGAGAATAGCTTGAACCTTCGAGGCAGAGGTTGTAGTGAGCGGAGATCATGCCACTGCTCTCCAGCCTGGGTGACAGAGTAAGACTCTGTCCCCCACCCCCAAAAAAATGAGGCCAGGGAAAGTTGGGGGTGTTGCACAGTTGTACTTAGCACTCACCAACTGCCAAGGGGGCTTCCTGTGTCTCCTGGCTTCCCTTGCGGGAAGGCTGGTGCCAGTGATGGGTTCTGGCCACGTACTGCGAATGGCAATGATGTCTGTTACTTCACAGCCCGGGTCATTAAGAGCATTGTGCCTCCTCTTTTTTTCCTTTTCTTTTTTGGGTGACCATAGAATTGCTCTATTGAGCTGATGGAACTGCAGAATGAAAGAAGTCTGAAAACTGGAGTTACCAAAGAAAGCTGCATTACAGATTTGCTTGACCAGCAGCAGACTTGTGTGAATAAGTATCAAATGTTTTTTGGGGGTGGGGAGTTGGGGAGAGATAGCATGGGGAGAAATGCCAGATACAGGTGATGGGGAGGAAGGCAGCAAATCACACTGCCATGTGTGTACCTATACAACAATCTTGCATGTTCTTCACATGTACCTCAAAATCTAAAATGCAATAAAAAATTCATCTTAAAAAAAAAGAATAAAATGTTTTTTCTTTATTTCTTCTTCTTCTTCTTTGTTTTATAAGCCACGGAAATTTCAGGCTTTATTTATTACTGCAGCAGAGTTTAGCCTATCCTGAGTAATGAAAGCCTGCACTTCTCCTCCAGTAGATTCCTTGGATGACTGCTGGCTGAGAGGCATTTAAATGAAGACAAGATCATAGGACAGTCTATATTCGTTCACCTTCCAATTCCTGCTTTTCAGGTTCTGCCTGGGAATTACTTTGGAGCAACACATCTGGCTTGAATCACAGCTGTTCTATTGCTTTGCTGGTTAACCTTGAGCAAACTGCTGTACGTCTCTGAACCTCAGTTACTTCATTGGTAAAAAGTTAAAAATCATTTGGCTTACGGAGATAGTCTACCATTTGTTGCTTTTCAGCAAGCTTCTTATCTTTCTCCACTTCAATTTCATCATCTGGTAAAATTAGGAAATACTGCTTTTTATCTCTCCAAGTTGTCCTAAGGTTTACATGAAAAATATAGAGAACCCAGCCATTGTACACACTTAGTGTTCTTTATTTCTACCTTTTTAGTCCATTGAGACCTTCTGACATTTCCTGTCCCTCTGTTTTATTCCTTTATTCCCCCCATTCTCAATTCAGACTTAATATCGAAAATCTTCTCGTTTTTAAGGAACTCTTGACCGTTTTGAGGTTAGTTTAGTGTCACTGGTAAAGAATACACTTTCCAAAATAACTCTGAGCAAGTGTGTGTGTGTGTGTGTGTGTGTCTGTGCATTTAAACTACACCCAAGTTATGAAAGGAAATGGCTCCTGGGAGTGGAGGGCAAAGTTAAGTCCACACCTGAAGAAAATACTTAATATACTGATAAAGACCGAAGGACCTAATCACTTGTCTTGAAGAAAACTGAAACACTTACCATGATAAACAGACCAACTGAGAACAATTAAAATCTCAGCCACTTATCTGCAGCCAAATAAGAATAACCTCAGTGAGTTTGAAGGTGAGAAGTCACTTAAGCAGAAACCCATGGAGCAGGATTCCTTGAGAAGGAGGAAATTTACAGCAATGCTTTTCCTCCATGACCTTCCATATGTACGAGCAAGGTGTGTACAAGATAGACAGCAATGGGCAGGAGTGATCTGCGTACCAGGTAGGAATAAGAGGACAAGAACAGCCGAAAACAACCCCAGATAATGACAACCTGGGTTTGCACGCAGGTTTTCTTTCTTTTTTTCTTTTCATTATTTCTGCTTGCTCTTTGTGGTAATCCTTGGAAAAATTGGCGCCCCAGAAGGAAGGGTAGAAAGAACCAATTGACTGTTCTCAAAACAAAACAAAACTCAACAAAGGCCCTTTCTTCCTCCAAGACTATTCCCATGGAAAGTAACAAGCGAGCCCACTTGGAAATACCTGACTGCAAAACAATGCCACTTTTATTAAAGGGAGTTCGTTTTCCACTCGTTCAATTTAAACATGGCTCCACAGAAATTGCCCAAGTCTTCCAAAAGGATGCTGTCCTCAGACTAGAGACCCAGGCAGAGAAATTTAAGGCTGACAGGAGCACTTTTTTTGAGTAAACCAAAAACAAGGGCTACGAGGGAGTCTCTCCTCTCAAATTATGTTAATAGTTAGCCACTGTTGAGCCATGAGACCTTGTCTGACAGCCTTTTCTCCAGTGTTCTGAAAGGGGTGTGTTGCTTTGGTTCTGAGAACATTTTAAAACAGTCCAGCCTTTTTAAAAAGCACATTTTGATTTTTGGAGGGGGTTCTGTATAGCATATGTACTCAATAAAACAAATTTGTGTTGAGATGGGCATGTTTGCCATCTTTCCCTCTGAAAAATGCACACCACCTTTGAACTCAAGGCAAGGCAAGGAAAGAAAAAACATGGAGCCATCGTGGAAAAGAATCCTTTCCTGACTGAGGGAGGAGAGGAAGGCATTTGTTTTTTTCTCTAATTAAAAGCAGATATGAGTGATGTTACAGCTTTTTGCTAGTCCTTTTATTCCACATCTCAGGAATCCTTCAAACATAATAAGCCAAGAGAGTTATGGAAGGCTTATCCCATAGAACTACAGGGAAATACAGACTCCCCCACACCCGACAAATATACGTCTGAAAATGTGACGAGAGAGCTGTGTTAGGAGCTGCTTGATTATCATGAATTCAACTCTTGACCAAACAGTGCACGTGTGTGTGTGTGTGTGTGTGCGTGCGTGCACGCGCGTGCTTGAGATGGAGTCTCTCTCTGTCACCCAGGCTGGAGTGCAGTGGCACAGTCTTGGTTCACTTCAACCTTCCCCTCCTGGGTTCAAGCAATTCTCCAGCCTTGGCCTCCCGAGTAGCTGGGACTACAGGCACATGCCACCATCCCCCAGCTAATTTTTGTATTTTTAGTAGGGTTGGAGTTTCTCTAAGAGTGGCCAGGCCGGCATCGAACTCCTAACCTCAGGTGATCAGCCCTCCTCGGCCTCCCAAAGTGCTGGGATTACAGGCATGAGCCACCCCGCCTGGCCCCTTTTCTTCTAAGAAATCATCTTAGAGTTTCAGCCATCGCTGAATTTCACTTAGACGGGTCTCTTTGGTTGGAGCAGCAGCGTGATAAGTCTTGGTGTGAGTTTTGGCTTAGGAATGTAGTAGATACTGTTCTTTTTTAGTTTTGTTTTTGAGACAGGGTCTCACTCTGTTGCCCAGGCTGGAGTGCAATGGTGCAATCACAGCTCACTGTAGCCTTGACTTATGGGGCTCAAGCAATCCTCCAACCTCAGCCTCCTAAGAAAAAAATTAGCATGTGCCATCATGTCTGGCTAATTTTTAAATTTTATAGACACAAGGTCTCACTATGTTGCCCTGGCTGGTCTCAAACTCGAGGCCTCCCAAAGTGCTGTGATTACAGGAGTGAGCCACCACTCTGGACCTTTTTTATTTAAAAACGAAACAAAACATTATGATTTGAAGAAACCTCACTCAACTTTAAAAAGATTCAATGACAATCGATCACTTTTCTGCAAAGGCTGGAGTTAGGAGAATCCTTGGTTGATGACCTTGTTAAAAATATTTTTTAAAAAAAGATTTGCCCCTGACTCTAGGCCAGAAGCACGTGGAGACCATGTCGTGAGACCCTTGAGAGGTCTGAGAGTCACTGGAACTGGCAGAAACACCATGGGGCTCTGGGAGAGCCCGAGCTCCTGGTGTGGCACCCAGAGGCGGTAGCTTTAGAGCCTCCAGTGCCTGTGGGGCTGGAGGTGAAGTTGGGGTCCCTGGTGCTGCTGCTGGTGCTCACCCTTCTCGGCAGCCTGGTGCCCGTCTGTGTGCTGTGCCAGCCAAGAGCTAACCATGAAGCCTCAGCTTCCTGCCAGAAAGCCCCAAGCCTAGTAAGCTGTTTTGTGGGGTGGCGTCTTTTTGGCCACCTGTGTCCTTGACCTGCTGCCTGACCACCTGGCTGCTACAGGTGAGGCCCTGGCAGGCTTGCATGTGACGCTCCGGTTCTCACTGCAAGAGTTCATCCTGGCCATGGGCTTCTCCCTCATCCTGGTGACAGAGCAGATCACATTGGCTTACAAGCAGCAGTCAGGGCCGCCACCTCTGGAGGAAACAAGGGCTCTGCTGGGAACAGTGAATGGTGGGTCGCAGCATTGGCATGATGGACCAGGGATTCCACAGGCAAGTGGAGCCCCAGCAACCCCCTCAGCCTTGTGTGCCTGTGTCCTGCTCTTCTCCCTGGCCCTCCACTCTGTGTTTGAGGGGCTGGCAGTAGGGCTTCAGTGAGACCAGACTCAGGCCACGGAGCTGTGCCTGGCTTTGCTGCTCCACAAGGGGATCCTCGCTGTCAGTCTGTCCTTCCGGCTGCTGCAGAGCCACCTTGGGGCACAGGTGGTGGCTGGCTGTGGGATCCTCTTCTCATGCATGACACCTCTAGGTGTTGGGCTGGGTGCAGCTCTGGGAGAGTGGGCAGGACCTCCACACCAGCTGGCCCAGTCTGTGCTAGAGGGCATGGCGGCTGACACTTTTCTCTATATCACCTTTCTGGAAATCCTGCCCCAGGAGCTGGCCAGTTCTGAGCAAAGGATCCTCAAGGTCATTCTGCTCCTAGCAGACTTTGCCCTGCTCACTAACCTGCTCTTCATCCAAATCAAGGGGGCTTCAAGAGGGGGCAGGGGAGATTGACAATCACGTGCCTCTGTTCTCCCTTCCCTCTCCCAGTGTGTGGGGAATAGGGAGGAATGGGGAAGGGAAGTACTGAGAACCAAAAAGTTCTCTGGGAGCTAAAGATAGAGCCTTTTGGGGCTATCTGACCAATGAGAGGGAAGTGGGCAGACAAGAGGCTGGCCCCCGTTCCAAGGAACAAGAGATGGTCAAGTCGGTAGAGACATGATCAGGGGACGTTAGGATTGGGGAAGACACTTGATTGCTAGAATCAGAGGGTGGACACTATACATAGGACAGACTGACATCAGAGGCTAGAGGTGGGCACCAGCTGCTGTGGAACAGGGGTATGGAGAGGTCATAAACCTAGAGTCAGTGTCCTGTTGGTCCTAGCCCTTTTCAGCATCCTGCCCTTCGAGTGGAACCCTCCTACTTTTCTTAGCTCCTACCCTCATATCTGTCTCCCTCTTCCCGTCTCCCAGGGGACTAGTGCCAAATGGTCTCTTCCTGCCAATTTTGGTATCTTCACTGACCTCTCCAGTACTGCTGACTCCTCTATTTTTAAAGTGCCAAACATCCCCTCCCTCTTTCTCAAAGCTCAGTAACGTGGCACTGAGCCCTGCCCAGCCCCTCAGTGAAGGGGGCCTGCTTGTTCTTTAGTTTGGTCCCAGATCGTGGGGTAGGGCAGACGTAATTGCTGCGCTGGGGTAGGGGGAAGTTTGGAACGCTGCAGCCACCTACTGCTGCTGTACCCTAGGAATATGGGACATGGAGATGGTGCCCCATGCCCAAATGATAAACACTGAGCTGCCAAAACATTTTTAAAAATATACTCGAAAAGCCCAAGGGGGAAGGGCAATGTCTACTCCCGGGGTTACTTTCTGGGAGGGAGGGCTGTGCGTAGGGCCATATTCTTTAGAATCTATTTTATTAACTGACCTGTTTTGGGACCTGTTACCCAAATAAAAGATGTTTCTAGAAAAAAAAAAAAGATTCAAGGCTGGGTGCGGTGGCTCACGCCTGTAATTTCAGCACTTTGGGAGGCCAAAGTGGGTGGATCACTTGAGTTCAGGAGTTCAAGACCAGCATGGCCAACATGGTGAAACCCCATCTCTGCTAAAAATACAAAAAATTAGCCAGACATGGTGGTGCACACCTGTAATCCCAGCTACTTGGGAGGATGAAGCAGGAGAATCAATTGAACCCAGGAGGTGGAGGTTGCAGTGAGCCGAGATTGTGCCATTGCACTCCAGCCTGGGAGACAAAGCCAGACTTTGTCTCAAAAAAGAAAAACAAAGGGATTCAAAGAGTATGTTCTTTGGAAATAAAGCCTGTGTCCTGTTCACCATTTTGAGGATACAGCTACGAGAAATAAGTGACCAACAGGTGTTGATGACAAATTTTGAGACATTTTGTAAGCTGTGATCTCTGTACTGTACATTTAGATTCTTTCACTCTGAAGTTGACTAGAAGCTAACAGTATTTCACCCTACCTTGCTTCTTGAAGCTTAGAGGCTGGCTGATCTCATTTGTGCATGATTTTCTTTTCTCAAGAGCTCCAGGCTCAATGTTGTCTAATCATTTGTCTCCTTCTCTCTGTGTTGCCTCACATTAATTGAAAGCATTAATCTGTAATTCTCTCATTTATGCAGAAACATGTTGCAATATACATACCAAGCCATATGTTTGGCAGTGGTGGCACAGACAGAAATGAGAACTGGTTTTTAGCCCTCAAGACACTGTGTCTATAGAAAATAATTTTAAAAAATTAGTGGGGTATTGTGACACACACCTATGTGGCCAGATAGGAGGTTGACGTGTGAGGATGATTTAAGCCTGGGATTGCAGTGAGCCGTGATTGCACCCACTGCACTCCAGCCTGGGCAACAGAGTGAGACCCTATCTCAAAAATTAAATAAACAATTAAAAAAGTAAAAAGGAGAAAGATGCATGTAGAAATGATTGCAACGAGAAATGGTGAGTGCAATGAAGGGGACTTAAAGCTATAGCACATGGTGGCCCGAAGGTGTCTGTAGTCAACCTGGTCTTGGTGATTCTCTCCTGTTTGTCATGTCTGTGTCACAGGTTGAGGGACATTATAAGAAGTGCCTATAGAAAAGATGTTAGCCGGGCCAGGTGGCTCACACCGGGAATACCAACACTTTGGGAGGCTGAGGCAGGTGGATCACTTGAGGCCAGCAGTCTGTCTCTACTAAAAATACCAAAATTAGCCAGGCATGGTGACCCATGCCTGTAATCCCAGCTACCTGAGAGGCTTAGGCAAGAGAATCACTTGAACTCGGGAGGTGGAGGTTGCAGTGAGCCACGATCACACCACTGCTCTCCAGTCTGAGCAACAGAGCAAGATTCTGTCTCAAGAAAGAAAGAAAAGAAAGAAAGAAAGAAAGAAAAAGAGAAAGAAGGAAGGAAGGAAGGAAGGAAGGAAGGAAGGAAGGAAGGAAGGAAGGAAGGAAGGAAAAAATAAACTAATAAGATAAACAGAAAAGATATTGTGGAGCATGTTGTTCAATTTATATACATTGCGTGTCCCTTTAGGAGAACCCTGGAGGCAATCGTCCACTTAACTTCAGAATCAGAACTAGCTCTGCTTTTCCTGAGAAGTGGCGCGATTTTGCCTTATGAATGCTGACTGAGACTGGATCAGGTTCCCTTTTTTGTATCAGCTGCTGTTGAGTTTAGAGCCAAAACTGTACCCATATCACCTGTCAGTAATTTAAGGTATGTGTGGAGCAATCGACACAGTCTGGCTCTGTATTCTGCTGTAGTTTCCTGCAGTTGTTTTTTATTTTTCGTCTTTCCTTTTCCATGCCTTTTAATGTGTGCCATTTTTGCTCTATTAAAAAACTCCATAAATATTTCTAGTGTAAGGCAGACTATATATATGATAATACTATATAAAGATAATAACAAAACCCTCCCAGTCTCAGAAGGGGACAAATGATAAGGGGAGATGTCTTGGATGGTGGAGCAAGATATTTCAGGCGGAATGAACACCATCTGAAAAAGCAAAGAAATGTGAAATGGACATGAGTTCTGGCTTCCATTTTTGTGTTGTGAAAGGAATTCACCCAACAGTACATTCCCCCTCCCCCACTATCACTGTCTTCTTGTTCCATCAGGTGCATTCTGTATATTTCTAATGTCTCCTATTAGGATGAACAAGCTTGGAGGAGGTAATCATGAAGCAGCTTTATCCAGCTTTCACCATCCAACTTCTTTGAAGTCCACTCTGGGGACTCGTTCATCCTCATGGCCCTAGAAGAAAACTCAGTCCGGCCTCAGGACTTTTCTAGGCTCTTTTCACTTTATCATAAAATGTCCTAAATGGAGGAATTAAACTAACTGTTCCCATGTATTGATTACAGTTGAGGCTTTTGTCTTCTGCTAGCTCATGAGGGAAGCCTCAACTGGGGAAGGGCTAGCGTTGGTTTCTTCTATCTTTGCTAGTTGTTCCCTCCTTCATCTCTCCAGGGATGCGGTTTAGGGAAGGAGTGAGTAGAGGAGCAAGAAAATGATTTCTTGACTGGCTTTGGCATGGCGATTGAAGTGCCACGGGAGCTGCTCACATCCACTTTTTCACTCCATCTCTTGCTTCAGCAACCAACTGTAATGGGAGTCACTTGGAAACATAGCGTATTCTTTGCTTTCTGCTCTAGGGCTTCTTTGCTTCCATCCAGGAGGATCCCAAAGGAACCCACTTAGCCTTTCTGACGCATGCATGAGAGAATTAGAGACCCATAGAGCAATGTTTGGCCATCAGGGTGGCAATTGTAGGACAAATGCTTCTTCTTTCTTTGTCTTAGAAGGTCCATTTGACAGCGCATCCTACAAAGCTCCTTAGCAAGCCCCCTGGTGACACTGAGCCCCAGTTGCCTACAGAGCAATTCAGTGATGCAACCTTGGACCAGCTCTTTCTCCTCCCCTTTTACTCTTCCTAACTTCCATTTTTTAATTTTAGTGGAGACTTCCCAAAACAAACCACCTGCATGCAAATCCTTGTCTTAAGCTCTGCTGTCGGGAGGAACTCAGCCTATTGGAGAAATCAAGCCATTAGATACCTGTTTCGTTTTTGCAGCAGTTAGAACTTACTTTTTCCTAGATGCTTTCATGAGTTCATTAGGAAACTGTCCCTCGGACCTCTCATCCATGGTTTATTGACAGATCAATCGCCTCTTTATTTTCATGTGTCATTATTTTCACCCTTCGCTACTGAGGTAGGACTGGCTACATAATTTGTGGGGCCCAGTGCAAAATGAAAATGTCAGGATCCTCATTCAAAAAATATCCAGAATTTTAAGAAGACAGTGACAGTGCATTAAACCCAAGTGTGGGGTCCTTCTGAGTGGAGGACCCTGTGAGGCTGTACAGTCTTCACAGTCATGAAGCTCACCCTGCCTTTGGCCTTAATACCCACATTTCCAATTAGGGGACTCTACATCAGGTCTCTCCCAGAGAGCTCCACATTTGGCCCATGAAACGCCCGGCACTCTGCTGACCCTACTGTATTAGCCAGCCTTTTCCTAGGTTTCCCAGTGTAAGTCACATGCAGTGAATGAGTTATTATTATTATTTTGGAGGTGGAGGCCTCATTATGCTGCCCAGGATAGTCCCGAACTCCTGGGTTCATGTGATCCTCCTGCCTCAGCCTCCCAAAGTGCTGACATTACAGATGTGAGCTACTGCACCCAGCCTGCATCAGTATTTGTGCTAACTAGACCTCCAAAGAATCCCCAATGAGCCTTGCCTCCCATAAAAACTTAGGCCTGACCTCTGTGACCAATAGACTATGGCAGAAATAACAAGCTGTTACTTCTGAGAGTAGGTCAGAAAAAGTATTGTAGCATTTTGGGTTTGTTTCCCTGATCTGCTTACTCAGGGAGAAGTCAGCTACTATGCCTCCAGGACATTCCAGTAACCCCATGGAGATGACATTGTAGAGGAGAACTGGCCCAAAGCCAGCACCCATTTTGCCATCTGTGTGAATAATCTACCTTTGGGTGAATCCTCCAGCCCAAGTCAAGGAGGGACATTTGATTGAAACCTTGTGAAAACCCAAGTAGGAACTGACCAGCCAAGTTGCTCCTGAATTCCACAGGCATAGAACGGTGAGAAATTACAGATCATTTTTGTTGTTTTGAGTTACTGAGCTTTGGGATGATATGCCATGCAGCAAAAGATAACTAATACAGTATTAAAAAGCAAGGCTTCCTTTAAGTAAGAAACAGCTCTTTTAAAACAAATCTTCTTCAAGCATCCTGTCTCTCAATTTCTATGCTTTCCGTGGACCAGACATGGGTGGTCATGTCTGAGAGACAATTTGAAGGGTCCTGTTCGGTCCTGATGAAGCAGACTGCCTGGAGGGACCTTCTAACCCTAGGAGAGAAAAGCTGTAGGTGTCTGGATAATACCAATCCTGTGTATACACTCAACTTAGTGTGGGAGATTTAAAAAATTTACTGTGAGACATTTAAATGGCTATCTTTGCCACCGATTTTTACTTTTTATTTTTCCATCTTGTTCTAATATTTCATTTTAGAATATGCCTCAACTTTCATTTTCACCTCCAATTATATTTTCTTGCCCAACTTGAAAATCAGTGGGACTCATGTCTTAAAATATTTTCCCCCTCCATATCCTCAATGACACCATCTCTGTGAATTGGTTTCGGGAAAACTTCTCCATCGCAGAGCTTAACGGAGTTAGTGTAACATTCTTATGACAGCCAAATTGGGTAGCCATGGCCTTGGAAAACTGAGAAGTCAAAAACAGCAGGAATATTCATTATAAAACAGAAGTCTGGAAAACTGCCCACGTTCTGAAAAACCTTTTAGCAAAGAACTCAAATTCCCATTCAGATTTTCATGGGTAAAATTCCAAAAAAAAAAGTCTTTTTTTAGCAGAGAGAGAGAGAGAGAGAGAGAGAGAGAGAGAGCGGGAGGGAGTGCAAGCTATGTTTGTAGCTGTGACCTAATTCTGCTAATAAGGAATTTATTACTGAGGGCCAGATAATTTATTTAATATCTAATCACAGGCTTATTTTCATGCAACAAGGACCTGGGATTTGTTAGAGCCTTCGGGGAACTACAGTACTAGTTACTGCTCTTCTCTAACAACCTATGTGATCTCTCTGCATCTCGTTCTTTTTCTCTGCAGGAGTCTGAGAATATCTGTTGACCAGAGATAAACTCTCAGGAGGCTTTGAAGTGCTGTAAATGCTTTACCTGTTTGAGGTTTCATTATTATTTTGTCTTTTACGTTTAGAGTCATTTTCTGGAAGAGGGGAGAAAAACGGCTTATGTGACATTATTAAAAACATTAAAAGTCAAATAAAAAACAAGCCAATGCACGATGACTGTTAAGCAAGTTTCTGTTAATTGAATCATATTTCTCCATTGATTTGCATAAAGAATGATGATTGGTTTCCATGGGGGCAGCTGGCTTTCAACGAAGCAAAATCACACTCAACATTGTAGGAAATCTATAAGCAGTCATTTAAAATACTAAAATAGATTATGGATATATGAATGTAATGTGACAGTGAACCTGTGTCGTTCTTTGAAGGAAGGTCTTTAAAGAAAGGGGGATTTCTTTGATCCGAGGACTTTCCCTTGAGTCTGGAGGAAGAAGGTTTTTCTGCTTATTATAGAAATAAGATATTCCTGGGTAAGGGTAGAAATTAGATGTGTGTCTCAGGGTTTCGTTGGAGAGCAGAAGGTGCACTGTAGATTCCAGGGCTCTAATTCAAAAGGCCATACAATAGGGCCATAAAATACTTTTGGGACTCCACTATGGCTGATCTTAGCCTGAGATGCCACAACAGAAGTGCTCATGAGCTCTAATTTTCAAGAATGTGTGGTAACTCCAACCCAATGTTCTTAGATATGGTGGGAAAGCCAGTAGTTCTCAGGAACAAGGTGGGAAGTTGTGTGAACCACATGGCTGCTACTACCTCCAAGGCTAATAACCCCACCTCCTCTGTGCCTTCTGGGTCTAGCTGAGTCCTCTCATTGGCAGTCTTGCTGGGAACCACATGGGAAGGGGATTCTTGGAAATGAGACCGTGGAATGGGAACTTTGAAGGGAGAGAGGATGATGCCGAACCCAGGGAGGTCTGTGTGCGCTCTGCTGACACCATTTGAGTCATCTCAGTGAACCCGTCAGCAATATCAAGGTGGCATCATTCATCTCTTAATTTTCTTTTTAAAAAGATGATAAAAGTGAGGCTCAGAGAAGTTACATAACTAGCCTAGATCACACAACTGGTATTTAATCGCTAGAATTCAAACTTGGGTCTATATGAGGGAAAATCCCTAGCTCCTTTAGTATTTTATACATAACAGGCTAGTGGTTCAAACTTTAGCTGTATTAGTGTCAGTTAGAAGAATCACCCACCCCCACAGTTTCTGAGTCAGCAGGTTTGGGGGTGGAGTGGGAGGGGAGTGACCTGAGATTTGCATTTCTAACAAGTTCCCAGGTAATGCTATTGCTGCTGGTTCAGAAACCACAATTTGAGAACTCTAGGGTAGGAAGATGATCCTATCCCTTATTTCAGTCTATAAGTGCTCAGGGCCAGGCAGATCCTACAAAATACCAAATTCGCTTTGAATATTTCTATTGCATTTGAATATGGCTCCTGTCACCTAGTGTAGATGCTGTGGTGCTTGGCTTTGTGTGTATATGAGTGAGGGGTGTGGGTATGCATATATGTGTGTGTGTATTTTAGCTACATTGCCTTAGCAGGTAATTGTACAGCTGCATGAAAATGAATGAACTCGTATTTCTGACTGCTACCTTATTTGGAAACCAGGGAGGATACCTGGTGCTATGCATATTTTCCTGATTGAGCCGGAATACCAAATCAAACTTTTAAGTTGATGATTTAATTATTATTTCTTTGTGAGTTATTTTTTTAAAATCAGCATTTGATAAGTAAATGGTCCAAGTCTTACGTTGGCATTCATGGGAGTAACATTAGTCTTGACGAATTATTTGCTTATTCATTGAGGTATAATTTAATTCTATAGAAATTGCATGTCAATTTAGCACACATTAATGGGCAGATACTGTCTCATAGCTTAATGAAACTGTCATCCTTTTAAGGTGGAGGAAAAATCCATTTAAGGAATCAATAGTCAACTAGGAAGCTGAGCATGGTGGCTCATGCCTATAATCCCAACACTTTGGGAGGCTGAGGTGGAAGGATTGCTTAAGCCCAGGAGTTCAAGAGCAGCCTGGATAACACAGCGAGACCTCATCTCATTAAAATTTAAACAAACAACACCCCCCACACACAAATTCTAATAAACTATAGGAGGAACTCTATTTAGAAATTTACTGGACTCAACCAACGTTATGAACCTCTTGGGCCAGATATACAGATTTCAAAGGCCCCGGCCAATGTCAAGGGGTAACTGCTTTCTCTCTCTGGAGAGAGTCAGAAAAGCCTGGGCCTTGCTTCCTAGTAGCTAGAGAGTGATGGGCTATCATGTAACCTTTGGATGTCCTTACCTGTCAGTTGGGGAGATGAGTTCGAATATACATTTTATACGATTGTAGTGGAGGTTAAATGATCTAATGAATGGCTGCAAAGGTTCTGAAATGTAGTTGATTCTCAACAAATTGTTATGATTGCTATAATATTACAATGCTACTATTTACCTTAATGATGATTTCCCCTTTTCTTTATTTCCTCCTTTTTCTCCCATTCTTTCTTACCCCTTCCTCCTTCCTTATTTCCTTTCCTTTTTTCTACTTCTTTTCTGTGTGTGTGTGTTTTGAAACAGGGTGTTGCTCTGTTGCCCAGGCTGGAATGCAGTGGTGCTATCATGGCTCACCGCAGCCTCAACCTCCTACCCTCAAGTGATCCTCCCACTTCAGCCTCCTAAGTAGCTGGGGCTACAGGCACATGCCACCTTACCCTGCTAATTTTTTTTTTTTTAGAGACAAGGCTATACTATGTTTCCCAGGCTGGTCTCGAACTCCTGAGGCCAAGCAATCCACCTGCTTCAGCCTCCCAAAGTGCTGAGATTACAGCTGTGAGCCGCTGTGCCTGGCTCTTCCATGTTTTTTTTCTTTTTTTTATTGTATATTTATTGCTTATATATTTTATTGTATGTTTTCTTGTATATTATTGCATGTATATTTCTTGTATGTTTATTATACCCTCATTATAAAGGGCACTACTCATAAACAGCAAAATTGAAGAAACATGGGTGTTGTGGTGCTTCTGTGTCCTCTCCAGGTGTGCTGTGCCCTCAATATGTCCATGTATTCACCAATCTGGAAGCTCCTCAATGAATATTTCTTTCAGGAATCTGAGATGAGCCATTTTTTGGCCCAGAAAGTTTGGTCATTCCAAATCACTCTCCCCTTCCCCAGCCATGTAGCCTGCCCCTTCTCCCACCTGTATGCACATTGTACTTCTCTCCATTGTCTTTTTGAGTCAAATTCATCCCAACCTTCAAGACAAAGCTGGAGCGTCACCTTCTCTGTGAAGTCTGCCATGATTACCTCCACCTATGGCAGAGGTCAGAGCTGTTGCCAGCACATCCTTCCTTCTCAGCGCCTTCAATCTGGTGCTGAGATAATCCGCATTCCTGTCTATATCTTCCAAATGCCGGCAGCTCCTTAAGGAAATGACCAACTGTGGTTTGCGTATTCATGACCACAATACTCGGCCCAGAACAAGCGGTTGGTGAATAAATTCATGCTTCCTCGGGTGCACATAATCAGTCTGATGATTTGGGGGATCACAGTTGATATTAGGTTGAGATGAGTGAGGTACCTAAGACATAACATTTTTGTTTTTTATTTTTTCCGAGTTAGAGTCTTGCTCTGTTGTCCGGGCTGGAGTGCAGTGGTGCCATCTTGGCTCACTGCAACCTCCACCTCCCAGGTTCAAGCAGTTCTCCTGCCTTAGCTTCCCGAGTAGCTGGGATTACAGGCTTCTTCCACCATGTCCGGGTAATTTTTGTATTTTTAGTAGAGACAGGGTTTCACCACATTAACCAGGCTGATCTCAAACTCCTGACGTCAAGTGATCCACTTGCCTCAGCCTCTCAAAGTGCTGGGATTACAGGCGTGAGCCATCATGCCCGGCCTAAAACACAACATTTAAGGAGATGCTCACTGTCAGGACACTAATTGTGGACACCCTGAGTTACTGAAAACATTAGATGCTTCATCTGTACCCATTGCACAAGACACTTTTTGCTGGCATCTGGGCTTAAAAACTTGAATATTAATTTTTTTTGCTCACATATTTCCAAGAACTGACATTATATTACCCCATGTTTTGGCATGCCTGAGATAAGGTCATCCTTCTGTCTCCAGTCAGGTTGGCTGAGAGCCTGTCGCATGCCAAGCCCTTTGCTACTTACTGGGGATACAGTGCAGGTGTGACGGACAGCCCATCTTCAGCACCATCTCAGCTCTCACAGGGCTCAGAGGAATGAGCACAGAGTGAGAAGGATGCTCATCAAGAATTGTACATGAATTAATGGCTATAATACAGAATTAAACAAGGTTCAGTTTAGTAGGCGTGGTAGGGAGCAAATGTCATGGGCATGTGAAGATGACTTCTAGCTGGGAAGATGGACAGAACTTGTGAAGGAGGTGACATTTGATGACTCACACTAACCTGGCCAATGTTATTCATGCCTCACTCAGTTCCCCTTTACCAAGTCCAGCTGCTGGGGTGGTTGGTTTCTAAGGCCAGCAGTGGCACCCTTCTCTGAAGAGTTTTCCTCTGCTAATAAAAGCCCCGCTCCCATCCCCATGGGTGGCTATATTCTCTCCACATGGATGGCTCCCAGATAATGACTCACCCATGCCTCAGCTCAAAGGAGGGCAGCTCTGTGGTCCCATTCATATTCTTGAGCTCAGCTCGAGCTCACATTTCAGCTGAAGTCACCATGTGGCTTAGCTCTTTGGCCTTTCCCCCTTCCCTTTTCCTTTGTGTTTCTCTCCAGACAGTGCCCCAGTAACCCATTTACACAAGAGTCCCCATCTTGGGCTATACTTCTAGGGGTTCAGGCTTAAGACAAACAACAAGGACAACAGTGGTGCTGTTACTCATAACTTGATATTTGCAGCATTGCACATGTTCACTAATCTAATTTGTATAACCTCTTGTGAATTGTTATTCCCGGTTTGCAGACAAGGAAGTTGAAACGCAGAGAGGTTAGGGTTCCTTTGTCCAGGTTCACACAGCTGCTAAGCTGGGAGTCAAACTAGGAAGTCCGGCTTTCCATTCCCTGATTGAAAGTACTCCATGGCACTTTCATCTCTATACGCCCTCAGGGCTTGAGAGCTGGTGCCTGAGGAGCTCTGCATGAGGGTGCAGGACTCTGGGGTGCTCTGGAATTTGGAGGCAGGAACCACTGTGAGAAGAGTGCAGGGTGTTGAGTTGGGCAGCCTGGATCTTAGATCTGGGCTGCGTCTCAGGGCAGTGGGACAGCTCCTTCTTGGGCCTCAGACTTTTTAACCTGTAAAATGGGCTGCGTATCTCCTTTTGGAGCTGTTCTGGACCTCCTGTGAGGATGTGTATTTCTCATCCTCTTGCCTGGCATGTGGCAGGCAGGCAGTTCATGTTGCAGTCAGCCTGTCTGGGTGCATCTGGTGGCAGAGGCAGAGCAGCTGGCCCTCAGCACCCAAGTGTCTGGAGTACCAGTGAGCAGAGACACCAGCTCTGGTCTTGAGACAGAGGCTGCTTCGAGATGGGTGAAACTTCTTTTGTTCTCCCTCCTGTGAGGAGATGAAGGTGACTTCGCTCTCATCGAAATACAACTGCATTTGGTGTGGTGTGGTGGCTCTCTCCTGGTTCTTCACAATCCTCAGTATGTGGTTTTCCCATTTGGTCCAAGGAGGTTGCTTGGGGGCCAGCAGGAGGGTAGAGAGATGGGCTGTCCCATCCATAGGTCGGTGCCTGGAAGTTTTCCCAGTTCCATTTATATTCCTTTGGACAAAACTGAGTTTATATCTACACCTTGCTGCCAGAGAGGCTGGAAAAGTGGGATTTTATTATTGGAAGAAGGGGGACAAGTAGAAGCTTCTTCCTGGGTGGGACAGTATGGTGCAAAGATGGTGGTCATAACCTGGAAGTCTTCATGGGCACTCTCTGTGTGCCAACCTCATGTATTTAATTTTATATTTAAAATATTTTTTTGAAATGGAGTTTTGCTCCTGTTGCCCAGGTTGGAGTGCAATGGTACAATCTCAGCTCACTCCTACATCCACCTCTCGGGTTCAAGCTATTCTCCTACCTCAGCCTCCCAAGTAGCTTGGACTACAGGCATATGCCACCATGCCTGGCTAATTTTGTATTTTTAGTAGAGATGGAATTTCACCATATTGGTCAGGTTCGTCTCGAACTCCTGGCCTCAGGTGATCCTCCCATCTTGGCCTTCCAAATTGCTGGGATTACAAGCCTGAGCCACCGCGCCCGGCAATACAAGCTGCTTTTATTGTAATATTTTCACAGTCACCCTATGAGATGGGCACTATTAGAGGCATGCCCATGGTACTGATGAGGAGGCTCAAGGGCAAAGCTTGGATTTGAGCCCCTGGCAAGCCAGCTTTAGCGGCTACACAGCTAACCACCACCATGCTGTATGGAGGGTTCCAGAATGGATAAACACAGTTTTCACTAACGGATTTGCTATTCGCTGATCCTGTGGCTTTGGGGAAGCTGTATTCCCTCACAAGTTCTTAGTGTTCCCTGACAGAGTGTTGTGTGGATCAAACGAAATCACAACACGCGATAGCTGTTTGTCAACTGGAAAAAGCTAGAAGGGAGACTGACTGTGATTTCTTATAGTGACCGTGGGACTCTGACTTCCAAAGGCGGTGGAGAGAGAGAAGCCGTGATTGTTGTGTGCATAAATGCTCTTTTTTTTTTTTACTGCAATCCTCTGGACTCAGCCCACAGCCCCCATTCTTTCACTGCCTCCTATGTCTGTGAGGTTATTACCATGCCTGTAGGATCACTTTGCCTTTCTGTATTACTCAGCTGGAATAATATGACAGATGAGGGCAACAGAAAGGAAAAGAAAAGATAGGAAAGTTTGCTAAATAGAGAAGATCCGCTACTTCGCTAGGAAGAGCTGGAGCCTGAAGAAGAGTAAGGTGGAATTTCTCAGTAAAGCTTGCTGCATGACCGGCAGTCACTTCCTCTCCCTCTCTCTCTCTCTCTCTCTCTCTCTCTAACTCTCTATCTCTCGATGGAGTCTCGCCCTGTCGCCCAGGCTGGAGTGCAGTGGCGTAATCTCGGCTCACTGCAGCCTCTGCCTCCCAGTTTCAAGTCATTCTCCCGTCTCAGCCTCTCAAGTAGCTGAGATTATAGGTGTGTGCTGCACCTGGCTAATTTTCTTATTTTTAGTAGAGACGGGGTTTCATCATGTTGGTCAGGCCGGTCTCGAAACTCCTGGCCTCAAGTGAACCTCCCATCTTGGTCTCCCAAAGTGCTGGAATTACAGGCGTGAGCCATCGCACCCAGCCAGCCGCTTCTCTTAGGAATGACTAAAAAGCCTTTGTTATTCTTTGTCCTTAACAGATGCAAGACTCAAGTCCACCAGCTCTAGACCGAAGTGGGCGTCTCACAGCACGGTGCAGGCATGACTTTGAGGCCGGTCGCTGGTACACTGGGGGCTCAAGGAGTAATTGCAGTGAATGAGTGAGCAGCTTTTGGCTTGTGTGACCAAAAGGTTCTCCTACAGCAGCTGCTAAAGTGGTTGTGCATGGAGCCGTCTCTGCAAACTGGGTCAACAAGTCAGTCGGGCCTTTTATTTGCCAACCAGGCTGCCTACATTTACGTTTAGGGTCAGATCTAGGGCAGAAAACGATGCAGGCAAAAGAAATCCATTTAGAACTTTTCTGTGCTGATGCTGACTGCATGGAGGAGCTGTTCATTATTTATAGCCCACACAATTGTGTTTTGTCCAGTAACCTTATTTGGGCATATAAATAAGCCAAGGATAAGAGAGGAGAACAAAAACACATTGATTTTTTTTCTTCTCATATGAAAGGTAGATGAAGCGATTTTATATTTGAGGTTTGCTGGCTGGCATATTACCCAGACAGCAGGAATTAGAACAGATTTAATCTTCCAATCCATACTAATGGGGGCATTAGAAACACTGTTTATTAAATTTATCTTTTTGACACTTTTAATATATTCCACTGCAGCCTTGCAGCGTTAAGTGCTGAATAATGATAATGTTTAGCATTTATTGAATGCTTATTTTGATTGTGTCAGACACTGTGGTAAGCAACACACATTATCTCATTCAATCCTTACCACACAAGTGTGAAAAGACACTTATTTCAATTCCCATTTTACAGATGAGAAACTTGAGGCACAGAGAAGTACAACCATTTGCTGAAATCCATTTAGAGTAATCCTTACTCATTAGAGTAAGGAAGCTGGGGATTGAAGTCAAGTTAGCTCTGTGAGTTCATGCATGTGATGTCACATGCTATTGAATGATGGGGATCTCTGCAGCTGTGGGCCGGGAAGTCCTTTCATGTTCTGGAAGTGGCAGGTGTCAGAAACAAAGGGAGCGAATCCTCAAAAGATGCTTGCTGAATGCTGAGGACAGGGCTAATTCTTTTGCCTAAGGAATCTCAGTTTAAATTCAGAACAAGTGCTCTGTAGGTTCACCTACTTTTGAGCACCTCTAGAACCTTCTGCCCAAACCAAAACAGAATCTTAAATTTTCTTAATTTACACTTTTTTTTTGAGGCAGAGTTTCATTCTTATTACCCAGGCTGGAGTGCAATGGCCTGATCCTGGCTCACGGCAACCTCCGCCTCCCGGTTCAAGTGATTCTTCTGCCTCAGTCTCCCGAGTAGCTGGGATTACAGGTGAACACCATCATGCCTGGCTAATTTTGTGTTTTTAGTAGAGACGGGGTTTCTCCATGTTGGTCAGGCTGTTCTCGAACTACTGACCTCAGGTGACCTGCCAGCCTCAGACTCCCAAAGTACTGCGATTACAGGCGTGAGCCACCGTGCCTGGCCAATTTACACTTTTAAATAACATGGTAGTTTTCCTGACATCTGTTCTCAAGGGGTGGGGCACCAATGAATTAGCTTTTTTTTTCTTTTCTTTTTTTTTTTTTTGATGGAGTCTTGCTCTGTCGCCCAGGCTGCAGTGCAGTTGGTACAGTGATGTCAGTTCACCGCAACCTCTGCCTCCCTGGTTCAATGGATTCTCCTGCCTTAGCCTCCCAAGTGGCTGGGATTACAGGCACACATCACCAGGCCCAGCTAAGTTTTTGTATTTTTTTAGTGGAGACAGGGTTTCACCATGTTGGCCAGGCTGACCTCAAACTCCTGACCTCAGATGCCCCACTGGCCCTGGCCTCCCATAGTGCTGGGATTACAGGCGTGAGCCGACCACAGTGCCCACTCTGTACACTTTCATTGAGCAGCTACTACTTGTCAGTGTTGGGAATATCAGGATTAGAGAAACAATCTCTTAGAAAGTCATGGTTTTCCTAAGAGAGAAATATAGGGCAGCATCTACAGTCCACTGGAAAAGTGCTGTGACAGACGTGAGAGGCCACCGACACTCGGCGTGACAGCAGCCCCAAGACTGCGCCCCATGGTCCTTGCCTCATTGTGTGTCTCCTTATGGAGGCAGTTCCCTTCCACGTTGTGAACTGTGTAGCAAATAGGGTACTGCAGAAATGAGGGCGTGTAACTTACAAGGTGGGTCATATAGGACTTTGGAGCTTCTGTCTTTCTTTTCTTGGATCTCTCTCTCTAGGAGAAGCCAGCCACCATGTTATGAGGACACCCAAGCAATCCTGTAGAAAGTTCCATGTGGTGCCAGACACAGTGGCTCACGACTGTAATCCCAGTACTTTGGGAGTCTGAGGCAGGTGGATCACGAGGTTAGGAGTTTGAGACCAGCTGGGCCAATATGGCGAAACCCCATCTCTAATAAAAATGCAAAAATTAGCCAGCCATGGTGGCAGGTGCCTGTAATCCCAGCTACTCAGGGGCCTGAGGGAGGAGAATCGCTTGAACCCAGGAGGTAGAGGTGGCAATGAGCCAAGATCATGCCACTGCACTCTATCCTGAGTGACAGAGTGAGACTCCGTCTGAAAAAAAAAAAAAGAAAATTCCATGTGGTGAGGAACTGATGCCTCCAGTCCATGGCCAGTACCAATTTGCTTATGTGAGAGTATCCTGGAAGCAGATCCTACTGTCTCAGCCATGCCCTCAGACGGCTGCGGTCTCATGGGACTCCCCAAGCTGGAACTGTCCAGGTAAGCTGCTCCCACATTCTTGATCCACAGAGACTGTGAAATGATGAATGTTTATAGTCGTTTCAAGTCACTTAAGTTTTGAGTTCATTTGTTATGCAGCAGTAGATAATGGAAACCTCGTAAACGGGAGCCCAGTCTGAGGAGGATGGAGATGGTAATCAGGAAAGGCTTCCTGGAGGAGTTGTTAGCTGAGCTGTCTTGTAGAATGAGGAGGAGTTCTGAGTAGGAGTCAGTGAGGCAGAGAGTGTTGGGGTGCTAGGGCTTTCCAGGTAGTAGGAACAATAGATACAAAGGATCACTTCGGGTCCCCTCTGCTCTGCAAAGTCTTCCCTAACCATTCACTGCCTGATTCATTCATTTACTTAATCATTCACTTGACAAGGCTTTGTTGAGAGCCTCCTATATCTCAGGCTCCACGCAGAGTACTAGGGTTGCTATAAGTTGCATTTCTGAGACTGCTCAGTTAGGCATAGAAAACTCAAATGCCCACGGGGCCAGCAAGTAATGCAAGCCAGCGAGGCTGAGTTCACAGGAGTGCTGCGCTGTGAGTCAGGGGTGAGGCCACTGAGAAGCGGAGAGCCCAATGCCCAGGAAAAGTCCACCGTTCCTCCGCTCCAGTTGTTTGCTGCATGCCAGAATGTAAGCCCAAATCTGGTCAGATCTTCCCATTTGTCAACAGAATCTGGACATTGTATTTTAGTATAAAGTCTCCTAATTTGAAAAGGCAGTCCCAGCCCAAACTAGTGGTCAAATTTTCCTCTTTCCAGTCTTCTGTTCAGGAGCTCCATGAGTTGGCTGCTGGAGACGTCAACTTCTCTCCTGCGCTGACCACAAACTTTTGACCTCTGCCTTCTGGTTAACTTGAGTCATGTGTGATTGGTGACTGGTGCAGTAATTAACTGTCTCGATAGTTTTCTTTCTTCCTTCCTTCCTTCCTTCCTTCCTTCCTTCCTTCCTTCCTTCCTTCCTTCCTTCCTTTCTTTCTTTCTTTCTTTCTTTCTCTCTCTCTCTCCTTCCTTCCTTCCTTCTTTCTCTCTCTTTCTTTCTTTTCCTTCCTTACTTCCTTCTCTCTCTCTTTCTTTTTTTCTCTCTCTTTCCCTTCCTTCCTTCCTTCCTTCCTTCCTTCCTTCCTTCCTTCCTTCCTTCCTTCATTCCCTCCCTCCCTCCCTCCCTCCCTCCCTCCCTCCTTCCCTCCCTCCCTCTCTCTCTCTCTTCTGTCTTTCTTTCCTTTTTCTTTCTTTTTTGAGATGGAGTCTCGCTCTATAGCCCAGGCTGGAGTGCAGTGGCATGATCTCGGCTCACTGCAACCCCACCTTTACTGGGTCCTGGTTCAAGCGATTCTCCTACCTCAGCCTCCCAAGTAGCTGGGATTACAGGTATCTACCACCATGCCCAGCTAATTTTTGTATTTTTAGTAGAGACGGGGTTTCGCCATGTTAGCCAGGCTGCTCTTGAACACCTGACATCATAATCTGTCCACCTCAGCCTCCCAAAGTCCTGGGATTACAGGCGTGAGCCACCGCGACCAGCCTGTCTCAATAGTTTTCTAAGTGGTGGTGTATAACACCCGAGCTGCACTGCTCACCAGTGAGGGGAAAGGAAGCTGGTGTTAATCCCCGTGGAGACGATTCCATAGGTTCTCAGCAAAGTGCTCTGTAGCACAAAGCTCTTATGGTAAAGGCGTCAAGGCAAAATTACAGAACGTAAAGTCTTTAATGCCGTGGGCAGTGAGCACTGTGTGCCTTCCCGAAGCCACAATGCTTACTGACAGCATCCCGGGTTGGCCACCTAGTGACTTTTCAGTATATGCTGGTATGTGGCTGTGGGAGTGTCCATATCTTAGAAAGGGAGGACGGTGAGTTTACGGAAGCCTTCCTGTGTGCAAGCATGGGGCTGTGCATGCAGAAGTTTCTTTAGTCCTCCAACAGCAACAGCCCTGGAAGATTGGTGCTATCATTGTTCTCATTTTACAGATGAGAAAACGAAGTCCCAGGGAAGTTTACTGATTTGTCCAAGGTCTTGCATCCAGTAAGAAGCAGGACAGGCATCTCTTCTGGGACTGTTACAGGTCTATGTCTGGCCGGGTGCGGTGGCTCATGCCTGTAATCCCTGCACTTTGGGAGGCCGAGGCGGGCAGATCATGAGGTCAAGAGATGGATACCATCCTGGCCAACATGATGAAACCTTGTCTTTACTAAAAATACAAAAATTAGCTGGGCGTGGAGCTGCTCAGGAGGCTGAGACATGAGAATCATTTGAATCTGGGAGGCGGAGGTTGCAGTGAGCCACAATCATGCCGCTGCACTCCAGCCTGGTGGACAAAGTGAGACTCTGTGTCCCGCCCCTCCCCAAAAGTCTATGTTCTTATGTACTCTGCTGTAATTTTTCTCTGTGGCATCAAAAGAGAGAAAGCACTGGGGTTTCTGAGTTCTTATTGGAGAGGTACTCAGCAATGACAATCTGATTGGAAGAAGGGCACTGAGTGTTACCTAGTTATGAAAGGAATTTCAAGGACAACCTATGTGTCAGATTTAGCGACATAGTTTGTATTGAGCTTGTGAGTTATTAATCAGGTGAGTCTTTTTATCTGTTGTATCAAGTACCTTGATTTGTGATGGGAAATGGCACAAAGGAGAAGAAACGCTATATGCTTTGGAGCCTGGGAAATGTGAGTTTCAATCCTGATTTACTCACTAACTAGCTGTGTGACCTTGGACACGTTGTAACCTGTCTGAGCTCCAGTCTCCCCTTCCAGCACATGAGGTCAAGAATACACAACACACAGCAACCTCAGTTCTCTTCATGGAGCCTGGGACATAGGAGGCTCTCACTAAAGCCTTGTCGAATGAATAAGTAAATGAATGAATCAGGCAATGAGTGGTTAGGGAATGCTGCAGAGCTGATGGGGATGGAAGTGGTCCCGGAGGATTTAATTCGTGGAAAAGAGGAGGGGTGGGGATTGAAGAGAGGGAATCGTGGGCAGGGAAATGACATAACCAGCGGCTTGGTGGGGAGAATTCCAGGCTTAGAGGATAGTGAAAGGCCAATAAGCCTTCTGGTGGAGGAGAAAATGGCCCAGGAGGGGCCTGCACTGACTCCCCCATCCTGATAAAACTTCCTCAGTGGCCAACAGAGCACTAGGTGCTGACACTAATAGTTCCTTTACCAGAGCCTTTCATCTCCTATTCAAAGTGCTCTGCAAGTGTTAATTAAATCTCCAAACACCTCATGAGGTAAATATTATTTATCCATCTTTTGTAGATGAAGACATTTAGGAGCAAAGAGAAGTAATTTTCCCAGGGCAGTGTCTAGATGGGTGTCCATTCCCACCTTCATTCCAGAATTGCCAAAACACGTCTTTAGAAGAAAGCAGAAAAAACAAATTAGATATTTTCTTGCCATTCCCCCTCCTATACCCTCAGACATATAAAAAACAGAAATCAGGAAGAAAAAATAGACGTGATTTTAAGATATTTCTTAGATTTTTGTAAAAGTCTCCCCAATGCATTCTTAAATGTATACCTCTGTTTCCAGTGTTTTAGGACTTAGAGTTTACAAGGTTAAGAAAGTTGTTCAGTTGAATGCTTCACAGATACATTCAGGCCTAACAATCGGTGCTTCTTATTTCTCATCTGTAACGTGGCAACGCTCTTTCAGAGTTGTTGTGAGGATTAAATGAGGGAATTTATACAAAAGCACTTATCTCAGGGCCAGACTCATATAAAGCACTTGATAGAGGGGTCATGATGATGATTTTAGTGGAGCCAGAAGATCTTCCAAGGGCCTCCTGAAGCTTCCTCTTGAAGTCCCCGCCCCCCCGCCCCGTCACTTTGATGCATTCATTTGACCAGTGTGTACTGTCCTCCAGGCACTATGCTAGGTTGGGGGAATACAGCAATGCGCAAGGCAGGCAAGAGCTCTGTTCTGTTCTCTGGTTCCACTTTGGTTTACCAGTCTGGTTAAGGAGTCAGACATTAAAAAAATAGATATCGTTATGCATTATTCCTGCCGAGGTGAGCGCTAGAAACGAGAGGTTCATGATGCTCTGGGCGAGCTAAGAGAAGGGGCTTTTCTAAGTCAGGGAAGGCAGCAAGGGCTCCTAACAGGGAGAGGTGGTGTAGCTGGGATCTGGAGGATGCTAGGAGGTCAGTGGGTGAAGAAGAGAGGGAAAAGGACACCAAACAGAGGGTACAGCATGTGCAGAAAACCCCAAACTAAAGAGATAAAAAGTGTCATTCAGCAACTGTTTCCAAATTCCTTGTTTCTTCCCCCAGCCCAGAGTTTGTGAGGTTCCTTTTTTTTTTTTAAATTGTATTTTAGGTTCTGGGGTATACGTGCAGATCATGCAGGGTTGTTGCATAGGTACATACATGGCAAGATGGTTTGTTGCCTCCATCCCCCCATTACCTATATCTGGCATTTCTCCCCATGTTATCCCTTCCCAACCTCCCCACCCCCTGCTGTCCCTCCTCTAGCCCCTGCCAACAGACCCCAGTGTGTGATGCTCCCCTCCCTGTGTCCATGTGTTCTCATTGTTCAATACCCGCCTATGAGTGAGAACATGCGGTGTTTGGTTTTCTGTTCTTGTGTCAGTTTGCTGAGAATGATGGATGGTTTCCAGATTCATCCATGTCCCTACAAAGAACATGAACTTATCGTTTTTTATGGCTGCATAGTATTCCATTAAAAAATGTTGGGCACTGGGAAAGAGAGACATAAGATGAGAAATTAGCCCAGGAGGAACTGGTGTCAGGTGATATAAATTGGTACTGTTCTTGGAGTCCACTTTGATAAGAAACATAGAGAAGGAGCTGGAGTTGTTCAGAGGCCTTGTCAAATGGTTCCACCTGGAGAAGATCAGGCAGGCTTTCTGGAGGTGGCACCAGAGCTGAGCTTTCTGTTATTCATTTGTTAGCAATAATGATTGAATATCTATCTACAAGGTGTCAAGCAGTAGTGGTAAAGGAGGGACCAGGAGAAGGTCCCTGCCCTGAAGCAAGCCACAGTGGAACAGGGGAGACAAAGCTTCAGATGCTGGCCAAGGAGGAAGGAAAGAGCGTGATCTCGTTCTCGTGTCCGTCTTGGGAGCGTAGTGGAGGAGGGGCACGTGAGGAGTCAGATGGATCCGTGAACACTGGTGTCGATGCGTACGTAAGACTTAATGATGATATTGACTTAGCTTATAACTAATAGCACCTTGTATTGGTTTAGCACTTAACAGTTTAGGAGGCACACACATGAGCTCATGGGATATGACAACAGCTTGGCAAAGAAGTAGAACAGGTATGATTCCCTGCATTTTCAAGCCAGTGAGATTTAAACTCAGGAAAAATACATGAAATGAATGATTTGATTTTGATGAATTACAAGCCCTTTGTCGATAAGACGTTGGAGGACCTCTATTTTGGGTCCATGCATTTTGATTTTGGTTTCTGTAGTTGTTTTCCCCAAATCTCCATCTCCAGTAGTGTTTCTGAGTGTTCACAGCTGAAGTTTAGATAGATCCAGGAGCACACCACGGACCCACCCCATGAGCTGCTTGCCCACCTGGGGCAAACGGCGTTGGCTTCTAGCCCCACTTATGATCTGAAGAATAACAAAGCTGCATTTCTTTACAAAATGTGCGCTAAGTAGGGTGAGCATAATAGACTGTCCAACTTGGGACACTTCCGAGAGTAAAAGGGGGTGGGAATCATGACTACTTTAGGATGACAGGCTGTCATGGAGATGAACACTGATCAACTGGGTCGTATTGTCACCCTGCCTACGAGTCATCCTTTGCACTAGTTGAATTCTTGCTCTGGTCCTCACTTTTTTTTCTGAACTGTTTACCCATCCACTTATTATTATTTTTTTCTGAGACGGAGTTTTGCTCTTGTTACCCAGGCTGGAGTGCAATGGCGCGATCTCTGCTCACCTCAACCTCCGCTTCCTGGGTTCAAGCAATTCTCCTGCCTCAGCCTCCCAAGTAGCTGGAACTACAGAGGCATGCCACCAGGCCCAGCTAATTTTTGTATTTTTAGTAGAGACAGGGTTTCACCATGTTGACGAGGATGGTCTTGATCTTTTGACCTCGTGATCCACCCGCCTCGGCCTCCCAAAGTGCTGGGATTATAGACGTGAGCCACCGCGCCCGGCCTACCCAACCATTTATTGGACAATCATTTACCAGGCCCCTCTAAGTCAACGTTCTGGGCTGCCAGGGATGCATAATCCAGGATTACTCCTCCAAAGAAAAAAGGATTCTTCCTCCAGAGATGAAATCAGTGCACTCTGAGTAACTCTCCCAGATAAGCGAGTGGGCACAGAGCCTCTCATAGGTTTCACTTGCCATCTTCTCATCTGTTAAGAAGCCATCAAAGGAAATGTTCCTGGAGGGTGGAGATCAGGTCTGCTCTGTCCTCTGCAACACATAGGGGTAGGGGAGGTATTCACAGACACCAGGCAGGGGCTTTCAAAGAGCGAGGCAACCCAGTCCCTCCTGAAAGGTAGCAGCGTTCAGCTAATGAGTCCCTGAGGGGCTCCCCTACCCCTCACATGCCTTTCTTTCTGTCCTTTCCTTTTGTTTCCTGGGTCATGTAACACTCATCACATTAGTAATTAATTATTTGTGAGCGCTGGTTTAATGCTTGTTGAACAAGAAGGTGGGTTGTTCCCCAGTACCTAGCAGGGGACCTGGCTTGTGGAAATCTTCAATAAATATTTGCTTGCTGACTAATTGACTTAAGGCCCAAGGCCATGAGCTGCCTCTGATGAGAACCTAGGAGAAATAAATTTCCTGGGAGAAAAATGGAGTGCAGACAGGGATAGAGGGGAGCTTACAGGTCTGGGTCTGGTGGATAGAATATCTGAGCAGGATATTCAAAAGAACAGGCTGGGCATGATGACTCATACCTGTAATCCCAGCACTTTGGGAGGCTGAGGCCAATGGATCGCTCAAGGTCAGGAGTTCAAGACCAGCCTGGCCAGGATGGCAAAACCCTGTCTCTACTAAAAAGCAAAAAAAAAAAAAAAAAAACAAAACCCCACAAGTATTAGCTGGGCATGGCGCTGCATGTCTGTAATTCCAGCAACTCAGGAGGCTGAGGCATGAGAATTGCTTAAACCTGGGAGGTGGAGGTTACAGTGAACTGACATCATGCTACTGCACTCCAGCTTGGAAGACAGAGTGAGACATATATCTGCTCAGTGAGATATCCTGCTCAGTGAGACTCTGTGACAAACAAACAAATCAGTCGGCTAAGGAGAAGCAATAATGCTGCCCATGCCTCGACATCATTCCTGAGTCCTTCGGGTAGGAAAGGTGGCTTTGTGCCTGCCCAGCCTTTCTGCCATCTGCCTTATCCAGCAGGAGGTCTTGGCCTGACACCCAGCTGAGCAGAGTGATGGAAAAAGGAGTAGAATTTCCTGCCTGGACTGAAATGTGGCCCCATGTCCAGGATTCCAGATGTCCCAGTGGAAGTGCCAGGGGTAGCTCGTGGCCAGGTGTAGAGCTCAGTCCCACTGGCACCAAGTGGTGCTCCCATGATACCCTCTCATAAGGCACCCGCAAGTATGGTATTTCCCCAATTTTTTCACTCTGGGATAGGCATTGGTTATTACATTTGCTGCAGGACTGTACCTGTGGGGTGACCTGGATGTAGCTGCCGTCAGGGAGGACTTTGAAGAGGATGCTTGACTTTGGCCATGGTGGAGTGGGGGGAAATGAGAAGGGATGGGCCCACCCCTGAGCTGGAGGAAGAAGCTGGGGCTGCAGTGATGTTCTGGCAGCTGGTGGGAACCAAGCAGCCCATTTATGGACTATATCTGCTATGCCATTCAACCTGAATGGCCCCTGCAGCCCAACTGCCTGTGTTCAAATCCCATCTCCACCTCCTGTCGGCCATGTGGCTGACAGCAAGTTATTTAACTTTCCTTTTTCAGTTTCATCTTCTCGAAAATGAGGATGATAATAATAACCATCCCAGTGGGTTCTCATGACAAGCAAATTATTATATATATGTCAACTCTAGGTTTGGCACAGTGGCTCACATCTGTAATTCTAGCACTTTGAGAAACCGAGGCAGGTGGACTGCTTGAGTCAAAAGTTTAAGACCAGCTTGGGCAACATGGCGAAACCCTGTCTCTACTAAAAACACAAAAATTAGCCAGGCATAGGGAGTACATGCCTGTAGTCCCAGCTACTCAGAAGGCTGAGGCATGAGAATCACTTGAACCTGGAAGGCAGAGGTTGCAGTGAACCAAGATAGCGCCACTGAGCTCCAGCCTGGGTGACAGAGCGAGACTATCTCAAGGAAAAAAAAAGTCTCCAGAGTAGTTTTAGCCACGAGCAAAATAAACAAATGAAAACCTGCCCTCATACCATCTCCCAGCATATTCTACGCCTTTGCACACTTTCACCCTTGCGTTTTCCCAGTGCCCATCTGCCTTAACCCCACCTCTCCCAGTCATAGCCTCGTCACCTCGTTCATTCAGTTAGTCAACAAATTTTACTGGGTATCTACAACTTGCCAAATGTCAGTCGGACCATACTATAACAAATAGGCAAAATCTCTAACCTTAAGAAACCTGCAATCCAGTGGGATAGATAAAATAGGGAGATACATAATTTAAATAGAATAAAATTAATATATTTTCTGAGAGAGATGAAGATAAACCAAAGGGGCAATTACCTTTTTCAGGAGAGAACTTGAAAGGATCTCTGCAAGAGACACCATTTAACTGGGTCGGAAAAGTTGGGGAATATAACACTGTAATAATTATTTTATAACAATAATAATGACTTCCATTTTTGGAGCATTTGCTATGTGCCCTGAACTATGTGTTTCTCAGGGATTAGCTCCTGCCACAAACCCCAGGAAGTAGGTACTGTCATTATCCACCTTCCCCCTGACAGACGAAGCCACTGAGGCTTTGAGTGGATAATTAGCTCACCTAAGGTTCTATAGTTATCAAGTAAAGAATTGGGATTTGACCCCGGGCTGCCTGGATCTGGGGTCTGTGCACCACTAAGCCCCACTGAGAAGGCACTGACTTCTTTATGCTGCAAGCCTCCTCATGCTGAGATGCTGGAATTCCTCATCCCAAAACTGCTGAACCCCGGGAATGTATCTGGCACAGTGCTTGTACGAACCCTATCTATGTCAGTCACCCTAGTTCTAGCTGGTTTGCAATACATATTTGTAATTAAATTGGAATTGGCAATGTTTATGAAGGGCTTATCAGACGTGAGGCACTATTCTAAGAGCTTTCCATGCATTAGTCCATTTATCACTCACAACAGTACTACAAAGGAGTATAAGTTACCTTTATTTTACAGATGAGAAAATAGAAGTGCAGAGAGGTTAAACTACTTGCCCAAGATCATTTGGCTAAGGAGGGGAAGGCCTGCCTACGAGAAATCCCAGGTCTTTCCTATTCTGTATTCCTGTATCTTTCTGTTTCTGTTTTTTTTTTTTTTTTTTTTTTTTTGTCACGTCTTTTTATGCTAGGGTGAGGTAATTCAGGCTGGGATGGGAGTACCCGCAGAGGGCCAAATGATTTTGGAGCAGGCCAAATGATTTTGGACCAAGCCAAATGTTGCATTTCAGGGGTTGAGACTGAGATCTCAAGATACCCTTCCTGGATTTAAAACATACTGGGCTAGCTGGTCCTTCAAAGGATTTAGGACGTATCTATACTTTGCTGTTGCTGACTCAGGGAATTAGGTTGGTTGACACTGGGAACTCTTGAAGCTTGCTTAAGTCTGTGTGTGCCTATGGGACCAAGCCCACTGATACTTCCTAGGAGACAGCCTTACAGAGGACCCTGTAAGAAGACCCCAGATTTAGAGAGGACTGTGGCGTAAACTCTCCCGTGCATGTATCTGTCTTTCTCACTAGACTGTAAGCTGCTCTGAAGGCAAGGACTGTATTGTGTTCATCTTTGCAGGCTTCTGCCCCTCCAAGCATCTGGTTAGGTGCTCTGCAGGCTTCTGTCCCCTCCAAGCACCTAGTAGGTGCTGTAAACACACTGATGGGATAAAGATTGCAGAATCTGCAGGACAGAATGTGTTCCTGTAGGATTCTCTGTGTGGTTTGTGGCAGGAATACTCCGTTGCCTTCTGGTGTGAACTTGCCTATTTATTTTGCCTTTCTGGACCTCAGTTTTCTCATCTGTCAAGTGGGTTAAAACATTCTCTACTGCTATGAGGATTAAATGAGATAATACAGCCCTTAGAACAGTGCTTGGTACATGGAAAGTGCTCCGTGAATATGAACTATTCCTAAGATTGGTTACATAGTCAATATCATCAAACAACTGCCAGGTACGGTGTGAGTTCTGAAGTCAAAGAGACCTGGATTTGAATTCTGATTTCTTTTTTTTTTTTTTTGAGATGGAGTCTTGCTCTGTCACCAGGCTGGAGTGCAGTGGTGCAATCTCGGCTCACTGCAACCTCCACCTCTTGGGTCCAAGCGATTCCTCCGCCTCAGCCTCCCGAGTAGCTGGGACCACAGGCGTGTGCCACCACATCCGGCCAATTTTTACATTTTTAGTAGAGACAGGGTTTCACCATGTTGGCCAAGATGGTCTCGATCTCTTGACCTCGAGATCTGCCTACCTTGGCCTCCCAAAGTGCTGGAATTACAGGCATGAGCCACCATGACCGGCCGAATCCTGATTTCTTTACTTTGTCTCAGGTGAGGTACGACACCTCTGTATGCCTTGATTTCCACGTCTGTGAAATGGGGATAAAGTTCATTCTATAGGGTGATGGAGATAAGCAAGTAAAGCCTTAGTTTAGGGAGGACATTTAGCGACTGCTCGGGGAATGAGCGTGGCCTTGATGATGTCCACGGCATAATCCCGATTTCATACATGAGAAATGCAGGCAGCAAAGAGACTTGGTGGTTAGTCTCAGGACTTTGTCCTCCAGGAGCCAGACCTCCTTACCGTCTTGAGCTGCCTAAAAATACATTGTGAAAGAATTTGCAGTGGGCCAACCTTCCCCTTTCTCCCTTCCCCACCCTAAGTCCTCTTGGCTCCTTGGAAAGGGGGATTCTGCCCTCTTCCCGGCTTCTGTGGTATTTAGACATGTGGTGCTGCAAAGGCTACATCGTCTGAATTGCAAAGCATCACCCTTCTGCATTTTGAGGCTGTACCGAGCCACCAGCAATGAGCCTTTCATTTCAGGACTGGTCTCTATTCTCCTGTTGAGTTTTCTGTCCAACCTTCCCCTCCAGGAAAACATAAACCCAAGAGGAGGGGCCGACCCAGGAGCCTTCAATTTTATTCTTTTGGTGGTAATGTCTGGTGCAATAAAATCCATGCCAAGGGGATAAAAAATGCTCTCTCTCTTTCCTGCCTTCCTCAAACCATCCAAGCTGTGGAACCTAGCCCTGGACCAGCCTCAGCGCTTGATGAGGGTGAGAGCCCGCACAGGCCCTCCCTGGGTTTGAATAAAAAACCACAAGCCATAATACACATAAAATCCTAATGTGCCTTCAAAATTACCTCATCTTTTATTTAGAGGTTATTCCGCCCTTGTCTTTCTTTATCGCTCTTTATATGACTGAAGCGGGCGAGCAGCACCAAATGAGGCCATCGTGGTCGCCGGGTGGAGGGAGTGTTTATAGCCCAACTTTGGCGAGGCAACGAGGCCACAGGAGTGCTTTCATTTCAGCCCCTTCCCCTCCTCAAAGCCAGCTCGTTCTGTTTGGAGGCTGCTACTTCCTTATCAGGTCTGTTTTTTTTTTTTTTTTAAATCTTTTTCTTCCACATGTGAATTTTGTTGTATTTCTAAGAGAAAGGGAGGTGCGTTTCTGAGAAGCTGTGATTTTTGAGTAGGCTGCATATGCCTGGCAGAGGCCGGGGCCCCAACACTCCCAGGGCCAAAGCCTCAGCCCAGCATTTCCAGCCCAGGTCCTTCTTCTCTGAGCTCAGGGTCTTTGACATTTAAAGGCCAAGAGAAGCTGTGATTTATACTGAAGCTCAATTTGGAGAAAAGGGTGGGGAGACTGGAGAAATTGCTTTTTGCAGGCTAAAGCAGTGGTTCTCAGACCTTAGTATCCTGTGTATAAAAGTCCCTTGGAGGGGTCATTGAAATAACAAGTACTGAGCCCCGCCCCCAGAGGTTCTGATTCCATTGGTCTGGTTGGGGACAGTGCGGTGGGCAGGGCTTATAGCCTGCATTTCTAAGGAATTTCCAGATGCTGCACCAAAGGTTAGGATCTAGGACCACACTGGGAAGCGCTGGGCTAAAGGCATCAGTAAATGAAGGTGAGTTGGTGTTTGTGTGTGAGACAGAGAGAGACTGAGGTACATACACACCCGTCCAAGCAATGCATTTACTTTCCAAAGGGAAGCTTTCTACCCAAGATAAAGATGGGCTTCAACTGTAATGAATTGTATTCTAGATTTTAGCACTTTGAGACCCTACGGCCTACAATGAATGCAGCCTGGCTTCCTTCCACAGAGATTGCAAAGAGCTAGCAATTATCAGACGTTGGAAATGCCTTTACCCTTGTCCTGCTGAGAAGCAGACTGTGTCCTTTATGTTTCATAAGTCTTTGAAATTGAAGAAGTCTCCAAGGACCTAAAAGCCACGTCTCTAAGCAGTATAGCACAATGATTATGAACTCAGAGTCCAGGGTCAGAGTAATGGCTTCTGTCTTAGTGATCTTGAGCAAGTGAGAAAACCTCTCTGAGCTTCGGTTCCTTTAGCTGTAGAAAGGGATACAATTAGAATCAACCTCAGAGGGTGTTGTAAGGATTGAATGAAATAAGGCATGTAAAATGTCTTAGCATAGTGCTTAGGACTTGGTTCATTCAACAAAGTATTATGGTTATTATTGCAAGCATGTGCCTGCTCTTCTGAATTATTTATTTATTTATTTATTTTTGAGATAGAGTCTTTCTGTGTCACCCAGGCTGGAATGCAGTGGTGTGATCTCTGCTCACTGCGATCTCTGCCTCTTAGGTTCGAGCAATTTTCCTTCCTCAGTCTCCTGAGCAGCTTTAATTACAGGTGTGCACCACCACACCTGGCTATTTTTTTGTATTTTGTTTTTTTAGTAGAGACGGGGTTTCACCATATTGGTCAGGCTGGTCTTGAACTCCTGACCTCATGATCCACCTGCCTTGGCCTCCCAAGGTGTTGGGATTACAGGCACGAGCCACCGCTCCTGGCCTCTGAACGTTTTTAAGTTAGTACTTCTTTAGACTCCACGAATACCTAATAAATACCTACTATGTGTCAAGCTCTTTTATACTCATTGTTTTGTGTAATCATCTGAATTTGTTGAAATAGGTGCATCATTCAATTCTACTGATGAGAAAACTGGTACTCAGAAAGGTTAAGAAATTTGCCTGGGTTATTTAGAAGTTACAAAGCTTTTAAACAGTACACCTGAGATTAAACTGAAACAGTCTGGTTCTCTTCCCTCCACAGCCCAGACGGAGCTAGAATTTGCTCCTAGCTCTGCCACTGGGGAACCCGTAATATTAGGCAACACGCCCACATTCTCTGGTCCTCATCATGTGGGAAGTGAAAAGACTGGATTATTCATGGGGAAGTAGAAGGTTCCTTGCAGGAGCTCCAATGATAACAGCTAGGGCCCTGACAGGTATTTTACAAATATTTTTACTGGACCTTATCAGGTTTCATCCAAGTCATCCTTAATTCAATAATTTAACCAGTATCTGTTGAGCATCTACTATGTATCCAGCACTATTTTAACTACTGGAAATGGTGCAGTGAATAAAACAGAACAGAGCAGGTGCAGTGACTCGCACCTGTAAACCCAGCACTTTGGGAGGCTGAGGCAGGTAGATTGCCTGAGGTCAGGAGTTTGCGACTAGCTGGTCAACATGGTAAAACCTCGTCTCTACTAAAAGTACAAAAGTTAGCTGGGTGTGGTGGCGTGCACCTGTAATCTCAGATACTCGGGAGGGTGAGGCAGGAGAATTGCTTGAATCTGGGAGGCAGAGGTTGCAGTGAGCCAAGATTGGCCAATTGTACTCCAGCCAGGGCGACATTTTAAATTATCTCAATTAAAAAAAAAAAAAAGAAAAAGAAAAAGCCCAGAGGAAAGTCACTTTCCTTTCTGTGTTTATATTCTAGTTGGAGGGGCTGGTGGTAGAGTATTGGCTATAAACATATAACATGTAAACATAAGCAAGTCTCTCAGGAACAGGAAATCGAGGGAGTCAAGCTGCTCCATTGAAGGCATGCTTAGAATGTTCCAGGAACATCCAGCAAACCAAGATGGCTGGAGTGGAGTGAACGTGAGGAAGAATGGTAGGAGGGCCGAGTGTGCAGGGCCTTATGGGTCATGGCACAGATTCTGTTCTTTGCTCTGGAAGGGGAAGCCATTTGTCTGGGTGGAGGTTCACCCTGAGGAGTATCCTGAGACAAGAATTTGAGTGCAAGTAGTTTATGTGGAAAGCGATTCCAGGAAGCACCAGAAGAGGAGTGGAGAAGTGAGGCAGAAAGACAAAGAACCCAATAAAAGGGGTAATAACAAGCTGGCTGGGACTGTAAGTAACTGCAGCTCAGTCCTGCAAGGGACCACTGGGAGACAGTGAAGAGAACGCTTGCAAGTCATCACAACCCAGGGCTGAAGGACGTGGGAAATTGATCCACCAGCTCCCTGACCATTGATGGTTGAAGGTCATGTCCAAAGGTGTTAACCATCATCTGGCTCATCCTGCTTGCCATAGACTTGGCTGTATGCACTTCTCCAGCCAGGAAAAGGACCCTGAGCCAGAGGGTTGCAGAGCCTAGTTGGCTTGCACAGCTGAATGCAGAATGGATATGGCCAGGGTATCAATGTCTCTGGGACTCCACTGGGAGTTTCTGAGAAAGGGAATAATGTGAGCAGATGTATTAAATGGGTCACTCTGGATGATGTGTTGAGAATAGGTAGGGTGGAGAGAAAGGGAAGAAGCAGGGGGAAATAGTTGAAAAGTTATCACAATAATTCATGTAATGGTAACTTGGATCAGATGATTGCAGCCCCAGGTGGTGGAGGTAATACTTATTGCTCACTCAAAAAAATATATATATTTTTTTATTTCAATAGATTTTGGAGTACAAGTGGTTTTTGGTCACATGGATGAATCGTATAGTGGTGAAGTCTGAAATTTGAGTCTAGCTTACCTTTTGAATGGATTCTGTAAGCTCAATCAAAACTCAGAATTTTTAAGCATCAGTGACTGCATCCACCACAGGGCTAAATTCTCACTTGATTTCTTTTCATCTCCTTACATGCTTCATATTGCAGCCTGGACTTCAATATGATGTACATTCAAGCACCATGCAAATTAGCTTATCTGGCATTGACTGCAGGAAACTCTGTCAGTCTTAGTTTGTGGGAGTAAACATGAAATGCTCCTGACAGCGACACCCCAACGATATGCCAAGATGACATCTTCAGAAGATCAAGAATACAAAGAAACATCTTGAATTAGGAAACAGTACATTTTTCTTTAGATAAGTAGTGAGTTGAGGGATCTACAACAAGGTAGTAGTCAGTTGTGAATTGCTTGCCTTCAAGGACAAGACCAAGCAGTAGATATGTAATAAATATTTGTGGAGCTGAATTGAATCGACTTATAAGAAAGATACAGTATTTAAATCCTTTGTTGTGGAGAACTTACTGGGGCTACCTACAGTTTTTAGAAGGTTTTCTTGTCTAATACTGCTCTGAAGTAGCTAACATGTGCCACGTGCCTGCTATGTATCAGGGATTTTACAAGCAGCATTTACATTAAGTCCTGTGGTACCTGGTCTCCGAGATGAGCCCCAGTGATCCTGCCTCCTTCCTGGTGTTCACACTTTGGTGCAGCCCCCTCCCACATTGTACCAGGGTGAGTCTATGTGGCAGAATTGATGGTTTCTCACTTTTCTTTTCCTTTCTTCCTTTTCTTTTTTGCGATGGAGTTTTGATCTGTTGCTCAGGCTGGAGTCCAATGGCATGATCTCAGCTCATTGCAACTTCTGCCTCCGAGGTTCAAGTGATTCTCCTGCCTCAGCCTCCTGAGTAGCTGGGATTACAGGCATCCACCACCATGCCCAGCTAATTTTCGTATTTTTAGTAGAGATGGGGTTTCATTATGTTGGCCAGGCTGGTCTCAAACTCCTGACCTCAGGTTATCTGCCAGTCTCGGCCTCCCAAAGTGCTGGGATTACAGGTGTGAGCCACCGCACCCTGCCTAGTTTCTCACTTTTCTTTTTAAAGGACAGGGTCTCACTCTTTCACCCAGGCTGGAGTGCCATGGCATGATTAGGGCTCTCTGCAGCCTCAACCTCCTGGGCTCAAGCAATCCTCCCACCTCAGTCTCCTGCATAGCTGGGACTACAGGGGCATCGCACCATGCTTGACTAGTTCTCTTTTTCATAGAGATGAGGTCTCACTATTGTCAGGGCTAGTCTCAAAGTTCTGAACTCAAGCAAACCTCCTGTCTTGACTTGCCAAAGTGCTGGGATTACAGGCATAAGCCATGGCACCGGTCTGGATTCTCAGATTAGAAATATTTGCAGCTTCCCCTGTGTTCCCTCTTTTTCTCTCTTGGATGATTCACTCTGTGGGAAGCTGGCTGCCATGTCATGAGTAGCTCCAAGGTGAAGGCTATGTCGTGAGAAACTGAGGCCTCTAGCTAGCAGCCAGGTGAATGAGTTTGAAAACAAATCCTCCAGCTCAATCCAGCCTTCAGATGACTGCAGTCCCAGGTGACAGTGTGACTGAGGACTCACGAGGAGCCCTGAGCCAGAACCGCCCTGCTCATCCATGCTCACTCCTGATCTTTGGAACATGAGGCAGTTAAAAACGTGCTTGTTGTTTTAAGTCATTAAATTTGGGGTCAGTTTGTGTTACACAGCAAAGATAATTAATACAATTCCCATTATAGTTCTTTGGAAAGGAATTTTGTTTTCTATATTTTTACAATAGAGAAAAGCAAAACTCACAGGGTGAAGTATAGAAGGACCATATAATTTATTGTTTAAACTGGGACATTTTGAGCATTAAAGGGGTATTCTGTTAATTACACTGGAACAGCAGGTGTAAACTCGGACAGTCCCTGATTCCTGGCAGGGTATGAGGAATCATCACTTTACGTACATAATTTAACTGACATCTTCAGCCACCAAGTATCAGACTTGGGACTGGTCTGAAGTATGTCAGTTTCCAGAATACGTGGCTTCCACTATCTCAAGCTGTTTCCCGGGTTATATCCTAAGCACATACCCAGGAATAGTAAAACTCCAGACATAACAAATGATATACACACAGTGTAAATACATCTTGATAACTACATATACAGGTATATAATTACAGGAAACAAACAGGGATTAATACTGGGCTATTTTCTTCTTTGTGTCTTTGTGTGTATTCTACAATAATAGAGGAACGTATTTTTTTTTTTTGAGACAGAGTCTCGATCTGTCACCAGAGGTGTAATCTTGGCTCACTGCAACCTCCACCTCCCAGGTTCAAGAGATTCTCCTGCTTCAGACTCCCGAGTAGCTGGGATTACAGGCACGCTCCATCACGCCCAGCTAACTTTTGTATTTTTAGTAGAGACGGGTTTCACCATGTTGGCCAGGACAGTCTCAGTCTCTTGACCCTAATCTTCCTGCTGCGGCCTCCCAAAGTCTTAGGATTACAGGTGTGAGCCACTGCTCCTGGCCAATGTATTCTTTTTAAAAACAAAAATCTCCACAAAATATTGGGTGAAGAGCTGTTGGCCAAAGGTTTGGGTGAGCCGCATGCATGCAGATATCCCAGGCAGGTAAGCTGCAGTTTAGAACTTGTCAGGATGAGTCACAAACTAATGACCAATCACCCTTGTAAAACACTCATGTTTCCTTCTCTGGTTAGGTCTGTGTTGGCAGAAAAGAAGCTGAAGGCAGAGAAATTTCCCAGGGAATTTAATACAGGTAGTTCTAGGATGAAAAATCCTAACACATTAGTGCAAAACTAATTGCGGTTTTTGTCATTACTTTTAACAGCAAATACAGCAATTACTTTTGCACCAACCTAATGCTGTCTAAGCCTTCAACACACACAATTGTCTGAGGACTTTAGGCAAATAAGAGCTGCTTTTTTTTTTTGTATTTCTGTCTCCCTAGTGTGTCTGTTTTCTTGCTTCCTTCTTCTCTTTTTTTTCCTCTTGCCCTTTGCCTCTCTTCCTTCTCCTTTCCTTCTGTCTTTTCTTTCTTTCTCTCTTCTCTCCTTCTCCACCTCAAGTTTTTCATTCATTATTCCACAATTATTTACTGGATGTCTACCATGTACCAGGAATTATGCTAGAGGCTAGAAATCCCATTTATTTCTTCAAACAATATTCAGTCTAGGCACTATTCAAAGCATTGAGTAGCATTAGTAATAACAAGCTAAACAGACAAAAATTCCAGCCACTCTTGAAGCTGCAGTGAGGGGATATGGACAATAACCAAAGTAGATGAATAAGGCACATGGCATGGTAGATGGTAATACAGAGAAAAGCAGGGTGGAGAAGGGACATAGGAATGGCAGTGTGCTTAGAGTGTGGGCTTTGGTTTTAAGTGGCTGGTTAGGGAAGGTCTCACTGCGAGGATGGGAGGAGGTGAGAGAGATGGTCACATACGTAACTGAGGGAGGGGGTGTTCCAGAGGCAAGGACAGCAGTGCACAGGCCTCGTATGTTCGAATAGCAGGGAGGAGTCTGGTGTAGCTGGAGAAGAGCCAATGAGGAGGCAGGTTGCAGGAGACAGAGCCAGAGAGCTAATGGGTGGGCAGGAGGGTCACGATGAAGATTGCGTCGATTCTCGTAGGTCAGGAGAAGCACTTTGACTTTGAGTCTGAGTGAGGTGCGAGCCGGTGGAGGTTTTTTGAGCAAGGGAGTGACACCAACGGATTTGCAGTTTACAGTTTTTCTCTGGCTTTTTAGTGCTGGTGAATAAGGGTTCAGTTCTCCCTCTCTTTTTCTTTCTTTCTTTCTTTCTTTCTTTCTTTCTTTCTTTCTTTCTTTCTTTCTTTCTTTCTTTCTCCTTCTTTTCTCTTTCTTTCTTTCTTTCTTTCTTTCTTTCTTTCTTTCTTTCTTTCTTTCTTTCTTTCTTTCTTTCTTTCTTTCTTTCTTTTCTTTTCTTTTCTTTCTTTTTTTAGACAGAGTATCCCTCTGCTGCCCAGGCTGGAGAGCAGTGGCACAATCTCAGCTCACTGTACCTCTGCCTCCTGGGTTCAAGTGATCCTCCTGCCTCAGTCTCCCAAATAGCTGGGATTACAAGCGTGCACCACCATGCATGGCTATTTTTTGTTTAGTAGAGATGGGGTTTCACCATGTTGACCAGGCTGGTCTCTAACTCCTGACCTCAAGTGATCCACCTGCCTTGGCTTCCCAAAGTGCTGGGATTACAGGCATGAACCACCATGCCTGACCAAATGTTCAGGTCTCTAAGAGCTCAGCCCTGGAAACATTTATGAATGTGAAATAAAATGCTACAGACACACAATAAAATTTGTCTCAAGGATGGGAGCATGATGGAGAGCACTTATGTCTGGACTGGAACCCACTTGAAGGAGGTGTCAGGAAATACTTCATACAGGTGGTACTATTTGAGCTGAGGCTTGAAAGATGAATGTATCTTATTTATTAAGGGAGAGGGGAAAGGGCAGTCCAGGCGGAAGCATTGGCATAAGTGGAGGTGTGGAGGCTTGAGACGGTATGGCATCCTGGGAGAACAGCCACAAGCAGGACTGGAGCAAGGAGAGTCCAGATGGAGAGAGAGTCCAGAAAGGTCTAGAAAGATCTTGTAGTCCCAGGAAACTCCAGGAAAGAGAAACTCGGAGTTCTTGAGTGAGGTCTAGTAGAGAAGAATTGTGACCAGATTATCATCATGGCTGGAGTGCGACAAGGGTTAACCTGTATAGCTGTCACCTTTCCAGCTGCCCCAGGTATTGCCAGGAAACGGTTTGAGGAGTGTGATTTAGCTAAGGCAGGATGCTTTCTGGCTTTGCAGCGCCTCCCCTGTGAGAAGTCCTGGGCGCTGATACAGGGCTCAGGAATGAGCCTCTCATCAGGCACTAGGCTTGCCGTGTGTGGGCTCCTCCAGCCCAGCTATTGCCCTGGCAGCTCCGTGACCACATCTCTCTACTCAGACATGGATCAGAACTGGGAGAAAAAGGGAAGGTGGTACCTTCTATCCCTCTCAGCCTGGGGTCTTTCAGGGTCTGCCCCAAGAGGCAGAAAATTGGTGCTCCCAGAGCCTTTTACTCAGGAGACGGTTGCTGTATGCATGGCCTGGGAAACGCTAAGAGCCCTGAGGGTACAGAGTGTGGACAACAGATGACAGCAAATAAAGAAGCATATTAGCAATGCCTGTGCTGTCTAGCAATGTCTGGGGTTCATGAAAATGCCATGAAAATAGCAACACCGCAGGGGCAGGAGCTGCAGAGTGGGAAGAAATGAAGGGTGACCATGTTGAAGAAACCATGTTTCAGCAGAGGAGGGAGCAGGGCAATAGTGTGAGGTGGGAATGCTCTTGGGTGGGCTTCCAAGGCAGTGAGGTCAGGGTGGCTGTCATGAGGTGTGGAGAGTTAGGGAAGAGGAAGGGAGGTACCTGAGTTACCTGGGGCCACGTCACCTAGGACCTGATGGGCTGTGGTAGGGAATTGGGATGTTTCTCTAAGCAGAAGATTTTGAGCTGGGAAGATGTGATTGGATTTATGTTGTAGGGGCAATAGAGACTCAGGAATTGAATGGGAAGCAGGGAGGACAGGAGGTGGTGGCTGTAGAGGTCTGGAGGCTGGGATGCAGCCAGGAGGGGTGAACAAGAGCTGCATCAGATTAGGCTCACATTTTGAATGGGATCTCAAGGGCTGTGAGAGGGGCTATCCCATCCCACCAATATTCACTGTGCTCCTTCCATCAGGATACAGAGATGAGAACTGTGATTCCTGTCCTCAAGGAGGTTACATTCTGCTGGGGAGAGACACATAGCAAAACAGACCACCAAGGCAACTCTAAGAGGTGATAAGAGCCCAGAGGGCATCTCACCAAGAGAGGGCCAGGAAGGATCTCACAGAGCAAATGGCAGTTGGGCTGAGTCTTGAGGAAGTAGGAGTTTGCTCAACAGGTAGGAAGCAGAGCAGGAAGGGAACGGCTGGCAAAGGCACAGCTGCTGGTTCAGTAGCATCGTTCCCTCTGGGGAATCTGGGAAGACCGAGCCTGACTGTGGTTTCTGATGGGATTGCCAGTGACTGGCTTCAGAAAGATTATTTGGTGGATTAAAAAAATGCACGATATATTTGGAAAACTACAAGTTAGCCTCTAAGGTGGAACCTAAAATGTGATAAGGGCATGGCAGGGTACCTCCAGGTTCTCACTATAGAGGGGAAGGGGCTCTGGAGCGTAATTGAGGGACTGTGAAGCTGTGTTTGCACAGTCCTCTGCATAAGATTTGGAAAGAGCTGACAGTGCACATCCAGGAATGAGGGTCCTGCTAAAGGAAGTCAAGAGAGTCATTGCTCCCTAAACTTGCTCCTTGGTCTCTCTCTTTGAGCTTGAAAATAAATCGGCAGAGACTAAGGTTGGGTGGGGCAGTGTCTGCCCTGTTAGTGAGTTTGGACCATGACAAACAGGGAGCTCTTGACAGGGTTCCTGCAGGTGAGTGAGAAGTTCTGGTGAGCCCTCTAGGGAGCTCACTCTGGAGTATTGAGGGAGACAGAGTGGACGAGGCAAGAGGATGACTAGAAGGCTGTTGCGAAACCCTATTATGATCTTCCCTTTGTAAAACTTTTGGAACACACCCCAGAATACACTAGAAAATTCAGAAAAGTGGACAATGGAGAAAGGACAGGAAGCAGGTCCCAGAGACTGCAGCAGCTCCCCAGCACCCCGGGGCAGGCACTGCCTCCCTGCCAAGATTCACGTTGGGTTCTCTTGGCAGCTCCCTAGGAATTGGCCCAGGGCGAGTTCCCGGGGTAAAAGGTGCAACCTGGGTGTGGGCTGATTTCCTTGTGAAGGCTGTGGCTTCCCCCCAGGCTCACCCTCGCTGATGCTGAGTAATCTGCAGGCTGCAATCTGCCCATGCAAGAGCTCTTGCAACACATTGTGTGAGGATCCCAGGTAAACAGCCAGTGTGTGTGCCCAGAGCTGTGTGTACATCTGTCTTCTGGGGAAGCCTCCCTCCCCGCTGGCCTTCGGGCTGTGCCTCCACCCTGCCTCCATCTTGTTCTCTTAGGCTGCCCTGTCCTTCCCTGGGAACCAGGTCAGGAGCCCTGCTGGCAGGTGTCCTAGAGCATGAATCAGGCCCCTGCAAGGAGAAGGCGGGAGATCTTGGCTGAGACCAGGCAGGAAGGTTTATTAGATGATGTATCTGGTCAATAGCCAATCTATTAAACTCCCCCAAGAGAATTAGGAACCTTCATAAGATGGGTCATCTCTTTGTGGGGGAAGTTTAGGTAACTGGAAACCACATTTTGGTCAAGAATGACTCAGTTAATTTTTCCATGCCTTCAGTGAGAATTTAATTTTATACAGGTGGGTGACTTCAGAGTGGTTGGTGAAAGCTGGCTGGCTGTCATTTTTGTCTGGCAGTGCAGAGTGGCAATTTATCCCTTTAGTTGGCTCAAGATTTGGGTGGTTGGACTTTCCAAGGCAAATTAATTTATTTATTTATGCTGAGCCTTGGGTTAATGCTTTCAAATGGTTTATCTCAGAGACCTGATAACCTGCCGACTGACTTTCTCCTTCTAGACTTGTGTCGATTTGATTCAACAGACTCATGAAGCCTCTACGTGTGTCAGTCATTGTGATAAATCTGGGGATTATATAGGGGCAAAACGTCAGTCCTTGCTCCTGGAGAGTCAGCTCACGGTGTAATACTGGACCCAGATATAGAGGAACACACAGAACCGATGGTGTCGTGTGGCATGCTGAGGGCCCAGGGAAGAAAGAATTCATTCTGTTGGATAAGGGGGGTAATCAAGGAGGCTTCCTGGAGGAAGAAAAAGCTTAGATGAGTCTGAAAGGATAAATAGAAATGAATACTTGCCAACTCTGATTGGCTTCTTGTGATTCTGGCTTTTAGTATGATTGATTAATTCATTTTTGATATTTAATTAAAAAGAAAAATGCATTCACAAGCATCATAAGCGAATTTATCCCTGATTTCTTACTAATTTCCCCTTCTGCAACCCGCTAATATGACACCTGTTTTTTGCCCTTTATGAAGTGGTCCACAGTGTGAAAAATTTGAAAGACCCTAAAGAATGAGTAGCTCTTCAGTAAACGAATTGGAACAGTGTATTGGGCATAGAGTCAAGATGTTGACCTACGTAATTCTTTTGACATTTTTGGTTTTAAAATTACAATGATTCCTCCATGGCAGGGACTGCTTTAATAATTCATCTCTCTATCTTCAAAAGTCAGCCCAGCGACTGTCCCTTATCCCACAGATGTGGAACCAATGCAGGGTTGTCCTCGTGATTCTTTTTCGGAAGTGCAACACTGAGCCCACAGCTTGCATGTCATATGTGGACTTTTCAGCATATTCTTCCCTGGCCCAGAAGTCTGGACCCTTCTGGTCTGTCGCAATAATATAAAGGTTGGAATTTTCAAAGTCTTTCCAGACCAACCTTTCTAATTATTTGGCTAGAACCCTTGGAAGGGTTTGCCAATTTGCTTTAGTTTCCTTGTTTTCGATTGAAGTTCTTCAGAGCCGTACATGAAGAGAAGTACCATAGGGACTCTGGTAATTCAGAGCTGTACATGAAGAGAAGTCCCAGAGAGGAATGCCTGGCCCAGCCAGTGCTGTTCTGAAGAACCTCAGCCTCATGGAGATAACCACTTTGAAGGAAGAAAAGAGGATCTAGTCCTCACCCATCTCAGTCTCCATCAGATCTTATAGATGCTCCAGGAATCGGCCATGATTCTCCTCTTTGCTACCATCTTGTATGTTGGGCTTTGTAGAGGCTAGATGTTTTCTAAAAGAATGGCAGGCAAGGAAAGGCCTGCAGCTTGCCATTGATAGCGTCTTTACCAACATATCTGTGTTGGGGAGAAGAGAAATCAGAGAGTGGATGGACTATTAGAGTTCAACCCATAATGGCGCTTTCAATATAGAATTTATAAGGCAACCTGCATGCTGGGCTCTGTGCTAGGCACTAGGGGTACATCTATGAGATACAATCCCAGTTCCCACAATCCTACAGTCTAATGGGGAAGAGAGATACGTCAATAGGCAGATGTGGCAGATGGCAAGTGTGGGGATATGAAGCAATAGGCAGAAGCCATGGTGTTCTCTGGGACTTCTGAGCTGAGTCCTGAAGTAATTACGGTAATCATGGGTGGTGGGGGTGGGTCGAAGGTGCTCCAGGAAGCATGATCAAAAGTGGAAAGCTAAGGAGAGAGAGAAGGAAGAAGTAAGTAAGATACAGCAAAGAGGAGGGGAGCAATGCAGAGCCATGTAGGACCAGGTGAAGGCAAATTGTTCAGGCCTAAATGTGACAGTAGGGCAGGTTTTTGAGGGTATCCACTCCACCTGCAGAGGGGAGATTCTCTATGGTGGCCTTTCAGTGAGGGTGGGCAAATACACTACTTCTTGAGGCAGCCATTTTCCACTCCTGAACACCTCTGGCCTTAGCAAGTTCTGAGTGTGAATACTTTCTTCTACTTTAAAGCCATTCAGCAAATATCAAGGTGCTTTCCCACATATTGGTCATCTTAGGCAACCTGAGTGGACATGTAGAGCAAGAGGTAATGAGGTAAGCACTCACTAAAACTAGGTGATCTTAGAAAACTCACTTAGCCTCACTGAGCCTCAGTCTTTCTATCTGAAATGGGAATAATGACCCTTGCCTCACCTGGTGGGCAAGATCTAAATAAAATCATTGTAGTTAGGTCCATAGTAGGTTCTTTCTTACCTACCACTGTGCACCTGATGCTGTTGCTATCCCAGTGGGAAATATCCAATGGGGTTATAGGTATGACATTTCATAACCCCACCATCACTTGTATCAGGAGGTTTGTCCTAAGTTCCCCCACTAGGCTTCCTGGATGAAGCATCTAGCGGCATCCCCCAGTTTGAGGGTGGGGATTGGGTAAACCAGTCCATATGTATACCTGTCAGATGGAGGATACTGTCTTTATGATGGGCTCATAGCTGAATCTGGAAGGTAAGTGCTCGGGGCCAGTATGATACGTTTTCTGCAGGATTCAAAGTTCCCTTGCTGTTTCTGCTGACGTTGCCTCCACTCAGGTGTGCTCTATCCTAACCTATCTTTTATGTTCACCAGCTTTAATTTGTCTCCTCAACTCTGTTTTCGTATTTTGAAATGACCTTTCTCTTAGCCTACATTCCTCTGGTCCCCAAACTCTACCTGCTTCTTTTTTTTTTTCTAGTATCATCTACATTTTCTTCACTAGATTATAGCCTTCGTCATTTGTACCCTTGGAATAAATAGTTTTTCTATCATATCCTTGTTTGAACCTTTTCACATTTGACTTCAGACATCACCCATCTTCATCTGACTGCTCTCTTCACTTTTCTATCTTTCCATATTGGCTGAATGTCTACTGAGCAAGGGGCTCTGTGAAGAGCATTCAAAGATGACTGAGACACAGTCTTACGGGTAGAGAGAGAGACAATTAGAACATACCCTGGAGAGTGTTAGGTGAGGGAAGCAGAGGTTACAGGAGTCCAGAGGTCTTAGCTGAGGACCTGGGATAGATTTGAGAGAGGATGCTGAGCTCATGTAGGTGAGGAATTCTCTGATGTGAAGGAAAAGAGGTAGGAGACAGCAGCTTGGAGACTATATTACTTTTCCTGGGGCGGCCATACCAAAGTACCACAAACTAGATGGCTTAAAACATCAGAAATGACAGCTGACAGTTGACAGTTCTAGAGCATAGAGGTCCAAAGTCAAGATGTTGGCCCTAGAGTCATGCTCCTTCTGAAGGCTTCAGGGGTGAATGTGTTTAATGCCCTTTCCTTAGCTTCTGCCCTTTTCTTTTCTGGAGCGATCCTTGGCCTTCCTTGGCTTGTGGATGCCTCACTTCAATCTCTGCCTCTGTTTTCACATGGCCCTCTTCCCTGTGTATCTGTCTCTGTGGTGCTTCTCTTCTTATAAGGACACAAGTCATATTGGATTAAAGCCTATTCTAATTCAGGATAACCACATCTTAACTTGATTAAAGACCCTATTTCCAAATAAGGTCACATTTGCAGGTCCTGGGTGTTAGGACTTCAACATGATTTTTTGGGAGATGCAGTTCAACTCATTACAGAAATCTTGCAGATAAATCATTTTGGCTGGAGCACAGAGTTACGTGGTGGGTTATCAAGAACATGGAATTTTAGAATCTTAGCTTCTTGGCTGATCTTTGGGAATTAACATACAGGAGAGCAGGTTTAGAAGCTGCAGTAACAGAGGCTGGTCTTCTGGGAACGACGTGATAGTCTTTAGCCAGCCTTTCTGTTTCTAGTGAGGCCCCAGCCTGGAGTTCAAAGAGAGTCAGGGTGCTTCTTGTCTTCTTGTCTTTCTCCTGTCTCCTGCTACTTGTAATGAAATTCAGAGCATGGGCCGGGTGTGGTGGCTCAAGCCTGTAATCCCAGCACTTTGGGAGGCCGAGGCAGGTGGATCCCGAGGTCAAGAGATCGAGACCATCCTGGTCAACATGGTGAAACCCCGTCTCTACTAAAAATACAAAAAATTAGCTGGGCATGGTGGCGCGTGCCTGTAATCCCAGCTGCTCAGGAGGCTGAGGCAGGAGAATTGCCTGAACCTAGGAGGTGGAGGTTGCGGTGAGCCGAGATCACACCATTGCACTCCAGCCTGGGTAACAAGAGCGAAACTCCATCTCAAGAAATTCAGAACAGTTAGAGATTTTGTTTCTCATCCCTGGAATGGTGCCTCTCCTGCTGGCCCTATCAGGCTGCCGTGTCGATGTTATCTGGAAGAGGCTGTAGTAACTACGATGAAGAAGGCAGGAGAGAAACGGAATTCACACAGATCAAACGTGTGTAATCAGAAGACGTTTCTGAGGCTTGATGATGCTGTTCAGGGTGTATTTCCCTTGAAATGCCTCTTGAAAGACAGCAGCTTAAACAAAAGGGAAGGCGAGATTCACAGAGGTAGCATTTCAGAGAGAATGTAGGTACAGCTAAGAAGAGCTAAGCAGTGACAGAAGGAGAAAGCGTGTCTGAAGAAAAATATTCTTCATTACAGATTTCAAAGAAAAAAAATCATCAAATCCCTCTGCCTTGTGGGTCTTACAGGAGGCAAAATTTCTTTACAAACTCTGTGTTTGTGTTTTGAGTGAATAAGAGTTCAGGGACAAGTTCAAACATACCTCAGTTCAATTTAAAAGTAAGTGCAATAACATTGGAGGGAATTCATAATTTTCTCTGGAATTCAGAACATCCATTGTTGAAAAGTGACACAGCAGCTACCATCTAGTTTGCCAAATGATCTTCTTCATAGCCTCATAGTATTAGAAATGGCTTCGGAAGGAATCACTCAACTGCATTTATCTGGCAGGAGAAAAATGCAGGTAGTATTTATTTTGGGGTGTGGTAGGGGATGTCCCCTAGCCAGGATCCTAGAAGTTAGCACCAGGTATGAGAATAAGAAACATTTATTTATTCAATAAATGCTCATTGATTCTTTACTAGGTACTGGTATTATGTGGCAGTATGAATAATCTCATCTGTTAAATAAAGATGCTTATATCTGCTTTCAGCATTGTGGTGTTTGTTATTAAAACTAATACAATCACATGTTGCCGGTTGATGGGGACTTGTTCCAAGAAACGTGTTATCAGGCAATTTTGTCACTGTGGGAACATCAGAGAGAGTACAGTACTTACAAAAATCTGGGTGCAATAGCTTACTACACATCTAGGCTGTAGGGTAAAGCCCATTGCTCCTAGGCTACAAACCTGTACAGCGTGTTACAGACTGGATACTGCAGGCAGTTGTAACAAATCACTGGCAACAGAAATTTTTCAGCTCTGTTATTATCTTATGGCACCACTGTTGTGTATGCAGTCTGTTGACCAAAATGTCACCTGGTTTGTGACCGTACTGATAGTACTAAGTGCGAGGCATTGAATTGTGCCAAATGTCAGGGCTGGATGAGCTCATTCAATTTTCCCAATAAGTCTATGAGGTAGTTGCTGATATCTCCCCTACTTTACAGATGAGGAAACTGAGGCACAGAGCTAAGGAAAGTGGATTTATTTATTTATTTTTATCTTTTTGAAATGGTACTTTAGATTCTGGGGTACATGTGCAGATCATGCAAGAGTGTTGCATGGATACATTCATGGCAAGGTGGTTTGCTGCGTCCATCCCCCCATATTTATTTATTTTTTTATAACAGGTAGGAGATAAGTGATGAAGGCACACTGGGTGATTGAAAACTCACTTGGTTTGATTTACTTATGTGAAAAATGGATTTCAGGAAGGCAGAGGATACAAACACAGAGGCAGGGGAACTGGTTGATGTGTGGATTGAGTGGGTTAATGTGTGTAAAATGTCTAGAATGGTCACTGTGTAAGTACTTGCTATTGTTGTTGTAATCAGTTGGAATGGTCTAAGTCAGTGGTTAGCAAACTTTTTCCATACAGAGCCAGATAGAAATAATTGAAGCTTTTTATGCTATTAGGTCTCTCTTGCAATTACTCAATTCTGCCCTTGAGGCATGGAGGCAACATAATCAATAGGTATTAGGGATGAGCATGGCTGCATTCCATTACATGTATTTTATAAAACAACAGCCCATGGGCTGTACTTCGCCATTCCTTGGTCTAGGCTATGCTGTAGTTATAATTCCCAAGCCCTATTGATTTATAAGGGTTTGCTGTTATTTCTACAACTATCAGTCAGAATGAGCTAGACTATGCTGCATTAACAAACAATCCCCAAATCTTAGTGGTTTACAAAAACAAGGATTTTGTTCTTGCTTCATTACATGTCCACTGTGGGTTGGCTGGGGGACTCCAGTTCCTGCTTCACCACTCTGAAACCCAGGCTGATAAAGTAGCCACCACCTCAAAGGTTTCTGGTTTGTAAGGGAGAGGGAGAGAGAGAGAAAACTTTTGATGTGATCCTGTTCAGAAGTGCGCACGTCACATCTACTCACAACCCTAGTGATTGGCAGGCACTAGGCACATAGACTGAACCCTCCACAAGGGTCCCAGGCAGGACAATGCTACCAGGTTCCTAGAAGGAAAGGAGCTGGACATATTTGGCAAGCATCACCAATGGTTTCTATACTAAGCATCCAAGTCATGTGTTACAGCTATGGTCACATAGAGAAAGAAACCCTCAATGTAATTTCAAATTGTGGAGGAAAAGAATCTGATTGGTTCATTCTGAGTCAGAGGTCCATTGTTGGTTTAATTAACTGGAGAGGGTTTGGGTATCATATTGTACAAATGTAGTTGCTGGGAGCCAGCCCATCCTTTGGATGAGAGGAGGAGGAATGGTGGAGAAAGTTAAGGGAGTTATTCTAAGTTGGTGAAGTTACTTCAACATTCATATACATTAGTAAAGACCCAGATAATAGCAGTTCAACTCTCTGAGAAGTCAGTAGATAGAAAGAAAGCCCAATATATAAATGAAAGTGAGGAAGAGCTGGCATGGGCAAGTTGAGGCATGAGTTCTGGTTCTATGACTAACCAGTTATGTGACTTGGGATAAGTCATTTCAGAATGTCCTGGCATCTTGGGTTTCTTATCTGTGAAATGAATACTTAGTAAGATGGCAGACAAAAGAAGTGCAACTTGCTGAGAAAAGAGAGGTACGTCAGGATGTTTTGGGATCACATAAGATAATGGACGTGAAATGCTTTGCAAATCATATTCTGGATTTTTAAATTGCACAGTCTTGGCTGCATTGCTTATAGTTTCTCAACCTGACCTTTGTATCTTTAACTTGGAGATAAAGAGATCTACACTTTAGAGTAGTGAAGATTAGAAGCAAAGAAAACTGAGCACTACAGCATCAGGTCTGGCAAGATACCCAATTAATGATGGTTCTTATTACTACTGGTTTGTATGTGTGGCATTTGAATTCATGTCTCACTGTATTCCATGATTGATTGACTCAGTGGGTCTGACTGGTTGAGTATGTTTATTTCCTCTTCTTTCTTTCTGCCATTGATATCCATGGCTTGTGAATATGCACTCTTTCATGAGCACACAGGGCATGAGTAACGCTGATCCTTGAAGCAGCTGAGCTTCTGTGAGATGTAGTTAGTGGGATAGTACCCTAAATTACACTCTTCACCCACTGGTCTGTCTGGGATTCTTATTTTTGGGGTCATGTATTGTGTATTCATCAAGGCACTGTTTCTATAGGAAACTCATGAAAACAAACATGTAATCCCTCACTAGGTAGAAGCAGATGAGTTATCTGACCTCCTGCTATGGGATTAGACTTTGAAGGAATAGGGCACAGGATAAATGTGACAGCATGGGACTTATGTGCAGAAATTCTGATTTAATTTCTCTGTAGCGGGCCTGGTTTTAATGGAAGGGGTCGATTCAAATGCAGAACAGGATTGGACTTAGAATGAGCATCCAGCGGCAGTGTGGAGGGCAGATGGCAGTGGGCAAGGAAAGAGTCAGGAACAGTAGTTATGACACCACCAAAGAGAGAATAAAGATGATGGTGATGAGGTGGCTGAAGGAACTGAACACTTACATATGGCGGACACTGTGCTTAGTGTGTTCCGTGTGCTCATTCAATACTCAGAACAACTGTATGCAGCCAGTGCTATTATTATCACCATTTTCCATATGAGTAAATTAAGCCACAGAGGAGTTAAGTCATAATGATTCCAATCATAATAGAATAATCCCTGAAACGGTGTGCCCTGTTTACATCTCTAAGATTCTCTTACAGTTTTCAGCCAGTACATTGAAGAACCAGAATTTCAGCCTATATATCCTAGATGCAGAGCTGACACTCCTAACCTGTCCACCGTATGTGTTTGTCTTGTCGCTTACCAAACTGCCTTGCATCATAGACACCCAGACACCCAAGGAGGGGATGGAGAAATTTTTGTGATCACAAAGGCCACCTCACTCCCTCTCTTAGCCCCATTTAGATGTGTGACTCTCTCCTGTGGCACCTGCTTAATCACCTCCAGTAATGAGGGCCTTCCTCTCTGCCCAGGCATCCTTGGCCATATTTTGACACCAGGATTATGACAACCTGATGCTTTTTGTTGAGGCCTGGTGAACTCGGCTTGCTACTTCCAGTGCCTTCTCTGAGCCTCTGCTGGCTTTTATTTTCTACCTGATAAGCACCTGAGGGTATGAACTGTGTCTACTGGTACAGTCTGGGACAAAGTCCACCAGGGATTTCAAGGAGTGTTCTTTGCAAGCAAAATATCACAAGGTGGCTGAGGCCGTGCTAATTGGCTGCATTTGAACTACAACAACATTCAAACCCAGCAAGACAATTAAAGCTGAAAAAGATCAGCTGGGATTAAAAGGATCCAAAGGGTAATTGCTTCATAACAAGCTACATTGCTCCAAGTAGCAGGAAGGATTGACGAAACTGGAATTAATTATATTGGAAGACTTGTTTGTTTTTACAGCGTGTTTTAAAATCATTTGGATTTGGCTAACTTGTGCCTTTTCCCAAATACTCCTGGGTTTGGTTAACTGCCTTGGCTTTATCTGCCAACTGTAATTACTCCTGTTCTTGGAAACTACAGAGGCACAGAAACATACTCACCATTTATCAGTGTGATAAATCCTTTTATTGCCGTGGTAATAATGATGCCTAAATTTGTATAGTGCTTGTAACGTTTTCAAAATGACTTGCATCTGTTATCTCAGTTTGAGAACAACCTGATGGAATGGTTAAGGGTTGGGGTTCCCACTTGGAGATGATAAAGGCAGAGAGAAGTGAGCCTTGCAACAGATTAATATTAGTGCTCATGTGAGAGACCCGTGTGCCTCCTCTCACCTGGGGTGTTCTAAGAAGGAAGCATCTCGTCCAGCAGGGCTGAACACCGCCAGCACCAAGTAAAAAAGTCATTGTTGTGGATTAAGAGGAAGGTGACACTCATTGATAAATTAGCTGTTTGAACCTGACAATGTGAAAGAGATCCATCATTGGTCAGATAGGAAAGCTGCTTTTGGAAATAAAGTTGCTGCAATAAAGCCTAAGGCATGAACTTTGGTTTGAAGCCGATAGTCTCGGGCTTACATTGTGCCTCTTCCTCTTTGTGGTTCTGTCAATTGACTGTTCTTCTGGATATTAGTTTCCTCTTCTGTACAGCTTTGTTTCCTCTTCTGTACAATGGGTCTAACAAGGACATTCACCGGTGTTATGGTTACGGTCAGATGAAACCGTGCATGTGCTGGAGCTAGACAAGCATGGGATACTCTGGTCACCGGCATTTTTCTGTCCGACGTTTCTACTTTGACTATGATGAGATATTCAGAAGACCAGCCACCTTTGCAGCTTGTTTCTCAAGAGACTTCACTTCCTATGTTTTAAGGTGTGCTTAAAAGCATGTTTTCCTTATTATAATAGAGTGAGTTACTAAGATTTCACAATTTAGAAGCAGGCAGAAGTCTTTTCTAGATACACACAGTGAATCAACCACTATAAACCAAACAGCACCTAAGAGATGTGGCTTCTAGTTTTGAAACTGATACAATTTTCAGTTTTTGTGACAACCCTGACAGTTTGGCCTGCCCTAACATTTATTCTGGGTTTGAGGTTTTCTTTGTTCCTCCCTCCCTTCCTCCCTCCCTCCCTCCCTTCCTTCCTTCCTTCCTTCCTTCCTTCCTTCCTTCCTTCCTTCCTTCCTTCCTTCCTTCCTTCCTTCCTTCCTTCTTCTTTCTCTCTTCCTTTTCTTTTTTCTCTCTTTCTTACCTCATTTCTTTCCTTTCTTTTTCCTTCCCCTCCCTCCCTCTCTTTCTCTCTCCCTTCTTTCTCTCTTTCTCTCTCTCTCTTTCTTCTTTCTTTCCTTCGAGTCTGGTTCTGTCACCCAGGCTGGAGTGAAGTGGCATCATCTTGGCTCACTGAAACCTTGGTCTCGGGCTCAAGACATCCTCCCACCTCAGCCTCCCAAGTAGCTGGGACTACAGGCATGCACCACCATGCCCAGCTAATTTTTGTATTTTTTTATAGAGATGGGGGTCTTGCCATTATGCCCAGTCTGGTCTCAAACTTTTGAGCTCAAGTGATCTGCTCCTCTTGGCCACCTGAAGTGCTGGGGTTACAGGTGTTAGCCACTGTGCCCAGGAGGGGCTGAGGTTTTAAGACATCAGCTTCTCAATGTAAAGCTTCAGAGTATGGAAAGGACTTCTCCAGATTGTGCAGTCTAGTAAAGACTGTTTTTGTGCAGTGCACTGTGGACTAACTCCTACAGATAGAAAGTATTGTTCTAGGCATTGCAGGGCATGCAAAATAAATAGAAGTTAGCATGCCTCCCAACATGAACTTAGAATTTAGTTAAAGGAAAAAAATGAACAGACATAAAGCACTTATTATATTTAGCTCTAACCAAGCTTTTGCTTGGTGCCAGGAGCCAGGTGGAGCCCACTGTTTGTATCATCTTATTCTCACCAGGTAAGTACTATTTCTTTTATCCTTAGTTCATAGCATAGAAATTGAGCTTGAGGGAGTTTAAGGGTCTTTCCAAAGACAACTTCATCCACCTGTCTCTAAAGGCCACATTCTACCCACCTGCTAATCAGTACTTCCAAACTCAATGAGTGGGTCTTTCCAGCCAGCTCTGAATCTGGGTTCATGGTTCAAAATATCAGGAATTAAAGTGCGGATGAATAGATTGCTTACAAAAGCAGTCACCTTAAGAAAAGGCAATGAAACCAAAGGGGATGAACGTGACTTCTGAGATCCAGTTGATCTGGGTTTGAAACCTGGATCCCTCGGTTACAGCTGCAAATTGTTCAGCCTCCCTGGAACCCGATCTCCACATCTCCATTAAGGAGGGAGAAGAATGCTCTCACTTTAACCAAGATAACCTTTAGGAAGCATCTAGCACAGAGCATAGCACCAAGACTGGCCAATACGTGGCTCCTCTATCCTGCTTCCCATTCAATGACTGCTCAACAGCTTCCTCTGACCAAGAGAACCCCACTTCCCGTTTTTCCATCATGCCCCCACAAGCTCCTTATCCACTCTCTCTTCATAGATGCCAACGAAAGGTGCCTGCGTATCTGCTTTGATTCTTGCTGGTCTCTGGCTTTTCTCTTCCAGTCCCTGGTGTACTCTTCCCTTCACAGGGATTCAGCATGCCCACATTCTTGCGATCACTGATGGAGCCCAGTTCCCTGTCTTGACAGTGGCCCTTAGAACATGAAAGTGTGTTTACACCTCACAAATGTGTTTGAATTTCCTAGAGCTGGCATCAGAGAAACCAGAGCCTCAGCTTAACCTCCCACAGCCTGGTTCCAGCTGACTGCCTTGTGGGATACCTTTTCTGTTAGAAAGTTTGTTCTTAATCTAAGCTCCTACCTGGCAGGATGGTTCGGAGCTGAAGAACTCAGACCTGCCATCCAATCGCCTTGATTTAGAGCCACCTGAGAATAGACACTGAGCTTGTTTCCAAATGCTTTACTGTTACACATAAAACTCCACTCACATTCTTATGCACACTCGTGAGAGTGTCTCTGGGAATACACATCTCAGAGAGGAATTGCTGGCTTAACAGTGTGTGCACCTTTAGGTTGACTAGGTACTGCCAAACGGCCCCCAAACTTATTGCAATAATGCACACTCCCATTTGAATCTATGAAGATTCCGGTTCTTCCCTACCCATTCACTTTTGGTATTGTCTGACTTTAAACTTTTTGCAAATCTGACTATGTGAAATGACCTATTATTATTTTTAATTTGTATTTTTCAGCTGATTAGTAAGGATGAACATCTTTGTATGTGATTTTTGACTAATTGTGCTTTCTCTTTTGGGATTTATCTTTCTCTATTTTTTGCTCATTTTTTTTATCGCGTTATATATTGTTCTATTGGTTGCTAAAAAATTCTTTATATGTATTCTGGATATATAAATGTATATGCATATATGTGATTATATATTCTGGATTAAACATATTCTGTTGATTATATGCATTGCAATATTGTTTTTTAAATAGACATATACAATATGCAAAGCAGAATGAGCACAGGCTATGGAATCTGGTTCACCTGGTTTGCGACACAGCAGTTATTCACCAGCTGGGCAACCTTGAGTCACCTTTCTGAGCCTCGTTGATAAACGGGTGGGGGGTGACAGTATTTTCGATAATGTGTATCATTGCTATACAGAGGCCAGTAAGTGTCTCGTGAGCGGTAGTTACTGTAATTGAGGTTTTCTCCTCTGACACTAACTTTATTACCTCGATTTTCTTCCACATGAGTAGAAATCATGGCTGTTCTGGCCTCTGCTTGTCATCTCAGCTGATGAGGCATCTTTTTTAAAAAAATTATAAGCTGACAATTTATAATTGTGTAAATTTATGGGACACAAAGTGATGTTATAATTTATGAGTACAATGTGGAATAATTAAATCAAGCTAGTTAACATATCCATCACCTCAAGAACCTAACATTTTTTTGTAATGAGAATATTTGAAATTTACTCTCTAAGTACTTTGTAAATGCACAATACACAGTTCTTGACTACTTAGGTGTGACAATTTTTTTGACTTTTTCATGATGCAAAAACTATATGCACTCAGTAGAAACTATATTTTGCATACCCATTCTATTTTTCACTTCCAGCCTAGTATACAATAAATTACATAAGGTATTTAAAACAATAATTAATTAATTAATTGTTTTGAGATGGAGTCTTGCTCTGTCATCCAAGCTGGAGTGCAGTGGTGTGATCTGGGCTCACTGCAACCTCTGCCTCCTGGGTTCAAGCGATTCTCTTGTCTCAGCCTCCCAAGTAGCTGGGACTACAGGCGCATGCCACCACGCCTGTGTAGTACTTAAAAAAGTTTTTTTTTTTTTTTAAATACAGACAGGGTTTCACTGTGTTAGTGATAATCTCTTGACCTTATGATCTGCCTGCCTCGGCCTCTCAAAGTGCTGGGATTATAGGTGTGAGCCATCGCAATCAGCAATGCAATATTTTGTTATAAAGTAGGCCTTGAATTATATGACTCTGCCCAGCTATAGGCTAATGGAAGCATTCTGAGCACATTTAAGGCAGGTGAGGTGAGGTTGTGGTGTTCTGTAGGTTAACTGTATTAAATGCATGTTTGACTTAGAATATTTCCAACTTTCCATGTTTATTGGGATGTAACCCCATCATACATTTAGGAGTATCTGTATATTCACCTTGCTGTGCTTAAAACTTAAAACATGGCAAAACAATGATTTTCCTCCTTTTTAGCTGGATTTTTGTACCTTTAACCATCACACCCTCAACTCTCCACCCCTCGAAAAACTCTTACTGCTTTTATTTAATTTTTGTCTTCCTCTTCCATCCACTGTGCTCGCCAGCAGGAGAGAGAACTGCGGCAGAGGCCTCCTCAGCTCATTAGCTGGGGTCTTGCATCTCCCTGGTCTTTGTGTTTCATACATTTTCTGTTTCATCTGCAGCTTGCCAGGGAAGATCCTGGCCTTTGCTGTCTGGCTGGGCAAATCCTCCCCGTGCCAGTGCTGATGTGGCAGTGCCCTTTAAGAGGAGCACCCTGCTGGGTGCCAATAGCTCCTGATCTAAGCAGGGAGGGCTGAGCTGGGGGGAGGGGAGCCAGAAGCTCCTTTCTGGGACCTGGGGGGAGCAGCTATTCTGGGAAACAAACGCTCCAGGCATCCCATTAGCATAATCTCAGGAATTAGTGGCTTGATTGATGTTTCACGTTGCCCTGCAGTTTTCTATAAATGATAATGTATTAAAACGAGATGGAAGAAAGAAAACATGACATGACATATATTATTTAGGTGTTTGCAGAGAGGCTGACACACAAACACACACAGTTTATCAACAGTCACTTTTTGCATGGCGTTCTGAGCCCCAAGCTTTCAAGATGTGGAATTAATTTCATAGCAGGTGATTTTAGACTATTTCACATGGGCCATCTGTCGCTTCTTCATTTACCTCTCTGCTATTACAATAATTAATCATTTCAGGGACTGGTTTGGCCCAGGAAAGTCCACTCTGGCTGAGAGCTCTACAAAAGAGGGTAGCATTGGATTACGTGCTTTAAAGTGGTGTGCTCCTGTGAAGCAGGTATGTTCAATATTTTTCTTGTTCACTTTTATCTGCTAACACCAGCAGCTCGAGCTGGTGACTGCTCCAGGGTATTAGATTTTTGCTATTGAATCTGTTCCTCGTCTTCATTTTCAGTGGAAAAAAACAAGTCGAGAGAGGTTGTCTAGGCTCACACAGCTAATCTGAGGTAGCTGAGACCAGAACCTCTGGTCAATTTTTCATATCTTGATCTTGCTATCTTTGGTCTGAAGGGGTTCTTCAGAGAAGGAAGAAAACTCACCAGAAATAAGAAGAAGGAAACCCTAGAAACCCTGGGGGTATCTCAGCATGGGATATTTGGGACGTACTCAAATTAAATGTTACAAGTCTATGATTTAGTCATTTCAGAAATCAAAATGTAGCCAGAGATACAATTAGTGCCAGAGGAAACCAAGAGATGTGAGGCATTGGTCTACCTTGCTGGATGAAACTGTGGCAGAGAAAAAAACACCATGCTGCTTTTTAAATTGAGATGCATTTACGTGCCATCATTTATTGATTGATTTACTAATGACATAAATATTGATTCATCCATTAATCAGTTCATGCCAACATTGGGCTGGGTGCTAGAGACACAGTGAAGTCCATGCACTCACGGGACCAATAATTTAGTTGGACATAAAATGAAGAGTTAAACAAACAAATACAAATTGTCATAAGTGCTGCAAAGAAACAAACAACGAATGAAGATATAGAAGGACTGGTGGCTGCTCCTCCGTTTGTGGGGGGATGAGTATAGATGGGATGGTCATAGAAAGCCTCTTGAAGAGAACTGCACTTGAAATTGGACCCTGAAGGATAGGAGCTGACATGTGACTACAGGAGATGGGCAGTCCCAGGAGCTGGGCTGCATCCACAGTGGCCCTGGGCTGGGAAGGAAGATCAGCTCCACAGAAATGGAGTCAGGGGCACGAGAACCAGTAAGGAAGGGGTAGAAGAGGTAAGTGGGTCCACTGTAGTCCTACAGGGGATTGTACCTGTAATCCCAGCACTTTGGGAGGCTGAGGAGGACAGATCACCTGAGGTCAGAAGTTCGAGACCAGCCTGGCTAACATGGTGAAACCTCCATCTCTACAAAAAATACAAAAATTAGCCCAACGTGGTGGTGCAGGCCTGTATTCGCAGCTACTTGGGAGGCTGGAGCTGGAGATCTCTTGAACAACCCAAGAGGTGGAGGTTGCAGTGAGTTGAGTTCGCACCAGGGCACTCCAGCCTGGGCAACAGAGCAAGACGAGACTCCATCTCAAAAAAAATAAAATAAAATAAAAGGAGAAAAGTGGGAAGCAGATGATTCAAAGCCTCCTCTCCAGGTCATGGTGAAAAGTCTGGATATGACTCATGGGAACCACGGGATGGGTTTTACTGGGAAAACAGAGCCTAGTGTATATTTCATTATCCCCATTTTACAGATGAAGACACTGAGGTGCAAAGAAACAGTGACCTTGCTGAAGGTGACACAGTCATAGGTGGAGTAGCTGGATTTCTTACCTGGCCCTCTTCAACTTCAGAGTTTAATGCTCTAAGCCAGGGGTCAGCAAACTGTGGCCTATGAGCCATGTCCACACTACTGCCTGTTTTTGTATAAACAAAGGCATTGGAGCAGTCATTTCCATGCCACAGTCATGCCAGTGGCTGCTTTCCCACTACAATGGCAGAACTGAGGAGCTGCAACAGACACTGTGGCATGCAGAGTCCAAAATGTTTACTATCTGGACCTTTAGAGAGAAACTTTATTGACCCCTGTACTAGCCTGTGGGCCTCAGGCAGGAGGAATCACATCTGCTTTGCTCCTGGTGTTTCCCCTACGCCACTCAGTGATTGGTATTTAGCTAGTATTCCCTCAGCATCTGCTGAATAAATGAAGAATGGGAAAGGTGGGTGCACAGAACTGGGAAATTAAAGAGTCAGAGATTGGGCGGCCAGGATTGACATGAGATAAGAAACACAGGCTGATGAGAGTAGGTTCTGATTGGAGTGCAGGAGGTGGACCCCTGCTTGGCTGGAAAACAGCAGGCAGAGGGGAGGAGCAGGATGTCAGATTAGAGAGACCCCCTGGGAGCTAATGGAGAAGAGCCTTGAATGCCATCATCATTAAGTGCCCAAGACCTTTAAGCGGCTGAGTTAGCACTCACAGAGGGGATGGAGGAGAGCTGGTTTTCCAAGACGAAGACTGTAATTGGTTATTGATGTCCTATTTGTATGCTAATGCTGCTAAATAATATAGCTAAACCACAATTAACGCTCCAGCTTTCTCTTTCTGTCTCTCAAAAAAGGAGCCCATGGAAAGGTCAATGGATTTCATATAATAAATTATTAAATAATGGGAAACACAAGAAATAAGTTTCTGAGCTATAATCGTTCCAGGTTTTATTAACTATCATTTGTTACACGCACTGACAATGTTTACATTTTGCTTCTGCTGTCTTCGTGCCTGTTCCAGAAACTCTTGGAATCAGAATCAGTGTTGAGGGCAAAAATGTATTGTTTGCCAGAGTGTATCTGTTTGAAAATCAAGACAGGTTACCTTTGTGATCTGACTTCTCTCTTTGTGTCAATGTTTAGGCCAGTGGTATGGCACCGCATTGGCAGATCTTATGATGGGGACCATGATGAAAGACACTATGATGCCAGTTACATTTAGTTGGTAATAATAATATCATGCCAGGACCCTCTGTAGTTAAAATTCTTACTCCTGTCATGCAAACTCTGCCAGAGGGAAGATTAGGAAGAAGTCAGCATGACATAGGGGTACCCATGAGCTTGTGCTCTGGGGTCAGACACTGCATTTGAATCAGTTTCACTTTCAGTAGCTGTGAATCTTGTCCTTGCTTCTTCTGTGCCTCATTTTACTAAACTTGGAAACTGGGATATCAGCAACGCTTACTGCATAGAGTTGTGAAGACTAAGTAAGAAATAAAGTGCATGTCAGAGTGTTGGGCACACAGTAAAATGTTAGAGGAGTGTTTAAACTGCTCAAGGACAATGACCATAAGAAGCCAAAGGTATCGGTCATTTTTTTAGCTTTAAAGAGTATAACAGACACTGTGATCTACTTGAGGGTGAAGGACGGGAGGAGGGAGAGGAGAAGAAAAGATAACGATTGGGTACTGGGCTTAATACCTGGGGAAGAAATAATCTATACAGCAAATCCCATGACATGCGTTTACCTATATAACAAACCTTCACATGTACTTCTATGCCCAAAATAAAAGTTAAAAAAATTGTTAGCTTTTAATTTTCTCTTCAACTATCAGTCAATTCATTGGCAGTGTACCTAGTCCTGTGTTGTGTGTTTCTGGAAGATCCTAAAAGAATATTGGTCAAAGTCATCCTAGCTGCCAAAGCATGTACAATTCTTGCTGTGAAATCACATCAAGGGTCTCTGAAGCAATCAGAGGGCAACCCAGTGGAATAGAACTCAAACGTACCGACTAAGTGTTAGGGACTAAATGGGAGGTGGTGATGAAGAAATGAATTAGAAGGTAGCTCACAGTCTAGACAAAAACGTCAATAAAGGGCAATGGAGTCAAATTATAAGTGTTTCTCCACAAAGGAAATAAGGACCTGTTCTGCTAATGATAGGACTTCATTAAATTTCTGGCCTTAATTTCCTCATTTCATGCTTCAACCGAAGACATAAAAAATATTTACCTTGCCCAAGGACTCACTCCCTAAGAGTGTGTAATACTTGCACAGAATTCTTGTTCAATACTCAAACAATCAATGATACACTTCCAAAAAAATTTACATAATAGAAGTCATATAGGTGTGTAACATCACATGTAATCCCAGCACTTTAACATCACTCTAACTCTTTGAATTCTTCTTTTCTTTTTTTTCCTCATCACATTCTCAAATAGAATTTTAAATGTAATTCCTGTCAAATTTCACATACTGTTAGGACCACACTTGTACAGAATCAGATATTAGTAATAATAATACCCAATTCAGAACATACACTCATCATTTCATGCCTACGGATTTTTGTGTCCCTGAGTTTTCCATTTTGTGTCCAGCAGTACATAAGCATTTTGATGTTGTTGCTTGGTTTTAATAAATATTTTTGGTATCATCGTTGTTGTTGAATGTGTGGGTTGTCTGGTTTGACACCTTGTCCATGCTTCACATTACTGCTTCTATTAATCTGTGTATGTTTTCCCAAGCATAAAGGGACTATGGAAGTAGGCAGAGTTCTACTAGGCAAAATATCAGATGTCGCTGAGCTCTTCTCTTGGCCTTGGCCCTGCAAAGAACATGTCAGTGTAGTGAAGCTGGGTATTCCCTTCGTCTGATCCCTTCTACCACTCTGCATGCTCTGATACCGTCATGGCTGGCTGGCTTGACCAACCTCTTTTCACAATTATCAGTGTTTTGAAAGTCTTATTTATCCTTCTGTTTTTTGAGTCACTATTATGAAGTATATTCTAGGCACTGTATTTACATGATCTATAGTGATTGCCTCATGTTATACATCACACTGAGTGAATTATGCTCAGACAGCATTTCCATTGTTAGGTAACAAATAACTTCACAGTGGACATCTTTAAGTGTGAAGTTTGTTGGTGTTTGATGAGGGATAAGACATGAAACCTTTCTCTTTTTCTCACATGATCTAATACAAATGAACGTTAAGGCTAGTTGGATAGAGAATAAGGTATCAGCTATACCAATTTCCTAATTTTTTTTCTGAATTGAACTTCACCTCTCTTCTTGTTCAGTACAGACCAAATTGTCTCTCCAGATGCGGCATGGAGAAAGAAAATTAGCCCAACATATGTATGAGCATTCTTCTGTGGCTGCTTCTCCCAAATCCACTCAGCAGCCAAATTCCTCCCTTCCCTCTGGGACTGCAGGGAAAAGGAGAGTATCTTCTGGGATGTGGAATTTCCCCTCATCAAAAGAAAACAGACACTGGGAGATGAATGATTCTCCTTGTAAAGCTTTTGGATTTATCCCCAGGAGGGGGATTCCTGAGTCAAAGGGGAAATACATTTTTATGACATTGTGCCAAATTATTTTTCAAAGGACTTGTACCTATGTATTCTACAAACCATGAATTAAGCTGCCCAAATTTTAAATCATCCAACTTGCATAAATACCTGGGGAAGGGTATTTAGCATAATTGTATTTCAATAAGCTTATGAAGTAGAGATTGTTGACTATGCCCTAAACTAGTTCCCAAAACTCAACTAATCAAACTGGGTCTTAGCACCCTTACACATAGTAGAGGCCATCTGAGCTGAATCAGGTACCAGTTGGAAAGCATGAAATTACTGACTTTGTTTAAATCTAACTGCAATTTATCTGTGGGAGAAGCATTGAAAGGTGACATTTGTCTTAGTGAGTTTCCCTTTCATTTCCGGAGCCGGAGTTCATCAGTCATGCAGCTCAAGTGCATGATACATGCAGATGAATATTTATTATAGATGATGGAGTATCCTTCTGGCAACATAATACACTTCATTCACTGGGAAGGGATTTCAAACAGATTCATGATAGACTACTTGTGTGACTGGAAGACGCTTTCACCTCCCTTCAGAAGAAATCCATGGAAAATCTGCCATTTTGGTGCAAGGAAAATCCACTTGGATAGTGTTCACATGCAAACTGATTTTAAAACATCATGGCTCAAATTTAGTTGAGTAATTTTTATTTGGAAAACAGTTGCTATTTCAAAAATAATTCATTAATGCTTGATGAAAAAACCAGTTTTATGCCTGAATTCAGCCAATAGTTTTGAAGCATGTTGTTGTTGGAATGCAATCTGTTTGAATAATGTTAAGTTCACTTGTGAAGATACAGAGTTTCTATGGATTAGAAAAGGATCTCAAAATAAAGCATGCATTTCCAACACTGATCTGATACTAGAGGTTAAGTGCTTCTTTCTCAGGAAGTGCAAGATCAAACACAATGAAATGACAGGAAAAAAAAATACTCAGAGCATCTTTTTTTTTTTTTTTTTTTATTTAGAAGCCACTGCTTTTCCAAGGAGAGCTGAGCAGAGAAATCACTAGAAAAATAGCTTCCTTGTGCCCATTAAGCTACCTTTTGTTTTCTTTTGATGACCGATGGGAATCTTGTTCATTAAAACTGTATGAATGTCTTCTCCTTTCCTCCCACTGTTTATTTACACATACAAAAATAGATGATTTCCAGGATTCAAACATCATGCCTGCTAAGGCTGCTGAAAACCTCCATGCAAGCAGTCACTTCTGCAGAAGCATTGGGAGTTTCCTAAAATATACTACAGCGTATTCACGTGGGTATATTGGTGGAAATGGAGACAAGGCTGACCATCTGAGGAAAATCAGCGTTACAATGAGCCTTTTTTGTTTTAACAAAGCAGAACCACCGTGACTTTCCAGTCTCTGGACACATGCCTCTCTCACTGCATGCTGAATGGAAGTTACAGGAGGTGCAGTGAGTATGGGAGACTGAAACCAAGAGTACAGCCATTGAGGAAGATTAAACTCAACTTGACCTCCAAGGCTGATGGACGAATGATGATTAGAAAGAGGATATGCGTATCTAAATTGCATTCTATCTCTATTACAGTCTAACGACATTACTAAAATTGCGGTTTGATAATTCGTCAACGCAAAATGTGTCCACTCATCTCTGACTATACAAACAATCATTGATTCAGCCTCTCAATGTGAGTCTCTTCAAATTATTATGGGCAGATGGTCAGACCACTGAATTAGGGTTTGAATCCAAATCACCTCTGTCTTTCTCTCTCTCTCCATTTCTTTTCTTTTCCCATCTCCCCAACTTATTTATTGTGTTACTGTTATTTAACACTGTTTCTTGGCCAAGTCACTTAAAATTTTGGCATCTCGGTTTCTCCTCCATAAAAGGAGAATGGTATCTGCCTTGCTTGATTCACAGACCTTTTGAGAAGCGTAAAAGTCAAAGGACTTCATAGGGAGTAAAATGCTGTAGAAACGTGAAGATGTCCACTTGGCCTGTGGTATTCATTTATGAATTCATTGAGTACTCACTGTGTGCTAGGCACTGAGCTGGGTTCAGGGATATGAAGATGAATAAAATGTACTCCCTGTGCTTCACATTTGTTGAGTCTAGGAGAGGTGACAGACATATCAAGAGTGTAGATAAGGACAGGTGATGTTGGGAAGAGCGTTTCATACAGAGCACATCAAGATTCAGATGCAGAGTGTCGAGTGACAAGTATGGGGTCATCTTTCACCTTGTGAGCCATGAGCATTGCTGTGTTTGTCTAGACTCCTCCGGCACATCCATAGAGGCTGAGCCCCTCTATTCCTTATAACGTTGACCAGTCCAGGTTGGGCCTGTCTACATTATCTTAGTGGATGTGGTTGCCCTTATAGTTATGACATCGTCGTGAAGCCGCTGCTGAGGGCAGAAGCGGAACTCAGAAGAAGAAAAGCACTATGGGCATGAGAACGGCGTGTGAGGGTGCTGATCCTCTAAGGCTTGTCCCTTTTAGTGGTGATCTGGTGCTCTTGTGATGAACTGGATGTGCCATGTGACAGGATCGCTTCAGATGATAAACTTACTTGAACCCTGGGAAAGAGAGGCACCTGCAGTAGCTTCTCAGGCTTCATATCTGGAGCTCTTCTTGGCCCCCAGACACGGGTCCTTCTAGCATAACAAGCAGGAGTGGAACCAAACAGCAAACAAACCGTGTTGGAAGCGCAGCTTGCACACTCACCATCTGTGTGATTAGAGCAAGTTACTTAAACACTTTAAGGCTTGACTTTCTTGTTTAGGAAATAGAAGTGATCATCACAGCAGTAATCTCCTGGGGTTGCTGGGTGAAAAACAGACATGAATTGCTCAGCACTGGCCTCCACACATAATAAGCACTTAGTAAGTGGTTCTGTTTTAGAGATTGCTCGACTTCTGGATTTTGAGAGAATTAGCAGGGGAAAGAAAGAAAAACGGCTGTGTCTTCCCCCATGGGTACCACTTGCTTTTTTTAGAGGGAGAAATGCTTTTTGTAGCAAGGCTGTGGTGAAGAGAGAGAGCTTCTCCAGCTGTCGTGCCAGCTGCCGCAAATGAAATTTTCCTGCAGGTGTTTTCGTGCATCTTCCCGGCAGGTGTTTCCAGGTGTATTTCCTGGCTGGTGTGGTCTATAAGACCCTCTTTCCAGCTTGGCAGTCTGTGCTGCATTTCAGTAACAAACAACCCCAATCAGTGATTTAGATCCACAAAGGTTTATTTATTGCTGGTGCTATCTGTTCCTTGGGGCCGGGCAGGACTGCTCGGATCATTTTGATCACTCAAGGACCCGAGTGATAGAAGCTCCATCATGATGTGGTTCCATGAATTTAAAGGCAGGAAAAAGGAATATGGTAAAGCTTGCGTTGGCTCTTTCTTTAAAAAAAGATCATTAAATTAATATTTTTAAATCAATAAATCATAACTATATGCATTTAGGAGATATAATGTCATGTTTTGAGATACGTACACAATGTGGAATGATTAAATCAAACCAATAAACATATCCATCACTCTGCTTACCCATCATTTTTTTATAGGGATACATTTAAAACATACTCTTAGGTGTTTTGAAATATACAATACATTATTACCATCTACATTCAATAATGCACCAAGTGCTGTATATCACCTTGTTAATCCTCACTCAAACCCTACTTAATAGAAAACTTTATCCTTATTTTATTGATGAGAATCAAATGCAGACTTGCCCAGGATCACACAGGTAATAAAAAATAGTGCTGAAATTTTACTTTAGGCCTCTTAGACTTCCCAGCACAGTTAAATTATGATTCTGTAAGAATCACTTTATGTGCCTGTCTCTTCTACCAGCTGGGGATGCCTGGAGGGTTTAGTCTGCATTTTATTCTTCATTTATTCCCAGTGTCTAGCATGGTGTCTGGCACAAAGGAGGTGCCCAAGAAGGACTTGTTGAATGACTGAATGGTTAGTTGTGGCCAAAAATGGGGCAACAAAAGGCATCAGGGGGATTAGTCAAAGGAGGCAGTGGTACAGTGGTGAACTCTTTATCATTGCTTTGTCTAAGATTAATGGAAACTTTGACATAGAGAGGCTGACACCATAGAAAGGCATTTAATGATGTCATTGACCAGGGGTTGTAGACATCAATGGACTGAAGGGTTCAGGGCTAAAAGTATTTCTGCTTTAGGTCAGAACCTCTGTCTTACTGCAAACATCATGTTCAATGGTCATCTCCTGAAAAGTCAAGTTTCTTGGCTCAGAGAGATATCTAGAAAGGTAGAGGCCACATCTGGAGATACAGATGTGGTTCCCTTGTTCCATGCCATCTGGAAAGCATTGGCAACCCTGTGTGAACCATCAACAATAACATCTATCCATGCGATAGCTTATTTTTCAGTAACTGAAAGTCAACAAATGACAGCCATTATCTGGGGACATTGACTAGTCCTGTGACCTTGGGCAAACTAATTAATCTCTTTGGACCGCAGATTACTTTTCTGTAAATGGGAGTAATGATCTTCATAGTTACCTCCCAACATTGAGTTTGCCCAGATTTTCTGATGGGGACACACAGACTGCATTTCCCAGCTTCCCTTGTAACTAGCGACTGTGTGGCCAACTTCGGGCCAGTGGTCTCTCAGTAGAAGAGTCACTTGACAGTTCTAGGAGCCCTCCTGAGACTCAACTCCCATGCACCTCCTCCATCCTGAGCCAGGAATGTGGATGCTGCCATCTTACTCCATGATTTCGAGGCCAAAAATGGTGGACGACATGGAGCCTGCATTCCAGACACCATGAAATGCCTTATCAGCCCTGGACCAATGGCCAGCCTAATTTAAGGGAGGAATACCATTATCTTGTTTAGTTAACTGTTGTTTTAGATATTTCTGTTCCTCACAGCTGAATCTCATTCTAACTAGTAGGCTACATCAATGTGTTCTAAACTTGCCTAATCATAAGCACAGCCTGAAATATTTATTCAAAACAGATTCCCAGGCTCCTCCATGAAAGGTTGAGGGTGGGGCCCAGGAACCTATATTTTTAATAAGTACCCTAAAGTCATTCTTATGATTAAACAAGTTTGGAAAACACAGCCAGATACTATCTAATATCCCTTACCTTTTCTAAGCAGGAAGATGATATGTTTGTTTATTTATACATGTGTATATGGATTTATGGTTTATTTTTAATGTCTCCCTACAGCAGAATGGAAAGTGTTTTAGAGGATCCAGGTATGGGGATGGAGAGAATAGTAAGCACAGCTGCCTGTTGAGGTTCAGAAGAGAGGAGATAACATCTGAAACTCAGGGCAGAAGAGCTAGGAAAGTGAAGAAAAATCTCACATGCCCGTCGGACTGGGAGACTAAGTAGGTTGTGGATGGAAGGGAAGACTCTGGTTAACTCCCACGTCTCTGGGTTGGGTGACTGGGCAGAGCGATGTCCTTACCAAGACAGCAATGCAGGTGAAGAGGCAGGTTTGGGGAAGAAAATGAAGAGGCAGATTTGGGATGCAGCCAGTTTGAGGGGCCAATGGGTGGAGCTGTCCAGCACAGACTGGGATGACAGATAACCCTTCCCTGATCAGGGCTTGAGTGATGGTAGTAATAGTACCTAGAGAAAGTGAATAAATTGGATGGTAAAGGTGTCATCCATCCCCATCTCCTGATTCTGGCCGGGTCAGTGGGTCTAATGTCCACTTTGAATCTAAACATTTCCCACCTTTAATAATGGACATTGGCGATTACAAAAGGTGAAAGGTGGGAGGACAGTGAGGGTTGAAATATTACCTGTTGGGTACAATGTTCATTATTTGCATGATGGTTACACTAATAGCCCAGACTTCACCCCTGTGCAATATATGCATGTAAGAAAACTGCATTTGTGCTCCCCAAATATATAACAATTTAAAAAAATTTTAAAAATTAAAAAAATTGAAATGAAAAATTTCCACTTGTTTGTGTGGTCATTTTTTTCTTCCCAACATAGAAATGAAAGAATCAAGTTATGGAATGGGCAAATATATTCATTCACTTGATCATTCATTTGTTCATCAAAGATTAGTGTCTAATATGTGCTCAGAGCTGAAAATAAAATGTTGAAAAAGATAGGCGTGGCTTCTGTCTTCATGGAGCTTAGACTGATTGGGTGAGTCTGGCAAAAAAAAAAAAAACAACACAAATTAGCTGAATATGGTGGCATGTGCCTGTAGTCCCAGCTACTTGGGAGGCTGAGGTGAGAGGATTGCTTCAGTCCAGGAGTTCAAGGCTACAGTGAGCTATGACTGCACCACTGCACTCCAGCTTGGACCACAGAGTGGTCTAAATATATATAATATATAAAAAATATAAAAATAAATATAAATCTAAACTATCTCACAGATGTGAGAATCAGTTTGGGTAAATATATTTAAAAGCTTATATAATATAAGGCTCAAATGCAAGCATCAAGAAGTAATTCTCTGATGACTTGCAGTTCCGTTTAAAGAAACTACCCCAGGTAAAGACTCAATGCAGTGAATGATGTGTCAATCATTTGTATGAAATGAGGGGATGATCATTGGAGTTTGAAGATGCCTAAAGGACAAAACGGGAAAAAATAACTTACATTAACATCCCCATTTTTACTGATGGGGAAATCAAAACTCAAATATGTTACAACTTGCTCAAGGTCACACAGATAGGATTTGAGCCAGGTTGGCTGACGTAAGACTGTGTATTTGTAACCATCAGGCTCTGTAACAGCTGCAAGGCTGGGGTAAGGCTGCCTTAGAGTTCAGCTCCTTCTTGTGGCAGATACTCTAGAGAGAAGCAGGAGAGCTAATCTAGGACTCAAGCTTGCTCTCTCTCAGAGAACAGAGGAGGAGTTCCAGGGCTCCCTGAAACCCTTCTTATACTACTTCCTAGGTACCAAAGAACTACAGTCTCAAAGATCTGATGGGTAATTATTTAAGACGGTGAGGCTACCTTTTTATTGCTAATGACTTGATGCAGTTTTCAGAAGGCATGAGGTCATGTTGCTAAAACCAGTCCCTCTTATCAAAGAGGAAGGCAGCACACATGGCCTGGACCTCTCTGGGTCAGAACTTGTGGGAACAGGGCTGCTTCTCCTCCTGCAGTTGAGAGGGTGAGAACTGCTGTCCTCCCAGTGACCCAGGCTGCTCGTGGAGACCCTGTAGTCTCCCACACTGATCCTCTGCTTGGAGGCCTTCACCTACTCACCTACTCACTCATCCAGGAGTCATCCTGGTTGAATTTTATTCTTTTTCCAGATTTGGATATCAGGCGGCTAAGGCGTATTTACTTGTTCCAGGCACATCATTTTCATGTGTCGGCAGAGTTGACTTGCCCGTGATTGAGCAGCTTCTAAAGGAACAGCTTGTCCAAACTGTCAGCTGTTATCATTTTCTTTGTTTTTCTTCCTCCACTTCACTGTGGACCCAGTGACCTTTTCCAGGTTGAGAGATGCTGTCTTACTGAGGGCAGGTCAGAATGGCACCAGGAGTGGTGAGAATCACAGGTGCTCATGAGATCTAGTTTGAAGGTGACTGATTTGGATGCAAAGAAAACTCTGGCTTTATTATATTTGTTATTCACTGTGTGCTTTATTACATGAGGCTCTGTATTACAAATTAAGCTTTATCTCCTTAAATCTTCACCACAACTTTGTAAAGTAGACACTGACATTCCCATTTTACAGATGAAGAGACTGAGGATTAGATTGATTTTCTAATATCACCAAGGCCACTCAGCTAATCACTAGCAGGCCTGGATTCAAATTCAGGCCGGTCCGACTTCAGAGCCCATTGTCATAACCTCATAAGAGGCTGTTCTTCTCTTCCCCAGGTCATTGCGTCATCCACATTTACTCACTTCCTGCCCTTTCCTTTTAAGGGGACTACATGTGACCCCTTTCCCTGCAATGTCATGTGACTTAAAGTGTCTCCCACAGGAGGGAGGAGGATATGTCTCCTGACTCATTGATAGACTTGGGGTTTGGTCAGGTGACTTGTGTTGGCCAGTGGACTGTGAGTAGATGTAACATACCCCGTGCCAGAGCGGAAGACTTTAGGAGTCTTCATGAGTTTCTGCCTGCTCTCTTGCTTGTTCTCTCTGTCAAGAGAGTGCCGAATTCCACCTTGGCGATGCTCCTCCAGGCTGGATCTCAGCACAAGACAGGTGGTGTGGATTCTACAGCTGCTGATCTGTAGCCATCCACATGCAACAAGAGCTAGAAAGAAATTGTTTTTCTAAGCCACTGGGATTTTGGTGCCCTTTGTTATTGCACCTAAACCAGCTAATACAACAAAGGATATTTGGAAACATATGGTTCATGTAGACACTAATAGTCTGAGGAAGATAGCACTGAACGTGATTCTTATCTGTGTCACTGTGGATGGGCTGATGATACTACCTGTGGAGATCAACTTAAATGACTAGTTACAAAAACACTCAAGTCAACCATGACGTTTCATGTTAGTAATTATTACCCCAGTGAGCACCGTTCTTGGTGATACAGAATTTAGTTCCATTAGTTTATAAAGTCCATGGAGGCAGAGACCATGTTTGTTTTGCTCAAAACTATGTAGTGCATGCCACATAGTTGATATACAATGATTACTTAATGAATGAATGGATGTTGGGAGGGGTTTTGCAAAAAAAAAAAAAAGTGTTTTGTAAGTGATTTTTTTTGAGACAGTTTCTCTCTTGTTGCCCAGGCTGGAGTGTAATGGTGCAATATCAGCTCGCTGCCACCTCTGCCTCCCGGATTCAAGTGATTCTTCTGCCTCAGCCTCCCAAATTAGCTGACATTACAGGTACCTGCCATCATGCCTAGCTATTACTTTTTATTTTTAGTACAGATGGGGTTTCACCATGTTGGCCAGGCTGGTCCTGAACTCCTGATCTCAGGACATCCACCTGCTTTGGCCTCCCAAAATGCAGGGATTAAAGACGTGAGCCACCACGCCCGGCCTTGTGGTGATTAAAATTTTAACCAGCTGAAATAAACCACTGACATACGTTAGGGCTTCTCAGAGACTTCCATGCATTAAAGCAAATTGTGACTCTTTGAGAGAGGGCAGGGCTAATAGGCAGAGTTTCACAAAATTATCTGACCGTGGAACTCTTTTCCTCCAGGAACATCTCATAGAAACACATTCTGGAAAATGCTGGCTTGGGGAATGGGAAATGCGAGCACTAGCGTTCTGCCTCATTTGCCGTCTTGTCCCATGGAATACATCTCAAGCGGGGTCATTGTCTGCAGCTGACTAGAATGAGAATTAGGCTTATAGTTGGCTGTTTACATTTCAGATCATTTCTTTCCGAGATGAGTTTCTGTGTTGGCAGGAATATCACATTGCTAATTCATACCTCAATATCCTTTTCTGTACAAAAGGAACATCTTCTCTGCCTATCTCATATTTTGGAAGAAAGAAACAAATGAGACTGAGCAGTAACAGGGCCACTTGAGGACAGGATCTGAGGCTTATTTTCTATGTCTCGAGCACCTAGTTGATGGGCTGCCACGTGATAGAAATCAACATGCTTCTATGAGTGAATGAATGACTTCACAGTGCTAGCCCACAGTGAGCGGAAGGACGTATGTGCTATTGGGTCTGCATAGAGGAAGGCCAGCCACAGTAGACTTCGTAACTCCTCCCAAAATCCAGCCAGTTTTTACCTAGATCTACCCTAAGCCACAATTCTACTGTGCTACTTAGGAGAAGAGTGAATCCGGTGAGTAAAAAGTTACAAGGGAATTACAGATGCCCCTGGGTTGTCATTTTCATTCATCCTCACCCTTTTCCTCTGCTAAGAAAACTCTGATTTTGTTCACTCTCTGCTGAAGCCTTGTGTTTCTGGAGAAAAGAAAGAACTGGTCTCAGCCACCAAGTTGGTCTCATTCTCTTTGCCTAAGACTGCTTTAGATATGGACGTATGACACACTTCTGGCTCATAGGTATCAGGAGAAATCAGCTTGGATGACCGAACAGGTGTTTTTCATCTCTAAAAGAGACATCAGAGAGGAGATGTGTCCCTATTCTCTAATTGTTCCCTTTGCTGCTGTTGTGTCTACATGTGAAGCCTGAAACTGTGTCTATCATCTCAGAATCATAAGAAAAAACATTGCTATTGGGGAAGACAGAGTGAGACAATGAAAAGTGATTTCCTTGAAGTGTTCATGGAGGTTTCATATTAAGCCTCCATGTCCCAAAGTTTCTTTTTCTGTGAGATAATGGTCTTTTCTGTTTAAACTATTAGTTGGATTTTCTATTACTTGCTGTTGAAGTTTCCTAACAAATACAAGGTGATTCAAAAATGAGCAACTTGTGGAATCTACCCTCAAAGATCTCACAGCCTAGTTGCAAAAGCAGCATGAAAATAACACCAGGATGGTGTGATACATTCCTAAATGCAGGTGTAAGCCAGGTGCTTCATGATGGCACAGGAGAATGTTCTTGGTCTGCAGTGGAGGGTTGGGGAAGGCTTCTCTGAAGAGGTGTCTTTTTCTGTGGAGTTTTGTATCAGATAGGCCTTGCCATCCAGGCGAAGTGGGTTCAAAGGGTCTGATAGGGCATTGTTTGATTAAGGCTTGTTTGGTTTGGCACATGACAGGGTTGTAAAAAAGACAGATGAGACAGTGAGAACAAAGCAGGAGAAAATAGCCTGACATGAAGGACACTGTGAAGGACATGTAGGAGCCACCATAAGTGAAGCTTGGGTGCATCAGCGTTCAGGAGCAGGTTGATCTGTCTCTCACAGATTTGTGCAGTCAGTGTCATTGATTGAATGTTTGTGGCATGCCAGGCACTTAGCTAGGAGCTGAAGTGACAGGGTTGAGTGCTGGTCTGTAAGCTCCTGAGAGCCTGAGATGTTGTGGTCACCACTGACACTCCTAGAAGCTGGCCTGGAGCTTAACACCCTTGGGACTCACATGTTTGTTGACGAGATAGGTAACACAAATAGCATCCTTTCCCTCTTGGCTGTTGTGGATGGTGAGGGGTGGTGGAGGTAGGTGTTTAACAAAAAGAGAAATGTATTGATAGACACAATTATGACGAAAACCAACTCCACAGATACTCAACCAAGTCAGAAAAGATAATCCTGAAAAATGGACCAGTAAGGATTTTTTGGTCTCACTCTCTCTGGGTCTCAGTTTCCTTATTTATAAGCTGAGAACAGTAATTCTTATTTCCAGGGGTTGTTGAGATGTTAGAAATAATATATGTAAAGTTTCTAGCATGTAGTACATTCTGTATTTTTTTAATGCAGCTCAGGCAAGTCCTTCAGAAAAGTTATTCACGTGGGTTCACACTGCATCTTGGCATTCTCTCGCATATTAATTTACCTGGATCGAAACCTACAGCCACTGCTTTCAACATGTGTTGGCTGCTCACAACTCTTTTCTTGACAATACCGGAAATATAAAGTATGATTATATTTCATGATAAAAAAAACCTTTGTGAATTTGATTGATGTCAGAATCATTCCTCCCTTCGCCCCTTGTGAAAAATGAGCCAGCAACTAAGTATTACTGTCACACACAGTCAAGAAGTGGATGAATGGATCAAAATGACCATTTAACAAGGATAAAGAAAACTCAGTTTCAGAGAAGCCAATGCAGACATGGGTGGGAAAGGTGGGTGGCCTGTGTTCCCTCTTTTTCCATTGAGGCGTGGTTGGTTTTTCTTATACCCACAAACCTGGAGGCTCCTCAGTGGGCTAATCTGAGGAGCTGCAGAGTGGTGAGGCCATCTCATGCTAAGACCTTTTGGCAAATTGTTCCTCCTAGACTCAGCTCAAAGCTACTTCTCCGTGTTCTCAAGCCCAATCCACAAGGACCAGCACCAGTGTGAAGCTCTAGGTGTAACTGCAGGGTTCTGGGATGAATGAGGTTCCAGAAAACAGTGGCTTGGAGCCCCCTGGGCTAACTGCTTGCTACCTTGAAGGCTTAGGGCCAATAGAGTTGAAAGAGAGAGAAAACCATTGTTTTTAATGTCATGTACTGCTGTGCAGGCTATTTATATGATGTATGCTTTGTAATCCTTGCAGCAACCCTTCTATATCTGCAGAGTCCCCATCTACAGATGAGAAAACTGAGGCTTAATAAGGTAATCAAATTATTCAAGGTGATGAATCTACAAGGTGGCAAAGCTGAGATTTTTAACTTCCTATTTTTCTTTTTGCCCCAGAAATCTGAGTGAAGAGATGCATTGTGGGCATCTTTCCCAAAAGTTAATTTGAAAGCATGTCTAAAATATGTAGACTTGTGTTAGGTTGTTTCTATGAATCCAATAAACTGTGTGCTCCATGAGGGTGAATGGTGTGGGGTGCATCTGGGCTGCCTCCAGCTCTATCCCCAGCATCTTGTGCTGTATCCAACACAGAGGAGATTCTCAGTCCAGTGTGTTGTCTGAAAAATAAATGTGCTTCTTAGCTTTTGATTTTAAGAAGTCACTTATTATTATTATTTTAAAAGCTATCCAGAAGGGAAACCTGTAGAATTAGGCACTGAGAATGGCAGGTACCATTCTCATCTAAAGAAAATGCTCATCTGTGAGATAAAGCTTCCAGTGACTCATTTTAGGCCTTCATTTCATAGAGAACACAGGGCAGGAAGTGACAGATGTTCCAGACATCTGGGCCAAAAGTAATCGTGCAGATTTAATGAAAAGTATTTGGCTGAACTGTAATAAGCTTCTCCAGCAAATTGATCAGTTGATCTTCCATTGAAGGTACTGAGTCACAGAGGAAAGGGAAGGTTAAAACGACGCCTCCCAAGACTGAACAGAGAATGGTAGGGCATGGCTTGCCTGATCTGGCTGGTGAGTGGATGGCAGCCAGAAAGGGTCTGGCCCACTGAAGCCTCTGGTAGACTTCTGGCCAAAGGGGTCCAGAACTGGAGACTATGAGAAATAGAAGGGACCACATTGCCCACCAAAAACCTATTGTCCATCACTCAATTCCTTGACCATCAATAAGAGGGAGTGCCATATAGTAACTGACAAGAGGCCTTTTCCCAGTGCCAGACTTCCTTAATTGTTATTCCTAGTAATGGCAGCGGCTGTCATTTACTGAGTACCTACAATGTAAGGATAATAGCATCCATTTCCCTGAGTTATTGGGACAACTGAAAGCATGTAAATTGCTTGGTATAGAAGTTCTGCTCTAGTACTACATGTGTTACTAAAAATCGCTGTGCTGTGCAAAATCACACAACAAGAACCACAGGGCTCATGGAGAGAATGAAGCTAAGGGAAAAATTCTCAGAAAGTCACAAGTTCTCTCTCTCCCCATGTATATATATACATATATATATAGGATATATATATATTATATAGGATATATATATGATACAGGATATATATATGATATAGAATATATATATTATATAGGATATAGAATATATATATAATACAGGACATATATATATGTATATATATAGGGACAGAGAGAGAAACTGTATCATTCTATATATAGAGAAAAAGAGAGAAAACTCTCTCTATATAATTATACAGTTCTATATATATGTATATAACTATACAGTTTTTAATTAATTTGGTATATATCAAATAAAATGGTAACACAGTTTTACACATTAATTTTGAAATGTGCAAATACTCAAAAATATTGTACTTTATCTTACAAGGAATACTCCAAAGTTTACTCGTGTAAGTGGGTGTCAGAGGGATGTACTTTGTGAGTTATTAAGAAGTTGTGATAAAAGAGTTATTTGAAATCAGATGGAAAGTTGTTACACCAGATGTGGATGGGTGTGGTTCATAACACACTCCTTTGTGCATTATTCTGCATGTACCACATCCCAGCTGAGGTAGCTGGGAGATGTTTGAGGTGTGTTTTGTGTACTCCTACATAGCTTGGTTCAGCTGGGTGCACCTGCAGGTGTTTCTCACAGATGAAATCTTGCATAAGCAAACATGAAATTTATGTTATGCTCAAATTGCTTTCTATTATATCAATTGTGCTGGAACAATTTCATGGTTTTAAAATAAGCAGCATAATAGAAGTGACTTTATAGGATTCATAGCAAATGCTCAATAAACAATCATTGTAATTGTTCTGTAGAGAATCTGACATCCATACATTAAACCTACTTAGGTACATGTTATTTATGGATGAGTAAAATAGGCTCAACAAGGTAAAATCACTCATTGAGGGTATAGAGCTATGAAGGGGCAGGAGCTCTCTCTATTCACCCCTTTATGTGTCTCTCCTTTGGGCAAATTTTCTTTTACATCTCATTATGGTGTAGTATGGTAGAAGCAGAAGAAGCCACAGGATGACTGCATGCTTCTATTTGCTTATTTATTGAGATGGAGTCTCACTCTGTCACCCAGGCTGGAGTGCAGAGGCACAAACTCGGCTCACTGCAACCTCTGTCTCCCAGGTTCAAGCGATTCTTCTGCCTTGGCGTCCCAAGTACGTGAGATTACAGGCATGCGCCAGAAAGCCTAGCTAATTGTTTTTTTTTTTCGTATTTTTAGTAAAGATGGGGTTTCACCATGTTGGCCAGGCTGGTTTCGAACTCCTAACCTCAGGTGATCCACCTGCCTTGGCCTTTCAAAGTGCTGGGATTACAGGTGTGAGCCACCACGCCCAGCCAACTGCATACTTCTATCAGCTTAAAGTATTGTTGCCTAGAATGCAAATTCACATGATTTTTAATGACTATACAAATTTCTGAGAATTTTTCAGTCTGTGTTGCTACCTCAGGTGACACATTTATCTTCCTTCTCTGCTCTTTGGGATCACAGAGTGATCCCAATGCTGAAGCGCGCTGTGATATCTCATGCTACTTCCCGATGTGGCACAAATCCCTGTATTTAGCCGACCGTTGCCTCCCTGGAATGCTCGCCACTGTGTCCTTATGTGTCCTTAACTAAGTCTTCTCTTCTCTAGGCTGAACTTGGCAGTAAATAGCTCATGGTTTGACAATGTCTTCTATAAATTCTGGGGTTGAGAGTTGAGCACACTATTCCAGACATTCCTTAGAACCTAAACACAGAGTATCTCATTGGGTTCTTGGTCTAAGGTGAGATGAACTTGTGTAGTAGACACCCTACTTTACTAGTTCATGCAGATCTCAGGGCCAGCTAAATCCCAGACTATTTTTGCGAAAATTCTTGACACCTGATCTCTCTTCATTCTGAACTCAAACATAGGATTTACATGTGCACTCATTAAAATATCTTCTAGTTGGTTTTAGTCCACCAAAAGTCCATTTTCTCCCAACTTTTTATTATGGTAGGCTTCCAACTTATTCAAAAGTAGAGAGAATAGTGATATAATGAACCTGCATAAACCCATCACCTTCATGAAATTCATCAATTGTCAGCTCATGGACAATCTTGTTTTGGGAAGACTCTTGTTCACTTATGGCACTGCATCTCCCTGCCCTGGCTGTTTTTAATTAGGCAACTCCTGGACCTCATACCAGTTCACCTGTGTTGCAGCATGTATCTCTAAAAGGCAAGGACTCTTTAAAACATGCTTATAAAATCATTATCACAACAAAATAAATGAACAATACTTTTTTTTTTTTTGAGACAGGGTCTCCCTCTATTGTCCAGACTGGAGTGTACTGGCTTGACCTTGGCTCATTGCAACCTTCTCCTCCCAGGCTCGAGTGATCCTCCAGTCTCAGCCTCCCAAGTAGCTGGGACTACAAGCATGAGTCACCATGCCCAGCTACTTTTTGCATTTTTTGTAGAGACAGAGTTTCATCATGTTGCCCAGGTTGGTCTTGAACTCCTGAGCTCTAATTATTTTCCCACCTCGGCCCCCCGAAGTGCTGAGATTATAAGCATGAGCCACTGCACCTGGCCAACAATACTTTCTTAATATTGTCAAATATCTAATGTTCAAATTATCTCAGTTGTTTTTTGTATATATTAGGATTCAATATGGATATGTCTAAGTCCCTAGTAATTCGTAGGTTTCTCCTTCATCTCCCCATTTTTTCTCAAGTTTTGGTTATTCTTTTTTTAAACAAGTTTCTTGTTGTTGGTTAAGTTTCTTAAATCACAAACTTTTCTGATTGTATCCCCAATACAATTTAACATGTTACTCTGTCTCCTTTTTTCCCTATAAATTGTCAGTAGAATTCAGAGGCTTAATCAGATTTGATATTGATTTTTTTAATATACTTTTTTTACTATGACGAAATATATGTAACACACAATTTACCATCTAAACCCTTTCAAGTGTACATTTCAATGGCATTAAGTATGTTTGCAATGTACAACAATCACCACCATCTACTTTCAGAACTTGTTCACCATCCCAAACAGAAGCCCTGTATCCAGTAAACAACACCTCCCGTTCCCCTCTCTTCCAGCCCCTGGTTACGAGCATTCTACTTTTTGTCTCCACAAATTTGACTAGTCTAGGTGTCTCCTGTAAGTGAAATCATACAGTATTTGCCCTTTTGTGTCCAGCAGATTTCACTCTGCATAATATTTTCAGGATTCATCCATGTCATGGCAGGTATCAGAATTTCATTGTGTGACTGACACATTTTGCTTATCCGTTCACTGGTGAATGGAGATTGGATTTTGCTTTTGATTTTTTGACAAAAGCATTTCAGTGGTGTTTTTACTTCTATAAAAATCATATAATTCTGTACATCTCTCATTAAGGTCTCTTAAACCTTGATTTTAATTAATTAATTAATTAATTTGAGACAAAGTCTCACTCTGTCACCCAGGCTGGAGTGCAGTGGCATGGACCTAAGCTCACTGCAACCTCCACCTCCCAGATTCAAGGAATTCTCCTGCTTCAGCCTCCTGAGTAGCTGGGACTGTAAGCATCTGCCACCATGTCCAGCTAACAATTTTTTTTTTCCGTATTTCTTTTTTTAGTAGAGATGGGGTTTTACCATGTTGGCCAGGCTGGTCTTGAACTCCTGACCTCAGGTGATCTCTCTGCCTTGGCCTCCCAAAGTGCTGGCATTACAGGTGTGAGCCACTGAGACCGGCCTTAAATCTTGATTTTATCATTGAATCCCCAAATATAGGTTTCCTGGGCCTCTACATGTTTGGTGCACTCTGCATTTTCTCCTTCCTTCTGCTTTTGCTACTGTCTCTTTCTCACAAATATTTCGTCTGTGCTCACTATTCCGTATCACTGGCTGCTTAAAACATTCCCCTCCCAACTTAGGGAGCAGCCAGCACTCTTCCCGAGACCTGCTCCTTCTGGCTCGTCTCCCTCCCTCTCTCTCTCCCAGCTCCCTTGCTCCGGGCTGTGGGTAAATTCCCAAGGCTGACTGGCTCCTTCACAGCTCCCTGTTGCTGCGTTTGGTCTTTTGTTGCTCCTTTCAGATTTGTTACTCCTTTTCCCTATGGTGCTGTCTTCTCCTCTGAGACTTGTACCACCCAGTGAATGTCTCCACCTTTCCCAGCTGTGGTTCTTCCTTCCCAAGCATTCCCTGGCGACTTGGGTCCTGGCTCGGTATCTTTCCCTTACCTCACTTTTTTTTTTCTGTTATGACTGACCACAGTGTCCTTGAGAATATTGATTGCACGCAGTAGGATCACTGCTTTTTCATTTCTCGACCTTACCAACTCTGATGACCTTCATCCCTTCTCCATCTCAGCCACCCTATCATGTAGCAATACTCTGGCGAATGTCAGCACTGCCCAGCTGCATCTCTGAAGACTTCGCATTCAGTATCCGTTGCTTTGATCGCAGTTTCCTCCTGTCTGCCTCCTTCCTACTTCCCCCTCCATCTTCTCCCCATCAGTCAGTGGCTCTGCCTCCTTCCTACTTCCGCCTCCATCTTCTCCCCATCAGTCAGTGGCTCTGCCTCCTTCCTACTTCCCCCTCCATCTTCTCCCCATCAGTCAGTGGCTCTGCCTCCTTCCTACTTCCGCCTCCATCTTCCCTGCATCAGTCAGTGGCTCCTGGATTCACAGCTTCCCTTTTAACCACTTGGTTAGACCACTTGGTTGGTCACTAGAATTATTCTCTTATTAATCCTCCTGCTTCTATGGAGCTCTGACCCTCCTGCCAGAAGCATTCAGCCACACCCCAAATGTGGTCCCTCCTACGGCCTCTCCCCCAGCACTCTGACTTCTGAGCACTATTAGAGGAAGCCACATGACTGTGCAGATTGGGGTTACCCCAGTATCACAGCATCTCTACTCAGCCGAGCCCCTGTGCCACCTAACAGTCCTCCTGTAACCCCCTGACCAGCTCTTGCTCTTATTCCACTCAGAAACTCTTCCTCAGTTTTCTCCTGCTCTGTGTCCTCCTGTATTGTTACTTTTTGGAGAGAATAGAGTTGCTGCCCCTAGCATGACCCCCCCTGTGGTTCTTGCACCCTCGTGCACAATTTTCCTCCATCTGTACCCACCCGTACCCCCTTCCTTCATGTTAGGGGCAACAAGATCCTTATTATTTGGAGACAGTAGTGGCTCCCAGCATCTTGAACTAAATAGAGTGGCCAAATGGCATAGCAGGCAGGCCTGAGAAAGAGTAAGGGGAGGAAGGAGAGGGAAGGAGGAAAGTGAAAGCCAGTATGAATGCTGGAGAAGTAGTGGCAGAGAGAATAAATGCTGAAGTACGTGGCCCCTCCCTCAAATATTTTGAGTTTTTTGTGGGTGTACCTCTGAGTGCTCTCTCAGTGACTTTATCTCTCCTCACTTCCCTCCAAGCATTGGGGACAGAATGCTCTACCCACATGCCTTGCAAATAAGTTGTGAAGGTAAGATTTACAAAATGCTTCTCACTCTGTCCTGCAAATACCCACACAGAAACCCTGGCCCATGGATTCTGGTGGGGAAAGTAGACCTGTGATCCCAGGGGTGGTGATGGCATCTGGTCCATGGGTCCTGGTGAAGAAGGTAGACCTGTGATCCCAGGGGTGGTGGTGGGATCTGGTCCATGGGTCCTGGTGAAGAAGGTGAAGAAGGTAGACCTGTGATTCCAGGGGTGGGGGTGGGATCTGGTCCATGGGTCCTGGTGAAGAAGGTACACCTGTGATCCCAGGGGTGGGGGTGGGATCTGGTCCATGGGTCCTGGTGAAGAAGGTGGAGAAGGTAGACCTGTGATTCCACGGGTGGGGGTGGGATCTGGTCCATGGGTCCTGGTGAAGAAGGTGGAGAAGGTAGACCTGTGATTCCAGGGGTGGTGGTGGGATCTGGTCCATGGGTCCTGGTGAAGAAGGTGAAGAAGGTAGACCTGTGATTCCAGGGGTGGGGGTGGGATCTGGTCCATGGGTCCTGGTGAAGAAGGTACACCTGTGATCCCAGGGGTGGGGGTGGGATCTGGTCCATGGGTCCTGGTGAAGAAGGTGGAGAAGGTAGACCTGTGATTCCACGGGTGGGGGTGGGATCTGGTCCATGGGTCCTGGTGAAGAAGGTGGAGAAGGTAGACCTGTGATTCCAGGGGTGGTGGTGGGATCTGGTCCATGGGTCCTGGTGAAGAAGGTGGAGAAGGTAGACCTGTGATTCCACGGGTGGGGTGGGATCTGGTCCATGGGTCCTGGTGAAGAAGGTGGAGAAGGTAGACCTGTGATTCCAGGGGTGGTGGTGGGATCTGGTCCATGGGTCCTGGTGAAGAAGGTGGAGAAGGTAGACCTGTGATTCCACGGGTGGGGTGGGATCTGGTCCATGGGTCCTGGTGAAGAAGGTGGAGAAGGTAGACCTGTGATCCCAGGGGTGGTGGTGGGATCTGGTCCATGGGTCCTGGTGAAGAAGGTGGAGAAGGTAGACCTGTGATACCAGGGGTGGTGGTGGGATCTGGTCCATGGGTCCTGGTGAAGAAGGTGGAGAAGGTAGACCTGTGATCCCAGGGGTGGTGGTGGGATCTGGTCCATGGGTCCTGGTGAAGAAGGTGGAGAAGGTAGACCTGTGATTCCACGGGTGGGGTGGGATCTGGTCCATGGGTCCTGGTGAAGAAGGTGGAGAAGGTAGACCTGTGATTCCAGGGGTGGGGGTGGGATCTGGTCCATGGGTCCTGGTGAAGAAGGTGGAGAAGGTAGACCTGTGATTCCAGGGGTGGTGGTGGGATCTGGTCCATGGGTCCTGGTGAAGAAGGTGAAGAAGGTAGACCTGTGATACCAGGGGTGGGGGTGGGATCTGGCACTTACACTGTGGTCCAGTAAATGAGGGAGATGCAGACTCTTCCATCTTCAAGATCTTGATACTTATTAGTCATGAAGAATCCACAGAGGAAGGGAACCTATGGAAGTTGGCTGATACATTTTACCTCTTTATGGAAGTCTGCTGATACCTTTTTATCTCTTTCTTGGTACAGCTGGGAAGCCTCAGCAAGAAACTTCCGGAATGTATGTGTTTTGTAAATGGGTTTGTTTTCTCTCCTCTTTTTCATCAAATGCTATTTTGTATTTATGAGTTTTTTTTCCTCTTTCCATTCATATGACAATAAACAGACCTTGAAAATCCCGAGATGCAAAGCATATTAGCCATACCTAAGAGTCACCCACTCTACAACCTTGTGGCTGGGGAAAATCTTTTCTCCATGGCTACCACCCCTTATCCCAAACACCCGCAGCAGCATCCTCTAGATAGCCGTGGCCCATGCCTGTAATCCCAGCACTTTGGGAGGCTGAGACAGGCAAATCACTTGAGCCCAGGAGTTCAAGACCAGCCTCTGTAACATAGTGAGATCCCATCTCTAAAAACAAATAAACAAAACCAAACAGCAATTATTCTCCAGTATCCAGCTGTACCATTCAGCTTCTATTTGTGCCCTTCCATAGTGAAGAGTTCACTACTTGAGGAGAAAGTCTATTTCACTACCGAGCAATACTGCTCATTGTTAGAAAGTTCTTCTGAGCTTATTGAGTTGTGCCATCCTGGATGAGCCACTTTCCCTTTCTGGACTATAGACTCCCATAGGAAAATGAGGCAGTTGAACCGGTTGACCTGACCTTCTAATTCTAGGCTTCTCTGTCCTTTGAGTCAATACAAGTTTATTTTCCTGGTTCTCTTCCTTGGTTATTAACTATTCCTTCTTATTCACCATCTCTTCCACCCACAATATTTAATAGCTTTTAAATATTGGTATTCCTTGGTCTACTTCTTATGTTATAGTTACCCCTTTTCTGTCCTCCGCTTTAAGCCATGGTAATTTATACATTCCCACAGCTTTTAATGGTACACACCCATGTGAGGAATTTTCCAAGACAGGTCTCACCCAGGCACTCCACTGCAATGTCTCACAAGCCTTTCAACCTTGAAATTCGCCAAATAGATTCTTGATCTCTCCACCTGCTTTTGATCTAGGCTTTAAAGTCTCAGGGAATGGATCAAGCCAGAGGGCTGAGTTTCATATTGGTCTTTTCCTTAACCTGCCACACCAAACGGTCAGTATGGTCTACCTCCTGTACATAACACTGGTTTCTCCAGACTGTCCACTCTACCAAATCTCACCTGCCTCAGCCTGGGACCAAGCCACAGCTTCTCTTGCCTGGGCATTAGCTGTGGTCACCTTCTGGATTCCTTACCTGTACCTCTCCTCTAGGCCATTCTTGGCAACAGCACCAAGATGAAATTGGAATCACATCCTTCCTTGTGTAAAATGCTTTAAAGGCTTTCCATTGCACCTAGAATAAAATCCAAAGTTTTTAATGCAGTCTCTAATCCCTGCTGGCTCTGAGCTCACCTTGGCTCCTGAGCTCATCCTAGATGCTTTTCTCTCCACCCCACCTCAGGTCCTTCATATGGACTGTTTCCCCACCTAAAATTTTCCTCCTTGTGTGCTTGCTTTATCTTTGCCCTTCTTAGCTTTTGGGTTTAAGCTACAAACTTTTTTTCTTTTTGAGGCAGAGTTTCACTCTTGTTGCCCAGGCTGGAGTGCAATGGCGCAATCTTGGCTCACCACAACCTTCGCTTCCCAGGTTCAAGCAATTCTCTTGCCTCGGCCTTCCGAGTAGCTAGGATTACAGGCATGTGACACCACACCTGGCTAATTTTGTATTTTTAGTAGTGACGGGGTTTCTCCATGTTGGTGAGGCTGGTCTCGAACTCCCTACCTCAGGTGATCCACCCACCTCAGCCTCCAAAATTGCTGGGATTACAGGCGTGAGCCACTGTGCCTGGCCTTACAAGCATTTTTAAAAGAAGCCTTATGTGGTTCGCTGATTAACCCTACAAATCCCATGACTTTAGAGAAGTCATTTTCCCATTCAAAGCTTCTGCTCTTTTAATCCAGAAAATGAAGATGACAATATTTATCTGGCAATATGGTCAGGATTAAATAAATTTATTTATTAATTCATGTATACATACATACTTACAGTCAACAAGTATTTATTGGCTACTTCCAAGGTGCTGTACCTGGAGTGGAGGGTACAGAGATGCAGGTATATACACAGAGTGCTAGTGCAGGGCTTGGTACAAAGCAAGTGTCTAAGGAATGTCTGTTCCCTGAGGCATGATCTAACACTCGGCTAATCTCTGAAGACACTTTGCACTTTCTCCTGGAGGGTTTACATTTACAGTTTTCCAACCAGCTCCAATCATAGCACAGTAGTATTTATAGAGTGACCATTGTGGGTCAGAAGTTCTGTATATATCACCTAGGGTGGTGATGACAGCCCCATAAAGGAGGCATTACCATTACTCACACCTTACCGATGAAGATGAAGCTCTCAGAACTCACGGATCTGTCAGAGCTCTTCTAGCTAGTGACAGGCAGGTGAGCCTGGGGCTCACCAATTTGAAACTGACCAATTTGAAAATATTAATATTTAATATTAATATTTAAAATATTAAATATTATATTTAATATTTATATTAAATATAAATATAATATATATTTAATTGCACTTTAGGTTCTGGGGTCCATGCGCAAATCATGCAGAATTGTTGTATAGGTACCTACATGGCAATGTGATTTGCTGCCTCGACCCCCCTATCACCTATATCTGGCATTTCTCCCCATTATCCTTCCCCAACCTCTCTACCTGCTGCTGTCCCTCTCCTATTCCTCCCCAACAGACCCCAATGTATGATGCTCCCCTCCCTGTGTCCATGTGTTCTCACTGTTCAACACCTGCCTATGAGTGAGAACATGTGGTGTTTGATTTTCTGTTCTTGTGTCAGTTTGCTGAGAGTGATGGTTTCCAGATTCATCCACGTCCCTACAAAAGACACAAACTCATCATTTTTTATGGCGGCATAGTATTCCATGGTGTTTAGGTGCCACATTTTTTTTTGTCCAGTCTATCATGGATGGCATTTGGGTTGTTTCCAAGTCTTTGCTATTGTAAACACTGATGCAATGAACATACATGGCATATGTCCTTATGGTAGAACGATTTATAATCCTCTGGATATATACCCAGGAAATAGAATTGCTGGGTCAAATGGAATTTCTATTTCTAGGTCCTTGAGGAATCGCCACACTGTCTTCCACAATGGTTGAACTAATTTACACTCCCACCAGCAGTGTAAAAGTGTTCCTATTTCTCCACATCCTCTCCAGCATCTGTGGTCTCCAGATTTTTTAATGATCGTCATTCTAACTGGTGTGAGATGGTATCTCAATGTGGTTTTGATTTGCATTTCTCTAATGATGATCAGTGATGATGAGCAGTTTTTCATAGGTTTTTTGGCCTCATAAACGTCTTCTTTTGAAAAATGTCTGTTCATATCCTTTGCTCACTTTTAAATTTTTTTTTTTTTTTTTGTAAATCTGTCTTAGTTCTTTGTAGATTCTGGATATTAGCCCTTTGTCAGATGGGTAGATTGCAAAATTTTTTTCCCATTCTCTTGGTTTTCGGTTCACTTTAATGACTGTTTCTTTTGCTGTGCAGAAGCTGTGGAGTTTGATTAGATCCCATTTGTCTATTTTGGCTTTTGTTGCCAGTGCTTTTGGTGTTTTAGTCATGAAGTTCTTGTCTATGACTATGTCCTGAATGGTATTGTCTAGGTTTTCTTCTAGAGTTTTTATGGTGTTAGGTCTTATGTTTAAGTTTTTAATCAATCTGGAGCTAATTTTAGTGTAAGGTGTCAGGAAGGGGTCCGGTTTCTGTTTTCTGCACATGGCTAACCAGTTTTCCCAACATCATTTATTAAATAGGGAATCCTTTCCCCATTGCTTGTTTTTGTGAGGTTTGTCAAAGACCAGATGATTCTAAACCTGTGGCATTGTCTCTGAGGCCTCTGTTCTGTTCCATTGGTCTGTATCTCTGCTTTGGTACCAATACCATGCTGTTTTGATTACCACGACCTTGTAGTATAGTTTGAAGTCAGGTAGTGTGGTATCTCCAGCTTTGTTCTTTTTGCTTAGGATTGTCTTGGCTATGCAGGCTCTCTTTTTGTTCCATATGAAGTTTAAGGTGTTTTTTCCAGTTCTGTGAAGAGGATCATGGGTAGTTTGATGGGATAGCATTGAATCTATAAATTACTTTGGACAGTATGGCCATTTTCCCAATATTGATTCTTCTTAACCATGAGCATGGAATGTTTCTCCATCTGTTTGTGTCCTCTCTTATTTCCTTGAGCAGTGTTTTGTAGTTCTCCTTGAAGAGGTCCTCTACATCCTTTATTAGTTGTATTCTTAGGTATTTTATTCTCTTTGTAGCAATTGTGAATGGCAGTTCTTTCTTGATTTGGTTCTCTTTAAGTCTGTTATTGGTGTAGAGGAATGCTCATGATTTCTGCACATTGATTTTGTATCCTGAGACTTTGCTGAAGTTGCTTATCAGTTTCAGGAGATTTTCAACTGAGAAGATGGGGTCTTCAAAATACACAATCATGTCATCTGCAAATAGAGACAATTTGACTTTCTCCTTTCCTAATTGAATACCCTTTATTTCTTTTTCTTGCCTGATTGCTCTGACTAGAGCTTCCAATACTATATTGAATAGGAATGGTGAGAAAGGGCATCCTTGTCTAGTGCCAGATTTCAAAGGGCATGCTTCCAGTTTTTGCCCATTCAGTATGATATTGGCTGTGGGTTTGTTGTAAATAGCTTTTATTATTTTGAGATACATTCCATCAATACCTAGTTTATTGAGAGTTTTTAACATAAATGCTGTTGAATTTTGTTGAAGGCCTTCTCTGCATTTATTGAGATAATCATGTGGTTTTTGTCTTTGGTTCTGTTTATGTGGTGAATTACATTTATAGAGTTGCATATGTTGAACCAGCCTTGCATCCCTGGGATGAAGCCTACTTGATTGTGATGGATAAGCTTTTTGATGTGCTGTTGCAATCAGTTTGCCAGTATTTTATTGAAGATTTTTGCATCTATGCTCATCATGGATATTGGCCTGAAGTTTTCTTTTCTTGTTGAGTCTCTGTTGGGTTTTGGTATCAGAATGATGTTGGTTTCATGAAATGATTTGGGAAGAATTCCCTCTTTTTGGTTTGCTTGGAATAGTTTAAGAAGGAGTGGTACCAGCTCCTCTTTGTATGTCTGGTAAAATTTGGCTGTGAACCCACCTAGACCTGGGCTTTTTTGGTTGGTAGGCTCTTAATTACTGCCTCAACTTCAGCCCTTGTTATTGGTCTATTCAGGGTTTCGACTTCTTCCTGCTTTAGGCGTGGGAGGGTGCATGTGCCCAGGAATTTATCCATTTCTTCCAGGTTTACTGGTTTATGTGCATAGAGTTTGTAGTAATCTCTGATGGTAGTTTGTATTTCTGTGGAATCAGTGGTGATATTCCCTTTATCAATTTGTATTGCATCTATTTGACTCTTCTCTCTTTTCTTTTTTATTAATCTGGTTAGCGGTCTCTCTATTTTGTTGATCTTTTCAAAAAACCAGCTTCTGGATTTATGGATTTTTTGAGGGGTTTGTGTGTGTGTGTGTGTGTGTGTGTGTGTGTGTGTGTGTGTGTCTGTATTTCTTCAGTTCTGCTCTGATCTTAGTTATTTTTTGCCTTCTGCTAGATTTTGAGTTTTTTTTTTTTTTGATCTTGCTCCTCTAGCTCTTTCAATTTTGATGATAGGGTGTCGATTTTAGATCTTTCCTTGTTTCTCATGTGGGCATTTATTGCTGCATATTTTTCTCTAGACACTGCTTTAAATGTGTCCCAGAGATTCTGGTATGTTGTGTCTTCATTCTGGTTGGTTTCAAAGAACATCTTTATTTCTGCCTTTGTTTCATTGTTTATCCAGTCAACATTCAAGAGCCAGTTGTTCAGTTTCCATGAAGCTGTGTGATTCTGTTAGTTTCTGAATTCTGAGTTCTAACTTGATTGCAACATGGTCTGAGAGAGACTGTTTGTTATGATTTTCATTTTTTTGCATTTGCTGAGGAGTGATTTACTTCCAATTATGTGGTCAGTTTTAGAGTAGGTGTGATGTGGTGCTGAGAAGAATGTATGTTCTTGGATTTGCGGTGGAGAGTTCTGTAAATGTCTATTAGGTTTGCTTGTTCCAGGTCTGAGTTCAAGCCCTGGATATCCTTGTTAATTTTCTGTCTTGTTGATTAGTCTAATATTGACAGTGGGGTGTTAAAGTATCCCACAACTATTGTGTGGGAGTATAAGTCTCTTTGTAAGTCATTAATAACTTGTTTTATATATCTGGGTGCTCCTGTATTGGGTGCATATATATTTAGGATCATTAGCTCTTCTTGTTGCATTGATCCTTTTACTGTTATGTAATGTCCTTCTTTGTCTCTTTTGATCTTTGTTGGTTTAAAATCTATTTTATGAGAGACAAGAATTGCAACTCCTGCTTTTTTTTTTGACTCTCCATTTGCTTGGTAAATCTTCCTCCCTATCTTTATTTTAAGCCTTTGTGTATCTCTGCATGTGAGATGGGTTTCCTGGATACAGCACATTGATGGGTTTTGAATTTTTATCCAATTTGCCAGTCTGTGTCTTTTGACTGGGGCATGTAGGCCATTTACATTTAAGGTTAATATTGTTATGTATGAATTTGATCCTGCCGTTTTGATGCCAGCTGGCTGTTTTGCCCATTAGTTGATGCATTATCATTTGGTACATTTGGGGACTCAAACAGCTTCCTGGTCTTGCGACTGTTAACCAATAGCATGGAGGAGTGGCCTGGATGTCCATAGAGGTGCTGACCCTCTTTGCTGGTCATGCAGTCCTGTGACTCAAATTTTTCATCTAGAAATTGGGGCCCCGAGTTCTTACCTTCAACCTGTTTCTCAAGGACAGGTAATTTTGTATTTTTAGTAGAGAGAGGTTTTCACCATGTTGGGCAGGCTGGTCTTAAACTTCTGACCTCAAGTGATCCACCTGCTTTGGTCTCCCAAAGTGCTGGGTTTACAGACATGAGCCACTGCACCAGGCCCCTCTGTGTGTCTCTTATGTGGACACTTGCCATTGGATTTAAAGCCCATCTAATCTCCTGTACAAAGACCTTTTTTTCCCAAATAAGGTCACATTCTCAGGTTCCAGGAATTTGGACAAGGTCATATCTTTTTGGGGGTCACCATTTGGACCAGCACATTTTTCTATCACCTCATCCTTTACAAATTCCTTTTTTAGACACACGCTTGTTTAAAACAAGCCTCACACCAGCCCTTAAGGCAGCCAAGGTAGAATTTGGTGACCCATTTGGCAGTTAAGGGAAGTAAGTAAGGCACAAGATTGGGCAGCCAGTTAGTGCAGACTCCTGACCCAAGCCAGTGTTGAGAGATGGAGTCTTTGGTTAGGGGGCTCATCTTGAGACTGTGAAGTGGGAGGGACACAGAGGTAAACAGCCATGAACCACAGCCCCTCTGAAGAGAGAGAAACAGTACACAGTTTAGGAGTTTATAAATCAGTGGCTCCATGGCCAATTAGGAAGTGCAAATTAGATTTGTTTGTTCTTCATTAGGGAGTTTTTTTTTTTTTTTGGTAAATAGTTGCTAACATTTAAAGATCAAAAGACAATCTGGATTTTTCCACTTCTTTTGAAAAAACTGGAATATTTGCTAACGTAGGTGCTTATTTCCATGGGGAAACAGTTGGCAGGAGCTGGGAAGTAGTTGCCCCTTTAGATCAGGCATGATTTGCTGTCTACAGCAATGATGCAAACTACCCCAGAGCTTAGTGGAAGAAAACAACTAACTTATTATGCTCACAGATTTCATGGGGCAGAAACTTGAATAGGACACAGAAGGAATGGCTTGTCTCTGCTCTGCAATGTCTGGGGCCCGAGCCAGGAAGACTCTTAGGAGGTACTCTAACAGCTAGGGGCCGGCAGAGCTGTGGCTGGGAGGACCACTCCCAGAATGGCTTCTTCATTCGTATGTTTGACTCTCTGGCTGGGATGAATTGAAGGCAGGGCTCAGTTGGGACTGTTGACCTGAATACCTCCAAATCCTCTCTCCAGGGGCCATGGCAGATGAGTATGAGAGGAACTGGCTCAGTTGGGACTGTTGACCTGAATACCTCCAAATCCTCTCTCCAGGGGCCATGGCAGATGAGTATGAGAGGAACTGTTCTGGGAGGAAAAGTTACTTTCATGGCCCAGCTTCTGATATCGTGCAACATTACTTCTGTTGCCTTGGTGGAAGAAGTGTCAAAGAATTCGAGGCTCTTCTTTTCCTCCAAAATCTCTAAACAGCGTGGGTGAGCATGTCTTTTTTATACTTGATTCCTCAGCTGGTTGAGTTAGTAAAACTCTTCAGCAAATTACACAGTGTAATCCCACCACTATTGTTCCCTGAAAAGTCCCTCTCATTTATTTTGCTTTTATTTATTTCTCTTTTAATGCCAATCCTCTTCTTCCTATGGAAAAGATTCTAATGTATTAACATGTATCTTTCTGCAGGTGGTCAGGTAAGACACGTAGTGCTTTGTATGTGTAGAGTTTAATTTACAAAAATGATATGATCTCAGATATCTCATTCTGTTTCCTATTTTCTGGACTCAGCCTGGTACTTGAAGATTCGTCCTGTTGTGTATACGGCTTCTAACTGCTGCTGTCTAATTCATTCATGTCTATTGCATAGTCCTGTTTCCTCTCCAAAGATGGTCCTGTGGATGGATGCTTCCCTACTCTGCCACCTTCTGTGAGAAACAAAGCAACCCATGCTCCACAGAGGGACTTATGGGGAGGAGTCTTTATGGAACACATCTAGGAGAGGGAGCCGGTTCTATGGTGCATTCATAACTGATTTTCCATTTCAGCATTTTCCCCCCCACAGAAGCATGTAGATGTTCCCAGATCTGCAAGTCTCACCAACTCTTGGAGTTTTCTGACTTTACGGCTATCTCATTTTATTTTATTTTTCTAATTACTAATGAGTTTGAGCACTCTTCACATGTCTATTGGGCTTTGGGTAGCTACCTTCTTTAGTAAATTACCTTTCATACCCTTCACCCATCTTTCTGTTGCGGTTCTGATCTCTCTCAGTGCTTTGCAGAGATATGTGCTTTTGGTTTGCACCAGTCTCTACCCGTTTCACAAACTGATGTTATTTGCTGGTCCTTGGAAGTGGGTGAGGTTGCATCCATTGGTAGATCAGTTCTGCTGGAAGGAAACACAGGTCGTAGCTGGGACTCCCATAGCCAAGGCTTGGAGGAAAAGGTAGTTAGAACAGGTTTTCTAGAGGAGGCACACTAGTTTCCTGTGGTCGCTATAACAAATTTGCACAAACATGCTGGCTTGAAACAACAGAAACCTATTCTTTCACAGTTACGGAGGCCAGAATTTCAAAGCTACTTTTAAATGAGCTAACATCAAGGTGTTGTTATAGTTGTGCCTTTTTTGGAGGCTCAAGGGGTGGATTCTTCCTCTTCCTCTTTCAGCTTCTGATGGCTACTGGCATTTTTATTATTTTTTGACTTGGGTTGAATCTCTCCAATCTCTGCCTCTGTGTGTCTATTGTCCCTCTGCTCCTCTCTTACAAGGATACCTATAATGGCATCCAGTGGCCACCCAGAGAATCCAGAGTAACCTCTTCATCTCAAAATATTTAATCACCTCTGCAAAAACTTTACCATATAAGGTAGCATTCAAGGGTCCAGGGCTTAGGATGCCATATCTTTGGCAGCTACCATTCAGCCCACTACACGAGGCCATGCTTAACTTGAGCCGGGATGACAAGAAAGAATGGAGACTTTTCAGGAAAAGTCTGTAAGAAAAGTAACTGCAAGGAGTTTGGGACAACTGAGACCTTGGGCCAGAGGAGAAGGGACAGAGGACAGTAGGGGCTGGGGCTGGATGCAGGGGAGGGAGGAAAGGTTGGGGTCTCAGCAAATGAACAACCTGAGCAGGTGAAGATAGGACAGCAGCCTCCTAGGAAGGCTAAAATAAGTTTAGCAAAGACATTTATTTATTTCGATGGCTTTTATTTTTGCTATATCACTAGGAAAAATGTATATCTCCCAAATATGTGGCCTCCTAAACAGTGTTGTGAGAACAAAAGCTACCTAATGCCTCCTTGAGACAAATCCGAGAATCTGTAGAGATAGAATTGAAAGTTTGTGGAGGAATTATATTTTACATCTTGAAGGTTTGTGGTTGAGCAGATCTTAGTTTTAAAAGGCTGATCTCAGGCCAGGCATTGTGACTCATGCTTGTAATCCCAGCACTTTGAGAGGAGGAACCCTTGAGCTCAGGAGTTTGAGACCAGCCTGGGTAACACAAGGACACCTCCATCTCTACAAAAAAAAAAAAAGCTGAATGTGGTGGCGTGTGCCTGTAGTCCCAGCTACTTGGGAGGTTGAGGATGGCTTGAGTCCCAGAGATTGAGGCTTTTTGTTTTTTTTTTTTTTTAGACAGGGTCTTGTTCTTTTGTTGAGGCTGAGGCTGGAATGCAGTGGTGTAATTAATCACGGCTCACTGCATCCTCACCTATGGAGCGCTCTTGGGAATTATCGAGGATAGGGACCTATGAGTGAATGGGCCAAAGTCTTGGTCTTCACAAAGCTTCCATTCTAGAGGGGGAGGTTGATGACCAAGAAGCAATCAATGCTATAGAGAAAAGAAAGCAGTGTGACCAGGGTAAGTACTGTAGGGGAGAGGAGTGGGAGAGCCATTTTATAGAGGGCGTTCAGGAGGGAGGAGGGTACAGTGGTTAAGAAGCCAGACTTCACCTTTGCCATCTACCTGTATGGCCTTGGGCAAGTTGCTTAGCCACCTTGTTATTAATAATTGTGTTTATTTTCACATCTTGTGTTATTTTCCCTTGCCAGATGGGGTGTGGTAATTTTAAAACATGGCTGGGAGTTTTTGACATGATTACTTTTGAGAGGTGAGCTCCGGGTCACCTTCCTTTGAGTTTAGGTGGAATTCTGACTGCTTTGACCAAGAGAATATACAAAAAATGACACTGTGACTTCTGAGGGTCATAAAAAGCCATGCGCCCTCTGTCTCTGTTGCTGGAACACTTGTTCTCGGAACCCAAGATGCATATAGAAAGGCCAACTACCCTAAGGATCCTGAAGAGGACTTTGATCAACAGCCTTTAAGTCATCCCAGACCAGAAGCCAGACACACTTCTAGTGAATGAGCCTGCAGATAGTTCTAGCACCCTGCTCTGCAAGTTGCTACTGGTCATTTTTGCTTTGTCTCCTGAGGCACTGACATTGTGTAGCAGAGACAAACCTTTCCACACTGTGCTGAGTATCCTGACCCATAGAGTCCATGGGCATAATGAAATAGTTATCTTGTCCCTCCTTATGCTTGAGGTTGTTTGTTACACAGCAGTAGACAACGGGCAGTAGGCATCCGCATGGCTGCTGGGTTGTTATGTGGCTTACAGGAGTTAATGAATACAAATTTAAATGTTTTAAAATTCATTGTTTCCAACCATTGCCCAGTTTAGGAATGGAGATTACTTAGTACAGTGATTTTTAAAAAAAATAATGATTTGGTCAAATTTTTAGCAATTTCATCTTTATATTTTCCTTGTACTATGTATTTGCTCTGTTAAAAAATTGGAAGGCTCCTGGCTTTCTCTTTTGGAATATTGTAGATAATTGGTGTTATACCCACCTCAGCATGGGGTGCTTTCAACATGGATGGCCTCTTTGGTCTTTGTAACTGTGGGCAGTTGAGTGTGTCACATCTAGGAAAGTGTCTCATTAGTACAGACTCCTAAATAATTAAATAGTCAGCATGGATCAATCAATAGATCATTTCTGGTTTTCAGAAATTAATGTTTCTTCTCTACAACTATTGTCTTTGAAAAATGAAAAACTGAAGTTTGTCCTTGACCTGAGATGCCCACCAGCAACCACTCTGTACAGAACAAATTTTACAGAAAAGTTCTCGAAAGAATTGTCTGGACTTGTCACCATTTTCTCTCTTCCTGTTCTCTATCAACTCATTTTAAGTGGACCTTGGTCTACCCTATTCTACTAAAACCAGCTTCTTTTATTTATTTATTTTTGAGATGGAGTTTTGTTTTTGTTGCCCAAGCTGGAGTGCAATGGCGTAAGCCTGGCTCACTGCAACTCTCACCTCCCAGGTTCAAGTGATTCTCCTGACTCAGCCTCCCAAGTAGCTGGGATTTCAGGTGTCTGGCTAATTTGTGTGTGTGTGTGTGTGTGTGTGTGTGTGTGTGTGTGTGTGTGTGTTTGTGTGTATATATCTATCTATCTATATAGATAGATATATAGATTTTTTTTTTTTTTTAGTAGAGATGGGGTTTTGCCATGTTGGCCAGGCTGGTCTCGAACTCCTGACCTCAGGTGAGCCACCCACCTCGGCTTCCCAAAGAGCTGATATTACAGATGTGAGCCACTATACCCAGCCTAAAACCAACTTCTATTTGATAACCAGTGGCCTTCATGTGGCTATATCCAGTCATTGATCTGACATCCTCAGCCTCCATCCTCCATCTTCAAGTGGCATCACTTGACTATCTGATCCAGTTGGGCACACTTTCCTGGTAGAATCAGTTCTTCACTTGGCAGAAAGAACCTCACTCTGTCTTCATCCTCCACCTCACTAGCTGCTCTTCATCTTGTTCCATAAATCTTCCATTTATATACTAATGAGCCCCCATTGTTCTCTGAAACTTGGATCTTTCCTCTATACTCCAGACTCTTATATTCAACTACCTGCCTAGTAGGCATCTCAAGCTTAACATAATCCAAATGAAACTCCTCATATCTCCCAAGACTACTCCTGTGCCAGTGTTTCTTTCTTTGTAAATGACAACTGTTTTCTTCTGAGTGAGTAACCTGAACGTCTAGAGGCATCCCTGACTCCTGTCCTCTCCTGTCCATTTGCTAATGGACTCAGATCCATTAGCAAAAGCTGATGGATGTACTTTCAAAATACATTAAGAATCTCTACTTTTCACCACCTTCACTGCTACCGCACTGTTCTAAGCTACCTTCATCTCCCACCTCATCTATTGCAGTGGATTTTTCACTCTTTTCTCTGCTTCCATTTGTGTCCCTTTGTGATCTGTTCTCCAGGTGATATTTTAAAATTACATGCTAGATTAGATTATTTCATTTCTAGCTCCAAACCTCTCAGTGGCTTCTCATCTCACTCAGAGTAAAAACTAAAGTTTTAGGACAGGTGCAGTGACTCAAGTCTGTCATCAATCCCAGCACTTTGGGAGGTCAAAGCAGGCAGATCATGTGATGTCAGGAGCTCAAGACCAGCCTGGCCAACATGGTGAAACCCGCATCTCTACCCGCAAAATACAAAACTTAGCCATGCGTGGTGGTGTGTGCCTGTAGTCCCAGCTACTTGGGAAGCTGAGGCGGGAGAATCACCTGAACCTGGGAGGTGGAGGTTGCAGTGAGCCAAGATGGTGTACCTAGTGCACTCCAGTCTGGGTGACAGAGTGAGACCCTGTCTCGAATAAATAAATAAATAAATAAATAATAACTAAAAAATGTGGTCTGTAAATTTGACATAGACCTCTGATTCTCCTTAAAATGACAACAAAAAAGTTAAACACCAACTAAAACCAGAGACCTCTGACTGTCTGCTGTACCTCTGACCAGATCCTTCAGAGTCTTCCCCTCTCACTCTGCCTCGGCTCCAGGCTCCACTGCCATTTCTCAGGGCCTTGCATGCATGGTTTTCTCTGCCTCCAATGCTCTTGATGGCTTATTTTGAACTTTGCTCATATTTCTGTTCAAATATCCCTCTCTGAGAAAGACTTCCTGTAAACACCCAACTGAAACATCCTTCTCTTTTCCTGCCGCTTTGTTTTTTTTTTTTTTTTTTGAGGTTAAAAGAGCCTGACAAATGTATTTATTATATATCTCTAGTTTATCTACATTATAAACCCTATTACACAGGAACTATATTTTTAATTTATATTTTTATTTATTTATTTTTTGGTGGGGCAGCTCATCATCCTCAGGTGATAGTGCCCTCGGATCCCCAGGCTTGCCATTCGACCTCCCCAAGGAGGAGGAGCCAGGGGCAGTGGTTCAGTATAATTTGTATTTTTAAACAGCCGTATCCTCTGCACCTAGAACAGTGACTGGGACATAACAGGCATTTAAAAGGAATCTGTTTAATGAGTAAGTAAGCAAGCCAATCAAAGAAAAGATTCCTCTTTGAATTAGACCAAGTTTGCAAATTGCTGTTTTAGATAATGTATACCAAAGAGAACAGTAAACTAGAAAAAGGCTTGCACATTTCAGCAGTTACTGTTGCTGCCTTTTGGGAAAAGCCCACGGTGAAAGAAAGATGGGGTTTTAGATTTGAAATTTTTCTGTAAGGCCACCTAGTACAACTCTCTCTGATGGTCTTATATATCCAGTAATATCTCATTTCATCACCCCCCAGGAGCCCATCCTCTAGCCTTTTTAAAAAAAATAGTTCTTTTATGCTTGATGTGTATTGACATGGATGGAGCTTTCAAGACAAGGAAGGGGCAGCCAGGCATGATGGCTCACACCTGTAATCCAGTACTTTGGGAGGCTAAGGCAAGCGAATCACGAGCTCAGGAGTTCGAGACCAGCCTGGCCAACATGGTGAAACCCCATCTCTACTAAAAATACAAAAAATTAGCCTGGCGTAGTGGTGCCTATAATTCCAGCTACTCAGGAGGCTGAGGCAGGAGAATTGCTTGAACCAGGGAGGCGGAGGTTGCAATAAGCCAAAATCACACCAGTGTACTCCAGTTTGGGCAAGAGAGTGAGACTCCAACTCAAAAAGAAAAAAATAAAAAAGAAAAGGAAGAGGTTTTGTACCCCTTCCTTGACACCTTGTCATGTGACATAAAATGACCTTGCTTCATCTGACATAAAATAGCCTTGGAATCTGAAATATCCATGATGTCTTGGGTGATGTCAGAAAAATGCTCTCTAATGGAGATGCCAGGGCCCAGAGTATTTCAAAATAAAATGGAAATGGTTTATACAAGATCATACAGAGAATGCAAGGAGGGGATACTCACAAGCAGGAAGCCTCATTTCTCCCCGGACTGGCTCTGGAACCATGTCAGGTGCTGCTGGGTTCTATCAACACTTGAACAATACACTGTGAACAGCTCTTGATTGACCAACAAGGAGCTGCATGGTTACAGACGGCAGCTCCAAGGTGAATGGACACCATCCTATTTGGAAGGCTGTTATTTTGATCAAAGAAGGTAAAGAGAGTTCAGCTCAGTGGGCTGAATTACATGCTATTTTCCTAACAGTAGTGGAAGAATTGAACAATGGCAGAGGGCTTTTTCTTTTTTTTTTTTGAGAATGAATCTCACTCTATTGCCCAGGCTGGAGTGCAGAGGCATGATCTTGGCTCACTGCAAGCTCCGCCTCCCAGATTCAAGCAATTCTCCTGCCTCAGCCTCCTGAGTAGCTGGGATTACAGGCATGCACTGACATGCCCAGCTAATTTTTGTATTTTGAGTAGAGACAAGGTGGTCTCAAACTCTTGACCTCAATTGACCCACCCACATCAACCTCCTAAAATGCTGGGATTACAAGAGTGAGCCACCTGTATTTGTGTTTTTATTGACTCACTGGCAATGAGCAATGGTCTGACAGCATGGTCAGGAAAAAGGCCAGTGAAACCTGTCCAATTAAACAGATACCCATATGGAGCATGGCCCTGTGGAAATCTGGGAGGTGCATTAAGGTAGAACAAGTCAGTGCCCATAAGAAGAACTCCTTTCCAAGTTCAGAAGGTGACTGGAACCAAGAAACAGATATTCCTGGGTGCTTCTTTGAGGGGGCCACCTGGGTCCATAAGCTGAGTGGATATGGAGGCAGTGTAGAGATAGACTGAATTTAGACACACTCCTCTTGTATGCTCTCAGGCACAAAATGCGGGTAAAAACTGTAGTGTCTGCCAACAAAAGAGATAGAGATTGCTAATGGCTATTGGGCAGATTCTCTGTCGGGAAGGCCCTGAATGTAGCTGTCAAGTGAGACTGATGCTAGCAGCCCTGGGGGTGAAAAATGGGCCTTGTCAGGCACACTGACTGTGGAGTGGACTTTGCTTACCTGTTGGAAGATGTAAATGCTTAGGGTACCATAAAAACAGAGAGAAGTGCAGCATGGTTTTGCACAGCTTGGACAGCTGACCATCATTTCTTCAGACCAGGTAGCACACTGTACAGCCCATAATGTCCAACAATGGGAAGAGAGATATCCTCCGGAGAGTAATAGCTTAACGGAGAAGTAACACAGGCAATGGGAACGCTGGCTGTCTAAAACGGGAGGAGATAAAAGCATGAAGGGCTGGGTATGCTGGAGACAAGAGCATAAATGGGACCATAGTGTCCCCACTAGATTTTTTTCTCTGTTTTTCTGGTTGATCTGGGGAAGAGAGATTGGGAGGATGATGGGATGGCTATACAGTTCTCGCTAAGAGAGGAGTATGCTGGTATAACAACTGTAAGTATTTCTTTTCTTTCTTTCTTTTTTTTTTTTTTTTTTTTTGAGATGGAGTCTAGCTCTATCAACCAGGCTGAGGTGCAATGGCGCGATCTCAACTCACTGCAACCTCTGCCTCCCAGATTTGAGCTATTCTTATGGCCCAGCCTCTCGAGTAACTGGGATTACAGTCACACACCATCACACCAGGCTAATTTTTGTATTTTTAGTAGAGATGAGGTTTCACCATATTGGCCAGGCTGGTCTCAAACTCCTAATCTCAGATGACTCGCTCACGTTGGCCTCTCAAAGTTCTGGGATTAGAGGAGTGAGGCTACAATTTCTTTCTTCCCCAAATCATCCAAAAACGTTGTTTTCTCTTCTAGCTGGCGGAGTGGTGCTAGGACAAGGGCTGCATCTACAAATATTGGGTGGAAGTAGGGATGACTTCTAAGTAAGAAACTGTAACTATGTGGTACTTTTTTTTTAGATGGAGTCTCACTTTGCAGCCCAAGCTGGAGTGCAGTACCACTGTCTCGGCTCACTGAAACCTCCACGTCCCGGGATCAAGCGATTTTTGTGCCTCAGCCTCCCGAGCAGCTTGAACTACAGGCGCACATGTTACCATGCCTGGCTAATTTTTTGCATTTTTGTAGAGATGGGGTTTCACCATGTTGCCCAGGGTGGTCTCGAACTCCTGAGCTCAGGTGATCTGCCCGCCTTGGCCTCCCAAATTGTTATGATTACAGGCATGAGCCACTGCTCCCAGCCTATGTTTTTAAACCTTATATCAGAATTCCTAAGGGCCTGATGGGAGTGGGATGTGCCTTCATCTAGAAAAATTGGTGCTAAGAATAAATGCAGCTATTGTGCCTGGTAGATAAAATAGCTCACTAATTCTGCACGTATGTAATCTTATCCTATTTGAATGGAGGTGAACTGAGAGGGAGGGACTTGCTAGACTTGAATTGCCACCTGTAATCTAGACCAGCATAGTGACGATTCTAATGTTACTTCCAAAGGTGAAAAAGTTTGCGTATTCATGGAGAGAAGGAGAAATAATAACTGAGAGTCAGGAAATGAATACATGGTTCTTAACTGAGGGAAATTCAATGTTATGTTAACTACTCAAAAGAATTTCAGAGCAAGAGATGACATTGTCTCCTAGCTCAGTGATTCCAGGTGCCTGAGAGGATGAAGCTGTGTATTGACCCAGGCCACTCCTGCTTTTAGAACCTGACAAGATCAAAAAGAAACACGCACACCTGAGTGGCCTCACCCTGGGAAGATAATCATACGATGTGATGGAGTAGACTATTTATTACTGATGATGTAAATTCTTTTGATGTAAGGGATCTGTGTCAAAAACCAGGAGGGGAACTGTGGTGCTATCATACACTGGTTTTCATCCATGGTTCCTGGCTCAGACCTCCTAAAATCCCTGGGTTCTCCACACTGCTATGTTTTATGTGTCTTTTGTCTAATAGCTTCAGGGTACAGCTGGTCACCAGAAAGACCAAGGCAGGATTAGAGAGGGGGGACTTCAGCCCATTCTTCAGCCTTGGGGGAGGAAAGAGGGGCTGAAGGTCAAGTCGATCATCAATGTCCAGTGATTTAATCAATAATGCTTAAATAATGAAACCTCTATAAAAACCTAAGAGAATAGGATCTGGAGAGCCTCTGGACAGCTGAACGCGTGGAGGTTTCTGGAGGGTGGCTTGCCCAGGGAGGCCGTGGGAACTCCACATCCCTTCCCCCACATCCTGCCCTAAGACTCTCTTCATCTGTATCCTTTGTAGTATCCTTTATAATAAACCGATAAATGTGAAAAAAATCACAGGAGACCTTAATGGCTTTGTTGACATCTCCATCTGTTAAGCCTAGAACTTTCCCAGTTTGAATCCCTATTAAAAAGGGAAATCCATATAATATTTGCCAAGTCTTGCTGTGGGTAAACCAGTGTTAGTTTCTTTGAGTTCACTGTAGCTTCTTGAAGAAGCTCCTAGGGAAATCATCTGGTCCTGGCAGTCAGGGAGGTAGTCTGAAATACACAGCCTAGCCCACCCATACTTCAGAGTACTCGTTCCTTCAGTGGGAGGAACACCTTGATGGGGAGAGATGAACTCAAGCCTTCAAGAGGGGATCCTGCTCTCCCAAGTCCTCTGAAAACCTACTGTTGTCCTTTATTTAAGCACTTTATAGGTTTCCAAGGGTTTTCACACATTCTCTCAGTTGATCCTCCCCGTGGGTCACTATCCACCGTGTATACTCCGATCATACTAACATTTTTATTTCTTGAGGAATTTTCAGCAAATATTTTATTCTTCAACTCACTGGTTTGATTTTTAAGAAAATAAAATTATAATTATTTTAGCATGAGACTGAAGCATGTTGTTCCTTGATATCTGCTACCATTTCTTTCCCAGAGCCTCTTAGTGCCAGCTACGCAATGATCCTTCGTTAAAGATGCATGAGATGTCAGGATAACATACAGCAAGCTCTGCAGGAAGAGGGATGTGAGTCCAAATCCCAGGTCTGCCTCTAATCAGCTCTGTGACTTTGAGCATGGCATTTAACTTTAATTCTTTGTGCTAAAATCAAGCTAGCTTGATCCCTGTCTCATTGGCTTGGTGTAAAAATGAAATGAAATAATTAAATAAAACATTTAACACAGTTCCTGACCCACAGGACATACTCAAATATGATTTAAAGTTATTATTACCCTCTGTCAGCCATGCACCGTGTGATAAGCCCTATTCCAGGTGCCTTACATACACCGTCACAATTAAACTTCATATCAGTCTTATGAGATAGAATTAATGCTATTTCTTTTACAGTGAGAATGCTGAGTACTGGAGAGGTTAAGAGCCTTGCTCCTGGTACAGAGTCAGCTTCAGTGGCAGAGCTAAGTACTCACCTGGATCCATCCGTCTCTGAAACCTGTTCCACTCTGCTCCATGCCTCAAATATCTAAGTTTTTTTTTTTTTTTGCCTCAAATATCTAAGCCCTTCTTTCCTATTTAGATCCTGATCCTTCCCTAAACAAACTTTCTTCTTCAACCAAGCTGCTACCTTTAATTTTGAGGACCCTGCTTTATATAATCCTATAGTAGCTATCAGTTCATTTGCTCATTCAAGCAATGACTCTTGAATACTGTATCTGAGGCTGGGCTATCAAAGTGAAAAAAAGAAAAAAAAACCAACCAGAAACTTCACTCTTGGGAAAGTCACAGAGTAGTAAAGAATTACATGAAAGGAAGTTAACATGGAGGTTTTGGCTGAGATCCTATGACAATAGATCATCACACATCAAAATGTGTTGTGAGATTGGCCACCCAGAAGAACCTGTGAAAATTTGGTGGTCAAGAGCAGTTAGCTCCCTCTTAAGTACCTCACCTGTACCAGGATAGGAAAGTGTCAGGAGGCGAGATGATTTAGAAGAAAGAGGACTTCTTGTAGAGGAGCTTGTGCACTGGACTCAGTGGGTAGGGGCAGGGTACCTGTCCTTCATTGGAGTCTACCAAGAAGGGCTTCAGCAAGACCACTCAGAGAGCAGGGTGTGTATCTCTCAAAGTTGCAGGCTGCAGTAGACTTAAGTCTGACTCACACCCAAGACGTTTGATGGGTAAGAGATGTCCTGGCCAGCTGCTGAATACATTTTAAAGGAATAATGGGAGCACAGGGATGTTGCTTTCTGCTGACACCCCAGAGTCCAGCTTGTTCAGCTCTCTGGTTCTAGTTACAAAGGAGATCTAGGAGGGAACTGCTCCATGAGTGAGGGTAGTGCTGCAGAGCACTGTGGGGTACTTGAGCAGCACTATTTCTGCCACCTAAAATGTTATCTTTCTATTCTCTGCATTCCTAACATGAACTCAGCTTTCAAGCTCCAGGCCAATTTTCATTTCCTCCATTCCTGGCCACATCCAACCTTCTCTCCTTTGAAGTACCATTACATTCACTTAGCCCTTCTTTTAAGTTTGTTATATGTCCTTTCACTAACTATTGCTGACTCAAAGGCTCAGATTACAAATTTTATGAATACACCATTTTTTGGTATTCAAAGTGCTGAACAGGCTGGAATCATGGGATGTGAACAGATAGCAACATCACTGTGCTCCCATCAGCCAGATGCAATATTCCCCTTGATGCTGCCTCTTACAGCATCATAGAGTATTCATTTGCTAGGGCTGATAGAAGGAAGTGCTGCAAACTGGGTGGTTTGGACAAGAGATTTATTTTCTCCCAGTTCTGGAGGACAGAAGTCTAAGAGCAAGATGTTGGGTGGCTATGCCTCCTCTAAGATTGAGGATGAACCTATTCCATGGCCCTGCCTAGCTTCTGGTGGTTTGTTAGCAGTCACTGCCATGCTTTGGCTTGTAGACCCATCAACCCAACCTCTGCCTTCATCCTCACAAGACAGTCTTTCTGTGTGCATGTCCATGTCCAAATTTCCTCTTTCTGTAAAGACACCAGTCATGTTGCATTTGGGGTCTATCTTACTCCAGTCTGACCTCATCTTAGATTAACTAATTATATCTGCAATATGGTTATCTCCAGGTAACTTCACATTCTGGAGTTCTGAGGGTTAAGACTTCAATATATATATTTTGAGAAGACACAATTGAACCCATAACAGTCAACTATGAGTTTTCCTTTCTCATTCTTCTGGAAAGTTCTTGCTCCAGCCTCTTCAAGCCAAGCCAGTCCACAGACACATACACACCTACTTATCTCTAATGATGACCCAGGTACTCCCTCTAGGGTCTGGGCCAATTGTGCTTAGACCCTTTCCCATAGCCCCTCCTGAACTGCTTTTGTTTTATTCACCCAATTCTCTACTCTTTTCTTTTCTTTTCTTTTCTTTTCTTTTCTTTTCTTTTCTTTTCTTTTCTTTCTTCCTTGCTTTCTTGCTTTCTTTCTTATCTTTAACTTTCTGGCTTTTCAACTCAACTTTGATTTCTGCCTCTGGTCTCTCTGTCTTTTGGGGATTCAAATTTCAGCTTTCTCTATCCAGTAGCCTTTGGCTTGGCTTTCCCTCTGGCTCTGGGGACCAGAATTGCTCTTGTTCCAGGCATATGAAATCCAACCTTGACCTCGATCTACTCGTTGGAAGCCAGGCGGGGCCAGCCTGGCCTCCCCTCAAGGATGCTCAGAGTGTTTGGCAGGCTCTCACTGAAGCTCTCTGAAACTCAAGGCTCCCGCGTGGAACAGACTCTCAGCAGAACCTGCAGTGTGCTCATAGAAATGCACACAGCTAGGTTTCCTGTCCCAGTCTCTAAGCAGTTAGGTGTGACCAGGTCTTGTTTCTGGCCAATAGAAGGTAAGCACAAGCCATGTGCAACAGTCTCAGGCCTCGCCCAGAAAATCCTTCCATGCAATCCTCTTCATTCTCTTTGTTCCCATCTGCAGTCTGGGTGCAGAGCGTTCAAAGACCCTAGTGAAGGATGAGGATTATAGAGCCCAATAGGCTGGGCCCCTGAATCACAGTAGAGATAGCTGCCTGCTGAATTCTTGCATTGTTTTATTGGAGAAAAAAAATAAACTTCTATTGTGCTAAGCCTCTGAGATTTGGGAGGTGTTAGGCAGCTAGATATGATGACCCGAACTGAGATGTCCTTGAGGATGAAAAGAACACTTAAGTTTGTTTCTCTCATTACTGCATTTTCCCCTTATTCCTTCCCAAATATTTGCCCCACACCTCCATGCCTCCAACCTGGCTGTTTGGTTTCTTATTACTATTATTGTTATTTGAGATGGAGTCTTGCTCTGTTGCCAGACTGGGGTGCAGTGGCGTGATCTCAGCTCCTGAGTAGCTGGGACTACAGGCGCATGCCACCATGCCCAGCTAATTTTTGTATTTTGGTAGAGACAGCGTTTCACCATGTTGGCCAGGATGGTCTCGATCTCTTGATCTTGTGCTCTGCCCACCTTGGCCTCCTAAAGTGCTGGGATTACAGGTGTGAGCCACCGCAGCTGGCCCCAACTTGGCTGTTTTGAAGAATGGGGAAAGAGAAATCCTTCCCAAGTTTCGCAGTATGTTGGCTAAACCTGCAAGGCTCCTTCTCATGTGTGTTGGAGTTGACTTTCAAGTCAGGAAGTCAGGGGGTCAGGCCTGTGGTTTGCTGTTGATGACACATGCACTTTGACTCTGAGATTTGCCATATGTACGTATGTGTGTCTATACATATATGTATGTGTATATAGATATATGCTGTGTGTGTGTAATACCCTCTCTGAGCCTTGTTTAGTAGGCTTTTGTAAGCTGAAGTTTCATTTACGTTTGGGAAAAGACAAAATAAGAAGTGAAATTGACAGAATAAGTGAAAATTCTCTCAAGAGAGGACAAGAAGGGAAGATGATCAGAGGAAGATCATTCTCCTGCATAGTCTGTCCGAGGAATATTTAATGAGGAAAACATGGACAGCTGATGAATGCGAAGAGGGACACAGCATCTCAGCACAGAATAAGGGAAGCTCAAGACTTTAATTAGCAGAAACTTTCAAAAGCACACGAAGTGATTAAAGGAGCTTTGCAGAGTGTGTCTTTCATGTGTCCTGGGGATGAAAGAGGCAGGGGTGGCATAATACCAGGAGCACAGGCTTCAACCACAGTTCAGGAAGCAGATTCATGCTCTAGTCCCAGCTCTGCCTTTTTCTATCACATGAGCCTTAAAATCCAGTTCATCACTCTGGGCCTCGGTTTCTTTCTCTAACAAACAATTATAAGACCCATCTTATAAGGTTGCAATCTGTAACTACCCACACACAGAACTGGAAAATACCAAGGCTGGACTTCACACTCAGTTTCTCCACTTTGGGTGCTCTTATCTTGTCCCTAACCTTTTGCCATCCCAAATTGTTCCCTAGATTGTGGTCAGATTCTGAAAGATTTTGAAAGCCAGGCTGAAGAATTTGGACCAGATCTTGTAGGTGAAGGAGAAACTTCAAAGACAATGAAGGCTGTTAGAACCTTGAAGACTGGGTTTGCTCATCACTTCCCTGGAATATTTTCTGGCTTCTATCATTCCTCTCCCAAGGTTAGGAAGCTGTGAACTTCTGTAATTCCATACTTATCCCCAAAGCTTCAACTCACTGTCTTCCTTAAACTTTCCTCTTGGTATATGCTGACAGTGTCCTTCAGTCTTCTCTGAACACAAAGAGATTGGTTTTTGTTCTCCTGGGCTCTGTGGCCTCGTTTTGCACACAACTGTAGTGTCAGCTGCCATTAAGATGCTTGCCCTCTTAGGACCACCTGGCTGGGCCTCTTTAGTGGATTTCTAAGGCCCATTGACCAGGTGTTAGCTATGCCTCAAGCCTTTGGCTAGACTATTGCTGAAAATCTTCAGGTGAAAGTCAAGCCAATAATTTCAAGGGACCTTAGTACCATGACAAAGGAAGCCCAGAGGCTTTCTGAAGGCACCATTGATTCCTCATGACCTTCACAGCCACTCAGAATACACAAAACAAGGCTTCTCTATGGGTACCAGAATCTCAAGCAGAAAGGGGGGCAGCTTTCATCTAATGAAGAAGCTACTGAGTGCTCCATTAGCCTAGGCCTTGGGAAACCCGCTGCTCAATTAATAGGAGGGCTTTTTGTTCTGTTTTGTTTTTCCCAATGCCTTTGGAAAACTCTGAATTTAAAATACAAACAATTGCAAAGGTCAAAGGTGTAGCAGCTTCAGGCTACATCTTAGTCCCTTCGTAGGTCTGCCTGTAAATGTCGAAGCTGAGAGGTTGATCTAGGAGAAGTCAAGGACTCTGAGTTGTAGTTAAGGAGGTTCAGGTGTCCAGACCGCTGTAACCATGTTAGAGACAAATGGAGTTCCAACAGACAGGCAGCACACTTGCAATTAAGGAATGCTTGATAGACAAAGGAAGGGTCAGTTGGCTTCTGGGCAAAAGATTCATTTTGATTTTTTTCTCTGAAGCCATTGCATAGAGGTTGGGAGAAGGAAGAGCATGTCCTGGTGGATAAGCACCTACATGGAAAAAAGGCACCTGCTTTCACTCTTGTTGTTACTTAATGGTGGGGGTCAGGCACAAGATCCACTTGTCTCAGAGTTTTAACATCAATCTCTACCTGGATAGTCCCAGGGCTCTGCCTTAGCCTGGTAACATCAGCAGGTAACTTGTATTGCATGCTCACCATGTTCCAGGCAGCCGACTGAGAGATGTACAGATGTTGTCTCAATTCTTTTTATAAGTAAGTAGTTTGTAATATAAAAATCTCATTTTACAAATGAAGAAACTGACACCCAGAGACGTCAAATCATATTTCTAGGAGGCACGTAGCCAGTAAGTGGCTGCCAGGAGGTCAGGGGTCATAAGCCACCCTACTTACTCCTGTGGCCCTGCTCCCAGAATGGTGTCTGGCATGAGTAGACACTCCAAAATATTTGCTAAACAAAGGACTGAATCTGACTTCAGTGTCTGTGTCATCATGCTTCACTATTTCCGGGCTAGCAAAGTTCTTCTGGGGACTTAACTGGAAAAGTTATGTGACTCTTCTTCACCTCTGTTGAATAGTATGACATAGAACCAGTTGTATCAATAGGTACTTCTGAGTGGGTGTGACATGCCCTAATCTAAACAAGGACATTGAGATTTAGATAAGGGTATCTGAAAGCAGCAGAGGTAGAAGCCAGCAGGCGGGGACCCAGGGCTTTCCTTTTGAACCTGTCAGTAAAGAACTCTGGGTGTTTGAGCAGTCATCTTCCCTCTTGCTTTGCATCCTCTGCAACATGATGTTTCTCTCTAGCTATCATTTTTAAGAGCCAAGAATCCAGGAAGGCCAGTAAACTCATCTACCTGTTTCCTGTCTGAACATCGCCCAAAGACCACAACGCATGATGCCACTCATGTCAATGGCCATTTCTCAGCGTGTAGATGAAAACTTATATGCACACAAAAACTTGAACACACATGTTTGCAGCAGCTTTCTTCACAATTTCCAAAACGTGGAAGATGTCCTTAGGTAGGTGAATGAATGCATAAACTGTGGCCCATCCAGAAAATGGAATAGTATTCAGCACTAAACATAAAGAGCTATACACCATAAAGAGTCATGGAGGAACCTTAAATGCATATTACTGCGTGAAAGAATCCAATCCGAAAAGGCTGCAAACTGTATGATTCCAAACATACGGCATTCTGGAAAAGGTAAAACTTACGGAGACAGTAAAAAAACCAGTGGTGTCCAGTGGTCAGGAGGGAGGGAGGAAGAGCACAGAGGATATTTAGGGCAGTGAAATTACCCTGTAGGATACTATAATGGTGAATACATGTCATTAAACATTTGTCCAAACCCTTAAAACGTACAATGCCTACAGCGAACCCTAATGGGCTCTGGGTGATAATGATGTGTTGATGTAGGTTCGATGGTAACAAATGAAACAATCTGCTGGGGGATGCTGCTCGTGGGGGAGGCTGGGAATGTGTGGGGGCAGGGGGCATATGGGAAATCACTGTACCTTCTGCCCAATTTTGCTGTGAACCTAAAACTGCTGTAAAATGTCTATTAAAAGAACAAAAGCACATAAACACCATTTGAGAAGACTTAAACACATTCACTTACACTTTAGAGAGCTTCTGAAATTATTGCCATTATATGTTTTCCCAATAAACTGATGATATTAAAACATGGTAAAATTATGAGGAAATTATCTTGGAAAGGGGTTTTCATACCAGGAAATGTGTTGAATCACTCTCGTAGATGGTCTTGGAGATCTCGTCCAGACCTCTTTGTCTGAAGTGCTACTGAAGGCTTTAAGGTTTTGGTACCTAGGGAGGCTACCAGGTGGTCTGACTGGGGTGGGGTCCCAGTTAGCTTCATCTACTCACCTCATTTTTCTTAAGGGCAAAGGAGACAGCATTTATGAGCAACTACAATGGGTCAGACACACATTTCCTCTCTACTTCAAGGCTCTGCTTGTGTGGTTCTCTTAAAACCCTCTTTCCCATCTTGATTTGGTGAATTCTATCCACCCTTTGCTGTCCTGGGCTCAGATATCTCTTCTTTCCAAGGCCACAGCACAATCCAGCCCACCTGCCCCTCCCTGAGGTCCTCCAGCTCTTGCTGATATCAGCCATCCCTTTACTAAGGAATCAAAAAATTCCCAAGGGAACCCTGAGCCCCTCTGCCTACTTTGTAGATAAGCCCACAAGGCAAGTTGCCTTAACATGCCAGCTGTTTAGCTGCACAGCCAGGACCCTATAAGGTCTCTGGGTACCATGAACTTGTGTGCTCTCTCAAGTGAGTTTGTCAGCTCTTGTAAAACAAGGAAACAAACAGATCTTACTTTTCCTGTATACTGTTTAGAACTACGACGGGTTTTGACAACTTTTAGGAGTGTGGATACTTGAAAATTAAAAGAGCATCACAACAAAAATGCGGTGGTACCTCACTCCTTATAGTCAAAGAATTATCTTTCTCTCTTTCCTTTCCTCTTCCTCCATTTTCTAAACCAGCATTTCTGAACCTCAGTACTATTGAGGTGTTGGGACAGATAATTCTTTGCTTGCAAGGCTGTTCTGTGCCTCGTTGGCTACTTGAGAGCATCCCCTGGCCACTATCCACTGGATGCCTGCAGCACCCATCCCCACGTTGTAACCATCAGAAATGTCTCCAAACTTTGCCAAATGTCGCCTGGGGATCAAGATCACCTCTGGTTGAGAACCGCTGCTCTAACAGCTCCGGGAGCACCTACCTTGTGCCAGACAGTGCTGCAATTTCTGAGAAACCCCAGATCTTCTCCCACCCCCATTATAAGAAATCATGACTTTGGAGAAGGCTACTTACAGGAAACCATAAAGTCATTCTCTGCTCTCTCACCTTGGTTGTGAAGATAACACAATCAGGTCACAGAGGCAGGTTTTTAGAACTTCAAAGCTGAGCCGTAGGGAGTGGAGGGACAAGAGCTAGGAGCTGAGGTCTTATCGGTGGCTGGAATGTTCCCAACCTTATCAATCCAAAAGGAGGGACTCGGGAGAACAAGTGGAGAGTCACAAGGCCAGGCTGCTTGCTGCTTCCCACCTGTCTTTGGACTAAAAGGGACCAGGAAATAAGGAAGAACTGAAGGCAGGAACACAAAGTAGGAGGAATGCTGAAGAGGTAGTGGAATTCTGTGGGTGGGGAGTATGAGTATGGAGTGGGACACTTCTCTGACTGTACATGAACTCATGCTGACCTGGAATGGACACCAGTGTCCTGAAACTACAGAATCTGAGAGCTGGGTCTTGGTATTAGATACATGAGCATCACCCAGAAGTCACCAGGACCTCAACTCTGGGGACGTGCATTGGGCAGCTGTGGCTTTGAAAATGTCTGTCATAGATAATGAAGGCCTGAACACAGGCAGCCACAGCAACTGGGGTGGAGAACTGAGATTCCTGATAGGATGGATTTACTTAAGGTGAGGGCAAATCATTTGTAGAGGTTTGAGGGTCTAGGAGAAATCAATAATATTAATAATAATAATAAGAATAGTAAACCCCTTTATGTCACTTGTGTGCCAGACACTGATGCACTTTATATAAATATTAACTTATTCTGTCTTATTAACAACTCCATGAGGTAGGCCCTATGGAAGTACTCATTTTATAGGTGAGGTAATTCAGGCACAGCGATACTTAATAACTTTCAGGTTAAAGAGCAAATGAGAAGAACTGGGATCTGAAACCAGACAGTTTAGTTCTAGCACTTGTGCTTTTTTTTTCTCTATTTTTTTTTTATTGCATTTTAGGTTTTGGGGTGCAAGTGAAGAACATACAAGATAGTTGCATAGGTACACACGTGGCAGTGTGATTTGCTGCCTTCCTCCCCTTCACCTATATCTGGCATTTCTCCCCATGCTATCTCTCCCCAACTTGCCACCCCCTGCTGTCCCTCCCCTACTCCCCCCAATAGACCCCAGTGTGTAGTACTCCCCTCCCTGTGTCCATGTGTTCTCGTTGTTCAACACCCACCTATGAGAGAGAACATGCAGTATTTCATTTTCGTTCTTGTGTCAGTTTGCTGAGAATGATGGTCTCCAGATTCATCCATGTCCCTACCAACGACACGAACTCATCATTTTTGATGGCTACATAATATTCCATGGTGTATATTGACATTTAAATATACCCTGTGCCACATTTTCCCTGTCCAGTCTATCATCGATGGGCATTTGGGTTGGTTCCAAGTCTTTGCTACTGTAAACAGTGCTGCAATGAACATTCATGTGCATATGTCCTTATAGTAGAATGATTTATAATCCTCTGGATATATACCCAGTAATAGGATTGCTGGGTCAAATGGAATTTCTATTTCTAGGTCCTTGAGGAATCGCCACACTGTCTTCCACAATGGTTGAACTTACACTCCCACCAACAGTGTAAAAGTGTTCCTATTTCTCCACATCCTCTCCAGCATTTGTTGTCTCCAAATTTTTTAATGATCGCCATTCTAACTGGCATGAGATGGTATCTCAATGTAGTTTTGATTTGCATCTCTCTAATGACCTGTGATAATGAGCATTTTTTCATATGTTTCTTGGCCTCAAGTATGTCTTCTTTTGTAAAGTGTCTGTTCATATCCTTTGCCCACTTTTGAATGGGCTTGTTTTCTTCTTGTAAATCTGAAACAGTCATTAGAGTGAATCGGCAACTAACAGAATGGGAAAAAATTTTTGCAGTTTACCCATCTGACAAAGGTCTGATATCCAGAATTTACAAAGCACTTGTGCTTTTAATCACTATGTTATAACCACTTGGTAAACAGAACTTGGGCAGCTGAGTGGATAGTAGCATCATTAACTCAGGTATGGCTTGAAGGAGAAACAGGTGTGAAGAGAAAACAATGGGTTCTTCCGTGAAGATGTTATGTCTGGCATATGTGTGGGTACCCAGGAACTGTTACCTGGAAGGTAGTGTAGCAGGTTAGCTCTGAGCTCAGTACAGAGTCCGAGTAGCTGAAGCCATGGACTTGGGTGTGTGGCCCAGGGAGCTATGTGCAGTAGCAAGAGTACCGAGGAACTCCAGAGAACACCAACAATCAGAGAGACGGAGGAAGAAGAACCCAGGAGAGAGAACGAATAAAAATCCATCAGTGTTGAGAGTAGGGCTCTGTAAATTAACAGTGAGGTAAGTTTCAGGAAGAAGGGCAAGGTTACTAAGGACACAGCTGTAAAGAAGGGCACTTAGATAAGATTTGAAAAGAGGTATTGTTTTTCAACAGTTTCAGGCATTTCTAATTTATTTTCCCAGCCGGATGGGAAACTTCTTGAGGTCAAGTGTTATATTCAGTATTTAATTGGGTACCTCTTTGGGCTATCCTAGTTTTTAGTGGAATGCTAGGCATGCAGAAGTCATCCCCCAAATACCTGTGGGCTGATGGTTGTTCAGGCTTCTGTTGGTTTTTCTCCTTATTAGTACAATGACTTTACTTAAAGGTTTGTCTACACGAGTTGAGAAGGAGATACGATGTTCTGAGTCTTATACAAGGTTGGATAGCCTATAACCACTGTACTTGGCATTGTTGATGCAGCTGATCAGCAGATGCAGCATCATGGTTCTCTCCTCAGGAATTGTGATGTACGTCAAGCCTATCATACATTGAAGACCCACTGAGTCTGGCTCTGTACTGTACATTTGACATTTGTAGCTCAGAGTCTCACAACCTGGCGAGGTGGAACTTACTATCCTCTTTTTCCAGATCAAGTGACTGGGTTGAAAGACTGTTGCCTTGCCCAGAGCCACATCATTAAGCAAAGGCACTGCCAAGGTAAGGATCCAGGTCCATCTGCCTCTAGAAACCTTGGACTCAACATGCCCCAAACTGCACCCTCCCATCCCCTTAACTGTCACTGCTTTACTTCGGGAGTTACCATCATTCGAGAGAGTTTTACCATAGCTCTGTATTTGTTCTTTACTATTCTGTTGAATGTTTTTCTCAGAATTCATCCTCCAAACTATAGCTGCAATAGTTAACCTAAAAGCAATTTTGATCGCTTCTAAATTCCTTCAGTGGCTCTCTCTTTATGATAAAAGGGATATGGCATTCTATGATACAAGGCCAAACCCCTTAGCCTACTCTACTAGGCTGTCATCATCTCACCCCTTTTGCTTCTCTAGGCTCTTTTTGGCTCACTTATCCTCCCTTCCAGCCAAAGCAACCTCCTTGGACTTCCTTGAAGATGCGCTACTCTCATTTTGCATATTCTATTCTCCAAGTTTTAATGCCATTCCTCCTTTTTGCTCTGGGTTAATTTACACTTGGTCTTTAAAACTCACTTTAACCATTCCTCTCAAAAGCATGCCCAGACATTCCTAGATTTTATTAAAAGATCCTCCTCTATTTCTCTCCCTGAGTACTTTAGCACCCTGGTTACAGATGCCTCTATCACGGTGCAGCACTCTGCATTCTGTTTACAATTTTCTTCTTTTCTCTCACTTGACTCTAAGGCCTTGTGGAACGATGATTACATATGCTCCCAGTTCAGAGCAGGAGCCGAACTCCTGCCTGTTAAATAAGTGAATGAGTTTTGGGGGATGAACTGCCTCAAAGTTGGAATGTGATGGAGGAAGGGAGGGGATCAGGAACAGTAAGTGGGTGGAAGCATTGGCCGGAGGGTAAGGATCACCATGGGGAGTTGGTATAATGCTTCTTCTACGTTCACTTCTTCCCGCCACTCCTAAAGGCATGGAGGATACCCCGCCTCTGCTTCCAGACGGTGATAATCCTACTGGGACTGTCTGGGCCAAAACCTTGCCTTGAGCCTCATCTTCAGAGTCCAGTTTTCTTTTGGCAACACCAGGGCAGGAAACACTTGCCCCTTGAAGTTCCCCTGCTATGGAATGTGTGTTGGGACATGACTGAGAGCCAGATGGAAAATGTGTCCGAAGTCCTAAGCCAGGCTGGAAAGATAGGCAGATGATAATGAAGTCCATCCCTCTGTTTCAAAAATAGTTGGCAGCAAAAGTAATCCAGGATCATGCACCTGAAGCATTGGAAAAGTTAGCAAGACTTGGGGGCCGAGAGGAAAGTAGCTGAGATGAAGAGAAAGTGACTATGTCTCCTCCATTAGCTCTGCCCTCCCATCTTCAAACTGAGAAAAGCATTTCTGTTCTAGTGGGAATGTAATCTCTTTACTGAAAGGAGTGCCTAATGGTGGAATTTTCAGATGGTTCAACAATAAGGGAGACCTTCTGTGGGGTCGGTTGGGTCCCTGAAATCACACCCAAGGGATAGCATTCGCTTTTTCTGCTAATCAGTCCAGCCCTATGTCAGTGTGTGACACAAGGACCAGGAATATTTGATGGAGTTACAGCTGGTGAAACATTTCCCCAGGTTTCCTCAGATTTGATCCGTACAACAGCCTGTTGATGAGATTATATCCTCCCCACCATCCCATTCTACAGGAGAGGAAACGGAAGCTCACAGAAGTCAGTTGGTCTGCCTGGGAGCTCACAATCATTCTTTCTTTCATCCACCCTTTCACTGTTTATTAAGTACCGACATTGCTCCAGGCAACGTTTTCCTACTGAGGACAGATACCATGTAAGGCAGACAGCTCCCTGTCCTTAGGGAGCTTGCATTCTAGTTGGGGAAACAGAAAATAAACATGTGAGTTACAAATTGATAACAAGGGGATAAATAAGTGGACGAATAGCATGCGATGTAAAGAAAATGAAGCCTTGGAAACTGGATAGAAAGTGCCCGACAATGAGGCGGTGCTGGGGCGTACATGCTATTTTGGAAAGGGTGATTGGGGAAGGCTGGTGGAGGAGACAAAGAGAGAATTTGAAGGAAGACCTATTCTATGCTTCTTTCATTACACCCACCTGCAGGGAGCTGCTGTAGGGACTTCCTTCTTCCCCCACACCTTTTTAAAGTTTTTCTTCTAAGGAGCTCCCAAGCACCTTTCTTAGAAATTGATACTGCCAGATGCATATTTCTCAGGGCCTGTAAAAACAACCCTTGGACTCTTCCCAGGGACAGCTCGGAGATGAGGAAAATGCGAATGCAAGCCCCACCCTGGCAGTGTGTCGGCAGCTGTCCTGGAAAATAAAAACACAGGCCGTTTACAGATTCAGGAAGCTGAAGTGTTTTATGGGCACAGTCATTAAATGTAAACGGGGCCTTGTTTCTTGACAACATCTCCAGGAAGCCATTCACTGGGACAATAGAAGGCAGAGAGGAAACTTAACAGTCTTCAAATATTTGAAGGACTGTCGTATGGCAGGAGGACCAGCCTTGCTGGGGGCAGCTACAGGGAATTAAAGCAGGGCCAGTGGCAGGAAGCAAAAGGGAGGCAGGTATCAGCTTGGCACTGGAAAATATTCTCTAATAATCTCAACTGGCCCACAGTGGAATAGAGTGGCCTTGAATGGGTGTAAGATGCCTCCCTTCATCACTAGGGGTATACAGTAGAGGTAGAAGGTTCACCTTCCTTAGTACAATGAGTGATTTGCTGATAGATTCATTCATTTAACTCATGCTCATGAAACATTTTCTATGCACTAGGCATAGATGCTGTAGTGAAAAAGACATGAAAGATCGCTGCTTTCATGAAATGTCCATCCTAGTGGTGGAGGCAGGCAATAAACAAGTGAACAGATAGCCACAAACGTAATTGTAGCTAGTGATGGGTGCCATTGTCCCAATAAAAGGGAATGTAAAAGAATGACTGTGTAGGGGTGTGTGTGTGTGTGTGTGTGTGTGTTTGTGTAATAAATTGTGTTTTATTGGGTGGCCAGAGAAGATGTTTCTGACATGATAACCTTTGAAGTGGTCAGAAGGACCAGCAAGGACAAAGGCCTGGAGGTTGGAAGTAGCCTGGTGTACTCAGAAGCAGAGAGAAGCTCAGCGTGGTTGGTATAGTGAGCAGAGGGATAGAGCAGGAGGCAGTGAGAGCAGGCAGAGAGTAGATCCTACAGGTTCTTGTTGGTCTGGTAAGGTGGTTGGGTATTATATGAAGGGCATTGGAATGTCCTATCTAATTGCATTGGAAGAGCTGTAGCAAGATGATTTCTGGTTGAAAGTTTAGACTGGTCTCAACCCTGGCATCAGAATGACCTAGGGGTCCATGGTTGGGATCCAATGGTCTAAGTGAACTCTAAAATTCCTTTCATGGTGAGGATTTGAGGTAGTGATATGCGCTTCCATATGGGATGATACATTTTGCTCAGGATATCCGAGAATGCATGGCCCATTGGAATTTTGCTAACATATTATCCAGAAGCCAGTTTATTAGGGTGGGTGGGCTCTAAAGAAGCTTACTTCACTTCAACCATTATTCAGTGGATTATCTTCTATGTGGCAGGCACTAAACATGCAGGAGGGGTAAAACAGTGCCTGGAAAACAACAGGTACTCCATGAATACTGATTGAATAAATGAATGGATGAATGTGCCAGACATTCTGCTGGGCAGCAGGGACAAAGAGGTGAGGAAAGGATGTGTGAGAGATAGTACAGATGCCTCTGTCCTTACTAGCTCATGTGATATGGTTTGGCTGTGTCCCCAACAAAATCTCATCTTGAATTGTAGTTCCCATAATCCCCATGTGTTATGGGAGGGACCCAGTGGGAGGTAATTGAATCTTGAGGGCAGTTAACCCCATGCTGCTGTTCTCATAATAGTGAGTGAATTCTCATGAGATCTGATGGTTTTATAAGGGGCTTTCCCCCTTTGCTTGGCACTTCTTTCTCCTGATGCCATGTCAAGAAGGGTATATTTGCTTCCCCTTCCACTATGAATGTAAGTTCTCTGAGGTATCCCCAGCCCAGTGAAATTGTGAGTCAATTAAATCACTTTTATTTATAAATCACCCAGTCTGGGGCAGTTCTTTATAGCAGTGTGAGAATGGACTAATAAATCATGGAGAAAGAATTGCAGTAGGAGTCTTTGCAAACTGCTATTTGAAGAGTAAAAAGATGGAAAATGTAAGGGAAAAGGATATGTGTTTTGAGTTTGGGCATTAGGATACCACAGGGCGTTCCTGCAAAGGGCAAAATGCAGAGACAATGCTGGGAGCATTTGTAAAATCTGAATTCATTGCTTCCAGACTGTTGGGTTCTGGCTTCTGGTGTCACAGGGGAGTATGCTTTTGATTTTATAGGTACAACAGACAAAACATTGGATGGCCAGGAACAGAAGCTTTGAGACTTCTCAGGAAGATCAAGCAGCTTGGACACAGGGCCTTGTGGATTTCTCCTTTGATGGGAAAACAGGGAGGATTCTGCTAAAAAAGTTCATCAGAACTTTGACATCTACCAGCTTTTGTAGCCTGCCAAATCTCTGTGTGCTGCACTCTGTGTTAACCTAGTCAAATTACCATCAAGTGGCCTGAAGCCATAGCCAAATCAGCCTCACCGTTTTCCTCGCCCTCATTTAATCATCTGGGAGTGGATTTCAGGAATTGCCTGTAATCTATTGAACACATGTCTAAGAATATAAACTAAACAATTAACCCTTTCCTGGGGCCAACAAACCTCCTGTAGAAGGTACAGTTTTGGTGTCTGCAATTGGATTTACATTTTTGTAACTTCTGGGAGAAGAGGAAGGAGAAGGAATTTTGACTCATCATTATTATGGTTGAGACACTGCTAGATGTTAATATTCATGACTTCTGCACATCAATTCTGTGAGATAAGTATTATTAACTCCATTTTAAGCATAGGAACAGAGAGCTTCAGAAGGATTGAGGAACACGGTCGGGACCACAGCGTTTAATAAATGGCAAGCCCATCACAAAAACACAGGCTTTCCCCCATAAACCCCTTTCTGCTCCAGAACTGTCCAGAAAGCAATATTTACATTTATACATCTTGAAAATTTCCAGTGCTTAGAGAAGGAACAATGCCATTCTTGGGTGCTTATGTCCCAGGTAGGCATTCTTTATCTTGACTGCCCGCTGGAATCATCTGGGAAACTTAAACATCTCTCTCTCTCCATATGTGTGTATATATATATATATATATTTCAAATACACTCTTCAAATAGGTCCAAATCCCCAGAAATTATAAGGATTTGGAAATGTAGACTTGTCCTTTGATTTTTTTTTTTAAATGAGGTCTTGCTCTGCCATCCAGGCTGGAGTGCAGTGGCTCAATAATAACTCACTGCAGCCTTGAACCCCTGGGCTCAAGCTATGCTTCTCCCTCAACTTCCCAAAAGCTGGGACAACAGATGCACACCACCACACCTGGCTAGTTTTTACTTTCTTTGTAGAGGTGGGATCTCACTGTATTTCCAAGGCTGGTCTCCAGTGATCCTCTAGTCTTGGCCTCCCAAAGTGCTGGGATTACAGGCATACGCCACCATGCCTTGACTGCCTTTTCTTTTTATCAGCTCCCTAGTTGAAGAATGTGTGTCAGTCCCTCAGCTTCAACCAAGGGGGAGCAGGACCCAAATGAAAGAAATGAGTTGGAGAGAGCTACTGGGCTGTGGCTACTGGGCTGTGGAGGGTCAGCTGTGTAGGGGCATCTGGAGAGCCAAGGGATCAAACAGAATTAAGATCCCAGGTCTAAATCTCAGAATAGTGGGCAGGCCCAGAAATGGGGGGCTTCAGGTGGTTGGTAGTATTCAAGAGGGGGAAGAGCTGCATAATCCCAGTGAGAACTGAATTTGGACTGGTGTTGAGGGAATGGAAGACACCAGAAAAGGCTCCAGCATCCTAAAAAAGGATGGAAGGCTGTGGCCTGGAAGAAGCCCCAGTGAGCTGAAGATTTCAATTAGACTCCGTCCCAGAGAGATATGGGGATACAGCCACAGGATAATAAAGAAGACAAGGATGACAATGATGATAAGAAAACATCTGACATTCATTAGGTGCCAGAAGAGCACTTACCAGGATTATCTCTTCAAGAGTGGGTTGGATGGTAGCTACCCTCCCCACCAAGAGATATGTTCATGCACTAATTCCTGAATGAGTACATGTGACCTCATTTAGAAATAGGATCTTTGCAGACGTAATTAAGGTAAAGATCTTTAGATAAGATTATCCTCGATTATCTGGCTGGTCCTTAAATCCAATGATGAATGTGCTTATTGAGAGACAGGTAGAGCAGCCTGGGGGAAAGACAGGTAGAGGGAAATTTGAGGCAGAGAGAAAAGAGGAGAGGCCATGTGTAGAGAGAGCAGATTGTGGTCACAAGCCAAAGAATCCCTGGAGTCACTAGAAACTGGAGGAGGCCAGGAAGGATTCTCTCCTAGAGCTTCTAAAGAAACCATGGCCTTGCTATTACTTTGGTTCCAGATGTTAAAGCCTCCAGAACTATGAGAGGATACGTTTCTGTTGCTGTAAGCCACCTACGTGGCGGCAATTTGTGGTGGCAAGTCTAGGACACTAATTCATCCCTCTTTAATCCTCAACTCAACTCTGAGGCTGGCACTATTACTGCTTCTATTTTATTGAGGAAGAAACTGAGACTCAGAGCTTTACAATGTTTTGCACAGAGATTGCAGATTGTGGGTACAAGATATGAACTTATCTTCAGAGCCTAGGAACACTCCTGCCAGCTATAAGCTCCATAAGGGCAAGAATTGTCTACTGAATTTCTGCTAGAACCTGAGGACTACAGAGGAGCTCAGGGATCCTGCCTCACCTCCACGATTTTTAAATTTCAGTGGAGTTTCAGGACATGAAACCAAGGCATGAAATTTCAAGCCAACATAATAGCCAGCACCAGCCCAGGAAAAGCATGATGTGCTTTCATTCACTATGTGCTTAAAAAAGACCCAGTTTAAAAAAATGGACATCAGCCGGGTGCAGTGACTCATGCCTGTAATCCCAGCACTTTGGGAGGCCAAGGCAGGTGGATCACAAGGTCAGGAGTTCAAGACCAGCCTGGCTAAGACGGTGAAAGCCCATCTCTACTAAAAATACATAAATTAGCCAGGCATGGTGGCAGACACCTGTAATCCCAGCTACTCGGGTGGCTGAGGCAGGAGAATCACTTAAACCCAGGGGTGGAGGTTGTAATGAACTGAGAACGTGCTGCTGCACTCTAGCCTGGGTGACAGAGTGAAACTCTGTCTCAAAAAAAAAAAAAAAAATGGAGATTAAATTTACATGACACAAAATTAACCATTTTAAAATGAATAATTCATGACATTTAGTGCACTCCCAATGTTATGCCACTACCACTTCTATCTAGAACATTTTTGTTACCCAAAGGAAATCCTGTTTCCATTAAGCAGTGCCTTCTAGTCTCCTCCTCCCTGTGGAGTCTCCCAGCCTGTTCTCCTCTATGGATTTCCCATCTGGACATTCTGTAAAAATGGAATCATACAATATGTGATCCTCTGCGATTGGTTTCTTTAGCTTAACATAATGTTTCTGAGATCCCTCCATGTTATGGTATATATCAGTACTCCATTCCTTTTTCTGGCTGAATATTCTACCATGTGTATATATCACAGTTTTTCATCTGCTGGACAGTTAGGTCACCTTTTGACTGCTGTGAATAATGCTGCTACGAACATTATCATTCAAGGTTTTGTGTGCACAAATGTGTTTATTTACCTTAGGCATATACTTAGGGATGGACTTGCTGGATCACATGATAACTTGTAATGAGGAACTGCCAAACGTTTTCACGGTAGCTGAATATTTTTCAACCATATGGATTGAGTCCTGGCAACATGCCAGACATGATGTTTTAAGTTTTGATTGAATGAAATCCTTGACCGCAGTCTACGAGGGATGTATTATGTCCGCCATCTTACAGATGAAGAAGCTGAGACTAAAAGAGGTGAAATAACTTTCCCAAGATTATGCTTGTGAGGAGCCAGGATGCAAACCTAAGTTCATCAAGCCCTAAGTTTGTGCTCTTGGTCACAATGTCCTATTGCCTCTTGCTGTTCTCACTGGTGTAAAACACACTGAGGAAAAGGAGAGGATGAAAAGTTGCTTTGGTTTATTCCATAGTGCCCAGCATAGGGTTGTATATTGAGTATGTTTTCAATAAACACTTGCTGAAGACAGCTAAGAATCTATTTGATGAGTATAACAGTATCTATCCATGCTATTTATTTATTTATTTATTTATTTTGAGATGGACTTTCACTCTTGTTACCTAAACTGGAGTGCAATGGCGCGATCTTGGCTCACTGCAACCTCCGTCTCCTGGGTTCAGGCAATTCTCCTGCCTCAGCCTCCTGAGTAGCCGGGATTACAGGCATGCACCACCATGCCCAGCTAATTTTTTTTATTTTTAGTAGAGACAGGGTTTCACCATGTTGACCAGGATGGTCTCGATCTCTTGACTTCATGATCCACCCGCCTTGGCCTCCCAAAGTGCTGGGATTACAGGTGTGAGTCACTGCGCCCGGCCCTTATTTTTTGTTTTGAGATGGGCTCTCACTCTGTCACCCAGGTTGGAGTGCAATGGTGTGATCTTGGCTCACTGCAACATCTGCCTCCCAGGTTCAAGCGATTCTCCTGCCTCAGCCTCCTAAGTAGCTGGGATTATAGGCACCATCACACCTGGCTAATTTTTCTATTTTTAGTAGAGATGGGGTTTCATCATATCAGCCAGCCTGGTCTCGAACTCTTGACCTTGTGATCCGCCCTCCTCAGCCTCCTAAAGTCCTGGGATCACAGGAGTGAGCCACCATGCCTGGCCTCCACACTAATTTTTACCTCTTTGTTGAATACTTTAATACATTAGTGACAATCTTAACATAAAACAGAATTTAGCTAAACTCTCTCAAATGGCTACAAATCTGCCCTGCTGGAAAGGCTTAATAATGTTAGCCAGTAATGTTCAGGTAACAGCAGCATTGCAGGCTCTCCATCACATATAAGACCCTGTTGCAGATTTGAATTGAGGACCCACCTTCAAAGTACTTTAAAATGTTGAACCTGCAGGTGTGGATGAGATTATTAAGAGACAGAACAGAGAGAAAATGAAGGCAGTTAGTTTTTGGCAGAAAAATTGGGAGACATTTATGTTTGGGAAGTCCTGGAGAAAGAGAAACTTGCTGAGAAAGCTGGGAAGGCACAGTCTAAGAGATGGAAGGAGAGTCAAGCTCGCGGGGTCAGTTCCAGAATACAAAGAAAAGGAGATGGCCTCCAGTGACAAATGCTGCTGAGAGTCGGAAGAAAATAATACAGTGAAGCTTCATCTAAGCGGGCCTGGTGAATTCATGCATGGATCAGAAAGGCTCACCTTCTTCCTAAAACGCAGATCTGATCATATCACTTCCCTGCCAGAGACTCTTCAGTGGTCCACAGCTGTCTTTAGGATAAAGCCCACGAGGCTTGCTCAGCCTATTCTGGCTGCCTTCTCCAGCGGCACTGCTCCTAACTCTTCTCAGATGTCTGCCATTCCCAGTTGTTTGTGTTCCTTTTGTTTGATTGCTTGTTTTTGTTTGTTTTTTTGAGTCAGAGTCTTGCTCTATTGCTCAGATTGAAGTGAAGTGGTGCAACTGTAGCTCACTGTAGCCCAAAACTTCTGGGCTCAAGTAATCCTCCAGCCTCAGCTTCCTGAGTAGCTGGGACTACAGACGTGCACCACCACGCCTGGCTGTTTGTCGTCTTCTTAATGCTTTCTGCTCAGCTATGCCTCTGTGCCTTTGTCTGTTTTCTCAGCTGGCAATGCCTTCTTCTTCCTGTTCACTCAATGAGGTCCCAGCCAACTCCAGCCTTTACTTCTGGATGAAGTCCTCTATGGCCCCTGTTCTTGCCCCGGAAGTAGTTCTGACCTCTTACTCCACCAGTTCTAGTTGGACCTCGGGCAAACCTTCTTTAAAACCTACATCTCTTTATGCAGCAATTGCTTATTTCCAAGCTGTGTCTGTTTGCAGACGTGAGCTTCATGAGGGTAGAGCCCATGTCACACTGCATTTTGTCTTCTCTATTCCAAGGTTTGCAATCACTCCTTGATGAATGAATGAGCGAATGAATGAGTAGATGAATGACCAGCTGAGAAATTCCAAAGATTAGAACTGGCAATGTAGGACACCTGTGTAGGATGAGAAACCACCAGCTGGCACCTGCCTGTTTCTGGTCTGAAATGAAAGCATGCCCAGCCCTCTTTACCCCTCAGACAAACACCTGTGATGACTTTACCTGTCTCTACAAATCATTTTTATACGTGAGGGAGCTCAGGATAAGCATGGCTTAGTGAAAAGACAGGGGCTGGAGGCATACACACTGGGGTTCCCTTATTCCTCAGATCTGATCCATGAACTAGGAATGGTATCTTCTACCTTTTCATCTTCAGCCAACACTGAATGTATGCTACTATGCTATGCTAGGTTCTGGGCTAAAACACACAGACACACACACACACACACACACACGAAACAAATCATGCTATTCAGGAGTTCCCACTTCTTGAGAAGAGTTTCCAGGGTTTTTGTGGCAGACGGGTATAAAAAATGGAAATCATAATAACAACCCCTTACTGTGTGCTGGCAGTGGATGGAGCAGGGCTCGGTGATAACTACCTTCTGTAATTATCATATGGAATGCCCAGAGGAAATCTGCAAAGAAGGCATCATTAATTATCCCATTCTGCAGATGAGGAAATAGGCTCAGGATGTGGGCACCTGTCTGGCATGTACTCCAGGACCATGTGCTTGCATACAGCCCCGGTGGACTGACCCTTGCATGCACAGTGGGGACAACAGAGCTGTGTCTATTCTGGTTTGGGCTTAGCCATGTCAATTTTCAGCTCCCTGGCTGGGGTTAAGGGGATGTATAAGACCCAGCCACTAGTTTCTAAGCAACATGTTTATCTTTAAAGCCTCAAACCTTTTCTCTTGTGTAAGTTTTTTTCTTTTCTTTTCTTTTTGTAGGGGGGTAGTCTCCTCTCTTGGGTTTTCCTTATCCTGCAAGAGAGTAGCTGAGATTCATTGCCTAATATGGTTCTGCAGCCCCTCCTGCTCCAGTGCCTCTGTATTTGGAAAGGGGAGCGTCTCCCTGCTTCTTTATGGGGAAAGGGAAAGGATTGCTCCTGGCAGCAATCCAAAAATTGGAAAAGCAAGGAGTTGAGGAGTGGAGAAGAAGAAATAGGTCCACAGAGAGAAGGCCGGACTATTAGACTTGCTGGTTGGGAGCTGCAAATACGTAGGTAAAAAAGACTCAGAGTGTGTACATTATTTGTATCCAGGCACAGCACTGCTCCTGCTGTAAAGACCTGGAAGCCAAGGAGCTCGAAAGAGACGAGCCGGAGCCTGGAGGGCTGCTAAGAATAAGGCTGGCCATCAGGGAACTGGAGCTCACTTTGTACACCGCACATAAACACTTCCTCAAACTTCGGCCTGCTAGTGGGGCATGCAGAAGGAAGACTGGGAAAGGAGAAGGGTCCCTGGTTGTGAACAGGGACCAGAGGGAGAATAGGGATGGGAATCTGGATGGAAAGTGTATGGCCCCTAACAAGTAGCTCAGGCTCTCATTTTGGACTGATGCAGGGGAAAAAGGGTGAAGTTTAAGGAGGGTGGGAGGTAGAAGCCTTTGGTCGCACCAATTTCTCCTGAAATTGATGCTCCGGGAGACCACCGGGGGGAGGATGGAGCTGGAGGGAATGCAAGAAAAAGGAGGGGGCTATATTAGTCCATTCTCATGATGCTATGAAGAAATACCTGAGACTGGGTAATTTATAAAGGAAAAACGTCGATTGATTCACAGTTCTGCAGATCTGGTGGGGCCTCAGATAACTTACAATCACGGTGAAAGGGGAAGCAAATGTATCCTTCTTCAAATGGCAGCAGCAAGGACAAGTGCTGAGAAAAAGGGGAGAAGCCCCTTATAAATTCATCAGATTTCATGAGAAGTCACTCACAATCATGAGAATGGCATAAGGGTAACAACCCCTTGATTAAATTACCTCCCACCAGGTCCCTCCCATAATAATGGGGATTACAGGAACTACAATTCAAGATAAGATTTGGGTGCAGATGGTGCCAAAGCCTATCAGGGGCTAACATAATGTCCCCTATGGCCAGATATTATGCTGCCCGGGTCTGGAATCGAAATCTTTTCTCAAGCTTGAGGGAGGGATGGTGTCACCATCCCCCTCCCACCTCCGACAACTGTAGATACCACAGATCAAGAGGTCTCCTGACTTGTCCTGGATTATATAGCCAAGTGGTAGTTGGGCTTCAACTCTAGGGCGTCACTGATTCAACAGGCAAGGTCAATATTTGTGTGAATGGTATGGAGAGCTTGGAGCACAAGAATTGCCTTTTGACATAGCATAAATGCATGTCTTTTGCAGGAAGTTCTCTTGCCTCTTTTTTTCTGCTTCAGAGCACCTGCTCATTCCTGAGAAGTCAACTCAAGTGTCACTTCTGGCTTGAAGCATTTTATTCTGTCCCTAGGTAGATGCAGGTATGAGCGGCTATGAGCACATTTCAGACATGGCCCTTACTACATTTCTATAATCATCGATTTCCATCGGTCTTGTGCCCACAAGGCCATAAACCCTCCAGAGAAAGCAGAGCAGATGTTTCTCCATCTCTAGTACCTGCTACAGGAGAATATTTACTAATCGTGGCTAATGGTCATTGAACACATACTACATGTTAGGCAATTCAAATGAAGCATCTCATTTAATTGTTACATAACTCCATGAAGTACACAGTCTTTCTTATGTTCCTTACAGTGATACATAGAAACCCAGAAATCACAGAGGCTTAAGAAAATGAAGTTAATTTATTGTTCTCATAAACCAGGAATTCCTGATTGGGAGGTGGGATGTCTATAGTGGGTGCTACTAGAGCCCTACCCAGCGTCCAAGTCCCTGCTGGGACAAGGGGCTCACAGCTACCCCACTTTCAGGAAAATTGATTTCTGCAGAATGGCTGGGGGAGGAGAGATGGGTCTGCCTCACCTAGGAGGTCACAACTCCCACCTCGTGGGGTGGCAGTGGTGGCCTTTAGCCTGATATAGATACTAAGGCCACTTTCCCCACTTGCTTCCAGGAAGGTCTAGCTTTGCGTGCAGTTCAGGCTCCAGGCTCCTGTGGAATCTTGCCACAGCTTAGTACCTAAAACCACATCCTTGGTTATTTCCTTTTCCTGTCCTCTCCTGCTTTTTCCTGAGATCCCTCCTTCAGTGAATCACACATACTTTAATCCCTGTCTCAGCCTTGGCTTGGAGGAAACCTGGTCCAAGGCAGTAGATCTCGGCTCCACATACTCAATCAGGGATTCTGGCTGACCGATGCTCTGTATTCAACACACACCTTCTGAAGTCACCTTGGGCTCAACATTCTGCCAGCAGACCGGGAAAGGAAGAAAGAGAGGAGACAGCAGTGAAAGAGGTTTTATGACTCAGGCCTGGACCTGGTACCCATTGCTTCTATGCACATTCTTTTGGCTAATACTTAGTCACCACCACACTAAATTGCACGGGAATCTGTGCAGCAAGTATAGGCTACCTCCGGACTAGGAGAAGAGAAAAATGGGTCTTGTGACCAGCTGAGAAAGTCTCTGTAATGACAGACTCTGTGATGACATCCCATTTTAAAGATGAGAAAACTGAGGTTTAGAGGTTTTAATTAATTTGCCCAAGGTTGCAAAGTCAAGACACAGGCAATCTAATACCAGAAACTGTGTGCTTGACAACACTCCGTGGTCAGGGGTTGTTGAATATGGTCAGTGACTGAGGATGCTGAGGTTCTTGTTTGCTGTAGGTCCCTTGACCTCATGGCTGTACGGGCAAGGCTTTGCATTAGCAATGTGTTGGAACCCACTCTGTCTCGGCTGAGACATCCCTCATTTAAATTATAAAGTAAATTAGAAAAAAACACCTCTGCTCTACTTCTTCCCAGAGACCCTCTGAAGAGAATATTTCCAAATTTCAAAGATCAAGGCACAAGCTACCTGTAAAGACGAGAGTGGGAAGAAAGAGGCAAAATAAAATAACTTTAAAATGGCACCAGTTACTTTCCCTCCAGGGGTTTAGAATTCCTACTTGGACCTTCACAAGGCTGGAACTTTTGATCCTGTATCTCACTCTCCTCTCATGGCGGCCTCCTGGTGGCTTACTCCACCCTAGCTGAAGTCACTTCCCTCTGACTGAGAGAGAGGAGGGGTTTCCAGGATGGATTCAGGCTGAGATCGCCTGTGTTCACATTCTAGCTCTATCACTTCATGGCTCTGTGACTGTGAGCTACTAGCTTACCTTTTCTGTATTCTAGTTTTGGTCTGTAAAATTGTAATAATAATACCAGCATTATAAGTTTGTAGAGAGAATCAAATGAATGTCTATTTCACCTAGGACAGTGTCTCTGCATATTAGCATGATGTATGTGTTTGCAGTTATTATCATTATTCTTTAGCAAGCTCCTTCCTGGCCCAGGGTGTAACCGTAGGGAGAGCCCTCTACAGTTCTGTTTCATCTTCCCACAGGGTTCACTTTCATTGTCACATCCTTGGGGGAGCCTTTCTTCACACTCAGCCTAGGTCTGGCCTCCCTTATTTTGTAATGCTGGGATTAGGGTGAAGCAAAAGAGGGACTCACTTTTGGGTGCAAAATTTTAAGTAAGTACCCATAAAACCCTCTTCATAATAAAGATAAATAGTATTTTAATGCAATTCTTTAACGTATCATAATTAATTTGAAAAATTCAAGGTGAACGAAATTGCAAATTTTAAATAAAGACCCATGGTGTGCTGAGCCAAGCTGGTGCCTGAAGGAAAAGGAAAAATGTATGCTCCAGGCTTTATTGGAAGCAAGCACTCAGTAATATTTTCAGTGTCTACCTGTTTGCTTATTTTGCTTTCATTGGAGAAAATTGTTATGTTTGATAACTTCATGTGACCAAATGGCAATCTTACATGATTTTGTAATTATCTTAAATTATAATATAAAGACAATAAATTCTGCTTGGTAATAAAATATTTAAACATAAAATAATGTGAGTTTTAATAACCTACTTTTAAATTGTTTAATAATTTTCAACTACTGCTCTGGGAAAAATAACCATTAAAATATGCAAACTCATGTCATAGTGGTGGATATTTCCCTTTTGACTTCGGCTCCAACATACTTGGCATGATGCTTTGGGTTTTGTTTGCATTTTGCACAGCTTCTTGAGCACCAATATTTTGTACGAATTGTGATGTATCTTTTCCCTGGTTGTTTTTGCTCCACCTTAAATTTTGCACCTGAGGCCAGCGCCTTCTTTGCCTGCCGTAATCCTGGCTTCATTCTTTGGTAGCATTTAGCAGAACTACAGTTAAGTAGTTAGTTGTACCTTTGATCAGCATCTCTCTTTTCCCGTCTGCCCCCTTGCCCCAGCCACTGGTGCCCACCATTCTATGCTCTACTTGCTCTACTCTCTACTTCGACCATTGTTGATTCCACGTGTACATGAGATCATGTGGTCTTTTGTCTTTCTGTGCCTGCCTGATTTTACTTAGCATACTGTCTTCCAGGTTCATTCATGTTTCTTCCAATGACTGAATTTTCTTCTTTATTTTTTGAGATGGACTTTCACTCTTGTTGCTGACGCTGGAGTGCAATGATGCGATCTTGGCTCACTGCAACCTCCGCCTCCTGGGATGAAGGGATTCTCCTGCCTCAGCCTCCTGAATAGCTGGGATTACAGGTTCGTGCCACCATGCCCAGGTATTTTGTATTTTTAGTAGAGACTGGGTTTCACCACGTTGGCCAGGCTGGTCTCGAACTCTTGACCTCAGGTGATTCGGCCTCTCAAAGTGCCAGGATTAAAGGTGTGAGCCATCATGTCTGGCCCAGAACTTCCTTCTTTTTAAAGGCTGAATAATATTACATTGTGTATAGACACCACATTTTCTTCATCCATTTATCTGATGATGAATACCTAGGTTGAGTCCATATCTTGATTATGGTGAATAATGCTGTAATGGACATGGGTGTAATCTATTGCATAGAACAGTGACTCTAATAAATAGTAGTTCATTATATATTTCAAAATTACTAGAAGACTAGATTTTAAATATTTTTACCACAAAAAATAATATATATGTGAGGTGATAGAATTGTTAGATTAAATTATTCCATAATGTGAATATCTATAATATAGAGAATTATTATTTGTTAATTAAAAATACAACTTAAAAATATTTAAAAACAGAACTAAAAAATGTCTACTAAGAAAAAAGTTAATAATGGAACCACTTGTTTGATTCTGGCACGAGTCAGCTCCCTGAGGGCAGGAGAAAGGCCTGCTTTCCTCCCCGCTGTCTTTCCTCTGCTGCCATAGGGCCTGACCCCTAGCAGGTGCACAAAAACAATGTGCCAAACAAACAAATGAGTAGATTTCTAAAAGAGGCTGCTCTAGGGCAAGATTGTGGTTTCAGTTAATTCTTCCAAGTGTTTAAGAAGGTCAGTGTGTATTGAAAGTCTTCGGTGGGCCAAGTGTTCGTTGTGCCACTCTAGAGATGGTGAAGGCCATGCCTTGGCTGTCCGTGGGCTTGACTGGTGGTGAAGATTGATGGACATCCAGTTGTGTGTTGGCAAGAGAAGTGCTGAGACAGGAGGGCAGTGGGGAGGGGCAGGAGGCTGTAAGAGCACAGAGGAGGAAAAGGAGCCCACGCTAGAGGTTCAAGGAAAGGCTGGTTTCTAGAGGATGTCTGAGCCACATTATGAAGAAAGAGGAGGAGATGGGTGGGTGGACGAGTGAGGGAATGGAGTTTCGGACAGAGGATACAGCAAGAACAAAGGCCTCGAACCAGGAACCAGCATCCTACATATATGTGGGAACTTCTAAAAGTTCAGCATTTCGGGCATAGATCTTTCACATAGATCAAAGCTCTAGAAATGGGCTTGGAGAAATGGGCTGGGGAGATTCCCACAGTGTCAGGACTTCCATTGTCTTTCTGGGGTATGCGCTCATGTAACCTCTTTCTCAAAGGGAATGAAGGAGGATTCCACAGGTTGGTTTGGTGAATGCATGTCCAGTTGATTTCTGAGACACTTAGACTCATGGCTCATAGACTCCCAGATATCTGGGAGAAGCAGAAAGTCATCTATGATGTGGAATATGCAGGACTAGAGCCAAAACTCAGCAGAAGCCCAAGTCGAGAGCTAGAAGTGGCTATAGCACTAAAATGCTTTCCCAAAACTCAACTAAAACCAGTTTGGCATGTCTCTCCCCATCCCCTTGATATATATCCAGGGTTGTTACCTGCCACTAGACTGTCACTCACACCAAATAGGGGTTTAGTAGCATCCATTTCCCGCTTGAAGTAATCTCAGCCAGTCCCTGACACGAGGCAGAGTGTGGTTACTGGGCCTGAGCCACATTTGTCTGTTACAACTCTCTGGTCCAAAGTCACAGTTGAAGCAGCGAACACCACCCCTTTGCCAAACAATTGTCAGTCCCTGGCAATGTGCTGGGAGAGCTTATCACAAAGCCTGGTGGGGCTTCCTGTCATAACTTTGCACAAGGCGTGGGGTTATCTTTCAGGAACCTTTGGAGTTGAGAGCTGAGTCGTGAACCCTTCCTTGCGGCCCATTTCATCCTGAGATGAGTGTGATCAGGGAGATGAAAAGGGCCCTGCCCGGGTTGTTAAGGTTTACATTATCAGCTCCTTCAGCATATATAAAAGAGACATTTGTGGTGGCATTTGACCCCGCAGAGGAATCTGAGCCATCTGATTGCAGGTGTGGAATCCTGCAATCTGCCTTTCTCTGCATCTGTGAAGCATAAACTCTATGAGGTGGCAGCTTCCCTTCAATAACCTGGTTTCAGCCCTGAGAGTTCAACAGAAGACATCTTGCCAGGGAGGAAAGGCATATGGCTGTACCAGCCAGGCTGAAAAACCCAGCAGGTCTGGGAGAAAGAAGTCCTTTTCATATTTACTAAACTTAAGCCTCCTCCAAGTGTGGAGAAACCTGGTTTCTGTTTTTTTCCTAGCTGTATGACCTCAGCTGAGCACTTGTTCACTCTAAGCCTCAGTTTCCTCATGAATAAAATGGAAACTAGTTTGCCTGTCTTTTAGCATCAGTGGCAATGCACTGAGAAAGCCGAATGCACAACAGATGCTTGATGAGGGCTTGGTAACTTATGCACGTGCTTCTCTCCTCTGTGCTGTCTCTCATCTGATCAAAATTGGAAAAGGAGGTACAACTTGCACAGAGGCGTTTGGCAAGTGGGGCTTAGACACTAACTGCAGATACTGAGCTTTGATCCCAGTGTTGGGTCTTTCTTAGGACATTTGCTTTTCTTTTCAAACAGGTCAACTTTTACAAGTAGACTTCAGTTCACATTAACTATCCTACTGTAAAAATGCAAATTTATTTTGTCTCCTGCAACTTTGGGGAAGTAAGAGTAGGTGCACTGAGCCTCAGTTTGGCCTCTGACCCATGTTTGTCTCCAGAATTTTCTAAGGCCACCTGTGGAACTGGAATCCGCCAGCCAGAGCGCATTTCCCACTGACCCTGTTTCTTGCAGGTGGCACCCAACTCTCATCTCTTGGGGCTAACGATTTGGTAGTTTCTCCACCCAGTTCTGACTGTGACCGCCTGGATGATTCTAGGCAAAGTCTTCTATCCCTCATGCCCTCGGTCTCCTCTTCTGCAAAATGAGGAGCTCCCATGGAGTATTTTTCAATGTCGCTTTCGGCCTCGGTTGAGGTATCTTCTATTTGTACACCCTGCTTGAGCCAGCTCTTGTCCACTGATTAATACTGGCTTGTCTCTCAGGCTTGAGTTTACACTGGTCATCCAAATGTCTCCTTGACCCACGCACCCAAGAACCCACCTCTTTGCCTCCTTGTCAGAGCCATGGTGTTCTGCTGGCAGGCAGACCTAAGCTCAAATCTTAGCTTTGCCTCTTGCAAACTGTGTGACTTTGGGATGATTATTTATTTCATCCCTCTGAACCTCAGTTTTTTTTAATCTGTAAGATGGGTAAGCAGCCAAGGAGAACATAAAAGCAAATGAGTTTGGCCATGTTTCCATAACAATTTACTGATGGAGACCGAAATTTGAATTTCATGTAATTTTTACATGTCACAGATAGTATATTCTTTTAATTTTTTCAGCCATTTAAAAAATGTAAAAATTGTTCTTAGCTTGTGGGCAGGCTGTACTAAAACAACAAGAGGACAGATGTGCCCTGTGGACTCCAGTTTGCTGAACCTGCTCTAATCTTTTCTTTCTGGCCAGGGGCTGCAGAAGCTGAGTCCATTCTTCCAGGACTGCTTGTCTTCAGAGCTTATCACTCAAGCTTGGGAGGAAGGCAAGAGGCTCTCCCTGTTCTTTGTGCTCTTCAGGCAGCTCCAGCCTCCTTTGAGAACTGCACAGGGAGAGGGGCCTCTTCGAGCTGCCTTCCTCCCACTCTCAGCTCGCACCCGAGTTTTTGGCATTGTGCTAGATAATTTTGCTAATAGCTGACTGGTCCATACAACTCTTATTATGTAGTCCCCCTGCATCAAGATGTGAATGTCTAAAGTGAGGGGACCTTCAGGCCAAATGGTAAGCCTGTGAAAGTTCATGCATCTGAAAAATTTTGCATAGGCTATGTTTATGCACATCATCTACTCCAGTCCTATTATTTACACCCCAAGAACATGGTAAAAACATGCAAAAAAAAAAAAAAAGCCAGACTGGTTGTGCACAGTGGCTAATGCCTGTAGTCCCAGGGTGGATCCTTCGAGCGTAAGAGTTCGAGACCAACCTGGGCATTGTGGCTAAACTCTGTCTCTACAAAAAATACGAAAAAATTAGCTGGGTGTGGTGGTGCATGCCTGTAGTCCCTGCTACTTGAGGGGTTGATGTGGGAGGATTGCTTGAGCCCGGGAGAGGGAGGCTGCAGTGAGTTGTGATTAATTGTGCCACTGGACCCCAGCCTGGGTGACAGAGGGAGACCCTGTTCAAAAAAAAAAGATCTTTTCTCATCATGAAAATGCTACTTCCTCAAAAGTGGGCATCATTGACAGTAGCTCCTTTATGTCCTGGAATGCTGGAAGACAGGACGCTGTATATGCCTTTTCAGGATGGGAGGGAGAGAAAGATGGGAGGCTCAGGCCTAGACCCGAGGTCTTTATCATTTCCTCTAGGAATTTTTCTTGGCTTTCTAAGGCAGGGGATTGGCAGGGATAATGAATTCATGGTTCAGCTGGCAAATCCAATTAAGCTTATTAACAGAGTGACCTTGCCTTGGGCCTGCTCTGTGGTGGGACCTTGGCAGAGGAGGAAGAGCCTTCTGTGCCTGGGGCACCTCATTCCCCCTTAGGCAGCTGTGAAAGCTGCAGTTAGGGTAATTCCAGGGACGGCAGGACTGCACCCTTAGATAGTCTATGGGACTTAATCTAGAACTAGGATGACCAACAATCCCAGTTTCCCCAGAACTAGGAGGTTTTTCTGGGCAAAAAAATCAAAAACAAAAACAGAGAGTCTAGGAAAAACTGGGACGAGTGGTAACTTTATATCTCACCTCAGGAGAAACTGAGGCCCACAGCGCCCTTGAAGGAACGTAAGTAATCTCCACTCTTGACCCTCTGGAACAGGCATCAGCAAACTTCTTGTAAAGGACAAGATAGTACTTCAGGCTTTTCAGGCTACATGATTTCTGAGTTGCCGCCACCCAGCTTAGCTGTGTTGGTGTGAAAGTAACCATAGACAATATGTAAATGAATGCATGTGGCTGCATCTCAACAACGTGTTATTTATAAAAGCAGGCTAGATTTGGCTGTGGGCTGTACTATGCCAGCACTTGCATTGAAGGTATCTAGTTTTTCTACCTCTTTTTGTATGCCACACATTTATACACAAACAGGCACACCCTCGGTAACTTTGTTTAGGAAGCAAGACAGCCCAGTGATTACAGAGGGCTTGAACTTTGGAGCGAGACAGATTTCAACTTGAATCCTGGCTTTCCCACCTGCTAGTTGGGTGACCTTGAGGATCGCATCTCCGAGCCTCTGAGCCTCAGTTTCCTCATCTAAAAACTAGTAATACTACAAATGGGATCTGCCTGCCAAGACAGAAGGAAAGGGGATTTGGATTTCACCTCTTTATTGTGGAGGTGTCAGAGAACACATAGCCATCTCTAATGCACCACAAGAGTGGACCAGGAGGGGTAGCAAGGTTATTCAGCACTCAGTACCTCCGTACCTAGCTCCCAGCTAGTTGTCGAAGCCAAAACAGTCAGTAAGATAATGCACAGCTGTTTTCCTTGTGGGATTCACTTAGGTAAAAAATTTAGATAGCTAAATAAACAACTATAGTAAACAGCGTTGAATTCCAGATAGTGAGAAGGCAGGAGTGAAGGAGGCTTCTGATTCTTTAAAAGAAAAAAGTTTTGATGATGGGATTACACTCCTTTTGCTGCCTTAGAGAGCAGATAGGAGCAGCTGCTCAGTAGTTGCCAGGATTGGTGCAGGTCGCTTCTCCTTGTGTGAACTGTGAGGCTGTTTGCCTCAGGGATGTGGGCTCAGGATGTGTATTGATATGCTTGTATGCTTCTCAGTGGATAACCTGTGGGCATGTGGCTGTCTGATGACAGGGAAACAGCAGCTCTGACGTAACAAGAGACATACTCGCATCTGTGACTTGAAGAAGCACAGACTTTAAAGCTGGAAGAGTCTTAGAGATGCCTCATCTAATTCCTTGTTCTCTTCTCATTTTACAGTGACTAAGTGAAGGACTTGTCCAAAGCTTCTCAGCTAATCGGTTCCCTGATTCCTCATTGAAATAACGTGTTCCACATACAAGGCCAGTTAGATTCTGGGTGAACTCAGCTGTTGAGTTCAGATACTGTTCCCTTACTGGCCTCCCCTGATTTGGGGTTGATAGAGGAAGGCAGATGAATGTGGGGAAGACAAGGGTGCATGCTCATGAGAGAGGATTGCGCACAGTGCCAGGCACGGTTGTCAGAAAGGGCTGGGTGAGTTTGAACCTGCATGTTGATTATGCTTCATCTAAATTACATTTGAAGGTAATATTTAAAAATTACAACCTAAATAAAAATTCTTGTACTTTCATTTAAGTGGATAAAAATCCCAACTTAAAACTGCATAAACTGGGAGGGGAATCTCAGGGAAGATGCTGTTGTATTCTAAAGATACCCTTAACATGTTTAAAGATGAGCTGGTTTATGAAAATCTTAGGTGAGTTTCAGAAGTTAGAAAGGACCTTTGCCCAGAATCAAGTTTGTTATGCTGAGAGAAGCAAACTGCCATTCTCAACCTGGACTCTTGGTCATGGTTCTGATGCTCTACCACAATGCATGTTGCTCAGTGATGTCCTGGCCTCCTCATGCACCCATCTCTGATATAGTTGTGTTATAGGGTACCTAAGGGAATGTCAGTTCCTCTGCCTGACTGAAGAGGCGTGATGTCTGAGTCAGTCCCACAACGTTAGAATTTCTTCTCCCAGACAAGATGATGTCAAGTATGCAACATTTGGTACATGCCCAGCAGATGTTTGGATTGTATTTCTATCCAGGGGATGCTACCCCTGTACTTGTCCTGAAAACAACTAAGTCCAAGAGGTTATTAGACTGCTTAGAGAAGGCTTCATCAGCCGGGTGCGGTGGCTCATGCCTGTAATCCTAGCACTTTGGGAGGCTGAGGTGGGTGGATCACTTGAGGTCAAGAGTTCAAGACCAGCCTGGCCATCATGGTGAAACCCCATTTTTTTTTTTTTTTAAAGAGAAGACTTCATCTAAAAAATAAAAACAAACTTTTAATGTATGAGCAATGCATAATCATTGCTGAAACATAAAAACACAGTATAGAGAAAATTGAAAAGGAAATAAAAATTACACTATTCAAATATGACTACTTCTAACATTTTAGGTGTATTCCCCAAATTTTTCATATATGAGTTATAAATGTATTTTTAAAGCAAAATTAAGAGCACACTGTAAAGCTCTATGGCACTGAGCAAGTGGCATGAACTTCCTGAGATTTAGGATTCTTTTCAACACAATAGGAGTGATGATCTCATGAGGATTATTGCTTCCTCTCAAAATGCTGCTGCCATGCTGTAGGAGGCCCAAGGTACATGGACAGGCCATGCATGAGTGCTCCAAGAACCAACCCTGCAGAGCCCAGCCTTAAAATAATCCCAGCCCAGTCATCAGCCACATGAGTGAAAGACCCTGGGTGATTCTAGGATCTTTTGAGTTCACTCGTAACTATTTGAGTGTTTCTAAATTAGACCCCAGACGCTGCGGAGCAAAGACAAGGCATCCCCACTGTGCTCTGTCCAATTTCTAACCCACGGAGGCAGTGTGAATAACAAGATGGTGGTTGTTTTACTTTACATTTTGCATATGGTGTGGTTTGTTTTGCAGCAATAGTGTCTATAGCTGGACTGTTAACTTGGAGGAGGACTTTAGAGCAAGCATTCACCTGTGTGCGGTGCCCTCTTTCCATTTTCTCGAGGAGCTTGTTCTTTGGTTCTTTGGGTTGTTTTCTCTCTATCCTGACTCTTCTGTCCCTCCTACTCCCCATTCAGCCAAAAAGCAGAGTCACACTTTCTGCAAGAAAAAAATCCCTTCCCCTGTCTTCATCATTTTGAACTGCAGTCTTTCCCTTACCAATTCCTTATCAATTTCATTCTTGAAAGGGCATGTTGTACTTCCTATTTTGACTGAGTTCAGTCTAGTTTATGCTATAAATATTCTCGTGTCAAGCTCATCAGAAGACGCTGCCCAAAGACCATTTTATGCCACTCGATCTTGCTCAGTGATCTTCAAGTTCTCTCTCCCTGTTTCCAAGCTACCTGCATCTCTCCTGTGACTCCTGTTTCCTCACTGAGTGTTCTTTGCCAATTTCCTTCTGTTTGCAGTCTCCAAACTACCCCTGGATGGTCTCCTGTATTGCTGTTGTTTCGACAACCATCTCTGTTTGGATGCTTCTCAAATCAATACCTTCAATGAGGAGCCTCCAGTCAATGTTTAACTTGTTCAAAAGACACCCCCAGTCATCTCTTCAGTGCCTCAAACTTAAGACGCACAGGACTAAACTTAATGAGCTCCTCTCTTTAAAATCTACTTCCTTTTTTTTTTTTAAATTCATGATAATGTCAGATGTTCAGTCAGGTCTTAACTTCTGGAATTGAACAGATCTGAGTTCACTCATGATTCAGCCACTTAATAGATAGGTGTCCCTGCAGAGGTTACTTCACTTTTCTGAGTCTCAGCTTTTCCTCTGTAAAATGTGGATAATTGTGTTCTTACTTCATAAAAATATGAGGATGTAGTAGTTGTTAGAAAGTGTAACTCTTACCACAGGCTCATACCGAACATTTGGACAATTCTGTGGAGCAGGAGGATTGCTTGAGGCCAGGCATTCAAGACTAACTGAGGCAATAACTCCCCCACCCAAAAAAAATTTAAAAGAAAATTCTGGCAAGCATTTTGTGATCCAAGGATAAACACTGCAAACATGTTAATGTGCTTCCATTTCTTTTGCCTTTTTTTAAAAAAAACTCTTTTTGTAGAGATGGGTTCTCACCCTGTTGCCCAGACTGGTATGCAGTGGTCATCATAGCTCATTGTAACCTCGAACTCCTGGGCTCAAGCTGTCCTCCCACCTCAGCCTCCCAAGTAGCTGGGACTACAGGTGCACACCACCACACCCAGCTAATTTTTAAATTTTTATAGCAATAGTGTGTCTTTATGTTGCTCAGGCTGGTCTCAAACTCCTGGACTCAGTCTCCCAAAGTTTCGAGATTACAGATGTGAGCCACTGCACCTAGCCTCTTTTTCCTTTGTGTGTGTGTGTGTGTGTAGTGTTGGTGTTTTATGTGTATGCATGAGCATGTGTTAGGAAAGAGGGCTTCTCTGGAGGACTCTGCCATTTTCTTGGCCTCTCAAAGTAGAAGGCTTCATGTCATCCTTTACTTTCTTTCTCATTTTCTCATCCAAGTCACTAACTCTTTCAGTTGTTTTCCCAGATTTCTCCAAGATGCAATATTCCTTCTTCCACACTGCCACTCCCATAATTTATGTATTTTCCCATCTTCAGGCTCTTTTTCCACTTTTTATTTTAAATTCCACATGGCTGGTTTTTCCAAACCAAAAATCTGAATGTGCCTCGCCCTTGCTGAAAACACCTCTCTTGCTACACTCTTTTTCTGGTATTAAGTTCTTTCCTTCCATTCCAGCCTTCTCTCTCATCTTTCCTGTGTCCACTCCAGCCATATTCCCAGGAAGACTCAGGCCTGGTCATGTCTGTGCCCTTGAATATGCCACTTCCTCTGTCTCAGATATTTGCCTGCTTTGTTTCCCAGGAAAACTCCTACCCATCCACCACATCTGAGCTCAAATGGCAGCTCCTGCATGAAGCTTCCCCATTTCCTTCTACCCCATAAGACAAGAAGCTCTTGTGCTTCTCCCTCTGTGTACTCTTTAGCACCTTGCTGCTATTCTGCCTATATATTCTATAACATATCAGGTTATTTGTTCTCTGTGAATTTCTTATGAGAACTGCCTCTCCAGTACCTGGAACAGGACTTGGCACATGAAAGTTGCTCAGTAAACATTTCTTGAATAAATGAATTGATGGGTGGTATGATGTGGAGTATCAGAAAGATCAAAAGATTCTATGGAAGAGGATCTACATTGGCATTTTGTTTCTTCCATATTTTCATCTGCATGGCTCTGGGCAGATATCTCTAAGCCTTGTGGGTTTTTGTTGCTGTTTGTTGTCTTTTTAGCAAGGTTGATGTGATGCTCCAATGAGATGACAGAAAGGAAAATGCTTTGAAAAATAAAGACAAAACACTATGCAAGTGTTCTTTGTATGGCTATTATTAATTGAAAAATAAGTAGCAGGTGAAGCTCAACATGGTCTTGTCTGGTGACTATGCTGTGTGCACACGGACTTGGCTGAGAATGAAAAGTCTCAGGTCTAATCTCAGGAGCTGAGTGTCTTCAGACAAGCCCTCCCTCCAGTTTTCTTCTGGGTCACATGAGGATGTTTGCTCCCCTTCCTGCCTCCCTATGCTTGTTGTGAGTCTCAGGTGAGATAATTCATGTTAAACATCCAAGTGGACAAAGTGCCTGGAAAAGGTACTGGAACTATCCAAATGCACGGTGCTTTTTTCTGGTGAACTTGGCACCCTCCTAGGAGCACCCTTGGTGCTCCTTGCCTGGGATCACCAGTTTCAATCTTGCTTTAAGCCTCATTTGACTGATGCCATGTCTCCTGGTGCCGAATGAGCCTGCAGGCTAGTTCCTCCTTTTGATTCCACCCCAGTGCTATGGTGGATTCATACCATAACTTGACTCCCTTAGAAGCTTGCTATTAAATTAACATCTACCTTGTATCCAGAAGGGAAGGACCTTACTTTTCTACTCTATTTTTCTCACTGATGCTATACCAGGGAGGCTTTCCGTAACCTTCCCGATAAGGTTAGCCTCCTGAAGTTCAGTAATGTTCTGTTCCTGCTTGTTAACTTTGTAGTTTTATCAAAGTTATCACGGTATTGCTGTTTATACTTGTTATCAGTGTCTCTCTGGACCATATCTGGTTCACTCCTCTTTCTCCTTCACGTATCACAGTGCCTAGCACGTAGAGGATGTCAACAAATCTTTGTTAAGCAAATAAATTAAAGAATATTCTGAACTTACTTAGTTTCCTCTACATGCATTGTACATTTCTACTTTAGTATCTCTGCTCCTGCTGTTTACCCAGCCAGGAATGTACCCACCTCAATTCCTCCCTGCATGTACACACATACACACACACACACACACACACACGCACACACACACACGTGCCTGTTAATAATATGCAATGCAATTACCAAGCACAGTAAGAGCACTTAGTAGGAATCAACACATGCTGCTGCATGTCTGGCCTACTGAGCCTCTCATCTACATCTCCTTAATCACCTGCCACTTGCTGCCTAGTGCACATAGCATGTGCTCACTCAATGCTCAGTTGCATAAAGGCCTCATCCCTGGAGTCTGTCTTCTTTCACGGAGATGGAATGGCATTTATGGAGCCAAGTGGTGGGTGTTTTTATCCATTTTCCAGATAAAACACTGGTGGTTGACAGTGGAGAAGAAACTTGCCCATTGTGCTTGGTCCTGTGCTTGCATCATGGGTGAGAGTGAGGAGGTGGTGGATACAAAAAGAGCAAGACAGGGCACAGTTCTTGTGCTTCAGGACCTCGAAGTTTGACTCTGGAATAAGCAATGAACTGTAGTGAGCATCCAAATCAATCCTAGAGTCAGACAGACATGGCATGTCCCTGGGTGCTGCCACTCATCATCCTTGGTACCTGAGTGATGTACCTGACCACTTTAAACTTCGATTTCCATCTAAAAATGGGATCCAAGTAGCCAGTGTCACAGGGTGGGTGTGCTGCATGGTAAGGGCCAGATTGAGACCACCTGTGAATTGCTGGTCATCTTCCCTGCTTTCTCCCATGGAGAGGTGTGTTGCATTCATCTCTCTTTCACCACGTGAAGGCAGAGGAAAGATTTCTTCAGTAATCTTTCAAACTTCCCTCCTCTCTCCATTGTCACTTGCTTGGTGCTAATGCTCTTCTCTGAGATTTTGTCCAAATCAGTGAATACAGCAGGGAAATCACTGTGCGTGAGCCTAATTGAGATGGAGATCTTGGCAGCAGGCTCGTCATACAGGTGCCTTGAGAGCCCTGACAGACGGCTTCTGCAGTTTCATGATCCTCCCTGGGGAAATCTAAGCCTCCATCAATTGGTGTCCCTGGGAGCTGTTCTGTTGCTGCCTTACCAGCCACCTCTCGCTCAGAACCCACAAAGAGTCTACACCAGCATAAGGATGGAGAAGTGCCAGTTTGGTGTTTGATGAGCAAAGTTATTACTTTAGAAAGGATGGAGCCAGGGGACGGAAGGAATGGGAAAGGAGAGAACCCCACCGTGATTAAATATTAAATGAATAATCTCGCTCTGGTGTCAAAAAATGATAGTGATGCCATGTAAAATAAAATGAATGCTGAGAACTCTAGGTGGTACCAAGGGAACCTTGCTTCCCTCCCACCCCTGGTTTCCACACCTGTCATCAGATGAATATATTTCCCCTTACACTAAAATAATCTTGCTGTCTGAAGCAGCTTTTTCAAAGGCCAACTCCTGACTTTTCAAGTTATATCCAAATGACAGCCAAATGCTTTCTGTGTTCCAATAAGCTGAGTTCACAATATGGATGGGTTGGCCGAGGTAAGAGGTAGTGCTGATGCTTCTGTGAACAGAGGGCCTGGGCTAGAAAAAACTTTCTGGGCTGGGTCAGGCTGTGCAGCCTCCATGCTGCCACTACCTGTGGCATCCGAATCTTCCCCTTGCTAAGGTTGCTCACGGTTTCCTGCCTGAGATTGTGTTTCTCTGTCCTCTTTCAAGTTCAGAGCATTTGACTTTGTGACTCAGGAGTTTTGAAATTCTCTCCTCCGGGGCTTTCGGGAAGCAGTTTTATGCAATTCTTCTCCTAGCTCTTTGCAACTTCTCATTTTTCCTCCACTGGCCCTACTTTTAGATGCTTTCTTTAAGTTCTTTTTTCATCCTGATTCCCTTAGCTTTAAGCATTCTTTCTGAAAGAACACATTCATCTCCTGGATTGTAATCAATAAATGCAGTAAGTGGAGGAATGCTCTCACCCTTTCAATGATGTCTATGTCTTAATTCCCAGAATCTGTAAATATGCTACTTCACATGGCAAAAGGGACCTCACAGATGTAATTAATTCAATGATTTTCAAATGGGAAGATGATTACGGCTTATCTGGTTGGGCTCAAAGCAAATGCAACATCCTTATGAGAGGAAAGCAAAAGACATAGAGTCAGACAGAAAGTGACGTGACAATGGCAACAGAGGGACAAGAGGGTCAGGAGATGTATTAGTCAGGGTTCCCTAGAGGGACAGAACTAACTTCAGTTAGTTAAGTATTAACTCACACAATCACACAAAGTCCCACAATAGCCTGTCTGCAAGCTTGAGGAGAAAGGAGAGCCAGTCCATGTCTCAAAACTGAAGAACTTGGAGTCTGATGTTTGAGGGCAGGAAGCATCCAGCATGGAAGAAAGATGTAGGCTGAATTGCTAGGCCAGTCTCACCTTTTCACATTTTTCTGCCTGCTTTATACTCACCAGCAGCTGATTAGATTGCACCCTCCAGATTAAGGGGGAGTCTGCCTTCTCCTGCCCACCGACTCCAATGTTAATTTCCTGTGGCAACACCCTCACAGACACACCCAGGATCAGTACTTTGCATCCTTCAACCCAATCAAATTGACACTCAGTATTGACCATCACAGGAGATGCTACACTGTTGGTTTTGAAGATGGAGAAAGGTGCTATGATCTAAGGGATGCAAGTGGCTTCTAGGAACTGGAAAGGCAAGGAAATAAAACAGATTATTTCCTAGAGTCTCTAGAAAGAGTAAAGCCCTGCTGACATCTTGACTTTAGCCCAGTGAAACCCATTTGGACTTCTGACTTCCAAAACTCTGGTATAATAAATTTCCGTTGCCTTAAGCAACTAAATTTGTGATAATATGTTACAGCAGTAATAGAAGGCAAGTACAATCATCTAGCTAAATAAAATCTATATAGGCATTGGTGGTCATGGAAAACTGGAATTAAATCCTGGTTCTGTGTCTTATTAGCTGTGGCACCAAAGGCAGATTATTTGATCTCTATGGTACTAGTTTTTTTTTTTTCCCAACCATAAAATGAAAAGAGAATCTGTTACATGTCAGATAAAACTGGGCTTCTCTGGTCTCCTCCCACCACATGTCACAGTCAAAAGACTCAGCCACCTGCATGACCAATTATCTCAGAAACGCTATAGGGAATTTCATTCTTAACACACAGCAAGTTTTTTCAAAATGTCTTTACCAATCTCTTTCTTTGTTTCCATCATTTTTCTTTCTTGTCTCTGTGTGCGTGTGTTTAATGGGATGTTACAATGAGACCATTTCTGTCTCTCTGACTTCAGCAAGAAAAAACATAAGGAAAGACCCTCTGTCTTTCAAGAGAAGTGCTGCCCCATCTTCACAGGTCTTGCAATGGGAAGGCTGAAAATCAGAATCTTGGGTCATGACCTACCTTTAGAGAGTCCAACTGGAGCCCATAGGCTGACACCTGTTTTTGTAAATAAAGTTGTATTGGAACACAGCCATATCCATTTGCTTAAGTATAGCCCACTGTTCTTTTCTTTTTTTTTAAAAAAAATTGCAGAGTTGAGAATTGCCGCAGAGACTGTTTTCCCTGCAAAGCTTAAATAACTCACTATCAGGCCCTTCACAGAAAAGTCTTGCTGACTGCTGCGTTAGGATTTAAAATAGCTGATCTAACAAGATCATGCGTGGGGCAGGGTTGTGGAGCACTGTAGAAATTTCCTTCTTGCCTCCTGTGTGGTGAGAGTGGCTTCAAGGACCACTTGAAGGGTTTGGTATGTACCCCCTAGGGTTTAGGGAACCCAGTGGACAGTTAGGACAGTTGTCTGATTTTCCCCGAGAAATTGAATAGCAACACTGTGTCTTCTTCAATGGGACTGCATAGAAGAGAGAAAGGACTGACATTTGTGATGAATATTTTCATCCATTGTGGTACTAAAGTTTCTGGGGTCTTTCTCATGAGCAGAAATGAGCTGAAGCTCATTGTGGTCTTCCCGGAGGTGAAATGGGACACCAAAAAGAAAGTGTCTCTATGAAGTGAACCGCCAAATACCAGGGCTGAGGGTTGGAGTTAAAGACTGTCCCAGGAGAAAATACAGTAACTATGAGAAAGTAACTTTAAGTTCCTGGCGGGGAATCTCCGAGAAAGCTACAAAGCACCTCTTGGGAGAAACAATCAGCCTTTACTACTTCCAGGTCTGGAGAGCACCAAGGCTGGAGAGTGACAGTCGCAACTGACCAGGCCTCGACCTTCTCCTCTAATTCTTCTTTCCATACGCCTGACTCTGGGATATTCAGGACCCAAGACTGGCTATTTAGGGGGAGATAAAGCAGAAAGGCAAGGTGGGCCCCAAAATAGAGCAAAGATCCACGGCATCTTACAGGATCTGGGGTTTGTATCTTTCCTGAGCCTGGGAGAAGCGAGAAGTTTCAACTCTGAATGAAGCCCAGATAAGAATCATTGTCCTGACTTAGGCATCATAATGGAAGGGAGAACGGTGGTGGTGGTTTTCTTGGTGGCCAAAAGTAATTGGAAATTTTACTGCCAAGTAGTAAAACCATTGTAAAAACCATGGAGACTGCCTGAGTTCATCCAAGAGCCAAGGGGAGAAATAGTACAGAGGTAGTTTGGCTGGGGGGCAGTGGTCATAAAGAGAAAACTTGCTTTTTGTTCTCACCTTAGTGAGTACAGCTCCATGGCTGAACTATGCATAGGTTATTTCTCACTGCTTGACACAGCAGTTACCCCATTCCCTTTTGTCTCTCACCTAAAACTCCTCCAAACTATTTCCCTGCATTCCGGTCTGAGCTGAGTTTTTGCTTCTTGCTTCCTTCTCTGATGTGTTATCCTCACTCTGCTCTCCTTAGAAGATAAGCTCCATGAAAGCAAGGGTTTCTGTTTCCATCACAGCTCTGCCTTCAGCACCTAGAACAGCGCCTCTCACAAAGGAGGTATCCAGTTACAATAGTCTCTTCTTGCAGTAACAAAGCTTTACAGGGCTTCCTTACTTGAGACCACTGGGTGTTCCAAAAACGTTGAATGGAAAAATTCCAGAAATAAACAATTCATTAATTATGAATTGGGTGCCTTTCTGAGCAGTGTGATGAAATCTCTCACTGTCCCACTTTGTCCTGATCAAGACACAAATTCTCCTCTTGTCCAGGATCTCCACACTGTAGATTCTCCCTGTCTATCCGCCACTTAGTAGCTGTCTAGAATATCAGATTGACTGTCGTGATATTGCAGTGCTTGTGTCCAATAACCCTTATTTTACTTAATAATGGCCACACAGTGGAAGAGTAGTGATGCTGACATTTTGTTACAATTGTTCTACTTCATTATGAGTTATTGTTGTTAATTTCTTACTGTGCCTAATTCATACATCAAACTTTATCATAAGTGCGTATGTATAGGCAAAAACACAGTGTGTGTAGGGTTTGGTGTTATCTGCTGTTTCAGTAATACACTGAAGGTCTAGGAACACAGCCCCTGTGGAGAAGCGTGATTATTGTAATGGTTGTCTAACAAATAAGAGCATGGGGCAAATAAGTCTTGTCCTTCAGATTACCTCTCAGTTCTCAGAAGTACCTTTTGCCACAGTTAACATAAAATTCATATCCAAGATTCTTGCTCTTAGACAGTAGTGGAGGGGAGAAGACAGAAGTGGGAAAAGATGAGAGAGAAGACAGGAAAAGAGAGAAGGCAATGGTGGGAAGGAGGCAGAGGTGGGATGAAGGCTTGGGTGGAGAGATATAAGGTGTAGAAGGCAGGCGGTGAGAGAAAGCTATTGTGAGGAGAAGGTAGGCAGGAGAAGGCTGTCTTTCTCTGTTTCAAAGGGCTTTTGATAGAAATTGAATAATGTATATGAAAGGCTGAGAACATTCTGTGGAATGTAGTCTATGCTCAAAATATTTCTTACATGTAGCTAATATTTTAATAGTCCTTCCTTGTCCAACTGTTTGCTGGACAAGTCCCTGGGGGCAACTTAAAGCCAGAATATCTCAAATGTAACTCAATTTTCCCCCATCTAACCTGCTCTCAACTCTTGTGCTCCCTCTGGAAATTAGTAAAATAGCAAAACTCTCTTGCCTCTGAGGTGAGATACTTTGCAACATCTGTGACTTTTTTCCCCCTTGTGTCCAGTTGGTCACCAGATCCTCCCTCTGGATGCATCTGGGTCATTTTCATTCCTGGCTATGCCCAATGCCACAGCCTGAACCCAAGCTCTTGCATTAACCTCCTGTGTTTGCGCAGTCCCTCCTCATCATGCATGTCTGTATTAGTTTGTTCTCACATTGCTATAAAGAAATACCTGTGACTGGGTAATTTCTAAGAAAAAGAGGTTTAATTAGCTCACAGTTCTATGGGTTGCATAAGAAGCAAAATATTATCATCTTCTCAGTTTCTAGGGAGACCTCAGGGAACTCACAATCATGGTGGAAGGCGACGGGGTAGCAGGTACATTACATGGCAGAGCAGGAGCAGGAGAGGGGGGCAGGCAGGTGCCACACTTTTAAATAACTGGATCTCACGAGAACTCACTCACTATCATGAGAACGCCACCAAAAAAGATGATGCTAAACTATTCATGAGAAATCCACCCCCATGATCAAATGACCTCCCACCAGGCCTTACCTCCAACACTGGAGATTACAATTCAATGTAAGATGTTGACAGGGACACCGATCCAAACTGTATCAGTGATTCTCTTCTCCAACTCTTGGTCCACATGGCTGGAGGCTTAGCCTTGCCAGAATACATATTCTATCATAGCAGCTCTGTGCTTATGAACCTTCTGCCGATGGCTGTTGCCTGCAGGAGAAGATGCAGCCCACATAGCACGGGACTGAGCACCCTCAGGGTGCATCTCTTCAGCCTGTCTCTCCTGCATTCAGCTCGCCTGCACTCCTTACTGTCCTCTGGGGAATTCCGTGCTGTTTCTCAAGCTCCATGTGCCTAGAATGCTCATTCTTTCCTTCCCTGTCCTTGGAGAATCCCTACCTGCTTTCCAGCCTGGCTCCAGGAAACCCTTCCTAATAAACAACACTCTCTTCTGTGCTCCTGTGCTCTTGGTTTCCACCTCACTTCTGGTATTTAGGTGGTGTCTTCAATTTTATTTATTTGTATTCATAACTGTCTGTCCTCCAAATGAACTAGACATTGTTTAAATGTATACTCTGTGTTGTTTTGTTTACTCCACCAAGCAGGGCTTAAGACAAAACAGAAGCTGAGGCAATAATTCTTTGAATAAATAGTGCAAACCTTGATTTCATCTCTAGGTAACTGTGTGACCCTGGACTTGAGATCTAACCTCCGGATGACATGGGTAATGTTGGATTCAAGTTTTTTTGTTGTCTCTGTAACTTTAAGAAAAGTTAGAGATAATTTACATACCATAGAAATAACCCACTTCAATGTACATGTCAGGTTTTTTAGTATATTCAAAAAATTATGCAACCATCACTGCTATGTAATTCCAGAAAATGTAATCACCCCCAAAGAAACTCTATAACATTTAGCAGTCACTCTCCATTTCCTACTTCACTAAGTCCTGAATAATACCATCTACTTTCTGTCTCTATGGATTTTCCTGTTTAGAACAGTTTATGTAAATGGAACCATACAGTGTGTGGTCCTTTGTGACCAGCCTCTTTTGCTTAACCTCATGTTTTCAAGGTTCATCCAATGTAGCATGTGTAGTACCTCATTATTTTTTTATGGCTGAATAATATTCCATTGTATGGATATGCCACGCTATTTATTCATTTATCAATTGATAGACATTTAGATTGCTTCTCTTTTATGGCTTTATAAAAATGCTACTATAAACATTAATGTACAATTTTGTGTGAACATAGTTTCCACTTCTCTTGGAAAGACGCCCATGAGCAGAACTGATGGGTCATATGGCATGGATTCGGTGTTAACCAAGGAAATATACACTTCTCATGAAGCATGTGATGGTTTCATCCAACAGTTACTTATCGAGTACCTACTCTGTTCCAGACACTGTTCTAAGTGCTGGAGATTTAGCAGCAAGCAAACTAATACAACTTCCTGCCCATAGGGAGTTTATATGTTAGTTTAGGGGAGGCAGGCAGGCAACATACAAAATAAGTGAGTAAAATACATAGCATATTAGATGGAGATAAGTGGGCTATAGGGAAAAATAAAGCAGAGAAAGAAGAGGTTGCAATGAAATCTTAAACATGGCTTTCAGGGAAAACCCCACTGAGAACACGACATGTAGGAAAAGATTGAAGGAGGTAAGGAAGAACCTTCAAGGCATATGAAATAATAACAAATTTAAAAGCATGAGGAAGTGAGGCCGGTGGGCTCACAGAACAGCAAGGGGCCAGTGTGGCTGGGAAGGAGGGAGTGTGGGGAGACAACAAGAAGCAGAGGACACAGTGGGGAAGGAAGCATGGGGGGCATATAAGACACTGTAAAGGCTTCAGCTTTTAGTCTGAGTGAGAAGGGGGCCAATGAAAAAAATCAAGCACAGGAGTGACACGATTTGACTTAGATTTTTGTAGATTCCTCTGGCTGGTGTGCGGAGGGTAGCAAAGAGACAAAGACCCAGACTCCAGTTGAGAGGCTAACACAACCATCAAGGCGACAGATGACAGTGGCATTGATAGAAGGGTAGAAAAGGAGATAAGTGTTGGATTCTGGAAAAAGTATTCATTCATTTAAACATATTTATAAGCACCTACTATTTGCTAGAAGTTTTTATAGACATGGAGATTCAACGGGGAACATAGGCTTGTTAAAATACACTTGTTAAAATGAGTGCAATCGACCATCTTTTGCTCATAAATTGAGCCTCAAGGAGACTTAAATCATCATCCCTTGTTTTCTACTCACTAAATTCATTCTACTTGTTTTATCAAATGCCTACTGTGTGCAAGGCCCTTTGGTACTTGCTAATCTAGAGCTGTATAAGACACAATTTTGCCTTCAAGGACAAGCCACAATTACTGACCTGCAGAGCCGTGAACTAAAAAAAAAGTTGTCAGTGTTTTAAGTCACTAATTTTCGGGAGGCTTGTTTTGCAATGCAGTAAACTAATACCTGGCCCCTTAGTAAATGTTTACTGAACAGATCAAGGAAAGAAGGCTACATTATGCAATGATTCCTGTGCCCATCCACCCTGAACTCAACAGTCATGCTCTCTTTTTGTTTTCCTCACTAGGGGGAAGACAGGATACTGATAAGTGAAGTGAGTGGACTGGGGAATTTCTGGGTGCTCTCCACTCTCTGCAGGATAGTGCATCATCAGGATGCCAAGGCATGAGGCCAGTGTGAAGACTTCCCATCTACATCTATCTAGTCTCCTGGAAGTGCACCTATGCCAGGTGCCTGGGATGCACTTCAGTGCCTGGGATGCACTCTGCACCACCCATGTGCACCCAGAGCTTGAGGATCTGACAGTGTCAGGCCTGAGGTTTTTGAACTGTGGTTCAGTGTTGGCTTGGTGAATCCATTTACATCCTCTCAACAGTGAGGGCTCACTTTGCATCACTTTACATCCATAAATAGGCAATTAAATTGACCTCCCAATCCTAGTTCAGGTTTCACCAAGTAGGGTAATACCAGAAGAAGCTAAAATGAGAAAATGACAAGGAGGTGAGATCTTTGTTCTCTTCTATGCGATCTTTAGGAGGCTTGGGTGGAATTGGGGGAATTTTTCTCTTCCATCTCTCCTAGGTGGGATAGACCAAGAAAGAGAAGCTAGGATGCTTGCTTTTTAACCCTTTAATCACATAGCCTGATGACCCTTGGCTTTCAAAGGGAGAATAATTTTGTCAAGGTTTCTGTTTCCTCCTGGGCTATCTGCCCTCGGCCCAAGGAAACAATGCCTCAGATGCTTTCATTCAACATGTATCTACTGATGTCCATTCAATATATGTTGACCCTTTCAGAGCTTCAGTCATTGAATAAACATCATAAGGTAGCTGACATGAATCAGTTGTTTACTACTTGCTGGACACAGTGCCAATCTCTCAACCTATATCATCTGTGGAAGTCCACACAATAACTCTTTGGGGTGGATATGATCATGAGTACTGCTTTCCAGATGAGGAGACTGAGGCTCACTTCCTCATGGTCACAGAGATATAAGATGTTGGAGCTGCGATCCAGACCTCAAAGTTTAGGTGCAAAGCTGATGTTCTCAACCACAATTGCTTCTTTTGTTTATTGGTGGCTCTCAGTGAGGTGAAGAATGAACTCAAATGGAAGGTGTAGGCCTAATCCGCAAACCTCATGGCAAGAATAAGCTCTTTTAGCTTCATTTTATGAATGGTGAAACTGATCATTTTATGACTAGACTGTGATGGATGATGGTGGTGGCATTTCATTTAAGAAATTTTTATTTGACCATTGAACATTAATCATGTAGATGAGGCATGAATAAACATATTTGGAGGTAACTATCATGCCAATGTGATTTCTTTTTGTTTCTTTTTCTGTTTATTTCAAGTACAAAAAAAGCGATTGAGGTGTAATTTAAAATTACTTTATAAGAAAACAGCTTGTTAAATGCAGAGATTGCATGTTAAGTAGTTGCAGGTTAGGGTCAAAATGCTATCGATCTGAAAATTGTTGTCCAGCTTTGCAATTACTCTGAGCTTTGTGTCTGAGCTCTTTCCTACAAATCAGGAAACAAGAAATAGCTCCAGATATAGTGGTTCCTGACACTCCATTCCAGTCTGATATTTGTGATGGATTTAATTGGCATCAGAATTATTAAAGGACACACTGAGCATTTTGTACAGGTCATACTACCACATCATCTTTCAGAGTAGAATTTTATCAGCTCGGAGTAACTTGGCACTTTAAATCATTTTAGAACATTTGTTGGACAGTTACTTCCATCTCCAAATAACACACAAAATTAAAGCCTTTAAATTATTACTTAGTAAGAACCTACTGACATATCATTTCAAAGTATGGTATAAAGGGAAGAAAATAATCAAAAGGGTTATAGATATGGGGTAAGGTTGTGGTTTAACCTTCTTAGATAATGTGGTGGCTCATCTTATATAAAGTTTACATTCTTAGTAACTTTTTTTTTGTTATTTCTAATCTCTTTATGCCTTAGGTTGCCATTCACATATTCTACCAACTTGTTCTACTTCTTTCTCCACTAAATCTAGACACAAGAAAATCCCACTATTTCCATACATCATTGGGGGGACAGTGTCTCTTTAAGTACCATTACTCTTGCTTTACCCTATCTTTGTTGAAGATACTAGAACTGAGCTACCTGTAGGGATAGCCGATTAAAAATGATAATAATAACAGCTACTCCTTACCTTGTCAAAACGCATTATACACATATAATGTGTTTTATTATATTAGAGTTCATATATATAATAACAGCTACTCCTTATATATATTGTTATATGTATATATGAACTCTTAATTAGAGTTCATATATATGTATAATAACAACTACTCCTTACCTTGTTGAAAACACATTATATATGTATAATTATATATGTATAATGTGTTTTCAACAAGGTAAGGAGTAGGAGTATATATGTGTAATGTGTTTTCAACAAGGTAAGGAGTAGCTGTTATTATATATATATATGTATGAACTCTAATTAAGCCTTGTAACAACTCTCTAAGTCAGATATTATTATTGTGCTTATTTTGCTGAAGAGGAAGCTAAGGTACAGAGAGCCTCATTTATTCAGTCATGTGGCCAGTATGCAGCAAAGCTGTGACTTGACCTCTGGCAGTTACTACCCCACATCACCTTTGGTGAAATGGAATTACTGCACTAACAAGGCCATCAATGAGCCAGCCCATATTCAGTTACTCTATCTGAGCCTCTGTCACTAGTGTTTTTTTGTTTGTTTGTTTGCTTGTTTGGCCACTTAGTATGTGTTGTCAAGCACACAGTTTAAAATATTTCCATTTAGAATCCTTCCCTGTTCTCTTTTTGACAGCCTGGTGTCAACACTCCCAGCTCCAAGAATAGCTCTTGGAAAGTTCTTGCAGCAATTGCAAAAATATTCCTTCCCTCCCTCTCTTACTGGTTGGTTTCCAAGTCTTAGGTTATGGGTTTGGGAGTCTAAACAGCGTGAACCTGCAGGCTAAGACACAATCTGGGGTTCCAAAAAAGGGATACTTTTTGGCAGTTAGATGCAAAAGAGAGCAAAGTTATGTCACCTGTATCCTGCTGAATTTTCCTCCTACAGAGAGGATACAAGTACTTATACAACATCTTTCTCCAAATGTTCAGACAAATTGCTTGTACAATAGTTGACAATATAATTCAAAGCAGAAGCTGAAATCCTTATGCAGATGTGCACAATAAAGAGTAAACCCTGAGGTTTGAAGTAAGTGGATATGGTAGCTCCTCTCACTATTGCCTTCTTAGTAACTGTGTTTAGACAGTTACATAACCTGTCAGGAGCCTCAGTTTCTCCATCTGTAAAATAGAATAAGATTAGATTGTCTACAGGATGGTTTAAGGTTTATGTCAAGTATTATATATAAAGAATGCAGCTGAGAGCCTGTGGTATAGTAAGCAGTCAATAAATGTTCCTGTGTGTCCATCAGACATCCTGGCATCCTGTATGTCTACCTTTTTCATGCTCTGGTCCATAGCTTTTTTCTACTTTGGATATTTGTCTACGTGGACATTGGCTCATGGGAAACAGAGTCTAGATAAATGAATGTGAGATTCATTTGTTTCTACAGGGATTCCTTGTGTGCCTAGAACTGAAATAATTTCTGGGAGGTGGTACAGAGGGAAGTTAAAATGGGAGACGAGGTTGTCCTCACACACAAAGAGTGTATTCTCAGATCAGGAAACACACAAGGAAATTAATGAGAAAAGAATTTTTAAAAACTCAGTAGCCAGTGGATATTGTGAAAATGCTATGAATTGTGTAAATAAGTGATTGCTGTTTTTGCCCCACTTGGAATCCCCTCACCTCCTGATAATAGTCCAGCATGTGTTACAGTTTTACATGTCTCCTATGTTGGCTCCATGCCCACCTTGCTGAATGAACTAGTGCTCTCCAGCAGAAATGTAACATAGGCCACATACATAATTTTAGATTTTCTAGTAGCCTTATTTTTTAAAATAAAGTAAAAAGACACAGATAAAATTAATTTTAATAACATTGTATTTAACCCAATATGTTCATAATACTATTAATTCAATTGGTAATCGATGTAAAAATGATTACTGTGATGTTCACGGGCTTTTTGTCATTTGAAGACTCAGTCTTCAAAATACGAAATGTGTTTTACACTTACAGTACATCTCAATTTTCCCTGGCTGTATTTCCAGTGCTTAATGACCGCGTGTGGCGAGTGGCTTCCTTGTTGGGCAGGGAAGAGCTAGACAGTGACTCTCTTGAGGGACAGGATCTGTTATTCTTTGTTGTGTCTCCACTCTATGCATCTTTGTACCTGGAGTCTACCTTATGCCAACTTGGTGCTCGATACTTTTGTTGTATGAATTTGAGTTCCATTTTCAAACTTCTGCACATGTCATCTTACCTGACTACTTTTCTTGCCACTGCTTCATTGAGTGACACTGTCCTATCACCCTGAACCCCTAGCTGGTGCCTGTCCATTGCTGGAGTCAGTTGGAAACTTGTTCACAATGGATCAAGTAATGGTTCAGCTGAACCCTGCTGTGTCTTCAGGATCTTGTGGCAGGCTGTTTTCAGTCCTGAAAACCCCACCTAAAGAGTAGAGGCTGAGGGATTGGAACCAGTTAAAAGGAGAGAAGCAGAGAGTGATAAAATGTTGCAAAGGTGGGATTTACGTGAAGAGGTTGAGAAAGAAGCACATGTGCGTCTGCAGAGGAAGATGAGCCAGGTGAGGTGCTCACACTCTGGCAGGCACGTGAAAAGATGTGCCAAGGAGGCCAGGGACCAATCATTCTCGTTATCCAGTAAGCAGGGGTTTGAACACTGGCAGGACCATTGAGATTACCAAGGAGACAAAATTCAACTGTAGAGAGAAAAAAGAGGCCTGTGGCATTGACTATACCTCCGTCTGAAGCTACTCTACTCACAGTCTGTAAATTACATAATCTTCCTGGGCTTGAGCTTTGGTGTCTCTATCTCCCCAATGGAAATAAAGTTTCATCCTTAAAGGTTATTTTGACCGTGCAATGATACTCAAGTGTCTACTATGCATGAGATGCCAACAAGGAAACTAAAGGAATTGAATTCATTTTAGATGGAAAGATTTCTTATTTTTAATTCTTCCAATTCCACCCCTCCTCCAATTCTTTGGCTGGCTTTGGAATTCTCATGAAATTAGATGTCGATCTTTCCAAATGTCTTGGAGAGAACACTGTTAATGGTATGAGATTGTGAGAAGGTTGTTCTTTTTTGAATTCTCTTTCTATTTGCCTAGAAAGATTCTCAGTTTTGTGTCACTCTTTAACACCTCTCCAACATTTGTTTCAGTCTTTCTCAAGGACAATAGAAAAGGGCTCAGGAACAAAGCTTTGGGTGGGCAATATTATCTACCTGGAATTTAATAGCATTGCTATATTTACATGGTAATTTCTGTTTAGGATAACTCATACTTAAATTCCATTTACTGCAATGCAATAGTTTTCTTGTACAGTTAGCTAATTTCAGATGAAAGCTACTCAATTAAATACAGCAAGTCGATGATAGCACATGTGGTACAGACCCGTTAAAATCGTAAAGGTGCTCCAGAAATGGCTGAGCTTTGGGCAACACCGACCCAGGCCAACATTGTCCTTTTATGGAAGGAATTAGAGTACCAGTGAGGGGAATTTTCTTATTTGCCCATGGACAGCACAACTTGAATTTACATTGGAGCAAGATCTGCTCTGCGTTTTGGAGATGTGGGTGATAACTTGTGCCCTACCACCACTAAATGCCCTTGGGCAAGTCACTTACCTTCTGAGAGCTTTTGTCTCTGTTGAATTATATTAATTTGTGGAGTTCTTTACTACTCCAAAACTCACCTGGGGATATCCCCCACCCCTTTGCCTTTTCATCTCGAAAATTCTAATGGAGGACTTCATGCTCTGGAAATGGAAATGAGGACTGATAAGGATGGGGGAAAAAGTTGCTACCTGTTCAGCCTCATTGTTCATATCTGAGTGACTGGTTCAGTGTTCCCATAGAATGGATTAAAGTGACAGCTCCTTGGAACAAACATGGCACTGACTCCCTCAGAGGATGGTGTGGGACTAACCCCCCGGACAGCAAACTTTCTCAGGATGGCTCTATGTATAATGTCTGCTTTTATTTTACTGATGGTTTTAGCTTTATTAATGACTTCCAGAATGCAGGAACAATATTGGTACAGTTTGTTCTGCAAATGGATGCTTGATTGTGAACTTTATTTGGTTAATTTTTAAATTCTTTTTAGTATTTAGCCATGGCTAATTAGAAAAGTTAATAATATATTCTTAGCCTTCGATATGCAGTTATCCCAGATATATATAAGGTACCTTACCAATATAAGGTAATGCCTTATATTACCATGGTCTTATAGAGCAGGAGTCAGCAAACTTTTTCTCTAAAGGGCAAGTTGGTAAATATTTTAGGCTTGCAGACCATGTTACATTACTGTTATATAACTGTTACATTACTCAACTTTAGTATGGTAGCATAAAAGCAGCCATAGACTACATATAAACAAATGAGCATGGCAGTGTTCCAATAAAACTTTATTTACAAAATGAATCAGCAGAATGGATTTTGCACTCAGTCTATAGTCTGCCAAACCTTGCACTATAATGTGTTTATTTTTCTAACCTTTCCTCTACGCCACATGCACACACACACACTCACATTTTCATTGGCATTGCTTAGGAAGCAAGATTGCCTAGTGTTTAAGGAGGGTGTGGACTGGGATAAGACCCCTCCATGTACTCAACCCGATGTCCTGTGAATTATAGGATGAATTAAAATGTTGTACCTTTTAGAACTCAGAAGAATTAAATGATACAAATGTAATATACCTGACATATGGTAAATACTCAGTGGATATTATATTTCAAGCTCTAATCCCCATTCCACTCCCTCCCCCACCAATATAGTATCAAACCAAGGTTGTAGAATTTGTGCCTTCCTTACAAATTCCTTGTAGAACAGCTCTTTCTACCCTACATGAGCCTGGGTCGTGCAGACATGATTTTCTCAGGTGCCATGTGTGGCTATTCTTGGCTTTCTGGCTTTCTCCTCTCAGTCTAGGGTGTGGAGAAAATCAAGCAGCCTCTTCCAGGAATTCAGTGGAAAAGAATTTCTAGGCAAATTGCCTAAAAGCTACACTGTATTCTTAGAAAGTGGCTGTGGTATCTGTTAAGAGTTGACTATGTGAGGCCATTGGCAGGGGCTGTTCTTTCAGGCCTGACCCTGGGTCTTAGAGCTCCAAGGGCTGTGAATGACAACAGCACCATCATTTCCATGACTAAAAACCCACACATTACCCAAACAGTCCTGGGATGAGGTGCTTCTGACAATTCCTGTAATCTGGGGCACATTAGCTCTGTCCAATCCAAAGTTAAAAACAGTGGAAGAGAAACAGCAAAGAAGACAACAGGTGACTTGGGCTTCTTTTCTTCAGTTCTGCCTCAGAAGGACCTTGTCTTGGTCCAGCTGAATTCCATTCCCTCCCTGCCAAGTTGGTACAAGACCTCCAGAAAGCTCACTGCCTTGGAGTCTTGAAAGGCAGAGCTACAATGGCCTTTGAAAATGCTCTAGTCTAACTCCTTCATTTTCTAGCATTGAAGGTGGGGCAGGGGCGGGGAGGGGTATGTCACTTGGTAAAAATCATGCAGATGTGATATTAAAGCCATATCTTCTGGATTTCCCAGGGTTGTAGTCACAGTGAGATATTTGAATTTTTGTTTGAGAATCTTCTAAAAGTGTAAGTATCCCGTGATTTAGAAGGAATGTTTCTCCTTTCCTATTTTATAGCCCAAATTACCAACCAGCCCCCTATACGTGTATATGTCTGTAATTAATGTACATTATATACAGGCATATGTGTATGTGGGCACATGTAATTTATATCTACCTATCTCTCCGTGTGTATACAGAGATGCATATGTATATATGTATATATACACAGACTTTATATATATATTTACACATATAATTTATATATTTATTTCTATATATACAGAGAATTTACTTCATGCATAAATTTATTTTGTATCTACTTTTTAAATATTGAGGGTCTTCTGTGTTTCAAGTACTGTAATTATGATCCTGGTAGTATGTGTGCATATACATACATACTACCAGGATCATATATGGGGTGCATATACACACATACATTCATGTCTGTGGTGGGAATACAGTACAATCATTAGCAGTTCAAAGTACTGGCTCTCAAGGAATTTATAGCCTCATGGTTTCTATAGGTAAGAACTGCAAAAGGGATTAGCTGGGCCAATCTTGCTTGTGGTGTCTCACTGGATTGTGGTCAGATGTTGGCTGAAGCTTTATTCTTCTGAAGACTTAATCAGGGCTGGAGGACACCTTCTAAGGTGGCTCATTCACAGAGCTAGAAAGCTGGTGCCAGATGTTTGCTAGGGTTCTTAGCTCCTCTCTACAAGGACACATGAGTGTCCTCAGGACATGGTGTCCGGTTTCCTTAGAGTGGGCAATTTATGAACCCCAGATGGAAGACACAATGTCTTTTATGACCTAACCTGGGAGTCGCACATCTTTACTTTTGCTGTGTTTTATTAATGACATAGGACCAAGTCATACATTCACATGGGAAGTGGCTCCGCAGTATCATAGATGCCAGTCGGAGAGAATCCTTGGGGACCGTATTGTGAACCGGCTACCACATATTCTAAGTGGGAAATGTATGGATAATTGTAATTAGGGGTGGCAAATACCATGACAGCAAAAGAGTCTGTCTCTTACATATACAGTGTAAGAGAGCAAGTGATGGATATAAATACCCTTATTTGAGACTGGGGAAGGTGGTAGTAGTGGTGTCATTAAAGACATTTAGGAGAAAGTTGTATTCATGCTAAGACATGATAGTTGAGTAGAAATTGGACAGCTTGGGAGTGGACAGTGTGGGAAGACTATTCCAAGCAGAGGAAAGAACATTCTTTGGGTTGTAGCTAGAATGGCATTTCCTCCAAAACTCTAATCCCAGGAGATGCAGGACAAAAAAAAGAGCCTTGTGCTTAAATAAGTTGGGAAAATGTGGTATACTGAAATTCTTATGAGAGATTTACAGTTCTCACTGATATCAATATCAAAAGGCTTGAGAAATTTTGCATTAAAGATACCTTTTAACAATTTAACCCTGAAAGTACTTGAACATGGATACACTTAATGTTCTGTGGAGCACATTTTGGGAAAAGTTGCATTAGACAAATGTCAGAGCTATCAGTTTTTGCTAAATCCTCTTAGTCCTGCTCAGTAACTTGGAGGGATAAGGGAAAAAGCTATGCTTGTTTTCTTAAGTCTTCTTACTTGAAGAGTAGGGAACAGATAATTCATTTATTTATTCAGTGTGTCAGTGAACATTCTCTTAACTGCAAGAGAGAAAATCTGATTTAAATAGGCTGAAACCAAAAATGAAGGATTATTGGCCCACATAATAAAAAGATCAGGGGTAGATCTTCAGTCTCAGCTGGATCCAGGCATTCAAACCAGATGGGCAGGATTCCGAGTTGATCTTGTTCCCAGCCAGTCTTTCCCCAGCTGGTGGCTAAGAAGACAACCAGCACCACTAATTTGCCATATGCTAGCTTACTAACCATGGGCAAGAATGACAGCTGCTTGTTCCGCAAAAGGCCAGTGATGGACATTGATTGTCCTGGCCTGTGTCCTAGGCAAGGAGAATACAGTTTCCCATATTGGCCTGATCTTGGGGGCAGGTGCCATCTTTTGCTGCCAAGAGCTTTGGTGCAGCTCCACCCAGACAACATGGATTTAGAGAGAGGATGGAGGAGTGGTTCACCAAATAATAGAGAAGGATTTTTGGAAGAAGAGATCCAGATAAATACAAACAAAGGTGCCTATGACCACTCTCATTGATTATGTGATCACTTATTAAATATCAGTTCTTGGCTACACACAGAAAAATCACAGATTGATGTTAAACTTTCTTTCAAAGGGCATGGAGTCATGAATGCCAGAGTGACCAAGGCTTCATCACCAGATGATGACTTTGCTTCTACACCCACTCTTCCAATTCAAGAGTTCCAATTTATGCCTCACAGAAGCTGCAAATGACACCTGACTCTCATACAGACAAAATGACAAGGGTCTTCCTGCAAGTACCAAGGGTCTGGTACAATTATAGTGAAATAGTCTATCAAAGTCTGAAGGCTGCACCAAGGACAGAGAGAAGGAAGTAATTCGTTTTTTCATGACCAGTGGTTCTTAACCCTCTCTAGATACCAGAACCATCTAGAGAAATTAAATAAACAGTGGAACCCTTCCTTCACAGATTTGATTTAATTAGTCTGGGTTGGGGGCACTGAGAAGGGGTCTTTTTAGAAGTGTTCTAGGCTACTGACATGTGCAGCCAGATGGAGATCTAAAGACCATCCACTCCTTGTGGGCGGGAGCTCTGGTTTGTTCGCCATTGAATCTTTAGTCTCTAGCACAATGCTTGTCACACTGTAAGGGCTCAAAAATTATTTTTGAACAAACAAATGAATGAGGAACATATATAGGCAACAATCCAATGACAAACTTTGGTTTCTCCCTCTCCTACATACACCCTCTGCATCCTGACACTCAAGGGGCAAGTTTTCTCTGATGAGAATGATATATCTTCCAAGTGCAGTGTGCAGCAATTCTGTGAATTCTCACAACACTGGTGAGGAAGGTTTTCCCCCCTCCTTTCCTCACTTAACTAACAGGGCACTCAATCAGAGAGCACACAAATGATTTGCCTCAGGGCCTCCGAGAGGAATAATGATAGGTTTGTGGGGTCTCTGATGCAATTATAAGTAAGCTGATGGAAAAATTTTAAGGCTGCAATTTGGAAATGTAAAAGGTTAATACAGGCTAGATGCTTTTGTTCCAAATTCAATTTCGGGGACAGCTGACCAGTGCTAGATTCACACTACCTCCAGTTTGGAAGTGTCCTTTGTGTCAGGGCTGTCTGGAGCTCCTATCAGTTTTTCTCAGCTGCTCCCACTGTTCCTCTGGAGCATCCAGTGAGATGTAGATAATTCTAGTTCTTTCTGAATCTTCAGAGGCCACTGTAAGGAACTAGTGGGTTTAGAATTAAGCTCCTTGTTGCATTATTTCTGAGGGGGTGGCAGTGGGTCCAGGCCAAATAGCCACAGCAAAAGGTACTGGCTCCCAAAGTGGGGAAGGGGGTACTTCTATTAAACTCTTTCTGCTGGACTGCATAGGACCTTGGGAATTGACCATTTACTTCTTCCCAAGAAACTGGTTCTCAAGGCCTCTGGAGCCAGACTCCGCGGTTTGTGCTCTAGCTCCATTCCTGTTAGTTATGTGACTTTTGACAGCTACTTAACCCGAGTCTTTATTTTCTCATCTGTAAAATGGGGATAAAGACCCTCTTGGGTATAACGGCTGGGTTGGAACTTGATTGCACTTACCCTACATCTTAGGGATGTGGTCTCCAACCAGGTGCCATCTCCTGCTGCTGCAGCTGTGTCCTATAAGCTTAATTTCAGCACATTTTCTCCCCTTTGCACCCATTTCCCCTTCACTCCTGATGCTTTACCAACAGCTTTTTAGGACTTGTCTTCATGGTCACACAGTAAGCTCTCCATGGGCTGGAAATTTGCCCTCCCAGAAGCTTGAGAAGCATTGATGCTCAAAGATTATGACCAAAGGCATGGAAAGAGGAGGCAGCAGGGAGTATGCAATGGGAACAGAAAGCTGCTTGGTGTCCTTGGACCATTAAATGCAAAACCAGAAATACCCAGGAAAATTAATGCTTGAAACCAAGGAAGCTTTGGTTCTATTCTATGCTGGCTATTTTGGAGCTAAGTGATGAGAACACATGGACACATAAAGGTGAACAGCACACACTGGGGCTTATTGGAGCATGGAGGGTGAGAAGAAGGTGAGGATCAGGAAAAATAACTAATGGGTGCTAGTAGTATACTTTGATGATGACTTAGTCTGTATAACAAGCCCCCAGGACACAAGTTTACCTATATAACAAACCTGTGCATTTACTCCTGAACTTAAATAAAAGTTAAATAAAAATTTTAAAAAAAAAGCAAGGAAGGGAAACTACTGTTATGTAACATCTATTGTATACCTGCCAGAGACAACTTCCCCAGTTGATTAAAAAAAAAAAAAAAAAAAAAAAGTGAGGTTGCTCTTCATGGGACGTGGCAAGAGGGATGAAAGCATGAATGTGTAGGCTGAACCTGGATCATAAAGTTAGGTTGATGAGAGACAGGGGTCAGAACCATGGTGAGTTTTAAGAAGAGGTGGGGAGAAAGGAGTGTTGTGGGATTAGAGGCAGTTGCCCTGCTCTTTCTTTCACACTGATAGCTGTGTTTCCAACAGAGATTCCTCAATGGAAACAATTGTCCTTGAAGGAAATATCAGCTTTTACCTTGTTTTGGAGATGCTGCAGAACATCGTTCTTCTGTCACATAAAACCTTTTATTGGAAGTTTTTCATAACAATTTTTGTTTAGAGGTAGGTTCAAGGAAAACACCCATCTCTTTTTGTCTTACGGATAATAAAAGGTAGAGCTTCTGTCTGTATTTTCTCAGAACTCAAATCCCAGCTCAACTATAGCTAATGATAAAAACTTTATGACTATGTTGTTTGCAGTCTCTTTCTCTCCCAGATCGATAAATTCCTTTATCTATCCTTCGCAATCTCTAACTACACTAATGCATATTTTTCTCTAGTCCAGATTTTAGAATTTATACTTAACAATTTTATTTTGTATTTTTTTTCCTGTTACCATCTTAAAATCTGTCACAGGAAAAAGGTGGGGTCTAAAAAATTAACTAACCGAATAAGCAAACGTGTTTCTTCTTACAGGAGGAGTCGACGAGAGAAAAAGTGAGGCAAGGACGCATGGAGAGTACGGCCATATAAACAAGCACAGCAGGCACCTTATCACGTGCCCAGAACTGCGGGCGTGATTATTTATAACAACTCCAAACTACTGTGATCTCTGACTACAGAGTTCTCTTTCACGTAACTTGCACCTGTGACTTCTACCAGATTTGACAATTTGCTTGACTATTCTGGTAAAAATTTGGATTCTTCCTTTGTCTTTTCACTTATTTCCTGTTACTGATCCATCTCCAGCTCCTGGCCCTCGTCTTTATCGTCTCTATTGAATACATGTTCATTCGTCCATCTTCATTTAATTTTCATTATTGGTTTATAGGTTGACTCCACTTCTGACCCTCATTTGTACCTGCTAATACCATTCTGTCCAAGGTTCTAAGGTTGGGATTCACTCTTGGCCATAACTCTCCGGGCTACATGTTCAAATCCATACCACTATGGCAGCTTGACATCTGCTTTAAAGAGGAAACTAGGAGAGGATGATTATTTAGCTCAAAGGGATATGCCTGTTCCTTGGGTCCTTAAGATCCATTCCAATTCTGAGGTCTTATATTAGAATAGTGAAGAACAGGTAACATGTGTAGCCTCAGTACATCACCCAGTGAACATTCATTCTAAAAATAATGTAAGAGCTTACAGTTTTAGAACATTTACATATTTTTTAAAAAATGTGGATCCACATGACTTGCAGTTCTATGTCATGGATGAGAATGAGTCTCAGAGACCTTAGCTGATTTACTCAAAGTCAACTGTAGTAGGAGGTGAAGACACCTTTGCACATGAGCACAGATATTCTGTTTCCAAAGTTCTTTCTCCTCACATTGATCACATGGAAACATTTTAAGAGAAGTAAGAAAAGAGATATTTTGGAAGGCAGGAGGGTGAACCACTTCACATATTCCCTAAAATGTAAGAGAATCTTTAAAATAGTGTACAGTTTCTCAAGAATGGGTACTGCATAAATACCCCGTTTGAAAGGGAGAAAATCTGCATAGTCTGAGGAGGAGAAGCCTTGCTTACAGAAAAAATTCTTGCTCTTCTTTAATTATGCCATTCCCAAAAAAAGGATAAGTGCATATTATTACACTTTTACCAATCCTGGCAATTAAGATTTTAATCTGAATGCCTACTAGAGCTTGTAATGAGATTGTATCCCCTATTAAAAGAATGATCCAGTCATGTAATAAAAAGCATTTCAGTTCTACTTAGTATGCTACTGGTCATAGAGGGAAGTGCTAAAGGCATTAAAATGCATCCTAAGTGAGGAAGAGCCACGTCAGAATGTTTATGGCACCTATAAGGTCTAAAGTATTTAGAATTAAACCTTGTGGGGTTTATTTTGTATATTTTTCTTCAATTCAGTTATTCCAGGTTTGGAAATTTTAATTATCCCTTTTTCTTTGTTAGTATATTTCTGAAAGAAAGTACTATAATTTTTACCAGTAATGAGCAGAACCAGTACAGAAATGTGCCCTCTTTGAACACATTGAAGGCTACTGGTAGATTCTCTAGTAACATTACAATGAAAGACATCTTTATTATTACCTTGTAGGTTTATTTGAACTCCTTACAGTATGCTAGATATTCTTTTAAAATTTCTTTTGAATCTAAAGATTTTCAGTTGTTTTCAAAATACATTGGTCTAAAAACTTTGCTGATTGTGATCTACTGTCTGGGAGTCGCTTCTCACTTTATGACTGGATTTTTTTCCCTGTACAGTAGCCACAAGAGATATTTCCTGGGGGTTGGGGAGAAGATAACAATAGACCTACCTCCAACGGACAGACTAAAGAAAAAGATCACAGGTGATAATGGAATCTTGGAGTGTAACTACTCTGAGGGACAGCTATACACAAAGGATCTCTTGATCATGTGCTTGAGTCTCTCTCTCTCTCTCTCTCACACTCTTACTTTCTGCCATTTTTGCTACATCACAGAGAGAGAGAACAAGCCTCCCCTAACTGTTCCTGGAAAAATCCTGACGAGGAGCCTCTTACCGTAGCTTAGATCACATGCTGATCTTGGGACCATTCTCTGAGACTTTTACCTGTGCAGGCTGAAGCCACAGGACCACCCTTGGTGCAGGAGAGAAGAGCCAGCGCTATGTGCATGAAGGAACTGACAGAAGGAGGGATTGGTTCCCTGAAGGACAATCAGGGTGTGGCAACAACTGGGACATTACTAGAAGCAGCAAACTGAGAGGAGAGAAGTGAAAACCTGCAGATGCTGTTTATGGTAGCTGTCTATTATCTCCCTAGGCACTGGCTTGAGGAGCTTCTACCTCCTGCAGAATGTTGACTTTTGGGTAACAATGAGTCTCAGAAAATTATTTCTGCCATTCAGGCAAAATTATTCTGAACTTCTATCTCCTTGTTCCTGTTTAAAGCTTTGGGACCACAGAGAACACACCCATACCTTTTCCACAGGATAATGTCCTTGATTCAAGGAAACAACAGTCTTGCCTCCCTGCCATCTTTTTTTTTTTTAATGCCAAACTTCCCTTGTTCCTCAACCCTTTCTCTTATTTGAAGCTTGGATGTCTTTCTCCACAGTCCCCATCACACTTATCCAATCACTGCGTTCTCATGATTCTACCTTCTCAACTGGATCTCAGAACACCTTTTCTTCTGCATTTTCATCACCACTACTTGAGTTCATGATGTTATCACTCTTCATGGGAACTACTGCAAGCATTCCCAGTGCCTTTCTTTTCCTTTCAGTCTCACTCTCTTCTTTTCATTATTTATTCTACCATTAGAGTTGTTCTTTCTGAAACATACCTCTGAAAAGGCACAAAACAGCACTATCAGCACAGAAGCTCCTTCTTTATACGTGGTGCTTGCATAACTCTCAGCTAGGCAACAATCCCACTATTCAACACAGCCCTGTTCTGTTGTCATGCTGTTCTGTTGCACACCGGCTCCCTCTACTAGAATGTAAGTTTCTAGAGGAAAGTGTCAGTGTGCCATCCAGCTCCATCTCCTCAGCTCCTGGAACATAGAAGTGAACATGTTCAGTAACGTTTCTTGAATCACTGTGGAATAGAGTGGACCTGGTCTGTTAGCCTCTCCTCATTCTGGCACCATTACTCTTGAAAAGAGGTTCCCAGTTCTGGATCTAGTATACCTGGTGTGTTTTGATACATACAGTATAAGGTATAAGAATCCTTCCACCTTTCTGGATTATTTGCTTTAATGAAAGCAACATGCAGTCAAATTGATGTTTATGTCAGATTCATTATGCAGTTAGCTTAGTTGAGATAGTTCTATGTTAAACCTGAGGTTTCCTTCCCCTGTCATGTACTGTAACTTTCACACTTTTTTGCATAATTGATCTTAGTTGTTTTAGAGTAGTTTCTAGAGGGCACCATCTTATTTCTTTCAGGGGAAACAACTGAGACTGAGAAAGAAAGTATATGTTAATTTTGGAAGTAGCTTATTTTCCATTAAGGGTCTTTAGTAATGCTATGGTACTCTTTTATTTAAATCTACACAGTGGTTTTCAATTGTGTGTGTTTGGGAAGGTCAGGGCAACATTACCCACCTAGGGGACATTTGGAAATGTCTGGGGACAGTTTTGGTTGTCATAGTATATGTGTATGCGTGAGTGCTACTGGCATTTAGTGGTCAGAGACCGGGAATGCTACTAAATATCCAACAGTGCACAAGACAGCCAGCACAACAAAGAATTATCTGCTCCAAACTGTCAATGCTGCCAAGGCCGAGAATCCTACTTAAGAGCTAAAAGCCATCACCATCATCCCAACACACTGACCAGGAGAAATAAAACAAATACTTAAATGGACAGGCTTATCGGTGGTGGAACAGAGCTCTCGATCTTTCAGTTTCTAATTTTTGTTGTCTTTCTAATAATGTATCATGGAAATTCTTCTCAATTCAGGAGGTTAAGAAGAACACATATCTTTTGATTTTGTTTATCTCATCCCTCTCTCTCTCCCTCTCTCTCTCTGTTGCTTTTTTCTGAGTCTCACTCTGTCACCCAGGGACACTTAACTGAACAAGCAAAAAGAGTGCAGTGGTGTAATCACAGCTCACTGCAGCCTCAAACTCCCAGGCTCAAGCAATCCTCCCACTTTAGCCTCCTTAGTAGTTGGGACTATAGGCGCACACTACCATGCCTGGCTAATATGTTTAATATTATATATTTGTAGAGACAAGAGTCTTGCTGTGTTGCCCAGGCTGGTCTCAAATTCCCGGACTCAAGTAATCTTTCTGTCTCGACCTCCCAAAATGTTAGGCTTACATTATATATGAGCCATTGCACCTCGCCTCATCCTTCTCTCTTTAACCAAGAGCACATAAATACAGAGTGTATGTATTACTTGCTTTATCTTTACTAAACTTATCACCAGCTACTCCGGATTATTGGCTCCTCAATAAATATTAGCCTTCAATTATTGTGTGGAACAAGTTGTGTTATTGTGTTGAGCAAGCATTGACCAAAGACTTAATTAATATGTGTCATATGTTGCTCATAGACACTGAATGAGTCAACGAAGAGAATCATATCTATTTTATTCCCAAGTCATGCACAAAATATTAAATTATCATTTTGCCAACAACATCCTGTAATGTTAATCAAATGAACATTCTAATTCCCTGCATAGAAATGCATAGAAATAAGGGATTGAGATCTAAGATTTTGAAAAATTTGGGAAATATGATAATGTATAAGGCTTTATAGTTTTCCTCAAGGAGTTCACAATTCAGTGATTGAGACATGTGAACAGACTAATTACAACATAGCAATAATTTCTGTGAAAGCAGTATGCACCAATTTTTACAATAATTTAGCAAACGGGCATCTAACCCAGCGGGGGTGGGGGTCGGAAAGGATTCTTTCAAGAAGTGTTATTTGAACTGAGTCTTGGCGAGGTAGAAAAGGGTCAAGAGAAGATTTGGCGAAAGAAAGCTGTATAATCAAAGACATAGAGAAATGGGTGCTTGTCTTAGCTCCTTACACTAGACCAGAAACTCGGTTCAGAGAAAAGCCCATTCCATCTCATCTCTGCCCTGGGGAATTGAATCTTGTTGTAGAGGCAGATACTAAGGGACCCTACTCCCATTATTCTCTAATGTGTCAAGGTTCTCAGGAAAACCTTATTCTATTTTTTTAGTCTATATGATTCAAACAGAAGATATTAAACACTTCTGGCTTTTTTTTTACTAGCCAGAAACTCTATTAGCTATTTCATATCCATGATCTCTTTGTACTCTCCTAACGAAGCTTTGAGCTATACCTTGGATTAGAGACAGCTAGACGTTCCTCCATTTCCACTCCCCACTTTTTATTAGTGATAAAGTCCCCTGTGCTGGACATAGGACAGCCCAGATTAACACTAAATTTTCCAACCTCCCTTGCAGCTATGTATGGCCATATGACTAGCTTCTGGCCAGTGGGATGTAAGATGAAGTATTGTGTGGAAACTTCCAGATAGTTTCGTTAGCAGGGATCTAGTGTAGATACTTTGCCCCTTTTTCTTTATAGACTGTTTCCTGCTGGTTTGAACATAGGCCTGGACGCTAGGATTTGAGAAGTCTTTTTAGACTACACCGTGGGGAAAAACAAGGTAGAAGGAACTTAGGCTCTAAAATTTCTGTGGAGCAGAGCTACTGTGAGTTCAGTCAAGTTTACCTTTGGATTTTTTACAGGTTAGAAAAATAAACTCCTGTCTTCGTTAGTCCTCTGTTACTTTTGGGTTGCTTTCACTTGCAGCTGAATGAATCATATCCATTTTATAGATGAGAAAAATGAAGCTCCAAAAAATTAGATTGTCTTTCAATAGTGTCCACAGTAGTAAATGTTTGGAGCATAGGTATTCTGATGTTAAGACAAAGGCTTCTGTCACTCTTCCAGGCTGTTTCGCTTGGTGTGATTTTTTTTCTATCTCACTTTAATTAAATTATGATTGCCTGTGGCTGGGTCTCAACACAGTTTGACCCAGAAGTCCTTTAATGTTGATCTGATTTAACTCTAATTTTCAGGAAATGGCTCTTGGGGATGTTTACTTCAGAAATTAAGGGGCTGAAAGATTGGTAGGGCAGTAGGATAAAGAATGTTCATTAGACACCATGACAGTAAATTTTGCTATCTTCATTCTGTAGTACAATCCATTGTTTATCCAATCATCTTTTAATTAATTAGCAATTAAGCTTGCTAAGGATATGAAGATGCCCATTAACAAAGCTTGGCAAATTGCTCTCATGGTCTGAGGAAAAATGGAGTTTAGTCATCTATAATTTTAAAGCCAAAATAAGTTTTCTTTTTTTGCCAGGAGTTCTCACTGTGGCAAATACTCTGGAGAAAAAACATGAGACCCATGTTGTCATCCCAGCTTCGTCTTCGTCAGGTTTTGTAACATGCTAATCCTAATTGCTAGTTAAGATGACACCCCAAATAACTGGATAGTAAAGTGAGATACGATTCTTTCATCTTGTCTTAGGAAAAAAATCATATATGCACAGAATAACAAGGACCTAAGAGTTTGTTGTCTCCACTATCCTCATTTTGGAAAATGCAAAATAAAACAAGCAAAAAATACAAAGAAAACCAAAATGAGTGCCAATTAATTCAACTGGCTATTTGCTAACCCGAATTGACCTATATTTTGGTTAAACTGCATAGACATAACTCCATTTTTTGCTTTATTAAAACAAGCTTTAAAGTGTGTCTGTCATAGGCTAACAAAAGCAATGCACTGTAATGAATGAGATTAAAGTGTGTTCCTTAGGATGCTGGCAGGTGTCCTTATGCAAACTGTGTTGATCACAGTCCAGATGTGACATCCGTCAACTATCTTTGCTCAGCACTATGGACGCTAATATCACCAATTAGTTTGTGTCAATTATGATCCAGTTCTGGTCTAGATAAGCTAGACTGTTTACCAACCTCTTCTTTGTCTTTCTGTCCCCAAAAACAAGCCTTTCTCAGGATCTCAGCTTACGTGGTTTTCTCCAAACGGAAAAGCTTCCAGCCTCTCATGATCCCAATCTTTGTATTGTTCTAAGGATCGTTAGTCTCATCTTTGCAGATATTTGCTCTTTTTGTTAAAGCCTTTTGAGAATACAGAAGGTACTGGATTAATACTTGCTGATGAAACAAATGGAAAGTAGGTGGCTGTGTTATTCTAAGCTCATGTTCACTTTCTTGGCTTCACATAAGGCCAAAACGTGTCCTTTTTATTGGGCAGAGATTCTGGGTTGGTTTATAATGCCATTGAAACAAACTGAGTAGAAAGTGTGATAAATACCAGTTGATAACATATTAAACAATGGAATGAAATACTGTGCAGAGTGTAGTGGTTAGGGGGTTATTACTATTTGGGATTACTGCTGCTCTCTAGGTGACTGTTTAATGCCAAGTCATAGCTGAGATTTCTCAGGTTGATCTACAAATATTTGTGATTCTTAAAAAGAGAAGGTACACACCTTCTCTTAGAATGGCAAAATCCAAAGCACCACCAACAACAAATGCTGATGGAGATGTGGGGCAATACGAGCTCTCATGCATTGCTGCTGGGGATGCAAAATGGCACAGCCACTTTAAAAGACAAGTCGACAGTTTCTTACAAAACTAAACAGATTCTCCTTACCATATAATCTAGCAGCTGCACTCCTTGGTATTTACCCACGGATGAGTTGCAAATTTATATCTACACAAGAACTTGCACACGTATGTGTATAGCAGCTTTATTAAAAACTCCAAACCAGTTGGGCACAGTGGCCCATGCCTGTAATCCCAGAGCTTTGGTAGGCCAAAATGGGCAGATCACGAGGTAAGGAGTTTGAGACAAGCCTGGCCAATGTGGTGAAACTCTGCCTCTACCAAAGATACAAAAAATTAGCAGGCATGGTGGCACGCACCTGTAATCGATCTCAGCTACCAGGGAGGCTGAGGCAGGAGAATTGCTCGAACCTCGGAGAAGGAGGTTGCAATGAGCCGAGATCGCACCATTGCACTCCAGCCTAGGTGACAGAGCAAGACCCTGTCTCAAAAAAAAAAAAAAAAAAAAAAAAGCCAAACCTTGAAAATAACCAAGATGTTTTTCAATTGGTGAACAGATAAGTCAACTGTGGTATATCCAGACAGTGGACCATTATTCCACTCTAAAAACAAAGGAGCTATCATGCTATGCAAACACGTGGAACTTTAAATGCGTGTTACTAGGTGAATGAAACCAGTCTGAAAGGCTACATGATGTATAATTTAAACTATATTACATTCTAGGAAAGGCAAAACACAGAGACAGTAAAAAGATCAGCGGTTGCCAGGAATTAGGGTAGAGGGATGGATGAATAGAGAGTGCGGAGAGTTTTTAAGGTAGTAAAACAACTCTGTTTGATACTATAATGGTGAACACATGCCATTATACATTTGTTCAAACCCATATAATGTATAATACCAAGAGCAAACCCTGATGGAAACTATGAAGATGATGTGTCAACACAGGCCAATTGTACCAAGTTCACCACTCTAGTGGGAGATGTTGATAATGAGGGAGGCTGTGAAGGTGTGGGGGTAGGAGCCATACAGGAGCTCTTTGTACTTTCTGCTCAATTTTCCTGTGAAAATAACTTTCTCTAAAAAATAAGGCCTATTTAAAAAAAGAGAAAGAATTGACATTTTTGCACCTACAATGTGCCAGGCATTGTGGTGGGCACTTTGATAAAACTATCACCTCTATCCATTCAAAAGCTGTGGGCTGGGCATGGTGGCTCACGCCTGTAATCCCAGCACTTAGGGAGCCTCAGGTGGATGGGTCGCTTGAGCTTAAGAGTGAGGTCAGCCTGAGCAATATGGTGAAACCCTGTTCTACCAAAAATACAAAGTTAGCAGGGCATGGTAGCAGATACCTCTGGTTCCAACTATTCGGGAGACTGAGGTAGGAGGATCACTTGAGTCTGGGATGTGGTGCTTGCAGTGAGCCGAAACCATGCCCCTGCACTCCAACCTGGGCAGTGACAGAGTGAGACCCATCTCAAAACAACAACAATAATAACAACAACAAGCTATGAGCAGCAGATTAGAGAACTCGGACTCAGAAAGCTTAAGAGATAAGAATTCACACCTGTCAGGTTCTGAAGTCCTACTTGTCTTTATTCAACCATGTTACCCCTCAAACCTACAAAGTTTGGGAAAACATCCCCCAGCCCTCCACTCTTCTCCCTGCCAGCTCCACTCCATGAGCAAGCTGGGCCCATTGTCCATGACTCATGGGCAGAAGTTGGAAACTACCTGAGAAGTCCAATAAAAAACAGTCTGGCTTTCTGCCTTCCTCATTACTGCACCTGGGATAATTATACTGGCCCTTTGTATGTGGAAACTGACATCAAAGGTCCTGACAAACAGTATCTCTGGTGGGAACTATGATTATCCCTATTTTATAGCTGGAGAAACTGAGGAATGGATTTGTAAATGGATTGCCCAAGGTCAGCTGGTGAGTCAGGGAATTGAGTCTGCATCTGTTGGACTCCCATGCTACGTGCAAGCTCTTGCACCATAAATCTGCTGGTAGCTGCAAATACCTGCCACGTTTATTAGACTATTACCATTCCCTGGGTAAAAATTACGGGATTAAATCCAGCAAACCATAGCATCTGTATCATTCTGAGGTCTGCAGGAAAGAAGTCTCTATTTCTGGGAACTAGGTCAGCAGTCTTAGTGTTTTGATTGAGCTTCTGGAGTAGGGATCTCGGGAATAAAATTGCACCAACTCAAGAAACCCTCAGCCATATAATCAGTGGCCATGTTCGTCCCCTAGAGTTCACCTTCTGGTCATTTAGGAGCCTCACTTCATTTTGTCTTTGGTTCTCACTTGGATTTTAAAGTACAGTGGTACACGATGATTCTATAATTGAGGAGAGTTTGGGATGTAGAGAAGCCACAAAAGATAATGCATTTCCTGGCTGAGGACAGTGGTGCCGTATTACCTCCTTGTCTGAATGACTGAAGTGCTGCCAGAATGGTTTCAGGACATTGGAGAAAGAGTGGCCTTCAGATGGAACCTCAGACTTTGGTTGGGGGACACAGTCAGCTCTAAACCAAAAATCCTGAATTTTCTGCCTTCCTGCTTCCAATCTCTGGCCATCTGGCAGTGAGGGTGATGTGGAGAGACCAAGGATGCAGGCCACACAGGTCAGTGTCTTTGGCTGAGAGCAGGTGGAGAAGGGGCAAGAATGGAGATGGATGAGCACACAGAAGGTACCCAGCACATTACCTAACTTCCTGTGGCCCCATCTATAAGCCCTCTTCCCCCACAGTGTCTACACTTTAAGGGATGATGGTAAGAATTCACAGTGGAGTGAATTAGATAGATTTAGACTATGCATGTATCCTTAGACAAATTCCTTGAGAGTTACTATCTCAGGACCTCAATTTCCTCCTCTGCAAAATGGGGATAAAAATAAATATCTCATAGTATAAGTGTGAAGTCCATATGAGAAAATATATGTAAAGTGTCCAAGGTGCTGGATGGCATGTCATAGGTATTCACAGTTCATTGATTACATCTGGCTTGCTTACCCACCCCACCCCCTTTTTCCATTACAAGCCACGCTACAGTGAATGTTTCTGTGCATGGATGTCCCCCTTGTATTGTAGATTTCACTACACCTTGTGTTGTGCATTGGGCTTTATTCTTAAGAGAGTTGTAGAATTGGACTCAGCAGAAACATAGATGGGCATCTGCCTCATTGCACCCTCCCTCCATTTTCCTCTCCCGTTTTGTAAGATAAGGATACCGCCTCATCAGAATTAGACATTTTGGTCAGCTTAAGTACAAATCTGACCTTGCTTTGGAATAGGGTGGCTTACAAAAATCTTAATTTTTGCTCCTTGGCTATTTGTTGGTTTTCCACAGAGAAAAGGACCCCAACATGAGATTTTTGTTTGGTGGCTCCAGATTTAAGTGTATGTGATTGCCTGTTTAAACTGGTCTGAGCTTTTATGCTACCTGTTCATTTTTTCCATATAATAAACCATTTGACACTTCCACAGGCCCATGGTCTGTAGGTAGGCATTTTACATGATTACTCTTGGAAAGAGCTAAGGTCAATGGTTTGCCCAAAGTAGCACAGTTTCTGAATTACAGTACTTAGTGTAGCACCATTTCTTCTATTTCCCATGCACTGTGCTATGGCCATCATGTAAAACTGTCGAAAATTATTAACCTGTGCTTAATAAATACAGGATTAAATGAGTTTATCCAGTACTAAAAAATCTGGCATAGACCTAACTTCAGGGTGCACATAAATCATTCTGTTAACTGGCAATTCTTCCCTCTGAGGACCTGTTGTGTATGGAAAGGACATTTCATTAGACTCTCCAAAGCCCCATTTATTTAACAGCTTTCTTCCAATTTAATATCTTGCATCTAATGGCCCTGGTGCCATGATGATAGACATCATGAAAATGCAGAGCAATAGGAAGAGGTGGATAAATACCCTGGTTTATGTGGGATAAATTATGCATTAGAATTGCCCTTTCCCTATTTGCTTGTCAGTTCATTTCCTCACCTGATTCACCTCTTAAGCATTATTCCATCTTAAGACCACCTTTTATGGGGCAGAATGTTTGGATGGCTTGGTGCAGAATGGATTTTAGTAACAGGCTTATTTCTCCAAAATAGCATTTTCTCCTTTAGAACGCTGTGCTTTGAGGAATCATTATCAACATGTAAATTGAAACTCCCAGAACCTAGGGCAAAGGTGATTAGAGCATATGTAGAACTCAGTAAAGAAGACATTAAATTTACTCTCAAATAATTGACTCAAATGTGCTTATCTATTCTACTCTCTCTCTCTCTTTGTTCCCCATCAGCTACCCCTCCCCGACATTCCTCTATACTCTGCTCCATTTTTTTTTTTTTTTTTGAGACGGAGTTTTGCTCTTGTTGTGCAGACTGCAGTGGAATAGTGTGATCTCCACTCACTGCAACCTCTGCCTCCCAGGTTCAAACGATTCTCCTGCCTCAGCCTCCCAAGTAGCTAGGATCACAGGCGCCAGCCACCACACCCAGCTAATTTTTGATATTTTTAGTAGAGACAGGGTTTCACCATGTTGGCCAGGCTGGTCTTGAACTCCCGACTTCAGGTGATCCTCCCCTCTTGGGTCCCAAATTGTTGTGATTACAGGCGTGAGCCACCGTGCCTGGCCCCATTTTTATTTGACCAAATTGTAAGCAAATGTAAAACTCCCTATTTTTATTTTATTATTTCTTCATAATTTTACTACCTACATATAATTCCCTAAATGATATAACGTTTAGTTCTGTCTATTTGGGCTTTATTTGAACAGAATCATGCCACATATGTTTTTCTGTGACTTGCTTCTTTCTCTTGTCATTGTGTTTCGAAATTCATCCATATTAATGTGCATAGTTGTATTCATTCCTTTTGATGAGTGAAGCAGTGGTTATCAGATGTTGTTCATCTGTTTTTGTGCTTTCTGTAGGGGTTCATTTGCAGGACGTGGGACGACACTGCTTGTAGGGGTGTTGGGGTAGGAAAGTCTATGGCAGCTCCAGACCTTGCCTGCTTGGCTCAAGAACTCGGATATTAGAATCTTGTAGTATATTCACTGTACATGTTCAAGTTTATTGTTCACTGCCAAAGCGTTCCCCAAATGGCTGTGTCAATGTATTTTCACACCAGCCACGTGTTAGAAGTCTCATTGCTCCACAATTCAACTGACACTTAGTGTTGGCACCTTTAAAATTTTTGCCAGTCTGTCACCATGAAATGGTAACTGTCTGTGAGTTCAGTATACATTTCCCTGATTCCAAAGAGGCTAAGCACAATATATTTTTAGACCATTTGTGTGTCATCTCTGTGCAATGCTTATTTATAAGTTTTTCCCATTCGATTTTATTGTCATTTAAAAAAATTGGTTTGTAGAAAATATTTATAGATGCTAGATACAAAGCCTTTATTGATTATGTTTAAAAAAGTCTTCACTCAGCTCGAGGCTTTTCACTTTATTGTGTCTTTTGATGAAGAAAATACTTAACTTCAAGGTAGTGAAAGTTGTCCATTTTTTTCTTGTAAGGAAGGTTTGTACTTTTTTTTTAAACATACTTCTACACCCCCAAACCACAAATATTTCTCTTACGTTGCTTCTAATAGCTTTATAATTTGGCTCTTCACCTTCAAATCAGTCCTCTTGAAGTTGATCTTTAGCTGGGATCAAATATCAATGTAATACTTATGAAAAATTATTATTCCAGTGCAATTTATTAAACAGTGTTTTCTCTGATCTGCAATGACCATTTTGTAAATAACAGTTTCCATTTTGGGTATATGTTTGTTCATAGGCACTCTATTTTTTTCCATTTGTCTTTTTGTTAATTTCTGCACCAGCACCACACCGGCTTAATCCCTACATTTCTATAACAATTATTGATATCCTGCTGGGGAAGTCCCATAACTTTGGTTTACATCCTCAGGAGCATGTTGGCTATTCTTGGACTTTAATTCTTTTGTGCAAATTTTAGAATCAGTTCCAATTTATGAAACTATGCTGTTAGGATTTTTGGCAAAATATCATTAAATTTATAGATCAATTTGGGGAACATTAGCATCTTTAAGATACTGTCGTACTTAGAATATTATATAGCTTACCATTTATTTAGATTTCCTTTGACGTCTTTCCATAAAGTTTTACAATATTGTTCATAAATGTTTACACTTTTTGTTAATTACTGTGTGCATTATATTTAATAATGCCACTATGAATATATCTCTTTAGAATTATATTTTCTATCAAAGTTTTACAATATTGTTCATAAATGGTTTACACTTTTTGTTAATTACTGTGTGCATTACATTTAATAATGCCACTATGAATATATCTCTTTAGAATTATATTTTCTATCTCCTTTTTACTGGAAAAAATTCATTTATATTTTCTATCTTTCTGACTCTTTTTGTTTATAAACTCTGACCCAAACTTTAACCTTTCCAAAATAAAAAAAAAATTTAGTATATGTAAATGCCAATTTACATGTTTTTGAGGATGAATAAGATTTTTTTTTTGATAAGCCAAGATTTCCATTTTAAAGTTACAAGAATCAGTTGAGTCTGATTCTTAAAGATCCAGTAAACATGCTTTCTGGGAAAACTGCAAGAAGTATCTCATGTAATATTAGAATATTTCATTAAAATATTTGTACAAGTATTGATTTTTTAAATTAACCCTTCCTTTAGAAATGATTGTAGATTAACATGGAGTTGAAAAATAATATGAAAAGATCCCATGGACCTTCTAGACACTTTCTATTAATCCTGACTTGTTTCCAAACTATAGTACATGATCCCAACCAGGATATTGACATTGATACAATCGAGGTAAGAAAGTTTTCACCACAGAAGTTTCCCTTATGTTGCACTTCTTTTTTTTTTTTTTTTTTTGAGACGGAGTATTGCTCTTGTTACCCAGGCTGGAGTGCAATGGCGCGATCTCGGCTCACCGCAACCTCTGCCTCCTGGGTTCAGGCAATTCTCCTGCCTCAGCCTCCCGAATGGCTGGGACTACAGGCGTGCACCACCATGCCCGGCTAATTTTTTGTGTTTTGAGTAGAGATGGGGTTTCACATTGTTGACCAGAATTGTCTTGGTCTCTTGACCCCATGATCCACCCGCCTAGGCCTCCCAAAGTGCTGGGATTACAGGCGTGAGCCACTGCGCCCGGCCTATGTTGTACTTTCACAGTCACACTCCGTTCTCCTAACTCCCACTCACTCTTTCCATAGTCTCTTCCCCTAACCTTCACCCTTTCCATGACCCCTAGCAACCACTGATTTTTCTCCATTTCTATAATGTTATCGAGAATGTTATGTAAAGAGAATTATACTTCGTTTATAATACATTGTCTTAAGTATTTTCTCTATATACATTTAGAACCACATAAGACTATATTAAAAATGTTGCTTCGACTATCAAGCATAAATTAGAAAACTCAAAAGGGGAAGCAAATATATTTACTTGTAATTTTCCTTGTTCTGTTGTTCTTTCTTTCTTCCAGATGTCCAAAGATCTCTTCTTTAATCATGTTCTTGCTGTTTAGAGAAATTCCTTTAGTCATTTTCTTAGGGTAGTTCTGTTGACAAAAAAGTTTTCTGCAGGGGGAGGGTAGGGAGGGGAAGGTGGGGAGGGATAACACAGGGAGAAATGCCGGATATAGTATGTGCCTAAAGTTAAATAAATATATTAAAAACATTTCTGCTTACTTTTCATCTGAGAATGCCTTGATTTCCCCCCGTTGCAGGAAAATACTTTTTTGGTTTTAGAATTTTGAGTTTACAGGTTGTCGTTTTTTTTCCAGCACTTTAAAAATGTTACATCACTTCATTCTGGCCTTCATGGTTTCTGATGAGAAATCTGACATTCATGTAAAAAGTCATTTTTTCTCAGTACTTTCCATTATTTTATTTGTCCTAATTTTCAGAATTTTGTCTGTGATGAACCCTGCCATAGATTTCTTCAGGTTTGTCCAGCTTGGGGTTTGCTCAGCTTTTTGAATCTATAAGTATATATCATGTTCTTTGCAGAGACCTGGATATTGATTTATAAAGTAATTGCTTTCTGATTTTATAATTTTCTTTTTTTCATGTGTATATTCTTTGTTAATTTTCTAGTCCACTAACTGTTGGTTATTATTCTTTCAATATAAATATTGAGGTTTGTAAATATTACTTTATGTCATTTAGCTGTTATCCAGTACACTCGGTGACTTGCTCTCAGTCATATGTTTATAGGTTTCTCGGGGCTGGCTGGTACAGGTTTATAAATATACCTCTGTATCAGCTGTAGCCACAAAATATGCCGTGTAAGGAACTACTACAAATCATTCTGATTTACACCTGTGTGAGTTGGCTGGCTTTGGCTGATCTAGGTGGGATTCTTCTGTTTGTTTTTTTCCAAATTATAGATTAAGTTCAGGTCTATTCCACGTGTTGCTCACTCCTTTTAGATCACAGAGTAGGACGTTTTTCTCATCATTATGACAGAAGTGTAAAAGGGCAAACCCCATTATATAGATAAACACATTTAAGCCTTTGCTCCAATTATATCTGCTCATATACTGTATTAGTCTGTTTCTGTATTGCCATAAAGGAATATCGAAGACAGGGTAATGTATAAAGAAAAGAGGTTTTATTTTGGCTTACAATTCTGCAGACTGTACGTGAAATGTAGTGCCAGCTATGCTTCTGGTGAGGGTCTCAGGAAGCATCCACACATGAAAGAAAACAAAGGGGGAGCTGAAGTATCATACAGCAAGAGAGAAAGGGGGAAGGTGCTACAGTTTTTTAAACAAACAGATCTTCCGTGCAACACAGAGTGAGAACTAACTCATTACTGTGAGCAGGGTACCAAGTCATTCATGAGGGATTCACCTGAATGACCCAAACACCTCCTACCAAGATCTGTCTCCAACATTGGAGATCACTTTTCAACATGAGACTTGGCAGGGACAAACATCCAAATTATATCATCTACTGTTGATTAAAACAAGTCACATCAGTGGATGGGACACTTATCACACCCATGGTAGGACTGGAAAAAGGGTGAATATTTCTGAACAATAAACCAAACTGTCACAAAGTCCAGGCACTGATTTGTTTGCCATCCTATTTTGCGGTTCAGTATCATGTATTTTACTGTTTCTCGCTCTCTTTCACCCCATGCATACACAGAGCAAAGACCATGTGAGCACACAGCGAGAAGAGGCCCTTCACCACAGTTCAGTCATACGGGCACCCTGATATCAAATTTCCAGCCACCAGAATTGTGAGAAATAAACTTCTGTGGTTTAAGCCACCTAGTCTATAATATTCTGTTATGGCAGCTGGAGCAGACTAGGCACTGATGATATATTTGGATTTATTTGAAAAATTTGATTATGTGCTTTTCACTTGTCCTTTTACGTTTCTTTTCATTTTTTTCTTTCTTGCCTTCATTGTGATGGATTTAGTTTATTTATTTTTTCTTTTTCCATTCTTTTCCCTCTACTTATCTGGCAATTATATGCTGTGTGACCATCACTATCATTTTAGTAGCTACCTACCTATTTTAACACACATACCATATTAACAAAGTTTTAATATAGTAGCTTTTCTGTATCCTTGAACAATATAAAAATACATAATATTTTAACTGATTATTTTCCATCCAACTCCATTGCTATTGCTGTCCTGTGTTTTAATTCTATTGCATCAACCTCTAGTTCCCACAAGTCACCCTCTTTGTATATACAGCTGCAGACTGAGCATGGTTTTCTCTTAGCTGCTTGGTGATATTACTTCACTATCCTAACTTACGTGGTTTGACTTGGAATTTTTGACTTCGTGCTGGTGTACAAGTGATATGCAATCAGTAGGAAGCGCACTTGCAGTATTCAATAAGTTACATAAGACATTCAACACTTTATTATACAGTAAGCTTTGTGGTAGATTTTCCTCAGCTGTAGGCAAATGTAAGTGCTCTGAGCATGTTTAAAGGAGGCTAAACTAAGCCATGATGTTCAGGTGTGTGAAATGTTTTTAAACTTAAGATGGCATCATTGGAACATACTCCCATTATAAGCTAAGAAGCATCTGAATGTCTTGGGTTCCCGTTTTTTTGCTATTTAGAAGTTAGATAAAAATGCAGTTTTTTTCTCTTGTAAGCAGTCTTTCGTTGCTGACACAAATAACTATGCAAAAATAACTATATACTATTTTGTTGGATTTATGTTGTCTTTAATATATTTTTGGATTTGTCCTTGTATATATCTAATACTTATTCACTAAATTATAATCATATTAATACTTAATATGATTTATTCATTACTTTTATTTAAAATGATATCAAGAACAAGTCTCATCTTATTAAATATTCTTCTCTTGGTAAATATTTAGTTTCCTTTCCTCTTCTTTTTCCCTATTCCTCCCCTCTTTCCTCTTTCTTCTCTTTTTTTTTCTTCTTTGGATACTATATAAATAATAATGTATCCTATAGATACATTCCTATAGATAAATTGTCTATGGCTCTCCTGTTCTATATTGTAGGTTTGGGGTAGAATTATTGGGTCGAACTACACAGATCCTTCAAGGCTTCTCATGGGGCTGAGAAGTGGCTTTCCAGAAAGACTAGCAAATGTACATTTTGACCAACTGTGAATGAATGGCTTCACTGCACAACACCCAGGCCATCATATGCTATTAATTTAAAAATCTTTTACAACTCGATAGTGAATAATGCTTTAGTCTGATCTAAAAGTAATAGGAATAATAATGCTTTGGTCTGTATTTGTGTTTATACAACTATGTATTATGTGAACACTGGTTTGTTCAAAGGTTTATTTGTAATTTCAATTCCTCTTCTCTGAGTTGTTCTTTCAATCCTTTGGCAATTGTACTTTTTCAGTCTTATCAGTCTACATGTAAGCTTTTCTTTTTATTAATACTGTTTTTTCTTATGCAGGTTTGTAGACTTAAAATCTGCCTATATCATGTATTAATTAGCTCAATAATTTATCTAAACATTAACAACATTTCCTGAATATCTACCATATGCCAATTAAAGAATCTGTAGAAAATCTTAAATAGTAATTATTTTATTTTATGGATACCATTTCTTCAAACATTTCTTTTAGTGTATTACAACTTTCCTGTTGTAGGGTATTATTTTTGTTTTAAAGCACATCATACTTTACTAAACAAATGTCCTGGGAACTAATCTTGTGCATTAAGCTATGCATAATTTTAATAATAGGGTATATTGGATGCACATTAAATATGGTGCTTAGCATTTGGAATATATTACCTATTCATTAGAATATATTACCCATTTTATAGATGAGAAAATGAGGCTCAGAAAGGTTTAGCATGTGCCCTAAGGCCACACAGGAAGTATGGCCTGGCACCCAGTTTTAGACCCACATTTATCTGCCTACAAGACCCATACTTTCCATTTTGATGACACTACCTCTCAGCAGCAGTGAGTACTTCTTGGGCTTCTGTGCATGTCAAAATGCAACCAGATCCTGTTCTCTCTTCTATGACACTCTGAAGTTTTAGGAACAAAAATAAAAAAATTGTCCCTCTTGGTCAAGTAGTCCCATTAGCAGACAGTTCCATCAAGAGAGAGAGCTTTGGCACTGCTCCACAGTGGGCATCCTTCCCACAGCAATTCTTTTTATATCAGTCACATCCTAATCCTCTTTTCCTCTAAGGTGAAGATTTCAATGAGCTTTTGGGAGGTGAGAGAACAACAAAACCCCTGATCCACTGTGTAAACCCAAATCAAAAAATTATCTTGCTCTTACCATCCTCTCCTGAATAACTTGATTATCTCTTCTCTTGCATGATAAATACTGGCTGTCCAGATTGCGTTTGGAGAAGATTCAGGCCTGGGGAACGTAAAACGTGGCACAGATGCAGTCACGGTTTCTTTTGTAGGCAGATGTCCCAGGGCCAGAGGTCAATTTAGGAGGACTATTCAAGGCTGTTTCATGTTCTGCCATTCTTTTCCTTTGTCCAGCTGCTTTTCCCCAATGACTGGTAGGACAATGACTGTGAGTGGTAACCTTGACTTGCCTGAAATGGAAAGGTCATTGAAAGGCCTGTGGTGACCAGTGTTATGCTCTGCCCCGCTCATTCATGCAGGGGAGGAGAAGCTGGAATCTAAACTAACGGTCTGATCAGTGGAGACATTTGTGCCCCAGCTCTCACCATGTCTTTGCTGGATGCCAAATGCTTCAATGGCTCGCTACTCCCAATGGATAAAGTCCAAGTTCCTTAGCATAGCATAGAAAACCTTTCATTTCCTTCCTTCATCTCTTGCTTCATTTCTGTTCACATCCACGGTTGGCTTCTAGGTGCCCCTCGCTTTGAACTACATTAGGCCTTTGCACTTGCTCTACAGAGAAAGCAGCTTCACCTCCTTCGTCAGCATGATGAACGTTTTTCCTTGCTGTAAACCCTTCTTACTGACCTTTGTCCTGACAGCCGACTTCTTCCCAAGCTGAGTGATTTTCTCCCTACTTTGCATTATGTGTGAACTTGGCACTGCTGTTTACATCCCATCTTTCCTTCTAGTCTGTGGGTCCCAATCTCACTCATCTCTAGATTCCCTTTCACACAATAGGCACCAAATACGTTGTTTCATTGACTAAATGAATGAATGATGTCAGACATTTGTAAAGTATTTATTTGATATTTTCTCTACTATCTTTTATGTTCATCATAAGCCCATAGTTGGGATTATTTCCCTCATTTTGGAAGTTAGAAAATTAAAGACCAGCGTGGAGCTGCGATACTCTAATTTGGCAGACTGGTGACCAGCATACAGTTTTTAAGTCTTAGAAAACTGAAGCCAGAACAGAGCTTAGTTGATTAAACATGCAATGAGTGTTCTTATGGCACATGTGCCACATTGATTGACCCTGTTGAGTTCTTTGGTTGGTTTTGAATTATGCTTATGTAGAGAAAAATGTGTCCTTTAGGCTCTTTGCATGGATCCTCATTGCTGGCAGAAAAAGTTCTAACTCCTTAGCAAGGCATTCAAATTTCTGGCCCCACTATAGAATGTCAGCTTTATCTTTAGCTACTTAGCAGTCATATTGCAATACTCCTTTACCGTATACTGGGGTGGCAAGCCTTTCCTGTTAAAAGCTAGATAGTTAATATTTTGGGTTTTGTGAGCCAGATGATCTTTCTTGCAACAACCTTGCAACTATGATTTGAAAGCAGACATAGATATTACTTAAATGAATGGGTGTAGTTGTGATCTAATACAACTTTATTTATAAAAACAGTGTACTGAATTTGGCTCAGTGTTATAGTTTACCAATCCCAATTATAAATCATTTCTGAAAATATCATGGATTATTTCCTTTTTCCCTTTTTTCAGTTTCCCATCCTCGTCTATGTTTCTCACGTCTATCTCCTTTCCTTCCTATCTTTCTTTCATCTTTTTAATGTGTGTTCAATGGGTATCCATCCCTGAGAGTCATTCTTAAATCACTGCACCCATCCCATTGCTGGTTCTAGGCATCATACAAAGGGAAACTGCAGCAAGGAATCTCATTGTTCATGGTCTTAGTTTCAAATCCTTTGCCCCAGATCAGTCTTCACACTGTTTTCCACTTTGTTTTAAATTATCTTTCTGTTGTCCTGGCTCATTTTTCTACTATCAGTTTAGCCTCCTTCATCCTTTGGAATTGGTGGCTCTTCTCACCTTCACAGTCAGGATCCTGTGATCAGAGATCCCCTTTGTAGGGTCAGAGTTAGACCCCTCTGCCTCCACTGCCTCAGGCCACCTTGGGTGAATCTCCTCCTAGTTTTATGTGGTGCCATGATGCCTTCTTTGGCGCCATTTTTTCACCATGCTCTAGGTAGCTCGTCTGCCTGATTGCCATGGCCTTGCCAGTTGAAATCTCCCCAAGATTTACCATCTCCAGCAAACACTTGATGAATGTCTACTATATGTCAGACACTGTTGTAGGTGCCTGAAGAAAACAGAAAAGAATTAGATATCATGCCTGTTCATTCAACTATCCAGACTGGTTGCAAAGACAGAGAAGAACATAGAGTATGTCAACATAACACAATGTGTGCTATAACAATAATGCATACAAAGGGTTACAGTTGCAAAGCAAAAAGAGTGATTTTCTGAGGCTAAAAGAACACCTTGTACAATTGTCACATATGAATGGCACATGGATAGGGGTTTTCCAGGTGGAGAAAGTGGGAGAGGCACACCAGGAAGCAGGAATTGGAATTATAAGCAAGCCCAGGTATATGGTGAGTAATGTGCTGAGCATCTCATATTGGTGGAACATTGAAAAGCAGGCGCTGACACAGGAAGATTGCCACAGTGGATGGGGACCAGGGCACAGATATGTCACACTAAGGATATGGACTTTATTTCTAAGGGCCAAGGCAAATGACTTCATTTTGTCTCCCATTTCCATCTTGATCTCCTCGTCAAAGGGAAGTAAGTCTCTTGCCAAACTTGTCCTTGTGACTGCTGCACTTCACCCTATGGGCATGACTGGCTCAAATGGGCCATAACAGCAGGTGTCTACTCTACCATGACATGGAGACCTGCATACGTAGGCAGAATACTGTGTACATATGTGTGCCACACACACCCAGATATCCTCTGTCATTCAGGAGCTTACCGTCCCAGCTGCCTGTGAGTGTAGATGACAAATGGCATGGGCTATGGGGACCTGGGGCCATGACCCCAGAGAGGAGCCAGAATTCTTCAGGGCCGCTGACAAGGGCTGCCATATTCTCGATCAATTGTTCCGTGTCTAATTCATTTACTGAACTTGATGAAACCGACAACCCTCCCTTCCTTCACCTATCAGGATAGTTGTGTTTTAATCTCAAAGCTGCCTTTGACCTGAGCTCCTGGAAGGAGTGATTTTCAGGGACAGCATTCAACCTGTGGCCTCATTTCCTTCACCCCTAGGTGCACCATCTTCGAGCTAAGTAGAAATGTTACTGTCCGTGCGTGGAAAGGATTTCCCGCCTGTTGTTTGCTTTGGAGGACATCTGGAGCTTTCTGTGGGTATCTCGGTTTAAGTCTGTTAAATGAGCCTATTTTATTTTTAATGACAACGTGGTAGTAGAAAGAGCCCTGGAGTAAAAATCAAAAAGAGGGGGCCAGGGGAGAAAACAAAGAAGAAAAAGAAAAATCCCAGCCTTGTTTCAGGCCTGCTCCTCTCCTCGCAGGCTGTGAGTTCCAGGTCTCAGGTGACTTGACATCCCTTGCTGGAATTCACTGAAACTGAGCTAGTCCTGATGACACTGAAAATTACAGAATTTTGATGAATGTTAAAGAAGATCACATACTGAGAATGACTTCCAATTTGTAAAGTGTTTTTCACGTTTGATCGGCTTTCACTGTTTTAATTTTTATCAAACACAGTTAAAAATTATAATGGTTTTTTTTTCTCTCTCCAGGAAGTGACTCTCAGCTACCCCAGTCTTCATGATATATCCTTTCTCTGAGCTGATGAGAAGATAAAGCTTCACATTTTTCAACTTAGACATAATACTTCCTTTGTTGTTTCTATATTTATGTATTTCACGCATAGGATGAGGTCCCGGCAAGTATCCGGTATGTCTTTATTTTCCTGTCTGCTTGGCACAGGGATGAGCACAACGTAGATACTCTGTATTATCCAGCTAAACGGATTTTTCATTTATACCTTTACTTGGACTAATAAAGGGTATGTATCCCTGAGAAAATTTGTTAATTGGGGTCATGTTTATTCTCTGATTATCAACTAACATAATACATTTGTTTAAACTGAGGGCTCAGTTAATGTTGGTCATTAATGAATGTAAGTGAGATATGGTTGTTTATAGCACTTTGCAAGAATATGTGGGTTTTCCATTCTAAGAAAACCACAGGATGGTAATCAGCAAAGGGAAGTTCCTCCAGAGCCATGGATGGACATGTGGCATAGTCTGGGGATTCTCGGCCTTATTCACCATTGCCTGTGTGTTTCCTAGCCTTCCTGCAGTGTGGGCGGGGCATGAGTCTGAGTCTTGACCAGTGAAAAGTATGTGGCCACAGGAAGGGCATGCATCAGGTCCAGCCGGCTATAAACCTCTTATGTGAGCCTTCTTATGTTCTCTTTTTTTCTCATTGGCCAATGGAAACACCTGCCACCACACCCAGCTAATTTTTGTATTTTTAGTACACACAGGGTTTCACCATGTTGGCCAGGCTGGTTTCGAACTTCTGGCCTCAAGCGATCTGTCTGCCTCAGCCTCTCAAAGGGCCGGGATTAGAGGCCTGAGCTATCGCACCCAGCCTAAAATAGATTTATTATCTTCTTCTATATCCCTACTCCCACTGCTCAGGTGTAGACCCTTGTCATTTATCATCCATACAACTGCAGCAGCCTCCGGACATCTGTGGTCTCTTGCCAGCCCATCCTCTACCCCATGGACAGGGAACTTGCTAGAGGGATGCTCCACACACAGAGGTGAAGGCTGACTGTCTTTCCAGCCTCAGCACCATCATTCCATCCTTCAAATATCCCCTGCTGAGGCAGGCCTGATTCAGACTGGTTAAAACGCAGCATCAAGATCAGAATGTCTGGGTTTAAACAGTAAAAAAAGTGCAGGGCAGAGTGCACTTTTGGAAGTTAAGGTGGGAGGATTGTTTGAGGCCACAAGTTTGAGACCAGCCTGGGGGGGAACATAGTGAGACCCAATCTCTCTCTCTCTCTCTCTCTCTCTAAAAAAAAAAAAAAAAAAAAAAAAAAAAAAAAAAAAAAGAGAGAGAGCGAGAGAGAGAGAAAAGAAAAAAGAGAAATTAAAATATAAAGAAGTAAGCAGTAACAGCCACGTTCAATGGCAACTTGGCATTGCTGGCATTTCTTCATCTGCTCATTTCATCAAGGGTCATGACCCCTTCCTCACCTGGCTGTTGTGGAGATAGCAGCTGACTGTGCTTGTAAAGCAGCTTCTAGCATGGAACTGCCATCTTCCATTGCTCTCTGCTATTCTTTCTTAGATGGTGAGAACAGGAGGTGACTTCGATCCCCTGGATACATTTGGCAATGTCTGGGGACACAGTTACTTGTCACCACTATGGGGATGCCACTGGTATCTAGTGTGTAGAGTCCAGAGATCTTGCTAAACATCCTATAATGAACATACAAGTGCCCACTTCCCAACTCAAAAATAATTATCTGACTTCAAACATCAATATTGCTGAAGATGAGAAAGTCTGCTCTAAGGAGGACTGTGTGAGATTTTGAAAATTTGCTACCTGAGGAGTGTTTATTTGCTAGTCGTGAAATGTAAAATGTTTTTTTAAATTAAGGGTTTTTCAGAGGGGCCTGGGTTCTCTGGTTTTTCACAGGCCCACCACCTCCTTGCTCGTGATATATACTGATGGTGTCTGCTGGACCTGGAAGGCATTTGAATTTGTTATTTGTTGCCACTAGTGGACTTTAAGTTTTCCTAGCAGTCAGTAACATACCAAGGGCAGGAACTTTTTCTTTCCAAATTAAAGTATGTGTAATTGAATGGATAATGACACCCTTGAGAGAGGCCATTTCCCACCCATGTATGCCAAGATCTATGCTCAGGGTCCACCACTTCCTCAAAGTTCTTTACTGAACTCGTCCTTCTCTGATGTCCTCTGGATTTAATGCCTGAACAGCTGAACTGTGATCAGTTATGTGCAGGAAACCGCAGAGTTACATATGCCTGATTTAAGAACATCTACATATGGGGGTATGGAAGCAGCAAATCACATTGCCATGTATGTGCCTATGCAACAATCCTGCATGATCTGCACATGTACCCCAGAACCTAAAGTACAATAAAAAATATATCTCTATAAAAAAGGACATCTACATAGAGGGATGGTGTCAAGCTCTCTTGGGGATCCTAGAGAGGGGAATGGAGTTTTCAAGGTACCTGGGTCCTTCTTGTTGCATCATCAGCCTTTATTGGCCCTGTAAGGGCCCACGGTGGTCTTCCCCTTGTGTTCCCAGGTTCTCCGTGTTTCTTTTTCATCAAATGCCTGATGCTTGCTGGGCCTAGGGGAAGATAACTAGAGGGATAGTCTTCCCTGGGTTATCTCTTTTTCTTTATGACAGAGGGAAACACCTTTTGTATTTTTTTTCGGCTGAGAGAATGTGGTCTTATTACTTAATATTGCCCAAATATGGAAAAATGGAAGAATTTCTGGGTCCAGGGGCAGGGGAGTGTAGGAGTATCTTCTTGATGGCTGGTCAGGAAGAAAGGCGGACCAAGTACTGGACATTGCCTGAAATCAGCAGCTAGTGAAGGGGCAGCCATAGTTAATTAGAGGTGAAGGATTGGAAATTTCACAGGGAAAGCACAGGAAGGGAAAAGAGAATTGTCTTTTCAGAATGTGATTCTTGTCTGTAATTTTTGTGTCCTTACCAGCACTTTTGAGTATGCTGTAAGGGGTGCAATAAAAGGTTGAGGGCTGTCACTTTTTCTGTGATGACTATCCGAACCTCCTATAGTTGAAGAAATCGTGTCCCATTCTGTGACCGCATTACCCTCTGTTCATAACCTGCAGGGTGACCCTCATCACTTATTTTTTGTCTCTGCTGGTTTCTCTCTTTGCACCTACACCCTCAAGGCAGGCTCCAGTATGTATGGGATTTGTGCCTTGAGCATCTCCTGGGTTGGTGTGTGAGTGGATGTGAGCGGACAGCTGCTCATCCCTATCTTCCAGGTCTGCATCATCAGCTTTCTGCTCTTGATTCCTCCCTCCAATATCTCTGACAATACTCAAATCTTATTAATCCACTTCTCCATTGCTCTGTTAATCCATCACCTCATCTCTACTTGCACTGCCTCTTTTCTGGCCCAGCCTCATTACCACTCAGCTGTGGGGGTGATCAATCTCCTTTCAGGATCCCCCTGCTTTCAGACTCGCTCCCTGCTGTGCCCCCTCCTGTCTATTTCCAGTGGCAGAGTTAAGAGCTTTTTTGTTACACAATGCTGTCAACATGGGTAGAATATCCTCATAGCGATACATGTGCCAGATACAGTTCAAAGTGTCCAAAATACACTCACTCACTGAATAGCCAGCACAACTCTATGTGCCGCTATTTTTCTTTCCCTTGCATCTTCTATTTTAGAGGAGAAAATTAAGGTGCAGAGAATTTAAAAGACCTATCTAGAATCGTGGAGTAAATGCTGAAACTAGGATTTGTAATCACTTCTGGAAGGTTTTCTTTATCCTTTGATGATTCAGGGTAGGTGGGTGGAGGAGGCTCTTAGTAACTTATTGCAGAATGGCATTTCTGTTATTTTAGGTTCCATTTGAGCTTGAATTTGGTTTATACACTCATTCAGGAATGCATTAAAAACATATGGATTGATCTCGTCCTAGGTACGGGGATGAGGCTTTCAATTGTCAAGATCCTTGGTCTCTTATGGGCTTTGCTTTCTTATAGAGGAAACAGACTGTGAAGAACAGTATACTTAAATGTTAGGAATAAATATCTTAAGCTTTTTTTAAAGAAAGATTAAATTCAAATTTTTATTTTGGGTTCTGGGTTACCTGTGCAAGTTTGTTCTATTGGTATATTGCGTGATGCTGACGTCACCTAGTTACTGAGCACAGTACCTGGTAGGTAAGTTTTCAGCCATTTCCCCCCTCCCTCCCTCCATCCTAGGAATAAATCTTAAACAGAGAACTGAACTAGATGGTCCTGGAGAGCCTATTTGTGGCCAAGAGCTGAAAGCTTAGCAAGAATGAACTAAAAGAAGACTGTGAGGCTGGGGAGCCATTTTGGTAGACAGAGTTGTCAGTACAAGGGTCCTGAGGTAGGAACAAGCTAGGTATGTTTGCGAACAGCATGGCTGGAACACAGAAAGGGAGGTAAGTAGCTCAAGGGGATGTCAGGGAGGAAGCTCAAGTCGGACAGCCATTTGCAGGCCAATGTGGAGAGTCCGGATTTTGTTCCAAGTGTCATGAAAAGCCACTGAGTTATTTTAAGCAGGGGAGTGACGTGATTATCTCAATTCTGTTTCTGCAAGCTCACTCTGGCTACCAGTGGAGAATGGATGAGAGGGGGCAAGGACAGAGGCCAGCAGTGCAGGAGAGAGGTGAGGGAGGCTAGGCCCTTGAACAGCAGTAGCGAGAATAGAGATAGAGAGGCAGAACTATATTTCAAATCCTTGCTAAAAAGAATTATTGTCCTTAGAAGACTATGGCCATACATTAGGGCAAGGAGCAGAAAGTAAGCATCCAGAGAAACGATGCTCTACGTTCCATACATTGTTACTCCTGTGCTCACTGAGCTCAAAGGATGGCTGTTTTCTGTTGCAAAGTTTCTGGCTACAAAGTGCTGGAGCTAACTTATGTTAATAGACCATAACCCAGAGTGGGCCATGTGGAGCAGGAGGGCCCAGATATTCCCTTCAAAGATGAACATCCCCGGGTGGACTGAGGGGCCCTGCAGCTTTCCATCACTCAGTAAAACCTCTGCAAGCCGTACGAAATGCCTGGTCTGAACTTACCTGTATTTCTCCACTCACCCACACTCAGCCACATCTCTGTCTTCTTTGATCCCATAGAAAATGTGTTGGAGATTTCAAAAACATGCTTATTTATAAGTTGCAACAAATAGAGAAGGCTGGTGATGGAGACATAGACAAAGTGACTGCACAAGGAGCTTCTAGCTCTGTTCATTCCTTCAGATTCCAGCTTCACTTGATGAATAACCATGGCTGTGGGTTTCTGCTGCTGTGCACCTGCAAGTCTTGCCTGTCTTGCAATATGCCTGACAATGCCATTTCTCCCAGCCTGTGTTTCTTGAATAATCTGCACTAAAGAAGCATATGGGACTTTCAGCAAGTCTGCTGTGCAGCTGTAAGGTTGGAGAAGGGAAGTTCAAGTATATGAGATGGCTGTGGCATGACTCAGGGCTAAACGTCTGCTCTAATGCTGTGCAGTGGGGTGGCTCACAGCTGAGATCCCCACACCCAAGCTACTCAGACTCTGAGTGACCTCCTTATGTCAGGAGTTGGGTTTGTAATCTGAACTCTGTGAGTAGTTTAATTTTTCATTTTTTTGTGATTAATTTTTGATCACTGTGAAAATTTAAATAATTCAGAAAAAAAAACAGAGAGAAAAATGATTTACTTATTACTCTGTTATCCGGTGGCAAACCACCCTGTGTTTTGTGTATTTCCCTCTGGGCTTAAATTCTTTTTCTCTTCTATGTATTTCTTGTTTCTTTACAGAGCTAAGTTTATGCCATATGTGCAAATTTTTATCCTACATTTTCCCACCTACCTTTTTTTCTCAAAATTCCCTTTGTATTGTATTAAACATTCTTGGTGAGGCATTCCTTTATTCTCCAAATGTATGCAATCAGCAGTAACTACTTGGCATTACAGATACAGTGGTGGCCAATCCGAACATCACCCTTATTCTAAGGAAGTTTTCAGTCTGGCAACAATATGAACATTTATTCTTTCTTTCTTGTTTTTATTTTCAATTAAGCCTTTTATTAGCCATCAGATAAGTACTGTATAAATGTCCTTTGTAGTAAAGTACCTCAGTGGGTTTATGTAACCTTTTATATTGGTGTCTTAAAGTTAAACAGAAACAACTATGCCCTTGTTACAGATGAAGAAATGACCACAGAAAAGGAATGAGTTTTGATGGTGAAGTGTGAATCTGGATCTTCTCATTTGGAGCCAAGCTGTCATTTTTCTTCAAATAATATTACTTGAGCAACAATTATGTACAAAATGTTCTGTTGAGTATTTGGGCCTAGCCATCAGAATGGCAAAGAACATGGACAACTCTTTCTTGCCAAGTGTTGGCTTATAACAATGTAAGCCTTAAGGAGCTTCCAATTTCAAAAACTTCCCCACCTGCAACATCAAAACATTGGGGAGGAGCTCCTCAAGCTTCCTTTAATCTGGAGTATCTCTGATTCATACACCATCCAATTTTCTTCTTACCCCAGCCCAGAGTATTGGCTGAGAGCCTGGCCTTTGAATTTAGACCACTTGGATTCAAAGCCAGGCTCCACTACTTAACTAGCTACAGGGATTGAGCTGTATCACCTTATCTCTGAACCCGTGTTCTAGCTTCTAAAATGGGGATGATAATAATACCTCTTTCCTAGGTGTGTTGTGCAAATTAGATGCAATTAGACATGTAAAATGCTTAGCACACTTTCTAGCACATGGATAAGCATGCACAAACATTTAAACTCACAGGTTTGTGCTTATTATTCCACCATTGGAGAGCCTAACCGTCTTCACTTATTGGTTGACCCTACTGAGACTTTACATACTCAAAAGAAGCTGATCCTTCTTCTTTTTAACTTTGAAAGGAGATGAGTATTCTTATTTTAATATATGAGGGAAGTGAAATGCAGGGAGAGGATCCAACTGGCTCCAATAGAAGCCAGACCTGTTTTAGGCATTACACCATTTTGAGGGGTGGAGCCGACTGGAGAGTAGAAACATTTATGTTTTTTTTCCCTAATGCATGCACGTCTGGGTAATGCAGAGGACAGAAAGATCCTGTGGTTTACCAGATGTTCCCACCAGAAATCCTTGGCTCCAGTGGGCTGAGGAACCAGCGCTGGAAAGGTTGCTGCAGACCAATGCCATCCCAACAAAGCCAGGTGTCAGCGACAGGGATGGACTAGTGATACCCTGCATTGGATGCTGTGATCCTACCGTCACCCAGAGACGTCTGCAATCCACGCAGGGACATATTTTAGAAGAGTAACTCAAGGATGTGTTAGCAGGTTAATATCTGCTGTGATTGTGTGCTTTTATGGTTAATGAGGACCATCAGGTACCATTATGGGGAGAAAGTAAGAGTAAAATTGGCCCCTTTTCCCCATGACCAAAGTTACCTTCAGGACAGAGCAGCCTGAGGGCAAAATGGGGAGAGCCCCAAGTTGTCTGATTGGTGACGGTGGCAGGTTGGCGATGTCTCTTACCACATTTCTATCTCAAGCAGCAAGTGGTCCTGCCTGAGTTTTGCCTCTGCCACCCGTGCCAGGAAACCAGATGGTGGGAAGAGCCCATGAGTCACCTTCCTGGAATAAGCGGAACAGTATTTGTGTATTCTTGCCTTTGTGGTGCTTATTCTTTCACAGTTCCAATGATCAGGTCAGTGTCAACTGCCTACTGGAGAATGCACTTGATTCTTCTGGGTACAGTGTCAGAATATGATTTTTAGTTTTAATGGTAAGAAATAAGAATAGTCCTATATTCTCTCTTTTCCTCATTCCCACAGCTGTGACTGGACTTTCGGCCTCTGATCATCAACATCATCCCACCTCCACCCAACTGATGCTTTTTAACTTTAAGAAGCTCTTCAGCGTCACAGGAGTTTTCAGGAGTAGACTGAAAACTGATTGAGGGCCAGTTTCAGTGAATTACCCAAGAGTTTAGAGTTTTCCTTCATTTAGGTCTGTTGAGTTTAATCACTATTTACTGTCTAAGCACATCTTTGTGGACATCCCTCTGCTAAACTCAGGAAATTAGAGATGAAACACTCTTGGCCTGTGCCTTAGAGGAAGTCTCAGCTGAGCATTGGAGACAGTAGAAAATGGAGAAGGATAATGTGCTTTGCTGGACCTAGAGGAGAGGCTGGGAGAGTACGCAGCAGAGGCTCTTGACCCCTTTTAGAAACAGGGAAAACTTCCTGGAAAAGGAGACATTTTCATCTAATCATCCATCGTGTCCTATTCATTCAATAAACATTTATTGAGCCCTTGCTTTGTGCCAAGCTCTGCACTACATGCAAGGGACTCAGGAGCCAATGAATCAGACAGTGTCCTGCCTTCATGGAGCTTCTGTGTACTCTTGAGGATAATCCAAAAGGAAATCCAAGGAAAAAAAAAGTGATGGGATAGGGAGGAGGGAATGATGTTTAGATAGAGCAACAAGGACAAAATAATAAAATGCTCTGCTTCACATGTGCCTAGAACTAGAGTGACTTTCAGTCAATACTTACAGATTGAAATATCAGTAGTCTCTGACTATAGAAGGTAGGCAAAGGCAGAAGGACATTCAACCACTCTAGATGAGGTTAGAGAATTTACTGTTTAACAACAGATGTCCCTGGGTTAAAACCTACCACTTCATTAGTAAGTGATCAATAAATTCTACCACTCAGCATCTAGAAGGTGGTCAATAAATTTTTGTTGAAATATTAACTGAATTAATGTTGGGCCAAACTAAACCACTGGTCTTTGGATACATGATACTTGTTTCAACTCCCATAGAGAGCAAAGGAAATAAAATCTTTAATAATTGATGAATTTCAGAGATAAGCACTGAATTAGAGCTGATCATAGCCACATGGCTGACACTCTCTATTTCTATCTTAAGTGCTAAATGCCAGCATAGATTTGGAGAATTCTGAGTTGATTTTCGTGGCTGATGCAGCTGAATGGGGCTGTGAGTAACGTTCAGTTCAGCTGTCCCCCATTTATTTAGTGGTTTAACAAGAATTTATTGACCATGTACTAGGTGCTAAGTACTGTTCTGAGTGGTCTCTCTAGTGCAGAATATTCATAAAATGGGGAAAAAACCCTGGGTATTGATATCATTTATTCATTTATTTAGCAAACATTTTCTTTTCTTTCTTTCTTTTTCTTTTTCTTTCTTTCTCTTCTTTCTCTCTTTCTTTCTCTCTCTCTCTTTCTTTCTTTCTTTCTTTCTCTTTCTTTTCTTTCTTTTCTTTCTTTCTTTTTTTCTTTTTTTTGAAGGAGTCTTACTCTGTCACCAGGCTGGAATGTAGTGGCTGCAATCTAGGCTCACTGCAACCTCTGCCTCCCGGGTTCAGGTGATTCTCCTACCTCAGCCTCCCGAGTAGCTGGGACTACAGGTGTGCACCACCACACCCAGCTAACTTTTGTATTTTTAGTAGAGATGGGGTCTTACCGTGTTGGCCAGGATGGCCTATTTAGCAAACATCTTCAGAGCCCAGTTGTAACAGGTGCTGTAATACATGCTGGCACATGGAGATTAATAAGGTGAGGTCCTGACCCTTGAGGTGCCATCTCTTTGGGAAGCTTCCCTGGACCTCTTCTTAGTCCCGACAGAGCAAACCCCACTGTTTCATGCTACATTTGTGCTTCATGTTCATATGGAATCTCTTTTGTTACATTTTTTCTTCTGTGTCCACCCCTGAACTGAGGGCTGCTCCAGTGCAGATGCTCCATGTCATTCAACTTTGATTCTCCTGTGGTTTTGTAAAGACTCTGAAACAACAAAGTGAATTCAACTGAGAACTCACAACTTGCTGGGGAGACAGACATGGGACGCAACAATGCCTCAGCATCTTTCAGGGTCTGTGGACTGGGCATTATGGGGTCAAGAGCATGAATAACTGGGATTACCTGGGCAATGAGTGTTGCAAAAGCATCACAAAAGAGACAGCATTTGAGCTAAGCTTGAGAGATGGTAAGGATTTTGCTGGGAAGAAAAAATCCTGTGAAACAGAAGGAGGCTTTTGAAGGAGCACTGGGGTATTCATTGCCCTCCTGTGGAGTTCATGCCTCCTTTTATCCTATAGGTCTAGGGTATGTGCTCTCAGGATTGTGCTGGAAGCCACTGACCTGATGTTGACAATGTTTCTTACTCTTCGTTATTTCTGGCTTCCCATTTTACAGATGGAAACTCTGGTTCCCAGAGTTGGAAAGACTTAGTTGAAGCAGAGCTGGCTGCAGATTTTTTATTTTTGTGCTTCTACCTTTAAACCTAGCTGCCTCTGATTCCCTGTGTTCTTTTGCCAGCGCTAGTCTTGGAGTTTCCTGTAGGCTTGGAGAGGATTTCCTTTTGGATGGTGTTCAGATGGAGCAGACATGTTGCTTCCTTATCTGCTGCTGTTGTTGAAGAGTGGCCAGCTGCGTCTTTGGGTTTCCAAGATACAGATACATCTGAACAGCCAGAGAAGAACTACTCACCTCTAATAATAAAGATTAATCTCTCTTTCAGATTTATGTTAAAATGGGACAATCCTAGACTGAGTGAAACCAGAGCCTTGGTATATGGTCAAAGAGACTGGGAACTAGGAGGTTAAGAATGGCTGTCACTGGAGGAACTGTGTCTTCCAGCCAGTTGTTTACAAGGGTCATGGTTGCTCTCTTCCCAAAGTCATATCTTATGTCCCATACACACATATAATACTGCAACTGGATTTGGTCCAGGGTTGATCTTGGAAAGTGAATTAATATGCAAATAAAATGCAAATTGAATTATGTAAACAGATATGAAAATGAGACAGTAAGAAATAATAATTTGGCCTCCTTTCCCTTTATTGTATCACACACAGTAGCATGAGCAAATTTCTTGGAGTCTTATTAGACTCCAAACAAGAATCTTATTTTCCAATCATTTTTTATATTGTCATTGCCCAGTCCTCCCTGGTAGGGGCAGGGCAGTGAGGGAAAGCCCTCATTTACTGACTATTTGCCAGGCCTTATTGTAAGCAACTTGACAATTGTTAATCCAGTTCAACACTTACCAAAGCACTGTAAGGAGTATGCTATTGATCCCTATTCTATAGATGAGGAGACAAAGGCTCAGAGAAGTTAATGACCATGCCCAAGCTCACTGAGTCTTAAAAGAGCAGAGTAGACCAGGCGCGGTGGCTCAAGCCTTTAATCCCAGCACTTTGGGAAGCCGAGGCGGTGGATCACGAGGTCAAGAGATCGAGACCATCCTAGTCAACATGGTGAAACCCCGTCTCTACTAAAAATACAAAAAATTAGCTGGGCCTGGTGGCGCGTGCCTGTAATCCAAGCTACTCAGGAAGCTGAGGCAGGAGGATTGCCTGAACCCAGGAGGCGGAGGTTGTGGTGAGCTGAGATTGCACCATTGCACTCCAGCCTGGGTAACAAGAGCAACACTCCGTCTCAAAAAAAAAAAAAAAAAAAAAAAGAGCAGAGCTGAAATTTGTATGTGACTTGATTTAAGGCTAAATTGATATTAAAAAAATCATTTTTTTTTCTATTTTTAATTCTGCTTTTATAATGTGAGGATTCGTCTTCTCTCCCTCACTCAAAACTCTTAAGTCTGCTGTTGATAGCTTTAGTGGCTTTAACTATTATTGTTCAAATCCGGTGGGGAAGATTAATTTGCCCATGGAAGACAATGAGAATGTGTGTTTCACAGAAGTTCTCACAAATGTCTCGCTGACATGACTGGTTCATGTGCTCATTGGCTAAAGCCCATGTTTGAGAATGAGGATGGGAACAGTATATTTCCACTTGGAAATCAGGATCTCATTAAGAGACATGGAAGCACGCCTGCTGTGCAGGCAGCCACAGGTGTCTGCTGTACGGTGTCTGAAAGATACTGGTTGTGAAAGTAAATTTTGAGAAATAAACAAAAAAAATTAGAGGCTAACAGAGACATTAAGCTTGTACAGGAACACCATATAAATCTTCAATGATATAATTGACCTAACATAAATAAATTAAGCCTCACTTTGCTAATATATTGGGTTTCCTAGGTTACAATTAGGTTACAAAATGTGTTCTAAATGCTGTGAGTCTCACGGTATTACTTTGATGTAGGTTTTATTATTTTCATTTCTTATGATAAGGAAAAAGAGACTTTAAGATGTATAGTCAGGAAACAATGTGGTAACAACTTGAATGGAGGGTTTCATATGGATTTTTTAGTGGTCTTTTCACTATCACACTCCCAAGTTTGAATACTAGAACCTTTTTCCAATCAATCCAGAACCGTGACAACTGGCAGGCAGATTATAAAATAAGCTGGCATGAAGCAGTTTACCCTCCTGGCCCCCACCTTCCTGAGAATGTTCAGGGCATTTGGGGAGTCAGTGTTAGGCGACACCATTCTGGATTCAGAACGCCCTGGGTCCTGGTTCCAACACACATTGGCTGTGTGACTGGGGCAAGTTATTGGATCACTCAGAACTGAGTTTCTTCCCCTGATAAAGAGGAACTACCTTGTCTGTGTTTCACAATGAGTAAGTAGAATGTTGTAAATAAAGAGCTCAGAAGAGCACCTGGCCTATTGTAGACATTCAGAGAAATATGGACATGGGGGATGGCTGACTGTGACTGTTTCAGTTTATTTGGAACTGAGGATGTTCCTGGTATAAGGAACGTTCAGTGTCCAAAAGAGAAGCCCTCAGATAAATTAGAACTGGTTGGTCACTTTGGGTGACATCAATAATTGTAATTCCGAGAATGAGATGGCTCAGAAAAAGGAATAAATTATTATCTTATCATCTCTTATTTTAAACCAAATAATTTATTTGGTTTAAAATAAGAGATGATAAGCTCAAATGCATGAAAATTTCCCATCGAAATGTTAACTGCTGGACTACTGGGCAGAGTGGCTGTCCACAGGACTGAGTTTCACACCTCACGTAAACATTGCCCTGCTGAAGGGAGCATCAATAACTGGGAGGTCATGTGCAGAAGTGAAAGGGCCCTGAACTGGGAGCTGGGACTCTAGATAGTCATCAGTCTGCTGTTCTGGGTAAATTCTGCACCTATGTTTCCATTTTGGGAAAAGGGGCAGGCTAAATAGCAAATAACAACATACATTCTTCTAGTTACTGTTCACAGGTGCCTTTTCTTGTCACTATCTCATGTGACCCTCACTACAATCCAGTGAAGATGATGACACAACCCTCAGCATTTTCTGTCCCCCATTTACAGTTGTGGAATATGAGGCTCAAGTGAGACAGAGCAACTTTCTCAAGGCCACACAGCTAGGAGGTGCCCCTGACAGAGCTCAAGCCTAGAACATGTAGTTCTAGAGTGCGTCTCTTTTCATGCCACCTGTCTGCCTAGCTGAACACAGAGGTCCCTTCTTTCATGATCTCATGACACTGAAACTCAAGTCCCCTTTTAGTCTAAGGTATGAAGTCAAAGCCTTGAGCTAAAGTTCCTTTGACTAAACATCTTTTTGGAGCATTATTCATCATCTATCTAATCTTGGCAGGCACAGGAGAAAATAGGCAAGAGTTTCTTTCCCCATTAGAAGAAAAGAACTTCTGTGACCTCTGTGGAATAAGAAAACATGATGGTTTCACAGTCAGTGATTGCTGTGAGCAGAAGTTAGCAGAATAGAAACAGATCGTCTAAGTGCAGACCGTGACTTGGGAAAATTTTTAATTTAGCAGAAACATAATTACTCATGTATACATGGCACACATTCTCTCTTTTCTCCAGAACATGTGTGTGTGCACACACACCGCAAAGCTAATTATGATCCAAAGAATCCTCTGGAAGAGTACTTAATTGGTTCTAAGAATACCTCCATCAACAAAAACAGTGTCACACTTGTCCAGGCTTCTGAGGAGTCAGCAGGAAGACTTGCCTATGAATTCTCAGTTGCAAAGTAAACCTTTATTTCAGTACAACATGTTTTATGGTGCCATAAAAGAGGAGGAAAGTCAATAGCTCTATCTAATATCAACGAAACCAAGAAAATACTTTACTGATTCTCCACTGTTTAAAGGGCAAAAGAATGTGAATACTTACCCTTAACAAAGTATCTGAAAATCTTAGAGGTTTGACTTCAACTTTTGCTCAAGCAGTTGAGGCTGCCATATTGAGGTAGATAATGCATGATCACTTCCTTCATGAATGCATAAAACCGGGGAACCAAGACAAAATTTCTTTGCCGGAGAATTTCAAGGTGGCTTTAATGTCTAATTGTATTCAACTATCAAACTATTAAGACTCATTAATTGAACAAATATTTATTTGTTCAGGCTGTATTCTGAGCTCTAATGGTTTGGTCTGCAAAGGGAAAGGAATTTCCCCGAAACAAAGGAATTTCCGTTAATGGGACTCCACGCTCGACCTGTGGGAACTGCCTGGATATATCTTCGATACATTTATTTCTTACCCTTGCCACTACCATAGCCTCAAATCAAGATACCATCATTGCTTCCTGGAGCAGCTTCCTGTCTTCAGATCTGCCTTTCATTCTCCCTAAGCAGTCAGAGACACTGTTCCAAAATGAACACATGACCTTGACCCTTCTTCTGGCTTGAATCCTTTCCTGGTTCCTTATTGCCCTTAGCATAATGCACAAGCTTCTATGCAGCCCATGCAACATCATCCCCTGCTTACCTTCCCTGCCTGAAGTCTTCCCTCCCACCCTCACTTTCCTCTCCACTTGATCTCCCTTTCCTTTTGGAAACATACCCTCCCCTCTATTGCTTCCAAGTCTCTGCACGTGCTTCTTCTAAGGAAGTGTTCCAGCTATGTCAGTGCAGGCTATGTATGTATGAAGTTTAGGTGACCAAACAGAAAGATTTGGTGATTGCAACCATGAACTTGTGGCGGGGAACAGGGCAAGCGACATTCTTTGCTTCTCAATCGACTTTAAGCCAGTCTTCTCCCCCTTCCTTTATGGTATTTATTGGTTCATATAACTATGGAGGCAGCTAAAGTCATGCATAGATAAGCTTAGGACCTTCACTGGAGGGACTGTATCGTTTCCGGCTTTTGAGAGTGAAAGGAAAATTCATTAATGATCCTATCAGGACAACAGGTGAAAACTGAGATAGTCCCAGCCTGCCCCCACAAGGTGGCAACAATCTACTCCAGCCATTCCTTGATTACTGGGGGTACTCTGATGAGTCAGGCCCAAGCTCCATGTTCACCCCTGGAGTCACCCCGCCTGAATGCCAAAACCTGTGAGTCAAATTGGAAATTAGGTGCTTGTATCCCATTTGAAGGAAGGGTTGCTGGGTGGTCAACACAGTAAAAGTGTACATGCCTTTGGTAGCTATAGTTATGGATTGGCAGCGAGGAACAGAAAAGGCAGAAGAACATCACAGAAGAAAAGTGTATATTTTGATGATTTCTATAAAATGGGAGCTTATTTTGTTGCAGATTAAATGCTTCACAGTTCCATCAAAAAGCCAGCAACTGTTAATGATAAGGAAAACCTGATGTGAGGTGTATGAGAACTCTGTACTATCGTTGAGATTTTTCTGCAAATATGAAGCTGTTTTAAAAGAAGAAAAGTTAGGGTTAGGGTTTCAGGAAAACAAAATAAAGTTACGTGTTTTTCAGGAGAGAGAGACACACACACAACAGGAGAGAGCTCATCTTTGATGGTGGCAATTAGCACATAGCAAACATTTTTGCAGAGGGTAGTGAAAATGGAAAGAACTTTTAAAATTCAATTCATTTCACTTTGGGTTAAGAAATATTCTCTTCTTTTTCTGAATGTCTGGTTTGTCAGAAAAGACAAAGTGGAAACCCAGGACTTAGTCTGTATTTACTTTTATTTATCTATACATTTATTTGCCTCAGCTGTACTATATCTTGTAGTTATATCACTTAATTATTAGACAAACTGATGAAATATGAGTAAAAGGAGAGTTGATGAAATACAAGCTAAATGCTCTGCAGAGACTTGATAAAGGCAACTTGCTAACAAAATTAATGTTGAATTAGGTGTGAGGGAGATAACTGTAAAAGTTCAGGGAAAACGTCATAGGAATCTACTGGGGTCTTACTCAGATTTCACAAGTGTTTTAACTTATCACTCCCCTCCAGTGAAAAACTTGGAGTTATGGCTTATACAAGAAACATGATTTGAACTTCGATGACCAAACCCATTGTCAAAAAGAAGTTCTGAGCCTTAAAATAAAAGATTTGATAGACATTTACATATTTTCAGCTAAATAGATGTTAACCCATTTCAACACAGTTTTCAATTAAACAACCAACTTTGAATCTATTCATATTGAATAGCAGGATTTTATTGTATTGATAAATTGTAGTAAATGAGAAAAATCTAGTTGTTGACTTTTTTTTCTAACTTGCAAAAGCTGTTCTACGTGTGACATGTTTTTCCTGAACACCATTAACCTAAGAACCAGAGTTATTTCTGATAGTACAAAGCAGAGCTTTGGAGAGATGTATAATTTTGGTTTGGAGGCAATAAATCTCCACAGTTGTTTACCCTTCCTCTGTCCTTATACTGGAGAGTGTATTGTTCTTGTCAAATGAGTCAGTTGAAATGAGAAAAATAAATTATTTGAGTTCATTTATGTGTCACAAAGGTATGCAACTTCACAAAAATTCCACGCTTTTACATTTTTAGAAACTTCCTGCCATAGATGTGTTTCTAGATTTGAGCCTTGGTGACCAAAATCTGTGGATTATTCACACTGCAGATCACTCATTATGGATTCCTCTTGGGACGTTTTCTTGCCCTTATGACTAATAATTGTGCTGACTCTCTTACCACCTCTCTCTTACTATCAATGAGAGGGTCTTAGGTAATATGTAATGCTTTGAAGATAGGCCTGAATTTACTACTGTTTAAGCAGTAGGACCAGAATAAGAATACTTCTTGTGTGTGTAGCACTTGATTGGTTTTCAAGTGTTTTTACATGCATTATCTCATTTAGCCACATAATAAACCTCTTTACATACTTGTTATAATTAAGAAATCTGAAATTCAGATACTTCAAGTAATTTATTTGATATTCCTTAATTAGTGATGGGTAGACCTGGTATTCAGATCAGGATTTTCTGACTTCAGCCAAAGCAACTTTCTGAAACACCAACACGAACATAAAGTAGTTGAGGTTTATTTGTTCCTTTTGGTTTACTCATGTAAACGAAAAATCTTCTGTTACCTTCTGTGAATGCATTAACAAATAGTTTATTGAGCATTAATTATCCACAAGACAATTGGTTAAAATAGATGTACATTGCTAAAAAGGAGAAGCCTTATTCTGGGAATGTTTGGGGACTGAGATTTGCCCACAAGCAACAATTACACGCTGAAGTTCATACTTAAAACTCCCTGTGTATGGTTTTCACATGCATCCCATGTAGCAGGCTAAACTCAGGGAAGCACAAATATCCATTTTAGCGCACTTGCCATTGGTTAACTGCACAGTTATCAATAAGCAATATGACAGTGTGAATATGTACTCTTTATAATTGCCACCATTTCCCATGGAGTGGGCATGTATTTATTTACTACACTATTACTGCAAAAAAAAAAAAAAAGTGTGTGATTTTCTGGTAACTATGTAATTAACTTGTACCTCACTATGTTATTGTAGCTTAAACTGCATCTGGTGACTTCTAAGGAGCTGCTAGGAACAATGCAGACCATGCTTTGTGGTTCTGTCCGAGAGAATGCTTATGTGTTGAGCATATTTGTAGCTAATTTTGAGCCAACTGTCGGTGTCAATTTCAATTTATTGTGGGCTTGTGCCAGAGAATATGTTCTTCAGTAGAAAACATCTCTTCTTTCTCTGCGTATTTCTTGCACATTTTTTCTATGGACTATGTTACTTTCCTCATTCAAGTGTCTGCTAGATTTGTTCAACAAAGCAACAGCAATGCCTGTTCTTTGTATACTTCATAAACTGTGAAGTTTATGATGTAGTTTTATAAATGTGCAGCATAGCCATCCTGTTGATCTCTTTGCAGGTCCCATTTTTAAAAAAAAATTAAAAGCATACTTTATTTATTATTTTTATTGCATTTTAGGTTTTGGGGTACATGTGAAGAACATGCAAGATAATTGCATAGGTACACATGTGGCAGTATGATTTGCTGCCTTCCTCCCCTTCACCCATATCTGGCATTTCTCCCCATGCTATCTCTCCCCAATTCCCCACCCCCCACTGTCCCTCCCCTATTCCCCCCAACAGACCTCAGTGGGTAGTGCTCCCCTCCCTGTGTCCATGTGTTCTCATTGTTCAACACCCACCTGTGAGTGAGAACATGCGGTATTTGATTTTCTGTTCTTGTGTCAGTTTGCTGAGAATGATTGTCTCCAGGTTCATCCATGTCCCTACAAAGGACACGAACTCATCATTTTTGATTGCTGCATAATATTCCATGGTGTATATGTGCCACATTTTTCCTGTCCAGTCTATCGTCGATGGGCATTTGGGTTGATTCCAGGTCTTTGCTATTGTAAACAGCATGCAGCTCCCATTTTTAAGAGCTTTACTTGACTGAGTGACTGAATACTTTTTGTTAATCTAATTTATATGCTTAATGTAATATTGCTATCATACAGAACACTGTGAAATAGAGGAGAATTGCTTTATCTCTTTCTGCTTCACTAAGTGCACATTAACAATTGGCATATTTTCTTTCATATCTGTGATTTAAAAAATACATGCATAGTAGTAATCACAGTATGCAGATTTTTTTTTTTGAGACAGTGTCTCTGTCACCCAGGCTGGGGTGCAGTCAGTTATCTCAGCTCGCTGCAACACCCACCTCCCAGGTTCAAGTGAGTCTCATCTCACAGCCTTCTGAGTAGCTGGGATTACAGATGTGCACCACGACACCCAGCTAATTATTTGTATTTTTAGTAGGGATGGGGTTTTGCTATGTAGTATGTAGAACATTTTATATTATTTTTTTTCCCTTAATATTATGACTTTATTTTTCTGTGTTCCAACATACTCTTATAAACATCTTTAGAAATAAAATGGATGGATATTTTTCCCAAACTTTTGGAGAAAGCTAAAAATTTTGGATATTATGTATGATATAAGCATGAGATGACACCGAAAGGTGGAGAAAAGAAGGCAACTTGTTGGAGGCCTCAGGCCACACAGAATGAACTGGCAGCAGGATTCCTGGGTTTTCTTTCAGTCTCCTCTATTCCAGGCTGTCCTCTCGAGAAGCTGGCAACCTGGAAGTGTCCATGAGTGAAAATGAAAGCAGTCCCAAGACGATTGCTCACTCCAGCCAGAGGACCAGGAAAGGCAAGCCTAGCAAGAAAAATAAAATAAAAAACTTTTAGACATAAACTACCAAATGCCACCATAAAAATAGCAGCCATTCCACCTTATCAATCAGGGTTGTGCAGGAAGCTTTGACTTTCACCCTCACCAAGATGTGAGGAGGTGCCCAACCCCCTTGCCTGGTGGCATCAGGAAAAGCAAAGTAGGAACTTGAGAAGTTAATTCTTGCTGGTCAGTGGAGTCCACCTCCCCCAACCCTTCACCTCCCTCCCACCACCCACCCCACTCTCAGCCAGAGTGGTACCAGCAGAGGCCTGGCAGGGGTGCGAAAGGGGCCTGAATTTCCACTCCCAGTTATGAGGAATCCTCCCCATTTCCGAGTCTCAACGGAGGCTAAGTGGAGTATGCGGACTTCCACCTTCACCTGACAGTGGCATGCAGTGCCTTTTTTCTCTGACTTGGTATCAGAGGAAAACCTCTAAAACAGAGAATTCAAAGAAAGTCTAGAGTTTCATAATCTAAATGTCCAGGATTCCATTTAAAAAATAACTTATCACATAAGAAACCAGGAAATTTTGAATAAGAAATTATTATCAAAGAACACCATACCTTGATGACAGAGATGTTAGAATTGTCTGGCAAAGACTTTCAAGCAGCCATTACAAAAATGCTTCAGTGAGAAATTATGAACATGTTTGGAAAAAACGAAAAAAATAGTAGAAAATATTGGCAAAGAATATATAAAGAATTGAATAAAATTTTAAAGCTGAAAAAATACAATAAAGTGAAATAAACTATTAGATGGTCTCAATAACAGAATGGAAGGACACAGTAAAAAATATTAGTGAAACAGAAGTTAAGACAATGAACATTTTTCCAAGCTGAAAAACAGAAAGAAGATATACTGGAAAAGAAAAGAACTGAGCCTCAAAGACCTGTGGGACTAACACAAAAGACTGAATATTGATATTGTTGAAGTCCCAGAAGGAGAAGAGAAGGAAGGCATAGTTGAAATGTGTTTAAAGAAATAATTGCTACGTTTCTTAATTTTGACAAGACACATAAACCTACAGATTCAAGATACTGAGTGAACCTCAAACACAATACACCCAAAAAATCTCAAATGCAATAAGCCCAAAGAAATCCATAGTACAATAGTACAAGATACACCAGATAGCCAAGACACACCATAGAAAACATTTAAAAACTAAGGACAAAAGATTCTAGAAATCAGTGAATTAGAAATAACATTTTATTTATAGAGAAAAAAGCAATACAAATCACAACACATTTCTCATCAGAAACCATGGAGGCCAAAATACAGTGGCATATTTTTTAAGTGCTGGAAGGCAAGAACTATGTCTTTCCAAAATCAGTCTATATCCATAGAAAACATCCTTCTAGGATGAAGGTGAAATAAACATTCTCAGGTGAACTAAAACTAAGAGACTATGTTGCTAGTAAAGGGGGCTCTCAGAATGAATTCCTCTAAAAAGAAAGTCAATGACGGAAGAAGTCTTGGGTCTGTTCATGTCCTTCACCCACGTTTTGATGGGGTTGTTTGTTTTATTCTTGTAAATTTGTTTAAGTTCTTTGTAGATTCTGGATATTAGCCATTTGTCAAATGAGTAGATTGCAAAATTTTTTCCCATTCTGTTGGTTGCCTGTTTGCTCTAATGATTGTGTCTTTTGCTGTGCAGCTCTTTAGTTTAACTCAATCCCATTTGTCAATTTTGGCTTTTGTTGCCAATGCTTTTGGTGTTTTAGTCATGAAGTCCTTGCCTATGCCTATGTCCTGAATGGCATTGCCTAGGTTTTCTTCTAGGGTTTCTATGGTGTTAGGTCTTATGTTTAAATCTTTAATCCATCTGGAGTTAATTTTTGTATAAGGTGTAAGGAAGGGATCCAGTTTCAGCTTTCTGCATATGGCTAGCCAGTTTTCCCAACACCATTTATTAAGTAGGGAATCCTTTCCCTATTGCTTGTTTTTGTCAGGTTTGTCAAAGATTAGATACCATCTCACGTCAGTTAGAATGGTGATCATTAAAAAGTCAGGAGACAACATGCTGGAGAGGATGTGGAGAAATAGGAACTTTTTACGCTGTTGGTAGGAGTGCAAATTAGTTCAACCATTGTGGAAGACAGTGTGGGGATTCCTCAAGGACCTAGAACTAGAAATACCATTTGACACAGCAATCCCATTACTGGGTTTATACCCAAAGGCTTATAAATAATTCTATTATAAAGACACATGCACATGTATGTTTATTGCAGTACTATTCACAATAGCAAAGACTTGGAACCAACCCAAATGCCCATCAATGATAGACCGAAGAAAGAAAATGTAGCACATATACACCATGGAATACTATGCAGCCATAAAAAAGGATGAGTTAATGTCCTTTGCAGGGACATGGATGAAGCTGGAAACCACCATTCTCAGCGAACTGGCACAAGAACAGAAAACCAAACACCGCATGTTCTCACTCATAAGTGGGTATTGGACAATGAGAACACATGGACACAGGGAGGGGAACATCATACAGTGGGGTCTGTCAGGGGTTGGGGGACTTGGGGAGGGATAGCAGGAGGGTAGGGCACTAGGGGAAGGAAAACATTAGGGGAAATACCTAATGTAGATGATGGGCTGATGGATGCAGCAAACCACCATGGCACGTGTATACCTATGTAACAAACCTGCACATTCTGCACATGTACCCCAGAACTTAAAGCACACACACAAAAAAACAATAAAGTCCACAAGAAGAAAGAGTATTTCTGGAAAAAGTAAAACAAGAAGTCTTGGGTCATCAGGAAAAAAGGAGGAAAAATAGAAAGAGTAAAAATATCAGCAAATACTGTAGACTTTCTTCTCTAGAGATTTCTAAATCATTTTTTGATGATGGAAGAAAAAATATAACAGTGTCTGATAGGGTTATGAAAGCGTATGGAAGCAGGAAATGTCTAAGACAATTACATTATTGTTGGGAGAAAGAGAAAGGAAATAAACATGGGTGTGTGTGACTGTGAAGGAATAGTGTAATCTTTGTGGGAGGTAATAGCTCTGTATTTTGCCGAATCACTTACAGAAATCTACACAAGTGATAAAATGACATGGAACTACACGTGTACACACACACACACATTTGCAAACTAGTGCATGTACATGCCTGTCCCTCTAATACGCTGTACTGTATCTCTGTCAATTCCTGATTTTGATATTGTATAATACTTATATAAGGTGGAACCATGGAAGAAACTGTGGTGAAGGGTATACAAGACCTCTCAGTACAATATTTCAAATCTATAATTTAGATAATACTTATGGACTGTCAATCAATAATTATATTAAAATAAAATGAATTGTTAATAGATAAACAAATTTTGGTGCAGCCATACAGTAGACTACTACCCAGTAACAACGTGGATGAATCTTACATGCATCGTGCTAAGCGGAAAAAGGCATACACAAAAGTTTTTGTACTGTAGGATTTCATTTCTACAATGAAAATAGAAAATGCAAAACCATAGGGAAATAAATATATCAGAGGATTCCCGGGGGGTAGGAAGCAGATATTCACTAGCAGTGGGAAATTTCGAGGTGATGAAGGTTTCGTATATCTTTTCTTAAATTAAAAACTAATTTAGAGATAAAGTCTCATTATGTTGTCCAGGCTGGAGTGCAGTGGCTATTCACAGGCGTGATTACAGTGCACTGCAGCCTGGAACTCCTGGGCTCAAGTGTTCCTTCTGCCTCACTCTCCCTAGTAGCTGGGACTCCAGGCATGCCATGCTCAGCCAAAGTGTTACAAATCTTGACGACAATGGTTACATGACCGTATGCATTTAAAAAAATTTACATTTACGTTTTTAAAACGTATAAAACTGTGCAAATTTTACCTCTACACACTCAGTTTAATAAAAATGAAAAGAAAGTATCATGAAATTCTCAACTACACCCACAATAATTACGTATGTTGTTTTTCATGTTTTACCATAAAAAATCATGTGGTCATAAACACCCATGAGCAAAATAACATTGTTTCTCCAGGATCTTTGTATTACTTCTGTAGACTGCACTCCCAGAAGCTGTATTAGAGATGGATGGAGGAGAGTAGAGGAATAAATGTTAGGCACAATTTTACAGGCATATTTGCATATGCAGATATGCAAAATTACTTTCCAGAAGTATATTTTCTTTTAGCTAGTTTATAATGCCACTATGATTTTGGAAGTCCTTCTTTCCACACCCTTGTGGGCAGTAGAACTTTGATTGCTACTGTTGGTTGCTTCCACTTGGCTCAGATACCTCTTCCTGATAATTGAAGGGTTTGCATTTATTTGAGACTTTGTAATTATGGCATATAGGGTTAGCAGAGCAGAAATGAACCCACGCTATTTACAGTTTACTAAACATCACCTTGAACATTCACACACATGTATGACAAGCTACAAACACTCTTCATTAATAACTAGAGTGTGGGTCTGGTAATTATTATCAATTTTATTTTCCAGAATATTGGTGATGTCTACAGACAGGAGAATTAGTGGGGTATCTTATTTTGGTTTTGGAGTGGGTCCCCTTCTTTTAATTTTTATTCTTTGTCCTCTATCTCTCTGTTATTTTCACATTGTCTCCTTGTCCCATCCAATTTTGTCTAGCATTCCACTTTACATTTAAATGATCTCTTGATTTTGGTTTGGGTTAATTCTCACTCTGTCATAAATGTGATTTGATCTGTCACAAACTGCTCAAAATACACATTTTAAAATCTTGTGTCTTCATCTAATACTTTTCTACATTTGCAATGATATCTTTTTCTATTTTCTATTGTTGAGTACCTGTGGCACTTTACTCCAAGGAGATGTAGCGTTCTCTAACGTTTTTACTGCAAAATATGCCCGTTGTAGTAGATGCATTTTTGAGGTGCTTTGTCTTTGCTCTGCGATGATGGGCTGTGTTTTATAGCTCCTCCTGGCTTTTGCTTGAATATTAATAATTCTGGGGTAAGCATCTCCCAAAAAGAATTATTCCCTACTCAAGAGAATCCTTCTACTCCCTTTTTGTTTCCTCCCTTGCCCTAAAACATGAGTATTTTTTTCACTTGCTTTACCTCATTTAACTTTTAGATTATTCTCAGAAGGAGATTCTAACACTTCCATTTTGCATGTAAGACAGCCAGATGGGAAGGGTCCCCAGAGAAACTCCAACCAGCTTGCACACCGAGAAGAATGCACACTGGGGTGGAGCCATAGAAGCTCTCACCATTTGCAGTGGGAAGAGCCTGGCCCTTCCTCTTCCTGGGTGGTAGCTGGGATTCAATCCGTAGTAGAAAGTATATTGAGTAAGCTGCTTGTTTCCAGCAAGGCTTGGGATGATTTAGAAACTGTTAAATCAATGCAGTAAATATGAATTAAACATTTACAGTTGTATTAAATATTCGAAAGATACAAACCGAAATAGTCTATCAAGTAATTGTACATATTTGTGCATTTACAAAATGCATATTCATGAGAGCTATGTAAATATGTATTTAGTAATTTCCTCTTTGATGTGAAGCATCATGGCTGAACTACAGATGGTAAGTTTCTTGAATCTAATTATGAAAATACCACAGTAAACCATTCTGACATTGTCCTTAGAAAAAGATCATTGTATGGCCATTATAAGTTTAGCGTTCTTGGAACTGAGGAGAAAAAGTTCTAGAGCATGTCTGTTTTTGTGGCAGGCATACAGGGAAAAAGGCAGTTATTTCTAAGATAAGTGGCTCTCATACTTTTCCCACCAAGGGTCACACAGGGAGGAAGTTCATACATAGGACATTCTAGAGTCCTGTGGCCTCTGTATTCCAGCTACAGTGTTACCCTTTCTCTCCCAATCAGGAAAGGATATTGGGAGGCTAGGGAGAATAATATTTGGGTTAATATTTAATTCATTCTAATTTATTCAAAAACATGTCTAATGTCTATTAATACTACCATGACTGGCAACCCCTCACAACTGCCTATGACAATTCTTGTGGGTCCTTCTGCCACATCTAAGTACTCTCTGGATGAGGAGATGGTGAGAGAATACACATTCTGATTTTTGACTTTGCGTGAAGATCTTATGTGAAAATCTTTCTGGGAATTAGATTTTTCTAAAGGGATCTCTATTTCCTAAGGTCCTGATACTCTTACTAGCGTTTGCTAATTAATTCTGTGAGACCCAAATGTATGCAGGGCCTGGACACTTTATCTCAGACTAGGTCTCTTCCTGAACCCTCTGCTATTTCCCAAATATTGTCACAGGTGGACTGGGTAGCTAGACTCGTATTTGTGTCTGCCTTGAAAACTCAGGATGACTTTTGATGCAGACTGCACATGAACTGCCATTGCTTGGATCGCCTCTTTGGAAGACTAAGAGAACTTGACTGTGTGCAAGTCAGCAGTAAAGACTGACTACTGGATTAGGTGGGCCATGTGGTTATCAGCTTGTGGCGGCCTTTTGGCATCTTCTGGTCTCACTTAGAGTAAAAGCCAAAGCCCTCATTGTGACCTTCAAGGCTCTTTGTGATTCGTGCCCCCAGGTCTCTGACTTCACACCTCTAACTAGTCCCCCTCACTTGCTTAGCCTCCTTCCTCAATGGCCTCTCTGCTGGCTCCTTAAACCACCCCAGGCCCTTTGCACCTGCTATTCCCTCTGTCCAGCATGCTCTGCCCCAGACAGTTGCAGTGCTAACATCTTACTTCCTTCAGGTTTTACTCAGAAATTACTTTCTCAGTGGGGTCTTCCATGATCATCCTATTTAAGGTTTCAACTACTTTGCCAGCATTTCACTTTCCCTCCCTTGATCTTTTCTTCCAAGCACTCACTGACCTCTAACACACTGTATCTTTTACTTATTTATCTTGTTCAGTTTCTGGCTGCCTCACCACAGTGTACATTCCACAAGGATAGAGATTTTGTCTGTTTTGTTGATTACTGTAGCCCTGGCATCTTGAGCAGTGCCTGCCACGTGGTGGAATTAAATAAATATTTACTGAATGGATGAGTGGCTTCATGCTTAAAAGCGAGAAGAGAGACCTTCATAGAGAAGTAGGAAAATCAAACGTTGCACAGATAAAGGGCCATGGAGAGAGAGAGAGAGAGAGGTGAGATGCTGACAGATTTTTTGAAGATGTTCCAGTTCCCACTTCTCATCTTTTCTAGACCAGAATTTTACTTCCTATCCATGGTCTAACCCTAAAAATTTTATTTTCTTAAGTTACTTTAGTTGGGTTTGTCTTTATTGCTACCAAAAATCTCTAAGCAAAAAAAAAAAAAAAAAAAAAAGTCAAACTAGAAGATGATAACTCTTTTCTCAACACCCAGGGTGTCTTTGGAGAATGAAGTTCTCATGCAGCATACAGATTTGTGGGTTCTCTTCCCTGTTTCCTTTCTTGGATAACTAGGTCACAGACAGCTGGTGTTTCCCATGTGGCAAATGGAGCACACACAGAAATCCCCGCCTCCTCTCTCTTTGCTTTTCAAGCCCTGCTGAATGCCTCGTAATGATTTCATCTGGTTGGAGGTCTGCTGGCTTTTCCACTCTAGTAGAAGAAGGTGGTGGCGCCGGGGGCTGATGCATGCTCTGACTACTGACTTGAAACATGCTTTGATGAATTAGTGCAACTTGGCCAGCCATTTACTTTAAATTTTACCCTTGATTCTTCCTCTAGCAAACAATTAAGGAGCAGCAGTGGCTTCCTGCAGGGGAGACGAATGCCTTCTGTCCTCTGTGGAAACAGCCTGGCATTCTTCCAACTGATGAATGGCATGGACCAGGAGCACCAGTTATTTTCAGCTTCTGAGCATCCAAATAAATAAACATACAAATGCGTAACATAAAATAAATTCAAATTACAAATGAGAAAAGCAATCCAGGTAACTGACAGTTTCTGACTTGATGTGGAGGCTGGGAAATGCATCCTTGAACCTTGCAATGCAGTGAGCCAAGGAGCGATGAGAGGCCACATGAATAACTGGGCCAGTGACAAGACACATGTCTTCCTCCTTGCTGGGTGAGTAGCCCAGTCCAACCCCAAAAGCTCCTGAGTAAGAGGAAAATGTCTCTTTAACAGTATTAAGGGACAATTTATTATGTGTATCCTTCCAGGGAAGCACAATGTCAGTGCAGGCCTATTGCATTTGCATTATTTCCAGACAACAGCAGCAGCAGAAAGGGACACTGATTTATTTTAGAGCAAGCACAGGTGAATTTAATGTCTGTTGGGACTGAGCCAGGGAGAACTTAACCCATTCTGAGTCTTTCCAGGGCTTTAGGGGGAACCATCAGTTTTTGGAATGGTTCTATCGGCTTCTTTGGTCAAATTCAGTTTTCCTGAGCCTGTGCTTCTCAATTGCTTGGTAATAAAAGCTCTTACAGGGTGGAAGGGAGAGAAAAAATTATTTTTTATGTCCTGGCCCTGCTAATTCCTTTCTGTACAACCTGGGCAAATAATTTAATCCTTTTGAGACTCAGTTTTCTCTTTTGAAAAATGGATGTAATCCACATGTTCTCACTCATAGGCAGGGGTTGAACAATGAGAACACATGAACACAGAGAGGGGCGCATCACACACTGGGGTCTGTTGTGGGGGAGGGGACAGTGGAAAGTGGGGAGGGTAGGGAGTGATAACATGGGGAGACATGCCAGATATAGGTGACAGGGGGATGGAGGCAGTAAACCACCTTGCCATGTATGTACCTATGCAATAAACCTGCATGATCTGCACATGTACCTCAGAACCTAAAGTACAATAAAAAAAAGAAAAGAAAAATGGGTGTAATAATGATATCCTGCAGGATTTTAATGAGAATCAACCAAACAAATGTGTTATTGAGTGACTGGTGAATTGCATAAATAACATTGTTTTGGGGTGACATCAATTTGGGATTCCTGGGGCACAAACAGAAGTTTTGGTATTATCTTCAGGTATGTTGGCTTGGCTAGCTTAGCTAGCAGAGAGCTTTTTTTTTCAGAAGAATCATTCAGTGGGAGATAATAACAGTTACTCTTTGAATTCTGGAATGAGAGAGTTATGAAACTCAAAAGGTCATGGTAGACAGTGTCTTGGAGACATCTCTTCCAAACTTTGTTTTGGCAGATGGAAAAACGGAGGCTCAGGGAAGCAAAGTAGGCTGTAAACATCTTGGAGGATGAGGTCAATCTTAATTATCTTTGCTTGTTGTTTCTTATCAGTATACACAAAATGCCCTGCGCCCGGTGAATGCTCAATAGTGGAAGTGACAGAATTCCATCACTATTAAACACAACCAGTGTTGCGGTTGACAGTTGTAGGTTGGAATATTTTCTCTTCTGATTCAGATTAGATGAGAATTTGATATTATTTTAATACTAAACCTCGCAAGGAATGTGTTTACTGGTCAACTGAGGCATCTCAAAAAGGGTCATGACCTCGATAAAGCCAGAAACATCCTGGCTTTATCCTCTAGCTTCAACTTCTGACAGAAACTCCTTGAAGGCTTAAAGAACAATTTCTTTTGTTAAACCACCATACGGTTTTAGTTTACACAGTGGGACACATTTACAAAATGTTGCCCAATACATTACCTTATTTAATTCTCCTAATGATCTAGTGAAGTACGCATTATTATTTCCATTTCTCAGAATAGGAAATGGAGGCTCTGAGACTCTGAATGGTGACCCAATGATGTAGAAGCACTGTCAGCACTGGAACTTGAACCCAGAACTCTTTTTTTTTTTCAGCGTATTTCATTAATACGACATTGTAAAGTACCAAGTAGATATCCCTTTCATCTGTTTCTTCCTTCCTCCTTTTGCTCTCCCCTTCCCTCCCTTGTTCGTCACTAGGCACTGAAGCAGGTGAAAAATGAATATAGCAGTTCCTGTCTTTGAAGAGTTTGCAGCCTCCTGCAGAGGATTTACAGGTAAGAAGGTAATTCTAAAAGCAGAGGATCTTTATTACGCACTAACCCTGATTGAGCACAGCCCAAAGGGGTTAACAGACCTGCTTGGAAGATGGGAAAGAGAGATAAACCACTGTCTAAGATATAGTTGCTGCTAGAAAAAGAAATTGCTGAAATCCCTAAACACCCCTTTCAAAATATCTAGACTTTCAAAGCCATGCCTTTCCTTCTTCCCTCTCTTAGATGTGATGAATGAGAGATGTGTGTGTGACACATCCACCTGGAATCTGCAAATCACTGATCCTTTAAAACCTACTTTTGTAAATACCAATAAAACAAGTCTTGACACTTGTTCCTGAGTTCAGGGAATTCATTCAACCTGGAGCCCTGGAGGAGGGAAGCTACTCCCTAGGAACTTTTCCCCTTTCAAATATCTCACCTGGAACTGAAACTTGTCTCTCACTCTTCCCTTTTTCTGCCTTTCTTTGATTCACACTCTGTAATCCTCCCTGGTTATTCTCCTTTGTCTGCCTTCACTTTGTCTAAGCAACGGAATGGTTTAGGTGTGCCAAATGAATGATACCACAAAGTGCTGAAGTCTGGGAATAACGCCTCATGGACACTGCATAACTATTTGTTTAATGAATACATGAGTGGGTGAATAAATGAATGAATAACGGCCCAGTTCAAATACTGCCTCTGACATTTACCAGTTGCCCAACTTTAAGACAGATATTTAACATGCTCGTGCCTCAATTTCTCGTCCTTCCCTATTGTGTATAAGAGATTATAAAAATGTATATACAAGCATCCCTTGAGATATTGTGGGTTTGGCTACAGACCACTGCAATGAAGCAAATCTTGCCGTAAAGCAAGTCACATGAAGTTTTTGGTTTTCCAGTGCATATAAAAGTTATGTTTACATTACTGTAGTCTACTGTGTGTGAAATAGCATTATGTCTAAAACATGTACACATCTTATTTTATTTTTTAAATTTTTTGAGACTGAGTCTCACTCTATCACCCAGGCTGGAGTTCAGGGGCACAATCTTGGCTCATTGCAACCTCCACCTCCCAGGTTCAAGTGATTCTCTTGCTTCAGCCTCCCAAGTAGCTGAGATTACAGAGGTGCTTGCCACCATGCCCAGCTAATTTTGTGTATTTATTTATCTATTTTTATAGAGATGGGGTTTCACCATGTTGGTCAGGCTGGTCTTGAACTCCTGACCTCAGGTGATCCACCCACCTCGGCCTCCCAAAGTGCTGGGATTACAGGCTTGAGCCACTATGCCCGGCCTCCAGCTAATTTTTTAAAACATTTTTTTTTTTTTTAGTTGAGACAGGGTTTCACCATGTTGGTTGGGCTGATCTTGAACTCTTGACCTCAAGTGATCCACCTGTCTTGGCCTTCCAATGTGCTGGGATTACAGTGTGAGCCACTGCACCCATTCTTTTATATATATATATATATAATAAATGTAATATATAATATATTTTTAATTGCATTTTAGGTTCTGGGGTACATGTAAAGAACATGCAGGATTGTTGCACAGGTACATATATGGCGATGTTGTTTGCTGCCTCCATCCCCATCACATATATCTGGCATTTCTCCTCATGTTATTCCTTCCCAACTCCCTACCCCCCAATGTCCCTCCCCTAGGCCCCCCTCACAGACCTCAGTGTATGATGCTCCCCTCCCTGTGTCCATGTGTTCTCACTGTTCAACACCCGCCTATAAGTGAGAACATGTGGTGTTTGATTTTCTGTTCTTGTGTCAGTTTGCTGAGAATGATGGTTTCCAGGTTCATCCATGTCCCTACAAAGGACACGAACTCATCATTTTTTGTGGCTGCATAGTATTCCATGGTGTATATGTGCCACATTTTCCCTGTCAAGTCTATCATCAATGGGCATTTGGGTTGGTTCCAAGTCTTCGCTATTGTAAAGAGTGCTGCAATGAACATACTTGTGCATGTGTCCTTATAATAGAAAGATTTATCATCCTTTGGATATATATCCAGTAATGGGATATATACCCGATAATGGATCAAATGGAATTTCTATTTCTAGGTCCTTGAGGAATCGCCACACTGTCTTCCACAATGGTTGAACTAATTTTCTTTCCCACCAACAGTGTAAAAGTGTTCCCATTTCCCCACATCCTCTCCAGTATCTGTTGTCTTCAGATTTTTTAATGATCGCCATTCTAACTGGTGTGACATGGTATCTCAATGTGGTTTTGATTTGCATTTCTCTAATGACCAGTGATGATGAGCATTTTTTTGTATGTTTGTTGGCCTCATATATGTCTTCTTTTGAAAAGTGTCTGTTCATATCCTTTAGCCACTTTTGAATGGGTTTGTTTGTTTTTTTCTTGTAAATCTGTTTTAGTTCTTTGTAGATTTTAGATATAAGTCCTTTCATTCTGTTGGTTGCTGGTTCACTCTAATGACTGTTTCTTTTGCTGTGCAGAAGCTCTGGAGTTTAATTAGATCCCATTTGTCTATTTTGACTTTTGTTCTAATGCTTTTTGTGTTTTAGTCATGAAGTCCTTGCCTATGCCTATGTCCTGAATGGTTTTGCCTAGGTTTTCTTCTAAGGTTTTTATGGTGTTAGGTCTTATGTTTAAGTCTTTAATTCATCTGGAGTTAATTTTAGTGTAAAGTGTCAGGAAGGGGTCCAGTTTCTGCTTTCTGCACATGACTAGCCAGTTTTCCCAACACCACTTATTAAACAGGAAATCCTATCCCCATTGCTTGCTTTTTTCTGGTTTGTCAAAGATCAGATGGTTGTAGATATGTGGCGTTGCCTCTGAGACCTCTCTTCTGTTCCATTGCTCTATATGTCTGTTTTGGTACCAGTACCATGCTGTTTTGATTACTATAGCTTTATAGTATAGTTTGAAGAAAAATATGGAATGCTTCATGAATTTGTGTGTCATCCTTGCACAGGGGCCATGCTAATCTTCTTTGTATCATTCCAATTTTTAGTATATGTGCTGCAAAAGCGAGCATGGGAGGAATGTTCTTGAAGGCTGAGGAGGCTTGAGAGGATGGTCTTTTGTTAGCTGTGAGGAGTTTAGGATTTAAATACACATAGGAAAGGATTCAGGAGAGGGCATTTCAGGCAGTAATACTAGGGTAAAGGAGTGAGATCTGGAATTTTCAGAAGGTAAGAGAGACAGAATGAAAAGCGAGGAGTCAGAAAATGTAGTAGAAAGAGGTGAGGAGATGTGGGGAATGTGGATGGTCAAATGGGTTTGTCAAACTAAATTGTTGATTATGCACTGCATGGCCATTATGTGCTGCTGATACCAAATATGACACAGACTATGTACCCCAGAAGGGAGCCTGGTATTCTACATTGTAGGGGTGACAGCAGAAGGGCATTTCACATGCCATTAGCACAGAGGAAGTAGTATGCCTGAGTATCCACTTAGACGTCCAGAGACCTCACAGTGAAGGCCTGGGCTCTCCAAGGATTTATTCATTCTCTTTCACTTATTTGCGAACTAGCTTATTCACTCAGTTAACATATATTCTTGAGCACTTGTTTATTTGCTAAGTGTTGATGTGGGTGCTAGAGACAAGGAAAACACAATCCTTGGGCATAAGGTCAACAGGAGATCTCCCTGTGTTGATAGAGAGAAGCCCTGTTCCAGGCAGAGAGAATGACGTGACAGAAAACCAAACCAAACCAAACCATGGAGCACTTAAAAGCAAGAATGGGCTTTCCACTGTAGCTCAACAGGAAAGGGATGAATGGTTTGTGGTCCAAGAGTCACCTGGGGGTTGACGCCATCATCATGTGGCTGACATGTGAAGGAGATGGAAGATACTAAACAGGAGAGGAGCATGACCAGATTTATAGTTTAGTATGAGACCACTGGTAGCAGGTGGAATGGAGTGGGCTGAGTGAGCCCTCTTAGAGAAATACTGAAGGAGAGAGTGAAGAGCTCCTCATGGAGGCAAAGGAACAGTTGGAGCCAGATAATGAGATGAAAATATGTTTCTTGAGGCAGGTTACTCCCTGCAGTGAGTCAGGGGTCAAGGAGGAAGCACCAGCTACTTGTCAGAGGGTGGAGAGGGGCAATGAGACCCTAAATGCAGGAAGAGAGGGCCTGAGGGTGAGGAGGCAAACGTTTCCTTCACAATGGCAGGGACCATAATTGTGGAGGAAAGACAGATGATCAATTTCTGGCAGGTGCCAACCGCAGCAATTCCCCTCTGCAGGGACTCACTCTAGCCCTCTGGGAATAAGGAGTGGGTTTATTGGCATCAGTTCCATGCTTTTGCAGTGGGAAAACTATGATATCTGAGGATGAGTCAACCAGTCCAACCAAGACTGATTGAAAACAACTTTGATGGAAAAGGCTGGGAAAAAACAAAAATCAAATCCCTAAGAAATGCATGTGTAAAACAAAACCAATGAACCTCTTGATTCATTGCAGTTCTTGTGAAGTCTCTTCTATCCAGCTAGTGTCTTCCCATGCCAGGGGAAGCAGCATGAGGAAAAGTCAACATAACAAATTTTGCAAAGTCTCTGCTCTTATTTAAATTTCTTTTCCTCTCAGATTTTCCCATACCCCATTCTGAAGAACGTAGGCAGAAATCCCCACCCCCTCCAGCAAATTCTTTTCTATCAAGGCATTTCTGTTGCTTCTTTTTCGTAGCACCTTTTACCTACCTCCCCATGACACTTCTTCAATTGAAGTCCCATCATCATGATCATCATCATTATTATTTTTACATGGAGGCAGAACTATTATTTCCCTTTAGTCATTTCATCATCTAGTATAGTGTCTGGCTTGCAATTCAGCAAATGAATGTTTGCTGAACCAACTAAATTGTCAGGGGCAGGTAATATGTGTTCTAGAATCTTGTGCTACCTGACTTTGCAAAGGAGACTCATGAAGACCAGGAGACAAGAGGGTTTTAAGCAAAAACACTCCTGTGCACTCCTTTTATCTGCACTGCCCACTCTGCATGCTTAAAAATAATTTGTTTTAGATGAAGCTGCATGTGGTCTCTTGTGATGGCTCATAAATTCCAGTTGGCAGAAACAGCTGGGCTAGTTGCCTGAGAATCTAGAGACTGTAATTCAGTAGTTTTGGGGTGGGCTGCCAGAATGAAATATATATATATATCTTTCTCTTTTCTCTATCCTTCTCTGTCTCTTATCCATCCATCCATCCATCTGTCCATCCATCCATCTGTCCATCTGTCTATCCATCCATCCATCCATCCATCCATCCATCCATCCATCCATCCAACATTTAGGCAACACTGGTGAGAGGGAAAAGTAGTAGAACTGGAGTTTGGAGACTTGGCTTAGTAACTTATTTTGTTAAGCTTCAGAGAACCCATCTTGAAAGTGGCAACACTTATCTAACTCCCAGGGCTAATTAGGAAATAGAATTAAGTGATATTTCTAAATATGAGAGACACATGGTGGTTTCTCGGTAAATGCTAGTTGATTCTGACTATCCTGACAATAGAAAGTGCAGGAAGACTGTGGTTTCTGGGCTAGTTCATAACTAGGAGGGAAAAATAAAGGATTTGGATGTAGAAAGAATATAATGATTTATTTTTAAATTTGTCAGTGTAGCCAAGGCACAAGCCAGGGAGTCCATTTCCCAGAAGCCTGAGGAAATCCTTTGGCAGTTGTCAGTCCAACCCAGAAGGTAACAGAATTAGCTTCCAGAGAAGACAAGAGCACAGACATCCATAGATCACAGTATGAGAACCTTTCTTTGCTTGGGGAATAAGGGGGAGACCACTCCTGTAGACACTGCCAAAGGGCACATCCATGGTAGGGGTAGGGTAGGAGGCTGGAGGCCCAACTGGGGTGACTTGGTGAAAAACAGTTAATTAGACTTTTGGGTCCAGAAAGCAGACCTACCCTGGTGTGCCCCCACATGGAGTTGCAAGGCTGGGTGTGATTATACGCTTTGCAAGGAACACATATCTTGTAAGATTAAGACAAAATTCATATAAGTCTATCAGCCAAAAACATTTATTGTGTACTCTTAATGTGCAAATATGAAAGGAAACTAAAGCTTATTAATCTGGGTTGGGTGTCCCCTCTTGGCCCCTGGAGCTATTTTGGCCATAGCTCTAACTTCATTGGATAGAAATAATTTCAGATTTTCTTCTGTTATCCGATTTTTCCCCCTAGCACTTACCACTGTGCATAATAGCACATAGTAGACACTAAAGATATTGAATCAAAGTGGTGTCGACAGAATCGAACTGTGCCTATTGGCCAGCACTTTTAAATCAGCCTTGTGCCTCCTGATGGTATAGTTTTTGTTTGTTAGGAGTTATTTTATGCTACAGATTCAACATGAACAGTATCCTGAAGTCTTTAACTGTTTTGGAAAGCGTGGTTAAAAAAAAGCAAACAATTTAACTGTTGATTATAAGGAAATTATAGTAATATTAAAATGAACTTCCATATATTATAGAAGTAGGGTGTTAAATTTGCCTGAATTTTAAGATAAAGTACAGAAAGTCAAAGTCCTTCCTTTTCTTCTGTGCCTGCCTCGAATCACTGGATATGCAGCATCTCCTGGAATACATTGACAACCATGCATGGTGAGAGACATGAAGGAAAGAGCTGTGTCTTGTTCCATGTTGAATCTCTAGCATGAAGAGCACAGTGCCTGGCACATAGAAAATGCCCAATAAGAGAGTGGGTTCGGAATTATTCTCTATATTCTTCTCTTTTTTGTTCAAATAGAGTGTCAACTCCTGAAGGGCATGTCCCAGTTATCTTTAGGTCTCTGATGCCTGGTGCAGAATAAGTTCTTGCTACATCATTGTCTTGTGCTGTAGTTTCATTGGGCCTAGCACAGTATTCTGCAAATACCAGGCACTTTCTGCAGTTTTATCAATGATGCTGATTTTGATGTTATGAGTATCTGTGGGAAAATCCTTTCTCTGTTATTTGGCACTTTGAATGCCTTCTTACTGAATCTTCCTTAGCCTCAGTTTTCTGCTTTTTAAAATGAGGATGACAATTTCTGCTTCACAGAATGGATGCCCAGAACCCATGATATCTTTTATGTGAGATATTTGACACAATACATCTTGAATAAACACCAGTCCTTCTTTCCCCTTTGTTTCAGTCTCATTTCTAGACAGTTACTTCGATGGCTTAGTATGAGATTTGAAAAGCCTAAGTTTTGATGCTAGTTTTCAGCTTTGACTCTGGTTCTGCAGAATAAGGTTCTTGATATTTCTGATTCTGAGAAAATCTTTTACTGCCTTTGAGGCTTAATATTTCTAGCAGCAAAATGGGTATAATACTTGCAACTACTCTCTGCTGGTGTTCTGGGAAGAAGAATGAGATAATGTCTGCAAGGAGCCTTGAGCTTCAGAGATGAAAGTTGCCATATAAATTCAAAGACCAGAATGTCTATGCTATTATTCTTCAATGGCTTGTTGGATTCTTTTAGAGTAGGAGGCTCTTTGACCAACAAAGTCATCAGTTCTGTCTGCTTCCTAAAAACCCTTTGAAATAGTTTGTAAATGCCTCTGAGTGGTAATGCTTTGCTTTTGCCACTCCCGGTCCTCCTCTGCCTCATTTGTTTGCTCTGAGGTTAAAGGTAATTGCTTTTGAGGTGGGAGGAAAGTTGAAACAATCCCAGGGATAATTGCCCCAAGGTCAGCTAATCTGTGTTCAAGTCCTGACTCAGACTTTCAGTAACATTGGGCAAATCACTGACCCTTGCTGGGTCTGAGCTGGAAGCATCAAGATTGGACCAAATAATCTCCAAGCTTCTTCAGCCAGCCTTGAGGATGTAGACCAGGTGTCTGACAGAAGAGCACATTCCATGTAGAAGCAGAACCAAAAATTGTGGCTGAGTAAAACGAGGGGGAAATCATCTCTTCACTGAAAAGGAGGTTGTTGGTGAGCATGGCTGAATGGAGGTGGAAAATACCATGAGCAATAAGAGTAAGCAGGGCCCTGAAATCCAGGCAGAGAAGGTGAGTCTTGGGGCCACGTATCAACTTTCCTTCTACTGGGAGGCAACATGGGGCATAAAAAAGAGTTGTATTGAGATTTTGGAGCCATGCAAACCTGAACGACTTTAAAAACCTTTAAATCCTTGCTTTATCACTAATTAGTGATATTCTGGACACATTATTTCACCATCAGAATCTTATTTTTCTTTACAATGGTGATACAAATACTCACCTTTTGGGATTGCTATGTGGATTAAATGATGTGGCAAATATAAGTAGAGTGGATCTTTTTAATTCATGGATTCTATATTTGTGTCCTCACTTACTTGCTAAAACAAATGTAATTTCTAAATCAATACTCACGGTGCTTTTGTGATGATTCTCGAACACGCTTAGAGTGAGTGGCAAAACACCAAGATCAGCTGAAACACATGTTCTAAGCTGAGGGTGAACGAGGTAAGCCTCTGCCGTCTTGTTTCAGCTCTCACATTGCAACAAGTGTCCCTTTCAGTCTGCTTAGCACCACATTTTCCCGATTTTTATGCTTTTTGGTGGAGATTTTTTTTTTTTTTCTTCAGATAGGGTCTCACTCTATTGCCCAGGCTGGAGCGCAGTGGTGCAATCTTGGCTTACTGCAACCTCTGCTTCCCAGGTTCAAGCAATTCTCCGGCCTTGGTCTCCCTAGTAGCTGGGACTACAGGCATGCACCGCTACTCCCAGCTAATTTTTGTTGGTGATTTTCCTGTTTAAAACGGCCTCACTTCCGCATAGTACTGAAGTGCTGTGTAGCATTCTTGAGTGCAAGAGGACTGTGAAATGTCTCATGGAAAATATATACATGTTAGAAAAGCCTCAATTAGGCATGAGCTATAATTCTGCTAGCCATGAGTTTAATTTTAATCAATCAACAGTATATATTATATATATTGAATAGGGCGTCTTTACATAGAAACACATATAAAGGAAGATTATGTGTTGCTTGATGATGAAAATGTTTTGACCAGAGCTCACGGGAACCTAACCCTGTATTAGCTAGGAACATTAGTTCAGCGTTTGCTAATTCAGTATCCATGGAAACTTCATAAAACATAACTATTGTGAACAGTGAGAATTGACTGTATCTATAATATAATTTATAAGTCAGCCTTTGATCTGTGTATGTCAACTCTAGATCAGCTCTAGTTTTGCCTCAGGTGCCTTCTCAATACCAGGTCAAATGTAAAAGATCAACCTTGATCTTGCACATATCAATTTAACATCATAGAAAAAAAGCAGGAGATCAGTCAGAACCAGGCAATTGTTGTGTGACTTCTGTTCAGACATGCACACATCCTTATGCCCACTCTCATTCTGTTGGCCACAGCAAGGCATGTGATCGATCCATTGTGAAGATACTCCTCCCATCAAGGCACTGTAGGTTCATGCCCGTGGGTGGGGACGGATAATCCACTTACAGATACACAAGAAGGGGAGAATAAATACCTGGAAAAATGCAAATGCAATTTAGCACAGTTACCTTTTCTTGGCACTCTTGACTTCTTATTGTTGGCTTATGATTAGTCAAAGGACACGATGAGCAGTTGTCTAAAGAAAGAACATGTGACCAATTCCTCTGAGGGAGGAAGTCTTTATATAGAGTGACAGCTAACACCATTAGATAGAGCTTGTGTGCCTTTACCTGTACATGTTTCTTTGGGTGTGTATGTATGTATATATACATACACATGTATATATATACATACATACAGTTTAGTTAAAAAGAAGCATCAGACAAACTTTCAAAACATGACTTGAAAGGAACCTTCAAGACTTTTGGTCCAATACCCTTGTCTTACAGATAAGGAAATTAGTGCCTAGGAAAATGAAGTGAATATACAAAAAATCCAGATTTACTTGATTACCTGTTGCATGTCAGGGCCAGAATAAGAAACTGCGTCTCATTTGACAAGCCCTTACTAATCCTCCACAATTTTCTAAGCATTGCAGTTGCTGCTAGGATGATAGGGAGATGGTGAATGTCTAGATCCTTTTTCTGAAAGGGTGGTGCTGTCATTCATTTATATAGTGGGTGGGGAAGGTGGTTTTTAGGATGATGGGGTTAAACAGAAGTAGAGCTGAATCATGATGGAACAAAAAGACAATCTGGCTTTGATTCTAGACAGATTCTATTAAGATATTGCTATGAGACCTTGGACAAATCATGCATCCTCCTAGAGCTCCAGTTTCCTCACCTATAGATATTATCTACCTTAAATAATTTCTAGGGAGATTAGAAGTAATGTAAAAAAAGTTCTGGCACATATGAGGCATGAGGTAAGTGTCTGCTGTTACCTTGAATAATATTGTGATTTTAGACCCCATTGCTTGGCAACTGGATTCTTGCTGTGACACTAACTCTCTACAGACCCAAAAATGTTGAGAATCGTCCTAGCTCTGCCTGGACAATGTGAAGAATTCTGCACTCAGAATTCTCTCTCCCAGCAAAAGACGAACTGGTGAGCAGAAAAGGTTGACAGGTCAGTCTTCCCCCACAGTGGCAAACACAAGTTGAAAGTGGTGCATGCTCCAGGCACTGTAGCGCCTTTCCCATGGTAGAGCATGCCATCGCAAGCTGGCATCACAATCCATTTAAAACAACTGCAGGGTGGCTCAAGAGTAGTCTGACTTTAAAATCTTTATGGAGGTTTTGTTTTCCCACTTACCCTTTTATTCCTTTTCTCTCCTTTTTAATTTGATATGAAAGGAGCACAAGTGGCTTGTGTTTCCTATTTTCCGTACTTGCGAAATAGAGACATATGCACATAGGTTGTATTTACAGCTAAGAAAAAACTCCTGGCTGGATGAAGGTATCGGCTACTTTGTAAGACAGAGGACAAGGTTTCTTTTTTTTCTGTTGATGAAGTAACTATCTTTGGAATATTTTTTTTCATGAAGTGCACCTTAGGGTGTTTTATTATGTTAGTATCCAAGGTGGTTTTTACCCCAAAATAAGATGAGTAGTATAATAAGCCAGTGAATGAGTTGTAGGTGAATTGTGAATCCATCCTTTTCAGATTTCCCATCGACTGTGAACAGTTTGCTTATTGCTTATTATTATGAGATATTAGAAACAGAACCCATTAAGTGGGTTTAGCGGGAAAAAGATTTTTTTGAAGAATATTAGAGATAGCATTTCAGGTCTCCAAGATGGCTGGAGAGTCACACTGGTAGGTTGTATGGAGAAGGATCACATCCAAACTATACAATGTGAAATGCACCTGTATAGAATCCATTGATACTATTGAGGACTGAGACCACAGCTCATTCTGGGCTCAGGATGTCAGAAATCCCACTTCTGCTACTCCTGAAAGCTGGTCATCGCTGCCATCTCTAGCCAAAAAATAGTTTCTATCTAGCATTGGCTCTCTCATCTTGCTCACTTCTCATTGTGGTTGATGGGGCAGAGGTCGAGCATTGCAAAGGAAAATGGGAAAGTGAGTCTCTTGCTTCTACCTTGGGGAGGCAGAACATTTCTTAGATGAGAGAAGAGTGTTTAAAAAGTTCTGAGCAGTAGGAAAACTCCAAATGTCTACAATAGCTTTTTAATGCTGGATATTTTAATATTAAACGACATCAGGAAAAGGAAACTGCTGCTTGGATCTGTCTATTAGATCTTGACTGTAGACCAGAGCATCTCAAACTCAGTACTCATGAAATCTGGGACCAGATACTTCTTTGCTGTGAGTTGTCTTGTGCACTGTAGAATGGTTGGCAGCATTCCCCACTGGTGCTGTTAGCACAACTCCCTTCCTGTGACACCAAAAATGTCTTCAGGCATTAATAAATGTCTCCTAGGGAGAAGACAAATGGTCCCTTGTTGAGAACAACTGCTGTAGACCATGACACATAGGATGCACTGTCTATATATGAGTGGTCATGTGGGTCTGCTGCCTTATGCAAAAAGTATTTTTGGTAAATTTGATCAAATAGGATATTGATGGGTAGTAGAGAATAGGACTGGGGAAGAAGGAGAAGCTCTCATTAGTCCTCAACTTGGATATAAACATCCCAAGTATAAGGATTTATTTGTTTTGTTCACAGCTCAGTTCCTAGTGCCTAGTCCATAGCAGTGTTCCTTAAATATGTGTTGAACAAATGAACAAATAAAATAAAGCCACAATTATTTTTATGACTGTCTTAATTCAAATATTTGGTCTTATTATTATGCTAGAATTTCAGGTCTATAAGAAGTTCTATACTCTTAAACTCCACAGCTTCTGCACAGCAAAAGAGTCATTAGAGTGAATCGGCAACCAACAGAATGGGAAAAAATTTTTGCAGTTTACTCATCTGACAAAGGGCTGATATCCAGAATTTACAAAGAACTAAAACAGATTTACAAGAACGAAACAAGCCCATTCAAAAGTGGGCAAAGGATATGAACAGACACTTTACAAAAGAAGACATACATGAGGCCAACAAACATATGAAAAAATGCTCATCATCACTGATCATTAGAGAAATGCAAATCAAAACTACATTGAGATACCATCTCATGCCAGTTAGAATGGCGATCATTAAAAATCTGGAGACAACAGATGCTGGAGAGGATGTGGAGGAATAGGAACACTTTTACACTGTTGGTGGGAGTGTAAATTAGTTCAACCAATGTGGAAGACTGTGGCGATTCCTCAAGGACCTAGAAATAGAAATTCCATTTGACCCAGCAATCCCATTACTGGGTATATATCCAAAGGACTGTAAATCATTCTACTATAAGGATACATGCACATGAATGTTCATTGCAGCACTGTTTACAATAGCAAAGACCTGGAACCAACCCAAATGCCCATCGATGATAGACTGGACAGGGAAAATGTGGCACATATACACCATGGAATATTGTGCAGCCATCAAAAATGATGAGTTCGTGTCCTTTGTAGGGACATGGATGAACCTGGAGAACATCATTCTCAGCAAACTGACACAAGAACGTAAAATGAAATACCACATGTTCTCACTCATAGGCGGGTGTTGAACAATGATAATACATGGACACAGGGAGGGGAGCACTACACACTGGGGTCTTTTGGGGGGGATTAGGGGAGGGACAGCAGGGGGTGGGGAGTTGGGGAGAGATAGCATGGGGAGAAATGCCAGATACAGATGAAGGGGAGGAAGGCAGCAAATCACACTGCCATGTGTGTACCTATACAACTATCTTGCATGTTCTTCACATGTACCCCCAAACCTAAAATGCAATAAAAAAAGAAATTCTATACTCTTCCCCTCAGTTTTGCACTGGCCTGAGGTGGCTGCAGTCAGATGTAAGAACCCCAAATGTCAAAACATCCTGGATGTTACACACTTGTTACTTACAAGTTGCTTAATGATAGGCAAATACTCATTCTGTTTCCACACAAAACACATATGGCCTCCATCCCGATGCATCTCTTTGCTGAATGTGGACAAACTTGGTTAAGCAGGATATTTGGCATTCTTAGTACAGTCAAGATTCTCAAGTTGCCTTTCATTGTTCATGTGCAAGCTGAACTGAAATTTTCTGGGGATTTTTGAGGTCTCTTTTACTTGTTGATCAGATTATCTATTGAGCCAAATGCTAAGAATTCAGTCGTGAGCAAGACAGACCAAATTCCTATCTTCATGGAGCTATATTCAAATAGTAGATGGCGATGATGCTCAACTAAGCACATAAATAGCAGCAGTTTCTAAAAGCTATAAAAAAAGAACATTAAGATCAGTTTACAGAGACAGGGAATGATGATGAGAGGGCACTGAGGGAGAAAGTCTGGCTACAGAAGACCCAAGAGCAGCTACTGCAAGGAGGCAGCTCTCAACCTTTGCCTCTGTTTTCTTCCTGGAATGCTGGAGAGTAGGATAAAGGTGTGTGTGTGTGTGTGTGTGTGTGTGTGTGTGTGTGTAAAGGACGAGGAGGAAGAGGAGGAAGAATAGGAGGAAGAGGAGGAGGGTAGATCAGTACTAACTGACAGGTTTCTGTGGTGCATCAGAGGGGATATGTCTGGGGTTGCACACATGTTTCTCCCTAAAGCCTTCATGAATCTCCCATATCGTTTTGAGTTGTGGCACTTAATATTTTTGAGTTCCGGATCCCTCAAAAAATCTGAAGTAAGTTACAGAAGCTCTCGCCAGGAAAATGCATCTTAAATGTAAAATGTTAGTACAATTTCAGGATGACCATGATCCTGCCAAAGTCTTTCTATAGAAGGACTTTGTTTTACTGTTAAGAAATTCTGGGACAATACCAGTAAAACTAGCCATTTATTGAGAGTTTATGTCTGAACTACTTAAAGTGCTGACAGTAATACTTGACATATATTATCCCAGTCAAATCCTATAATGGCTCCATGAGGTAGATGTCATCACCAACCCCATTGTATAGAAGAGGAAATTGAGGCACAGAGCAAGTGACAAATTTCCCCCAAAACATAGAAATTGATGTCTGCCTGATTTATCTCTCTCACTGGGTGGCTTGATAATCTGCTACTAGAGAATGTTTTGGCTGAAGGTTTAGTTCACATAAAGACTTGGATAGCTCTTAATGCACTATTTCAGGATATTTTCATGGTAAATCTTCAGGATGAAGGTAGTGTCTTCTACCACTGTATTTGCCTCAGCACCTATCCTAGTGACTGATAGCCCCTGAGAGCCCAGAGTGTTTGTGGTCACTGATTAGCAGGACATGAGTGCGTACAATGCCACATGTGTTACCCTAAACCAGCTGTACAGTGGAAGAGGATGATGATGATGGTGGCTTCCTGCTTGATAACAAATAATTTTATTGCTGGATTGCAGATTGTGCTTGAAACTACATGTAATGAGAGGGAATATTTATAGCAATTAAGGTACTCTAGATAAGGGAGCAGCAAGCTTCTTTTGTACAGAAATGGGTTGAACATATTTTAGGTTTTGAGGGCCAAGAGGAAACATTGAAAATTTTTTGTAAAGACTTATGTAACTTATATTTAGGGGTTATGTCCTGATATGATGGGGCTATGTCCTGACTTAACTTGTGATGGGACTGTGTCCTGATAAACTAATTTAAATTCAAAATATTATTTTAAGTCAAAGATACATTGAATACACCTAACCTAGTGAACATCACAGCTTAGCCTAGTCTACCTTAAGAGCACACAAAATACTTCTATTGGCTTATAGTTAGGCAAAGTCATTTAACACAAAGCCTGTTTTATAATAAACATGACTATCTCAATTTGTTCGATGCTGTACTGAAAGTGGAAAATAGAATAGTTGTATGAGTATTTGAAGCACTGTTTCTACTAAATACATATCACTTTTGTACCATTGTAAAATCAAAGAATTGTTAGTCAACCGTTGTCAGTAAGGGATTGTCTGTATTTAATACATATTCATTTAAAAAGGTAAACACTTACATCAATGTAGTGTAGGAAAAGAGAAAAAGGGTAAAAACTATTTTGAACTCAAGTCACACAATACATGATGTATGTGTGTGTACACAATGATACACAAGTCAGTGCGTAAATAGGATCACGTTCTGATAGCTATAAAAAAAGAACACTAGGATCAGATTACAGAGAAAGGGAATGATGATGAGGGAGATTGAGGAGGGAAGACTGACTACAGAAGATGGTTCTGTACGATGTCTTATGGGCTATCTTTGGCCCACCAGCTGCACTTTCCTGACTTCTGCTCTGAGCTTCAATCCCCTGATGCTGGCCTGATGAATAATCTTGGTCAGGTTATTCAGCCTCTCTGTACCTCGATTTCCTCATGCATAAAATGAAGACAAACATGGCACCTACTTTGTAGAGTCGCTGGGAGCATAAAAAGAGATAATACAGGTAAAAAGTTTAGGTAAGTTCCTGGTATTTCATAGAGATTATATCAGAGTTGCTTATTATCATTCCTTGATTGTTTGATAAAAGGTACAACCCAAGACACACGAGTGATTTGGAATTCTTACTTGTATGTGGAGTTTGAAAACTAATGTAATATGATGCTGGATGACTTTTTAAGAAACGCCTCTAAATTTGTACAGTAATACACTAACACATTCCTTTACCTTTGCTCAAAAGGAAAAATAAATCCAGGGTTAAGTGAGGAATTTGGTGGGAAAATTATTCTATGATAAAAAAATCTCTCTAGTCAGTTTCCCTCCCTGACTCCTTCTCTGCCCCTTACCCTTGCCACCCCCACTCAGCCCTCCATACTTTGAGAACTCTGGGGCAGGGCAGGAGAGATGTGGCAGGGGGTGGGAAGTATAAGTGGGAATGGCAGTAAGGATAAAGCTTATTGGGCACCTCTTTCTTTTCAGATCCACTAGGTGGTTTAACGTATGTTATATAAACCCATCCCTCAATTATTGTGCATAGCACCCAGGTGATATGGGCTTAATTAAATCCATGTTACAGATGGAGAAGCAGAGGCACAAAAATGATTAATAAGTTGACTAAAGTCACATAGCCAGTAAGTGGCAGAACCGAGATTCAAGTCTAGGCTTGTCTAACTTCAAAGAACCCAAGTCCATGCTTTTACCAGACCATACGGCTTCTCCCCTGACAGAGGCTGCAGGAGTATATTCCGGGCAAGCAGTTATCTCTGGGGGCACTTAAATTACTGGCTCTCTGTAGATACACCTTCTAAAGTAATTTTCACATCAAATTCTGTATACAGATCTTTTGATTATATGTAAAACAGACTGTCATAACTATTTCTGTTGGGAGTTGCTGTTTTCTTGATGCAATTTGCTTAATGCCTTCTACAAAACTGCTTAGGGCAAACTGCTCTCCTGTCAACAAGGCCAAGGACATGCTAGAAGGGGTCCCATGGCTGTCCTTCTCCCACCCCCACCCCATATACTCAGAGAGCCCTTTCTCTGTGCTTTCTTTTTCTGCTTCACTATCACATATTCTTCCAGCAGAATTGAAGGGACAGACAATAGTAGGTTTATTGGAACTTTTTTTCTGAATAATATATATCAATATAAATGTATTTTTCTGGCTATATAAGTAATGCACTTTCTTATATAAGAAAGCTTGGGAAAAATTGAGAAAAATATAAAGAATAAAATATAAATTAATTCTTGTTCAGCTGTAGAGAAATAACCACTGCTAAGATTTTTCATGACTAGCTTTTTTGATGACCTCAGTGTCTCACTTTATGCTCTTAGCACAATCTAGGACTTCATGTGTTCATGGATTAGCATGAGAATCATGCTAATCAAACTCAAAGAATTGCTACTCAGTAAGCCATAGCTAATTGTTAGAAAAATAAGGGCTTTACGTCTGGTCTTCCAATACTGTTAAGTGGAATGTAACTTATTACCCTTGGCCAAACTTCCTAAATCTTTGTTTCTTTGACTCTCCTACCTTTCCACACCCCAAATGTATGCAATAGCTTTTGGATTCTCCAACCCACCCCAAACTCCCATAACCCTTTCTTACCCTCTTTTAAATATAGTTGGAAAGAGTTTCTCTGGTCTTCTTTTGTTTCCCTAATTTTATTTTAGATTCAGGGGGTACATGTGAAGTTTCATTACCTGGGTATATTGCATAATGCTGAGGTTTGGAGGTGGATAATTCCAACTTCCAGGTACTGAGCATAGTGCTCAGTCATTTTTTAACTCTGCCCTCCCTCTCTCCTTCCCTCCTGCCTCTAGTAGTCCCCAGTTTCTATTGCTGCCATCTTTACGTCTGTGAGTATCTGGCCTCCTTTTAAATTTGCTATCTTATTTGTTCATTACCTAGAGTTTCCATAATAGAGGAGAACCTGAAACCATAGCCAGCAAGAAAGAATTTTATCTGAAGTTTTACTACCTTTGCATTCCAGTCTTTCTCTACTCCTTCTCCTAATCTTGTCTTATGAAATCATGGCTGCTTAGAATGAAATTTCCTTTGGAGGGCAATGAAAAGGAAGGGAGGAAAGAAGCTACAAAGAAAGGAGAAAGGAAAAGAGAGCAAGTGGAGACAAAAATTCCTTTAGAAGGTTTAAGCACAGGGCTCCGTTTCTATGCTTCACTTTGAATGAATCTCATTTACCAAGATATCAGAAGCATTTTACTTAAGTCTTTGAAAACATGAGTTTTGTTGGCTATGTCATATTCTGTTGTAGAAATACACTGCAATGTACTTTCACAATCCTCTTTTACTGGACATTTAGATCTAAATGAATTTTGTGCTAATACAAATACTGTGTGATGAATATCTTTGATATATTTTGTGCATTTTGTTATGGGCATGTATCTTGAAAATGGCAGAGGGAAGATTTTGCTTTGTGACCCAGTTTGATAGTCCTTGCCTTTGCTAGACATGTTATTGATGTTTTGGTATTGAACTGATATATGCCTTCATTTCTTTGTTTTTCTTTATTTATATTTTGAATTTTTTATTCACTTGAACCATAGCAAAGACACAGAAAACTGAGCAAATCTTAAGTGAACAAGTCACTAAGTTATCACAAACTGACCACAACCCAGGTCAGAGACAGGACACTGCTAGCACCCCAGGAGTTCCTATATCACCCCACATCCAGCCCCTTGCCTTTCCCCAAAGGTAACCAAGTTTGCTTTTTTTTTTTATCTATGTTGTTGTATATAATAGTAGTTTATTTTCATTACTATGTAGCATTCCATTGTACAAAATATACCAAAATTGGTTTACGCATCTACTATTGTTGAACTAGAAGTACTATTGTTACTGGATTGGGGTTATCATAAGTAATTCTGTTATAAACTTTTTTGTACATGCCTTTTGGTCCCCTTGTGCACACATTTCTGAGGATATAGCCTTAGAGATGCTGGGTTATAGTATTGTACTAAACTTCAGTAGATAATACCAAATAGCTTTCTAAAATACGCATACCTGGTTTATACTTTGACCAGAAGTATGACAGTTTTTATTGTTCCACATTCTTGCCCATACTTTGGATTTTCAATCTTTCACATCTAAGTCAATTTTCATAGTGTGTAATAGTGTTTTTGTTTTTTATCCCCTGATTACCAATGAATTAGTAATGAAACACCTTTTCAAATATTAGTTGGACATTTGGATGTATGTTTTCATTTATAATCTGCATTCAATAATAAAGAAAACACAAATTCCTCATGTATTTTTCTGTGGAAAGGTGCTTAAAAATGGAATGATCTTTTATTCTCTACTTTCAGTGACAATATGGGGATATAGTTCACTCTGTTGCTTCAAGCTATGAACAAAATGGCAGTAGAAAGGAAGAAACAGAGCCTTGCAAAAGATGCATGACAAGTTTTTACGACTTGGCAATCTACTCTGAGCCTAGAACTTTCTCCTTCATTGTAAAACCACATGAATTTCAGGAGAGATTAATGTATTTTTGAATCATTGGCTCTTAACAAATAAAGATGTGGTGTTGTAAGAGTTCAATAAGCTTTACAATCTTAAATGCTCTTCACTTAGAAGGAGAGGTATGTTGAGACTAGTCGGTGGGTTGGAGAAGGGGAGAAGAGAAAGGTGGAGCCAGAGGAAGAGGATGTGGGTTTTTGCCACCCTGAAATTCAGCTGAAATCTGCAAAAAACCCAAGCAGGAAAATTGAAGTTATGGGGTGATCTCTGAAAGAAACAAACAACCCTGAGGTCCTTCAAAATTTAAATGTACCCAAGCAGACGAATGGATAAATTAGGAGAGCAAATGTGGGCCCACTGTCCTAGAGCTTTAAAGACATCATGTGGTAGAACATCTTCATCCCACCCCCACAACTCCTTTTCATTCATCATTTCTTTATTTATTCGACACGTAATTATTGAAGGGTGTTTTCTGTCAGGCTCTATTTTAGGAGCTGGGATTCTGCTATGAACATATCTGAGAAGGTTCCTCTTCTCATGGAGCTTTTATTATGACAGAGGAGACAGGCAAATCTTTTTAGCTAGTTAAAAGTGGATAAACAGGTAGGGTTTAGCTAGGGAATAAGTTCTGAGAAGGGAACGTCTGGGCCAAGAGGCTGCATGATACAGCCAAACACTGGAAAACCTGAGTGGAAATAGAATTTCTAGCTGAGAGAAAAAGAGAAAGTGTTCTCAGAGGGTGTTGCCGTTGTCTATTGTTGTGTAATTTGTTACTCCAAAATTGCATGGCTTCAAGCAATAATTATTATCTCACAGTTTCTAAGGGTCAGGAATCTGGGCCTGGCTTAACTGGGTCTTCTGTTTCAGGGTCTCTCGCAAGCTGTAATTAAGGTTTTGGCCAGGGATGTAGTCCTGTTATTGTTGGACTGGGGATAGAATAGCTTCCAAGCTCACTCACGTGATTGATGGCACAATTCAGTTTCTCCCAAGCTGTTGGACTGAGGGCTTCAGCTCCTTGTTGGCTGTTGGCTGGAGGCCACTCTTAGTTCCCAGCAAGTGAACTTTCTCATAGGGCAGCTCACAACATGGAAACTTGCTTCACGTGAGTGAGAAAGTGAGAGGGAGAGGGAGAGGGAGAGGGTGAGAGAGAGAGAGAGAGAGAGAGAGAGAGAGAGAGAGAGAGAGAGAGAGAGAGAGAGAGAGAGAGAAAGAAGGAGAGCCAACCAGATGGAACTTACAGTCTTTTGCAATGTAATAGTGGATGTGACATCCCATCACCTTTGCCATATTCTGTTCTTTAGAGGCAAATCACAAGGTCCAGCCTACACAAAGGGTGTGAATATGGAGAGGTGGGAATCACTGGGTGGGGGGCCTCTTAGAAGGCTTACTGCCAAAGAGAGGGGAAGCCTGGAATATGAAAGGCATAGGCAGAAGGTCAAAGAGGTTTGTGGATAAGAGGGTAGTGGTGCAAGAGCTGGTCAAAGAGAAAAATGAGGGCCAGATCATGTAGGGCCTGATTGGCCAAGGTAAGACATGACAGAAAGTTACTGGGAAGTTTTGGTAAAAACTTAATTATATTTGGCTCAAATTCTGAACAGATTGTTCAGGCTGCCACATGCATATAGGAAGTACAAGGGCCAGGGTAAGGAGGGGGAAGAAGCCAGTTAGAGGCTGCTCTGGATGTTCATTTCAAGATAGTGGTGGCTTGCCTCAAGGTGGTGGCCAGTCTCAAGGTGGTGGCCATTAAAAGAGGGTGACAGAGTGGGATCTATTTTGGAGGAAGACTCAGCAGAATTTGCTGGTGGCTTAGATGAGGGTAATGAAGGAAGAGAAATCAAAGATAACTCCTGAGTTTTTGGTCATTATGATTGCTTTTTATTGCATCCTGTCTTTATTGAAAATCTGAAAGCATGTAAGAGCCAGAAGAATCCTTGAGAATTATTCAATTCAGTTTCTTCATCATGCTGATGGAGAAGCTGCAAGCCACTTCACCTTTCTAGTCCTCAGCTTCCTGTTTTGTCATAGAGGAGGCTGGGTTAGATTTTTTCTGAATATTAAGGGATACTCTCTGAACAAAACCAAAGCTCTAATCTGCACTGATTTCCGGTTTGCATCTTTGTCCATTTCCTATATGGAAAAAATAAGAGGAAGGAAAGGTGGGTGGAGAGGAAGATCAGCCTGTGCAAAGGTGTTAAGTCCAGAGCACACTTGATGGGTCAAAGGGGCTTTGGGCAGCCAATGAGCTTTTAAAACCGCTTATGGTACCAAGATGGTCCAAAAGCCTCCAATGGTCCACTTGCTGGTAGAAAACAGCCTAACTCTGTGCTTTCTCAGAGTGCTTAGATGTAGGGCAAAACTCTACAGAAATATTTAGCCAGATGAGCAGATACATTATTAATAGTAATATCCACCTGTTAAGGAACACGCACTCTGTGCTGGACACTGTATAGCTGGAGAAAAGATACATTCATTGTTCAATTCTTCCTCACTCTTGCAGTGATGCTTCTTTTATACTCTCATACTTGTGAAAAGCAGTCACTCAGACCAAAAAACTTGTAATCCCATTCCTTCTCTCCCATCCACATATAACCCATTAGCAAATCCTGTTGGCTCGATTTAAAAATAAAACCCTAATTCCCACCATTTTTTCATCATTGCAGCCGAAATCACCATCCTTTTTTCCTGGAGAACAGCAGCATCTTCCTAACGGGCTTCCACACCCAATCCCTCTGGTCTAACACAGCATAGCAGCATGAGTGATTCTCGTAACACTGAAGTTAAATCATGGTACACCTTCCTCAAAAGCCTCCAATGGCTCCCAATTACTCGTAGAGAAAACAATCTAAATCCTTGTAATGGTACCATAAAACATTGCATAATTAGTGCCCCATCCTCTGCACTATCAGTTACATGTCTAACCTTCCCTCCTACTTCTTTGTCCCTCACTCCAGTGCAGCCATGTGGCCTCCCTGTTCCTAGAACACAGAGGCACTTCCCTCCCAGTCTCTTGCCTCTGGGCCTTTAAATTTGCTCTTTTCGTTTGTCTAGAAAGCTCTTCTTCCAGATACCCACAAAGCTTGTTCCCTTACCGCCCACTCCTCCCTTTATTTTTTGAGACAGGGTCTTACTCTGTTGCCCAAGCTGGAGTGCAGTGGCACAATCTTGGCTCACAGCAACCTTGACCTCCTGGACTCAAGTGTTTCTCCCACCCTCACCTTCTGAGTAGCTGGAACTACAAGAACACATCATCACGCCTAGCTATTTTTTTTTGTATTTGTAGAGATGGGGTTTCGCCATGTTGCCCAGGCTGGTCTCCTACACCTGAACTCAAGTGATCCACCTGCCTTGGCCTCTCAAAGTGCGAGAATTACAGGCATGTATCACTGCACCTGGCCCCTCGCTCCTTTTTGAAGTCTCCACTGAATGTTGTTTCCTCAGTTGAGGTCTTCCCTGGCCATTTTGTCTTGAACTGAACCCCTCTTGCCCTGTTTTATATTTCTTAGTATTTATCACCTTCAAATGCAATATATTTCCTTTTCTGTCTCTCCCCCGTAGAACATAACTCCGCAAGGACTAGATTTTTATTTTGTTCATTACTGTATCTTCAGAGCTTAGAGCATAGCAAATGCTGAATAAATATCTGTAGAATGAATGAAGAATCTGCCTTATGAGGCAAGTACTCTTTCCCTCTAGTTATTGCATGTGAAAACTGAGATGCAGAGAAAATTTGCATCTTGCCTGAGGTCACAAAGTTGGAGAGTGACAGAGTTAGGACTTAAATCAGAGTTTGTTAGCTCCCAGAACAGCCACCAGATTTTGTGTGTTCTTGGAGACATAATTGCTGCCCAGGATGTGAGCCTCAATTTCTTTATTCATAAACATGGAAAGAAATATTTACCCATGTAGTTGTTGTAAGGGTGAAGTGGGAAGCTAAATGTGAAAGTGGATTGTAAGATATTACGTTTTCCTTATATGGAGAATGTCATTATTCCTATTATGAATAGTATATGGGGGGACTCTATGGGGACCTTGAACTCTGTATGTCCCCAATCAGAAAGCAGCACTGAGTCATAAAAAGCATTAGCTGTAGAGGCCTGTTTTAGAAGACTTGGATAGAATAAAATAAGAAAATCTGGCTTGCAATCAGTATTGAGCTTACTAACTTGAGTTGCTCAAACTAGGGCTACTGAGCCCCAGTTTCCTCAACCTTAGAATGAGGCTAACTCTATTCTGCCACGTGATTGCAAAGCTCATTTGGGATCATGTCGGGGAGGGCTGCACCACGTCTGTTTCTCTGTCATAACAATTTGCACTGTCATGTCTGGAGGCACATTCAGAAATCATTTCACGTTTCTCAGCTTTCACCGGGGACCTCAAGCATTTTAAGGAGCAGGCAAGCTGGTGACTTGTGGCAATCTTCTTTACATCCATGTCATAATTCTCAGGGCTTTCCCAGCCTGAAAGTCCAGGGTGGTAACATTTCCCACATCCAAGCGAGTTTTCTCATTTGTAATCATTTCCCCAACAAATCTTCCGGGAATACACTGTATTTTTTTTTTTCTGGAATTTAAGCCCATATTGGAATAGACCCTTTCCGCCTTAGAGAATCTTTGAAATTCTGAATCTTCTGCAATTTTCTACTAACTTTTAAGCCAGAAAATATACCTGATTCAAAGTGCATAAATAAAGGCTTTTTAAAAGCCTAAATAAAATGCAGTACAAGGAGAGAATTTGCAGCAATAATAAAAATGAACTAATCAAGGTTAATTTTCGAGTATAAGGCAGAGTTGCTTCTGTTGAAAATAGAAATATTTTCCTGAACACCAGAAGATATGAAAAACCCTTGGTAATGAGTGAAGCAGAAAGCTAGTAATGGGATCTGAGTAATTGGCATTCAGTCTAGGTCCTGGGAATGAGGACCTCGTTATGAAGCAGGCTACTCCAAGCCATCTGCCTGACTGCTCCTTTAGATGCACAAGACCACGCTGCAGGCCAAGGACACACTTGAGATCCCTGCCTAGTGCATCTCAAGACAGGACAGGCAGAAACAGAGATAAATCTGTTCCATGGCCCAAGGTGCCAGATTATGCTCAGATTAGGCAAGAAAGGAAAAAACAGCTGGCTCCTGACTCCACACTGCTAGGGAGCATCTTTTCTAGGAGTTTCAGAAATGCTAATGGAAAAGGGATCAAGAAGTGAGGGAGGTAGAAGATGCTTCTCTTAGCCAAGGACTCACCTGTGGGTTTACATGCCAGGATTTTTTCATTTTCCCAATTTCTAAAGCCTCACATGGAAGTATTTATTGTGGCAATTAATTTTTAACTTGGCCTTATAAATAAGTTCCTTCCCTTCCTCCCTTTCTTCCTTCCCCCTCTCTTTTCCCCCTTCCCCTGCTTTTCCTCCTCCTTCTTTTCTCCTCCCCCCTTCTTTTCCCACACTCCTTTTCTCTTTCTTTCTCCTTTCTCTTATTACATTTTTATTCTTCAAAACCTAGGCTATAATGATAAAATATTAAATTGTGAGGGCCACCAGAGATTATCTTGGGCAGCATCTCACTTTGCAAGGGAAGAAACACATCCAGAGAGGGGAATTGATTTGTATCTCCTAAATTTTGTCTGATCCTTGAGTGCACAATGTGTCCAGCTAGGAGAAAATTATATTCCAGTGGAAAAGCCTAGGGAACCCCAGAAGCTGAGTACAAGGTATTCCTTAGAAAGAACCAACAGGATATTAGTTGTTAAGGTACAGAGGGTATCTGAGAATGGGTGGGGCATGTAAAGACAAGGATCTGATCTTGGCAGAGCTAGAATAAATCAAGGAGTGGGAGCCAGGACAAAGGAAAAAGGACTCTTAAGAAGCTCCTGGTCTCAAATCTGATAAGACTTCTGTGTCTCTACTGCCACCCTTCTGGACCTTGTCACCAGGATCTTTTTCCTGGACCTGCAGTTATCTGCCTGCTTCTCCTCTATTACCACACTCTATTCTTCTTTACTGCAGCCATTTATTTATGTAGTGTATGATTTCTGTCTCTCTCTCCTATTAGAATGTGAGCTTCAGTATGACAGAAACTTTGTCTTTTTCGCTGACAGAACCCCAATGCCTCATCTCATGCTTGACACTTTTTAGAAATTCAATAACATTTGTTAAAGAGATGAATGAATTTAATGAATTCCCCTGGTTTAAAGGCCTGGGCTTAGGATGTGCATCTTGAGGAGAAGGCTTTTGTATTAGTCTGTTTTCACACTATTAATAAAGACAAAGCTGAGACTGGGTAGTTTATAACAAAAAAGAGGTTTAATGGACTCACAGTTCCACATGGGGGCTGGGGAGGCCTCATGGTTATGGTGGAAGGTGAAAGGCATATCTTACATGGTGGCAGGCAAGAGAGAATGAGAGTCAAATGAAAGAGGAAACCCCTTATAAAATCATCAGATCTCATGAGACTTACTCACTACCACAAGAATAGTATAGGGAAAACTACCCCCACGATTCAATTGTCTCCCACTGGGTCCCTCCCACAACATGTGGGAGTTATGGGAACTAAAATTCAAGATGAGAGTTGGGTGGGGACACAGCCAAACCATGTCAGCTTCTCAGTACACCAAAGTCACATAGCACACCCTGGCAATTGCAATGGCCTTAACTGCAGCTCTGTATTGTCTACCAGCTCCTTCTCTCTCATCCACAAGTGTGTAGGTGGTAGGCTAAGAGGACCAAGCCAGAGAGTTAGTGAAATAGGACATTTGAGCTAGAAAGTCAAGGCAGCAGAGGGGTAAGAAGCCAGTGAGCCTGACATTGATGGTCACAGATGTCACAGGGCTGGGCAAATTTCTAGTCATTTAAGAGCAGTGACCAAGACTTCCATAGCAAATTGAGAAGTGGATTAACAGTCAAAAATATTAACAATAACTAATAATGATAGCAAACAATTTTATGTTGTCTTACACTCCTAAAAACTACAAAGCCTTTTAACATCAGGTACACATTTGGGCCACAGATTACCTCATCCAATTCAAAAGTCATCACGGGCAATGCTTCTGCTCACTGCTTAGGCACAGGAATAGACCTTGCCTTCCAAAACCTCAACCAAAGGTGGGAGATACACACAGTAAAAGATCATTATTCTAAGAGAGGAAATCACAATTTTAGAGGAATGTTCAGTTGCTATAGGGTCATAGAAGAGATGAGCCTAACCGACTCTGGAGGAAAGAAAGGATCTGGAGAGGGTTTCTGGAGGAGGCAACAAATGAAATGAAGGAAAATAAGCTTGTAGGGCTGTGTGGACCAGTATGGTAGCCACTGGTCTGTGTGGCTGTCTGTGTGGAAAGGAATTAATATTAACGAAAATTAAAAGTCCATTTCTCAGTCATGTTAGCCACATTTCAAATGTTCAATAGCCCATGCAGGTAGTGGCTACTGTACTGGACAACACAGATATAGAACAGTTCCATCATTGCAGAAAGTTCTGTGGGGCATTGGAGCTGCAGAGCTCGGCTTTTCCAAAATCTTTGTCCAGTTAGGAACCTCTTTTCTGAAAGTAACAGAATATTCTAATTCAAACTGGATTAAATATTAATCTGAATTTATTGTTGCATGTAACAGGATAGTACAGAGGTAGGTCCTTTAGATGAGAGTTGATGAAAAATCTGGCTTCCCTTTATGAGTCTCTCACCTTTTCCCTGCTACATATGATTGCTTTGATTCTCATTCTAGCTTTTCTCATGGTAATAAAATAATTGCAGCAGTTCTATGCTTTCTATTTGTATTCCACACCCTCCAAAAGAAAGAGAAATTATTTTCTCTCTCCATGAATCAAAAGTCATGAGCTTCTCTCTGCCCCATGTATATATCCTGGAGGTAACTACTGTGGCCAGGGAATGGCCACAGTAAAAATCTATTTACTGGCTTACGCCTGAGTTAAGTGCTCAATCACTGAGATCAGGGATACAAAATCATACTGACTTACTTAACCCATTCGAGACAGGGTCTGGTCCCAGGGCTGGAAGGCAGTGCAAACCTCAAGCCCCCGGCTGAAAACCAGTGGGTACGTGTTGGCAGATGCAGATGATGCTGCAGTAGCAACCACTAGGTCCACTAGTTACTAAGCGAATTGAATCTTGGCTGGTCCACATCTTTTTGGGCCTCAGATTCCCATAAACCATGTAAAGAGGCCAGATTAGCTTTGGCGTCTGTTGATAGCTTCATGTGAGTTTTCTTAGTAGGGTCAATACTAGAGTGTGGCAAGTGATTCTCCCAGAGTGCAAGCCTTTTTTTTTTGAGATGGAGTCTCACTCTTGTTGCCCAGGCTGGAGTGCAGTGGCGCAATCTTGGCTCACTGCAACCTCCTCCTCCCAGGTTCAAGCGATTCTCCTGCCTCAGCCTCTTGAATCGCTGAAATAACAAGCGCCTTTAGGACCATGACTGGCTAATTTTTGTACTTTTAGTAGAGATGGGGTTTCGCCATATTGGTCAGGCTAGTCTCTTGAACTCCTGACCTTGTGATCTGCCCGCCTCAGCTTCCCAAAGTGCTAGCATTACAGGCGAGAGCCACCATGCCTGGCCAGGGTACAAGATTTAAGGCAGCACTCATTTTCACATTCTCCAAGTGCAGGGTCGCACCTAAAATAAACAGCCTCCTTACATTGGGTACCCTGTGCACATTTACCTTGCCCTAGTTCCTGCCCAGCTTCTCAGGAAACCAATTTGTCAGAAAAGGTGGATTGTACCTTTCTCTTTGAATTCAAAGAAGAGTTTCCTCTTATCTGAAACAGCAGTGATTTCCAGCTTTAAAAATGTGCAAAGCTTGTTACTAGGCACTGCTATTTGCACTAAGCCAATCCATCTCCCCAATGGTTGTTCCGATGGGTTGGATGATGTTATAACACAATAGAAAAACATATTACACATTACAAATGGCATTGCATTATAAACTATAAATAATTGATAGGCAATGATATAGAATAATAACTTTCCCTCAGAGCTATTTATCTGAGACCTTAACAATTTCACTCTGTTGAGTCATAGACTAACCCCAGAATAGCAGGTATAATGATACCACTGTAATGGAGAAGACAGGAAAAAGGGCTTTGGGGATGCAGGGGCTGAGTGGGAGTGGGGAGCTGGTTAAGGCTACCAGCTGTAGCAAATGAAAATACAGGACACACAAATATTGCATGGAGCATACTTATACTAGAAAATTATTTGATGTTTATCTGAAATTCAAGTTGGACTATGTGTTCTATACTTTATGTAGCAGTCCTCATATATTAGTTTCCTATGGCTTCCATAAGAAATCACTGCACACTTGGAGGTTGAAAACAACACAAATTTGTGATCATTATAGTCCTGGAGGTCTGAAGCTGGAAATCAGCTTCACTGGGCCAAGATAAAGGTGTTCACAGGACTGCACTCCTTATGAGACTCTGGGAGATAATCCATTTTGCTTCTCCAGCTTCTACAGGACATCTGCATTCTTTGGCTTCTCGCCCATACCCTACAAATTCTGCATCCATCCTCACGTCACCTCTGACTCAGACTCTCCTGCCTCCCTCTTATAAGGACTCTTATGATTCTATTTGGCCCTCCTGATTAATCCAGGAAAATCTCCCCAGCTCAGGGCACTTAATTCAATCACATCTGCAAAGTCTCTTTTGCTGTGTAAGGTAACAGTCACAGGTTTCAGGGGTTAAGAAGTGGACATCTGGCCGGGCACAGTGGCTCACGCCTGTAATCCCAGCACTTTGGGAAGCCGAGGTGGGTGGATCACGAGGTCAAGAGATCGAGACCATCCTGGTCAACATGGTGAAACCCCATCTCTACTAAAAATACAAAAAATTAGCTGGGCATGGTGGCGCGTGCCTGTAATCCCAGCTACTCAGGAGGCTGAGGCAGGAGAATTGCCTGAACCCAGGAGGTGGAGGTTGCGGTGAGTCGAGATTGCGCCATTGCACTCCAGCCTGGGTAACAAGAGCGAAACTCCATTTCAACAACAACAACAACAACAACAACAACAACAAAAAAAAAAAAAAAAAAAGAAGTGGACATCTTTGGGGGAGCCATTATTGCACCTATCATACCCAGCCTAGGAAGAAATGCCTCGCCCTGCGATTTGCCTCGGAATACCTGCTCTCCACAAACCGCATTGGATGACACCTGTGCTGTTGCTCCACCCCTGGATATTTCTTAAAATAGTCAGTGTTGCATAATCTGTACTTCTGTCTGAAGTGTAACAGTGTGGAGAGCTTAGTTTTTGGAGCTAGAATCAATCTGGATTAGAATTCTGACCCTTTCTCTTTCTCCCTGTGAAAATCTGGTAAATTGCCTCCTTCTTTGTTTTCTCATATGTGGGGTATGAGTAATAATACGCTCTCCTTTCCCTGAATTATTGTGAAGTTGAGAGGTACATAGTGAATGTGTGCAGCAGGCACTGTGCAAACACACAGGGGCCAGGATGCTAAGGGTGCCAGCTGATGGGAGGCTGAGGCTGGTCGTAAGCATGGTTTGGTTGTACCCTTCCTTTTTTGGAAAAAAGGCAATGGTACAATGTTATGGAGATGGCAGATTGCTCTCAAGGTGCTCACCTGATGATTCATGCTAGGAATTTATGCAACTTTCTGTAACCCAGAGCAGGATATCTCAACCTCTACACTACGGACATTTGGGGCTGGGTAATTCTTTGTCGTGGGAACAGCTTTTCTTTTCAGACTCCATGTCTTCTCTCTGGCTCTGATTACCCCAATGTGATAGGTCAATAATCACAATGTCATCACGTCTCCAAATGTCCCTGAATGTGGCCATTTTGCTGTCAGTCATTTACACCTTAGTGTAAATGAAGAATCTGGGACTAGGATTTAATAGAATAGAAGAGAGCAAGGAGGGGTTTTGTAGGTAAAGATTGGGAAAACAGCAACGTCACATTCCATCTTTACAATTTTCCTAACTCCTGACCCTGTTTTTGCTCTTGTTCATAGAAAACTGGGCTGTTCAATTTTCAAATTATAGAGGTTTATGAACACTTTAGATCCAATAAAGCGCTTTCTCTGAATCAAGCAGTAGAATTTGTCTCCACTTTCCCTTTTATAAGCATTTATTTCACCTCTAATGAATTTATTATCAGATTGCCCAGGTACCGATCCCTTTTGAAGGGCAGCATTGGGTCGTCACCATGAAGTTGATCGTGAAGCTCTCAGACAGTGTGGACCTGCAGAGCCCACTGGCATGATGGTTGGGACACACGAGTATTGTCTCTTGTTCTCCATTAACTAGTTGTGTGGTCTTGGGCAAGTCCTGTTCCTTTCTTGGGCCTCCTTTCCCACATGTCTACAGTGAAGGAGTTCAGTTAGATTGTGTCTGATGTCCAATGTAGGCCTAAAGTTTGATGAATCTGGAACTCATCCATGATGATGTTGAGGTTCCATTCTGCATTGGAAATAAAATAGTTATTAAAGGCCAGGTGCGGTGGCTCATGCTTGTGATTCCAGCACTTTGGGAGGCCAAGGTGGGTGGATCACTTGAGACCAGGAGTTCGAGACCAGCCTGGCCAACATGGCAAAACCTCATATCTTCTAAAAATACAACAATTAGCTGGGCGTGGTGGTGTATGCCTATAATCCCAGCTATTATGGAGGTTGAGACAGGAGGATCGCCTGAACCCAGGAAATGGAGGTTGCAGTAAGGCGAGATCACCACTGCACCCCAGCCTGGGTGACAGAGTGTGACTCTGTCTCTAAATAAATAAATAAATAAATAAGGAAAAGAGCACTGTAAAATAGTTCTTAAGTTCTCCTCGACAGTGTGGGTGAGTTAGAGACAACTGCTATTAGCTAAAGTGAGAATCAGCATTTTCCTTTCCTCTATGGGAAAACCTCACAGATTCAAACATTTATCAGCCATTCATGATATATGACAATTACATAAGGTGCAAAGCTGAACAGTGGCTTCCTAATTGTTTCAGGTAAGACAATGATCATAAAACAGTCAACTTCCCTTTTCCCCCATTTGGCTTTAATTTTATGTTCAGTTATGTAGATGATGTGCAAACTCTAAGATAGGTATATCTTGCCTTAGGTACCCTAATCTAGCAGCAGGAGAATAAAATCTAGCAGCAAGTGTGTGTGTGTGAACACTAATGAGCACTAAGTTAGAAGTTTTAGCACAGTAACTTGATAGAAGCGGTTAGAGAGTGAATCCAACAGATAGTTATGGTTACATTTATGGACATATAGATATCTGTATCTTGCCAAATTTCATAGACTCTGCTGGAAGAGAATTCCCCCATATCTGATTTAGATGATACTTAGAAGAGACTCTCGATTAAAGCTGATGCTAGATGAATTAAGACTTTGGAGCTATTGGGATAGAATGAATACGTCTTGTTATGTGCTTCAAATGCAATTGCAGGACAGGCATAGTATAGACATTTCCATTCCCAAAGGGAAAAATTAGGAAAGAGAGAGGAGTAATAGGACCCATGCCCATTCAAAACCCAACAAGGCAAATAACACTCAGATCTTGAGGACTGAAAATGATTTTATTTGACTCCATTCCGGACTTCTTGACACACTGGGATATGGGTTGGTCCCTGCAAGACTCTGGGCAGCCTCATCCCGATGACTTTGTTAGGCACGGCTTAATGCTGCCGCCTTCACAGATTGGAGTCACAGACCTGTCATTCTTCCAGGCTGGTATTACATGCCGGCTCTATAGGTTGGGGGTCTCAGGAGTGGCCCTGCCCCCATGGCTCCACTAAACATTACCCTAGTAGGGGCTCTCTGTGGTAGCCCTGCCCCTGTGACAGTTCTCTGCCTATGCCCCGAGGCTCTTCTAAGCATCATTTTAAGCAGAGGTGGAGATAGCCATGCATGCTTAGTTCATGTGGTCTGAGCATTTGCTGAGTTAGCACCACATGGATGCTGCCACGGTGTGCCTCATGCTCTCTGGACTAGCGGTTTGAACCACGCCTGGGTGCACTTGGGAAGCTACAGCTGGGACAGATAGAGATTGTTGGGCCAGAATGAGTGGAGCAGAAGCTGGAGGCAGTCCTGAGTAGTGAAGCCTGATGGTGCCACCTATGAAGTTGTTCTGCCTTCAGGGCTCTGGCACTCTGGGCCTGTGGTGAGAGTGGCTGCCTCCAAGGTCTTTGAAATGACTTTGGGATCATTCTTCCATTGTCTTGCTGGAACAGCACTTGGCTTCCTTCTATGTATACTCATTTATTTGTCAAAGAGTCACTTGGCCACACCCTTAGGATTCTCTCCAGAACAGTGGCTTTCCATGTTTTACATGGTCAGGCTGAGAATTTTCCAACTCTTTAAGATCTGCTTCCCTTTTGATTATAAATTCTGTCTTTAAGTTGTTCCTCTCTTTTCACCTTTTCCTATAAGCAGTCATGCAGCACTCTCAGCACTTTGTTCAGAGATGTCTTCTGCCAAATACCCTAGTATATCACTTATAAGTTTTCCTTTCACAAAACATTAGAAGATGGGCACTATTCAGCCAAGTTCTTTGCCAACTTATAACGAGGATGACCTTTTCTACAGTTTCCAATGCCTTTTCTACATTTCCACCTAAGGCCTCATCAGGATTGCCTTCACTGTCTGTATGTATCTTTATGAACATTCTGTTTACAACCTCTTAGTCTCTAAGAAGATTTAAGTTCTCTCTGCAGCTCTTTTCATTTGAGGTCTTACCAGAGTTACTTATTCTCTATTAATGAAAATACAGGCTAATTTTCTAGACTGATTCTCCAAACTCTTCCAGTCTCTACACATTACCCAATTTCAAGTCACTTTCACATTTTTCAGGTATTTGTTATAGGAACACCACACTTCCTGGTACCAATTTCTGTCTTATTCATTTGTGCTGCTATAATAAAGTATCAGAGACTGAATAATTTGTAAACTGTATGCATTTATTATTCACAGTTATATGGTCTGGAAATTCCAAGATTAAGGTACCATTAGATTCTGTGTCTGGTGAAAGCTACTCTCTCCTTCCAAGACAGAGCTTTCTTATTATGCCCTCACTGCAGTGGAAGGGGACAAAAAAGGATGAACTCTGTGTCCTTTAGAGAAGAGGTAGAAGGACAGAAGGGACTTGCTAGTTCCCTCTGGTCTTTTTATAAGGTTGCTAATCTCATCTATGAGGGCAGAGTCCTCATGGCCTAATCAAACCCAAAAGGCCTCACCTTTTACTAGTGTTGTATTGGAGATTAAGTTTCAAAATGAGTTTTGGAGGGGCACATACATTCAAACCATAGCATCTTATATCAGGTACTACATTACATACTAAAGATAAGATTGTATATGAGGCTTAGACTCTTTTGTCAAGGAGCTCACAACCTTCCATAGGCTATAAATAAATAAACTAACAATCTTAATCTTAATAACATGATAAGCATTATATTGAGGAAGCATCAGAAACTGTTGAAATGAACTCGTTGGCATCTTATGAAGCTCTTTGTTTCATGGTTACTTCACAAAAGAAGATTTTACTGTTCAAAAGGTGAGCAGTAAAGTCTTCTCTTGTGAAGTAACCATGAAGAAGAGAGCTGAAGGATGATTAGAGTTACGTAAACGGTAAATAGATGAGGGGTTATCAGTTAATCTAGGTCATGGTATGCTGTGTAACAAACAGCTCTCAGAACTTGAGATAATAATATTTATTTCTTCCATATTCCATGTCTGTTATGGGTAATTTGGGAGTGTTACTTTATGTTTCTTTACTCCAGGACCCAGGCTGGTAGGGCCTCTACCATCTGGAAAGTGACAAGAGGAAGAGAGAGAATGAAACAAAAGTAGGCATTGGCTCTCACCTTTTGCCAGAAGAGACAAACATTGTTTTCAGTTATTTTCATTGGCTCAATCAAGCCATGGCAACAATTGAGTTCAAAAGCATAGCGAGGTGTCTGGAAGGAAGACAATCAGAAAATTTCTGATGAGCTGCACTGACTACCTTCTGGACAAAAAGGAAGAGAGGCATTCCAGATGAGAGATCTGCATTAGAAACCCCTTGAAGACCGGAAAGGTATGCTATATTTTTGAAACTGTGAGGAGCTCAGGAAGACTAAAGCCCAAAAAAACTTCACTTATTCAATATTAATTAAGTTGTTAATTATTAATAAATTTAACTTAATTTTTCCAAGCATTCAGTTATATAGTCTGTCATCTCCATCTCACCAATACCTAGCACTATGCTTGCCATGTAATTGTTGCAACCAAATTACTGAAACTAAACATGGTTGATTACATCTGAGCCCCAAAATTGAGGTCTTGCCTTTTTACAGTAAGGCCAAAATTTTTACACAGGCCCTTTTACCATCCCAGTGCTCACCCAAGTCAGGAAAAAGGCATTTACTTTCTTGGCCAGTCAGGGTGGTGGAACATTATTATTTATTTAAAACCCATTACCTGCAAACCTTTTGCATGGAACCAATTAACAAATCTCTTAAAGAAAAAGATAATATTATACTTGGTGTAACACAGTTTTTGAGGGCCTTTTTAATGTGTTAGAAAGCCCCATAGGTCTTGACAATTTTTTTTTCACGTCTCCCTTTAGAAAGCAAGGCTGCTGCCAGGGAATTTGGACTCCGGTGGTAAGTGCTGGTTGTGGTTTTCCGCAGAATAAAATTATGGGAATGTTGAAGGTGGGGTGAGGCAGGGAGTGGGAACTTGGAGGGAATGTAGGCACTTATGTCGGTTAAGGTGTCAAATTTTACATGTCTGGGATTTGTTTCCACCAGGCCCTAGTCTCTGAAATCACCATTCTGTTATATATGCTTACTGGAAGGGCTGGCTCTGTTTCAAAGAAATGTCTCTGAAATGGGACATCAGAATGTAAAAGTCTATGAGATGGTGGTAAAGCCAGTTTTTAGATGGAGGCAGCAAAGGCGCTATAATTTGAAAGGGCAGTGTGAAAAACAACCATTCCTGAGATTCAGCAGCCTGGAGTTAGAGCCACAGAAAACAAGGGTGAACATTTGGTGGACCACTGTGTCATCTTGGGGTGTCTCCAGCTTTTGCTTTCCCAGCAGTAGGCTGGATCCTATACCCTTTAAGGCTATAAACTCTCTTTTGCATATAACCTGTCCTGAGTCTAAGATCCCTCTCCTAGGTGTATCAAAGTGTCCCCATTCTTACACTGGAGAATAATTCCTGTGGGTGATGATGATGATGACTATTATTATTATTATTTTGGGACGGAGTCTTGCTGTTGTCATCCAGGCTGGAGTGCAATGGTGTGATCTCTGCTCACTGCAACTTCTGCCTCCCGGGTTCCAGCAATTCTTCTGCCTCAGCCTCCCAAGTAACTGAGATTATAGGTGCCTGCCACCACGCTTGGCTAATTTGTGTATTTTTAGTTCTTGCTTTTAGAGAGAGTAGAATGTATTTCTAGCCTTTCCACAGCAGAGCTCCATGAAAAGATGTTTAAGCTCTGACTGGAGAGGAATAGAGGGTGTGGTCAAGCACATGTGTACACAGGCTGTGACTGGCCAACTGCTTCTTGGGTTTCCAGAATTTTAAGAACATCTGCCAGAATGCAGGTGTCATCCCATTCCTCTCTGTCTTTCTAGCTCTTTTGAGCATGTTTTCTATCATGAGCAGGACTCTGTACCAAAGGCAGGAGATGCAATGCAACTCATTTCCACCCATTCAGAAGCCTACAGCCAGAAGAGATGAGAATATGCAATGACTATCACAACATAGTGAAATTGTGATAGCATTTTTCAGTTCTGCATAATACTATGAAATATTGTATAACACTATGTAATCATACTATTATTTAAGTTCTGCAACTACTAGGCAATATTGCATAGCATTTTTAAGTTCTGGAGCCTGGCTGTGTTCAGAATCCAGCTCTCCTGTTTGCTAGCCATAAGACCTGGGGCAAGACACTGTGACTGATTTTTGTCATCTGTAAAATGAGGAAACTAATATTACCTGACTCAGAGGCACTGGAGGAAATTATCTATCTATCTATCTATCATCTATCTATCTATCTATCTATCTATCTATCTATCTATCTAATCTATCTATTTATATTTGTGTATATATATATATATATATATATATATATATATATAGCCTGACACAGGGCCCCTAATAAATAATAAATAGTTTCCTCATCTGTAAAATGAAGAAACCAATATTACCTGACTCAGAGGCATTGGGGGAAATATATATAGTCTGACACAGGGCCCTTAATAAATATGGGTATACCCTCAATAAATAAAACAGTGTGCTTTCAATAAATATTAGTTAACATTTATTTTTAATTTCAACTTTTATTTTAGATGCAGGGATACACATACAGGTTTGCTACATGGGAATATTGCATGATGCTGATGTTTGGGGTACAGATTCCATCAGCCAACTAGTGATCATGGTATCCAATAGGTAGTTTTTCAACCCATTTTCCCTCCTTTCTACCCCTTCTCATGTCTATATTGTCTATTATTCTGATATTTATGTCTATGTGTGTTCAGTGTTTACCTCCCACTTACGAGTAAGAACATGTGGTGTTTGGTTTTCTGTTCCTGCATTAATTTGCTTAGAATTATGGCCTCCAACTGCATCCATGTTGCTGCAAAGGACATGATTGCATGTTTCTTATGACTGCATAGTATTCCATTGTGTGTGTGTGTATATATATATATATAAACATTTTCTTCACCCAATCTACCATTGATGGCCAATTGGGTGTATTCCATGTCTTTGCTATTGTGAGTAGCACAGTGATAAACATATAGTGCATGAATCTTTTTGGTAGAATAGTTTATTTTCCTTTGGGTGTATACCCAGTAATAAAATTGTGGGGTCAAATGACAGCTGTTTTAAATTCTTTGAGAAATCTCCAGACTGCTTTCCACAGTGGCTGGACTAATTTACATTCCCACCAAAAGTGTATAAGCATTTAATTTTCTCCACAGACTCACCAGCATCCATTATTTTTTCACTTTTTAGTAATAGCCATTCTGCCTGGTGAGAGATGGTATTTCATTGTGGTTTTGATTTGCTTTTCTTCAATTAATGATATTGAGAATTTTTTAATGTTTGTTGGCTGCTTGTATGTCTTCTTTTGAGAACTGCTGTGCATGTCCTTTGCCTATGTTTTAATGGGGTTATTTGTTTTTTGATTGTTGATTTGTTTAAGTTCCCTATAGATTCTGGATATTAGTTCTTGGTTGCTGAATACCTTCTCCTATTCCATAGGTTGTGTATTTACTATTAATAATTTCTTTTGCTGTGCAGAAACTCTTTAGTTAGGTTCCACTTGTCTATTTTTGTTTTTGTGGCAATTGCTTTTGGGAACTTAGGCAAAAATTCTTTGTCAAGGCTGATGTCAAGAAGAGTATTTTCCAAGTTGTCTTCTAGAATTTCTAGAGTTTGAGGTCTTACATTTAAATCGTTGATCAATTTTGAGTTAATTTTTGTATATGGTGAAAGGTGGAGTTCCAGCTTCAATCTTCTCCATCTGGCTGGGCTAGTTATCCCAGCACCATTTATTAGATAGTGAGTGCTTCCCGAATTGCTTGTTTTTGTCAGCTTTGTCAAACATCAGATAGTTGTAGGTGTGCGGCCTTATTTCTGGGCTCTCCATTCTGTTCCGTAGGTCTATGTGTCCATTTTTGTACCAGGAGCACGCTCTTTGGGTTACGATAGCCCTGTAGTATAGTTTAAACATTGGGTAATGTGCCTCTGGCTTTGTTCTTTTTGCTTAGGATCGCCTTGGCTAGGGTCTTTTTTGGTTTCATATAGAAACCAGATTTTAAAATAGGTTTTTCTAATTCTGTAAAAAATGATATTGATAGTTTGATATGAATAGCTCTAAATCTGTAAATTGCTTTGGGAAGTATGGCCATGTTTACAGTATTGATTCTTCTAATTCATGATCATGATCATGGAATGGTTTTCCATTTATTTGTGTCATCTCTGATTTCCTTGAGCAGCGTTTTGCAGTTGTCCTTGTGGAGATTCTTTCACCTCCTTCGTTAGCTGTATTTCCATATATCTCATCCTTTTTGTGGCTATTTTAAGTGGGATTGTGTTCTTGATTTTACCTGCAGTCTGGACATTATTGGTGTATAGAAATGCTACTGATTTTTGTACATTGATTTTGTAACCTGAAACATTATTAAAGTTGTCTATCAGTTTTAGGAGCCTTTTGGCTGAATCTTTAGAAGTTTTTAGGCATAGAATCATATCAGTAAAAAGAGATAGTTTAATTTTTGTTTGTACTTTAAGTTCTGGAGTACACGTGCAGAACATGCAGGTATGTTACGTATGCTGCATCCATCACCCTGTCATCTATTAGATATTTCTCCTAATGCTATCTCTCCCCTCATCCCCCACCCCCTGACAGTCCCTGGTGTGTGATGTCCCCCTCCCTTTGTCCATGTGTTCTTATTGTTCAACTCCCACTTATGAGTAAGAACATGTGGCATTTGGTTTTCTGTTCTTGTATTAGTTTGCTGAGAATGATGGTTTTAGCTTCACTCATGTCCCTGCAAACTATGTAAACGCTTCCCTTTTTTATAGTATTCCATGGTGCATAGTAGTCCATGGTGTATATGTGCCACATTTTCTTTATTCATTCAATCATTGATGGGCATTTGGGTTGGTTCAAAGTCTTTGGTATTGTGAATAGTGCTACAATAAACATATGTGTTCATGTGTCTTTATAGTAGAATGATTCATAATTCTTTGGGTATATACACAGTAATGAGATTGCAGGGTCAAATGGTATTTCTAGTTCTAGATTCTTGAGGAATTGTCACATTGTCATTCACAATGGTTGAACTAATTTACATTCCCACCAACAGTGTAAAAGCATTCCTATTTCTCCACATCCTCTCCAGCATCCGTTTCCTGACTTTTCAATGATCGCCATTCTAACTGGTATGAGATGGTATCTCAACCGTGGTTTTAATTTGCATTTTACTAATGATGCCTTTTATTTTTTTCTCTTGCTTGATTGCTCTGGCTAGGACTTTCAGTACTATGTTGAATAGGAGTGGTGAGACGCTTGTCATTCTTGTCTTGTTTCTGTTCTCAAGGGGAATCCTTCCAGCTTTTGCCCATTTAATATGATGCTGCCTGTAGATTTGTTATAATAGATTTGTTATAGATGGCTCTTATTATTTTGAGATATAGTTTTTGATGCCTAGTCTGTTGAGAGCTTTTATCATGAAGTCTGTTAAATTTTATTGAAAGCTTTTTCTGTGTCAATTGAGGTGACTATATGTTTTTTGCTTTTTAATTCTATTTATGTGGTGAATTACATTTATTGGTTTGTATATGTTGAACCAGCCTTCCATCCCAGGAATGAAGGCTAATTGATTATGATGTATTAACTTTTTGATGTGTTGCTGAATTTGGTTTGCTAATATTTTGTTGAAAATTTTTGCATTTATGTTCATCAGGAATCTTGCACTGAAGTAATTTTGCCAGATTTTTGTATCAGGCTGATGCTGGCTTCACACAATGAATTAGGGAGTAGTCCCTCCTCCTCAATTTTATGGAATACTTTCAGTAGAATCACTATTAGTTCTTCTTTATATGCATGGCAGAATTCAGCTGTGACTATCTGATCCAGAGCTTTTTTTTTTTTTCTTAGTTAGTATGTTCTTTATTACTGATTCAATTTCAGAAGTTGACATTAGTATACCAGGGTTTTAATCTCTTCCTGATTCAATCTTGGGAGATGTGTGCTTCTATGAATTTATTTGTTTCTTCTAGATTTTCTAATGTGTGTGCATTGAGTTGTTCATAAGTTCTTAAGTCTCTAAGGATATTTTGCATATCTGTGGGATCAGCTGTGATATCGTTTGTTATTTCTAATTGTGCTCATTCATTTTTTTTCTTTTGTTGTTGTTAATTTAGCTAGCAGTCCATTTTTTCAAAGAATAAACTCTTGCTTTCATTGATTTTTTTGTATGGATTTTTGCATTTCAATCTCCTTAAGATCTCTAATTTTAGTTATTTATTTTCTCCTATTTCAATTATTTATTTTCTTTGGAATTCTTTTTTTTTCTTCTAATTCTTCTGGGTGCAAAAGTTAGATTTTTAATTTGAGATCTTTCTTTTTGATGAAGACATTCAGGCTTATAAACTTTCTCTTACCACTGCTTTGGATGAACAAAGTAATAGTGGAAGGCTTCAACATACCACTTATAGTATAAAACATGTTATCAGGTCATTCTACTACATTGCTATTATTTACCTGTACAACTTGGGATCTTGTCCATTTAAGAAAGTTTGCCGATTGGAGCCCGCGTTGAATTCGCAAACGGTGAGTCAGTGCTGCATTTCCAGACTGATCTTTGTTGCCCACAGAACGGGGAAACTCCCAAGTATAAAAAGACACGGGACGCCAGGCAGTAGGTCTGCCTGGCGAAGCCGGCAGCCGGGGCGGCGGCGGCCGGCCCTACCCAGCAATCCCCACAGGGCGCGCTTGTCCGGGTGCCTTGTTGAACCGGCAACCTGAGACTTGAGAGGGCTGGACTTGAGACTGAATGAGACTTGCACAGTAGCCCAGCCCAGGGGATTGCAGGGACAGATCGCTTGGGATACCCAGTGGGACGAACAAAACCGCGATTTCAAACTATCCCGGGCAGACGGTCCGTGACGCTCTGTGGGGGAGGGGCGTCCACCACTACGGAGGCAACCTGCCCCAACTGATATACACGCCCACTGCTGAGGCAGCCAGCCGTTGCTGAGGCAACCCGCCCCAACTGAGATACACGCCCACTGCTGACGCAGCCAGCCGTTGCCGAGGCAACCCGTCCCTACTGAGATACACGCCCACTGCTGACGCAGCCTGCCGTTGCTGAGGCAACACGCTACAACGAAGAGACTCCCCCGCAGGGCGTGGCGGAGACCACAGCAGAGCCGGCAGGAACAGCGCGAATCACACAACAGCAGTGCGGAGCCTCGGCAGCCAAACAGTGGCTAGTCTGCCTTTGAGCTGGGCAGGACACCTGATCGGACATCCAAAAATAAAGCCCAAACCCCTCAACACAGAGCATTTGAGAAAAATAAAAGGGTTGTTTAATGAGCTGTGTTGCAGCAGAATCAAACATAGCAGCCTAACAGCCCTGAATGAACAACAGAGTGCACAGCTCAGCAATTAAACCCCTATAAAGTACAAACTGTCTCCTCAAGCAGCTCCCTGACCCCTCTATATCCAAAAGACTGACATTAGGCAGGCATCATCCTGGGACAAAGAGAGCAGAAAAAGAAACTGGTAGCATCCCTCGCTGTGCCACGGCTACTAGAGGTGCACCCCAGACAAGCAGGGTCTGGAGCAGACCTCAACAGTCGTACAGCGAAGGGGCTAGACTGGTAGAAGGAAAACCAAGCAACAGAAATACTTCATCATCAACATTCTGGGTGTCCACTCAGAGACCCAAACGAAAAGTCAGCAACTAGGCAGACGACCAGCGGACAAATCCACAAAGATGGGAAGAAACCAGCGCAAAAAGGAGGAAAACACCCGAAACCAGAACACATCGCCTCCTAGAAAGGACCAAAACTCCTCACCAGCAAGGGAACAAAGCTGGACGGAGAATGACTGTGACGAAATGACGGAATTAGACTTCAGAAGATGGATAATGAGAAACTTTTGTGAGCTAAAAGATCATGTATTAAATCAATGCAAAGAAACTAAGAACCTTGAAAAAAGATTTGAAAAAAGATTTGAGGAAATGATAACAAGAATGGATACCTTAGAGAGGAATATGAATGAATTAAAGGAGCTGAAAAACACAATACGAGAACTTCGCGAAGCAAACGCAAGTTTCAATAGCCGAATTGACCAAGCAGAAGAAAGAATATCTGAAGTCGAAGACCAACTCAATGAAATAAAACGAGAAACCAAGATCAGAGAAAAAAGCGCAAAAAGGAATGAACAAAGTCTCCAAGAAATGTGGGACTATGTGAAAAGACCTAACCTACGTTTGATAGGTGTACCAGAAGGGGACGAAGAGAATGAATCCCAGCTGGAAAATACTCTTCAGGACATCATCCAGGAAAATTTCCCCCACCTAGCAAGACAAGCCAACACTCAATTGCAGGAAATACAGAGAACACCACAAAGATATTCCGCAACAAGAGCAACCCCAAGGCACATAATCGTCAGATTCAACAGGGTTGAAATAAAGGAGAGAATACTAAGGGCAGCCAGAGAGAAAGGTCGGGTCACCCACAAAGGGAAGCCCATCAGACTCACAGCAGATCTCTCGGCAGAAACACTACAAGCCAGAAGAGAGTGGGGGCCAATATTCAACATTCTTAAAGAAAAGAACTTTCAACCCAGAATTTCATATCCAGCCAAACTGAGCTTCAGAAGTGAAGGAAGAATAAAATCCTTTGCGAACAAGCAAGTACTCAGAGATTTTGTCACCACCAGGCCTGCTTTACAAGAGCTCCTAAAAGAGGCACTACACATAGAAAGGATCAATCAGTACCAGCCATTCCAAAATCACACTGAATGCTAAAGAGCTTCAACATAATGAAGAATCTACAACAACTAACAGGCAAAACAGCCACTTAGAATCAAAATGGCAGTATCAAATTCACACATAACAATATTAACCCTAAATGTAAATGGACTAAATGCACCAATCAAAAGACACAGACTGGCAAATTGGATAAAAATCCAAAACTCATCAGTGTGCTGTATCCAGGAAACCCATCTCACATGCAAGGATACACAAAGGCTCAAAATAAAGGGATGGAGGAAGATTTACCAAGCTAATGGAAAGCAAAAAAAAGCAGGAGTTGCAATTCTCATCTCTGATAAAATAGACTTTAAAGCAACAAAGATCAAAAGAGACAAAGAAGGCCATTACATAATGGTAAAAGGATCGATACAACAAGAAGAGCTAACGATCCTAAACATATATGGACCCAACACAGGAGCACCCAGATACATAAGGCAAGTTCTTAATGACTTACAGAAGGACTTAGACTCCCACACAATAATAGTGGGAGACTTTAACACTCCACTGTCAATACTAGACAGATCAACCAGACAGAAAATCAACAAGGATACCCAGGGCTTGAACTCAGACCTGGAGCAAGCAAACCTGGTGGACATTTACAGAACTCTCCACCCCAAATCCACAGAATACACATTCTTCTCAGCACCACATCACACCTACTCTAAAATTGACCACATAATTGGAAGTAAAGCACTGCTCAACAAATGCAAAACAACTGAAATCATAACAAACAGCCTCTCAGACCATAGTGCAATCAAGTTAGAACTCAGAATTCAGAAACCGACCCAGAACCGCACAGCTTCATGGAAACTGAACAACTGGCTCTTGAATGTTGACTGGGTAAACAACGAAATGAAGGCAGAAATAAAGAAGTTCTTCGAAACCAATGAGAATGAAGACACAATGTGCCAGAACCTCTGGGACACATTTAAAGCAGTCTCTAGAGGAAAGTATATAGCAATAAGTGCCCATATGAGGAGAAGGGAGAGATCCAAAATTGACACCCTATCGTCAAAATTGAAAGAGCTAGAGGAGCAAGATCAAAAAAACTCAAAACCCAGCAGAAGACAAGAAATTACTAAGATCAGAGCTGAGCTGAAGGAGATTGAGACACGAAAAACCCTTCAAAAAATCAATAAATCCAAGAGCTGGTTTTTTGAAAAGATCAACAAAATAGACAGACCACTAGCCAGATTGATTAAAAATAAAAGAGAGAAGAACCAAATAGATGCAATAAAAAATGATAAAGGGGAAATCACCACAGATTCCACAGAAATTCAAACCATCATCAGAGAATATTACAAACAACTCTATGCACATAAACTAGTAAACCTGGAAGAAATGGATAAATTCCTGGACTCCTGTGTCCTCCCAAGCCTAAACCAGGAGGAAGCTGAAACTATGAATAGACCAATAACAAGGTCTGAAGTTGAGGCAGCAATTAAGAGCCTACCTCACAAAAAAAGCCCAGGTCCAGACGGGTTCACAGCCAAATTCTACCAGACACACAAGGAGGAGCTGGTACCATTCCTTCTAAAACTATTTCAAACAATCCAAAAAGAGGGAATCCTTCCCAAATCATTTTATGAGACCAACATCATCCTGATACCAAAACCCGGCAGAGACCCAACGAGAAAAGAAAACTTCAGGCCAATATCCATGATGAACATAGATGCAAAAATCTTCAATAAAATATTGGCAAGCCGATTGCAACAGCAAATCAAAAAACTTATTCATCATGATCAAGTAGGATTCATCCCAGGGATGCAAGGCTGGTTCAACATACGCAAGTCTATCAACATAATTCACCACATAAACAGAACCAAAAACAAAAACCACATGATTATCTCAATTGACGCAGAGAAGGCATTTGACAAAATTCAACAGCCCTTTATGCTAAAAACCCTCAATAAACTCGGTATCGATGGAACGTATCTCAAAGTAATAAAAGCTATTTATGACAAACCAACAGCCAATATCATACTGAATGGGCAAAAACTGGAACCATTCCCTTTGAAATCTGGTACTAGACAAGGATGCCCTCTCTCACCACTCCTATTCAATATAGTACTGGAAGTTCTAGCCAGAGCAATCAAGCAAGAAAAAGAAATAAAGGGTATTCAAATAGGAAAGGTGGAAGCCAAATTGTCTCTATTTGCAGACGACATGATAGTATACCTAGAAGACCCCATCGCCTCAGCCCAAAAACTCCTGAAACTGATAAACAACTTCAGCAAAGTCTCAGGATATAAAATCAATGTGCAAAAATCACAAGCATTCGTCTACACCAATAACAGACTTAAAGAAAGCCAAATCAAGAGCGAACTGCCATTCGCAATTGCTACAAAAAGAATAAAATACCTTGGAATACAACTCACAAGGAACGTAAGGGACCTCTTCAAGGAGAACTACAAACCACTGCTCAACGAAATCAGAGAGGACACAAACAGATGGAGAAACATTCCATGTTCATGGTTAGGAAGAATTAATATCGTGAAAATGGCTATTCTGCCCAAAGTAATTTACAGAATCAACGCTATCCCCATCAAGCTACCATTGACTTTTTTCACAGAACTGGAAAAAACCACCATGAACTTCATATGGAACCAAAAGAGAGCCCGCATAGCCAAGTCAATTCTAAGCAAAAAGAACACAGCGGGGGGCATCACACTACCGGATTTCAAACTATACTACAAGGCTACAGTAATCAAAACAGCATGGTACTGGTACCAAAACAGAGATATAGACCAATGGAACAAAACAGAGGCACCGGAGGCAACACAACATACATACAACTATACAATCTTTGATAAACCTGACAAAAACAAGCAATGGGGCAAGGATTCCATGTTTAACAAATGGTGTTGGGAAAACTGGCTAGCCATGTGCAGAAAGCAGAAACTGGACCCCTTCCTGACACCTTACACTAAAATTAACTCCAGATGGATTAAAGACTTAAACATAAGACCTGGCACCATAAAAACCCTAGAAGGAAATCTAGGCAAAACTATCCAGGACATAGGAGTAGGCAAGGACTTCATGAACAAAACACCAAGAGCATTGGCAACAAAAGCCAAAATAGACAAATGGGACCTAATGAAACTCCACAGCTTCTGCACGGCAAAAGAAACAGTCACTGGAGTGGATCGGCAACCAACAGAATGGGAAAAAATTTTCGCAGTCTACCCATCTGACAAAGGGCTGATATCCAGAATTTACAAACAATTCAAGCAGATTTACAGGAAAAAAACAAACAAGCCCATTCAAAAGTGGTCAAAGGATATGAACAGATACTTTACGAAAGAAGACATATATGAGGCCAACAATCATATGAAAAAATGCTCATCGTCACTGGTCATCAGAGAGATGCAAATCAAAACCACATTGAGATACCATCTCACGCCAGTTAGAATGGCGATCATTAAAAAATCTGGAGACAACAGATGCTGGAGAGGATGTGGAGAAAAAGGAACACTTTTACACTGTTGGTGGGAGTGTAAATTAGTTCAACCATTGTGGAAGACAGTGTGGCGATTCCTCAAGGCCTTAGAAATAGAAATTCCATTTGACCCAGCAATCCCATTACTGGGTATATATCCAAAAGACTATAAATCGTTCTACTATAAGGACACATGTACACGAATGTTCATTGCAGCACTGTTTACAATAGCAAAGACCTGGAATCAACCCAAATGCCCATTGATAATAGACTGGATTGGAAAAATGTGGCACATATACACCATGGAATATTATGCAGCAATCAGAAATGATGAGTTCGTGTCGTTTGTAGGGACATGGATGAATCTGGAGAACATCATCCTCAGCAAACTGACACAAGAACAGAAAATGAAACACCGCATATTCTCACTCATAGGTGGGTGATGAAAAATGAGAACACATGGACACAGGGAGGGGAGTACTAAACACTGGGGTCTATTGGAGGGAAAAGGGGAGGGTCAGTGGGAGGGGGAGGTGGGGAGGGATAGCCTGGGGAGAAATGCCAAATGTGGGTGAAGGGGAGAAGAAAAGCAAAGCACACTGCCATGTGTGTACCTACGCAACTGTCTTGCATGCTCTGCTCATGTACCCCAAAACCTATAATCCAATAAAAAATTAAAAAAAAAAAAAACATGTTATCAAGGCAGAAAACTAGCAAGAGACTCTAGACTTAAACTCAACACTTGACCAATTGGACGTCATAGACATCTACACAGCACTTCACCCAACAGTGACAGAATATACATTCTTCTCATCAGCACACAAAATGCATTCTAAGGTCAACCACATGTTTGATCATAAAGCACATCTCAATAAATTCAAAACTGAAATAATACCAAGCACACGCTGGGACCACAGTGTAATAAAAATAGTAATCAATACCAGGAAGATCTCTTAAAACTACACAAATACTTTAGAATTAAACAACTTACTCCTGAATAACTCCTGTGTAAACATCAAAATTAAGGCAAAAATTAAAAAAATATATATTTGAAATTAATGAAAATAGAGATACAACTTACCAAAATCTCTGTGATGCAGTGAAAGCCTTTTACGTAGTAATTCATTCATTTCTCCTGATAGTGTCTGAGTTGGTACTAGTATTATTATAGATTATGACACCAAAGCACAGAGCCGTTAAATAACTTCCCTTAGGTCACACAGTCAGTAGCTGAAAGCTTTGGGATAGGAATCCAGGCAGTCAGACTATAAAGCCTGTGTCCTTCCTGCTCTGATAAACGGCTACTACTACAGCTGATTTACATATTTTCCTATTTGAATTTCATCTCTCTAAAGAGTAGTTACTATATAACCTGATTTCAATTATAGAGACACTGAAACTCAGAGAGGCTAAGTGACTAGGTCTACGACTCGCGGTAAATAGCAAGATCAATGAGTTTTCCATTGTCTCTCAATTTCACGGACAGTCCTATCAAATGAGGCAGGGTGTGTTAAATGTTCCAAGTTTTTATTCTATAGAATTAAATTAAATGTAAACCCTAGGACCAAGAACAAGAATATGTAATACTTATTACCTCATGGTGCTTTGTATGAAGGCAGACACCTGGAATCTTCATAGTTACCTGATGCTACCCTGATGCACAAATCTAGGCCCCTAGGGCCCATACCACACCCGGAGAATCAGAATCTCTCAGGTCAGGCTTAGAAATCTGTGGCTGACAGGATTCTCAGGTGTTTTTTTATGTGTAGCCAATTTGAAAACCACAGCCACAGAAGAGCAGAATGCAGATTGCTAAGTGGCACTTCTCTATGAAGTGACCCAGAATGCGGTTGTGGGAGAAGCTTGGACCAGAACCCCCAACTCTGATTTCAATTACTGATCCTGTCCCTCAGGACTTGTCAACAATAAGCAACCCACTCAACTTCACTGAGCTACATTTTCTTCACCTGCCATTGCGAGGAACCTAAGTGTTAACACGTGTAAAAGCCTGAGTACAAAAGCTGACACACACAATGCAAGTGTTCTTTCCCGACTACATTTCTCTGAAAGGACTTTTTCAATTATAGAGGACTATGCAGAAAGAACAGAATGATTTATTCCGAACAGTTCTGCACACTCAACACCTGCCTCTTGGGTTGAAACGTTGCTTTCTTGTGGGCATATCTGAAATTACGGTTTCTTAAGTTTCTTGTTGATGCTAATCTTAAGGGATTTCCACTAGTCTCTGAAGTTAGTTGTCTGAAACTTAATTATCTATAAAGTTTGTGTCTAGAACACCAGGCCCTCGATTTCTCCTCCTTAAGTCTGAAATCAACATGGTGGTGGATTGCCTCACAAAATATAGCAAAAAGAAAAGGGAAGCATAAATTAGTTCCTTCAGGCTATGTCTAGTGAAGTGAGAGCCTCATGTCTATGTGTTTATCACTTACTGGGCATCTTTTTCAGCCTAAAGAGGCTAATGCGATAAGCTGTAGTGGGTGGCGTTACACTTAAGTGAAGGAGAGATTTGGATGCCTTGAAATAACATGGACAATGTCATAAGGTTACCCAGGTTGGAGAAATAACCCCATTAGTTATAAATGGCAATCTATGCTGCTGTGAGTCCTCTCACAGACTATATTGTAAGGAGCTCGGTTATTTTTTGATTCCCGCAAAAATGGCTTCTCATAGAGAGAAAATAACAAAATGGTTTCCAATCATGACTTGGCTCCCCTGTGACTTGGGTTTAGGGAAGGAAACTTGCCCACTCAGACCATGCCAACCTGAACATTTTATCTTTTTTTCCCCACTGAAAATTAATAAGCTGACTCTCTGATTTATCTCCCAGGAGCATGGGCATGTTGGTTAGCCTGAGTCAGGCTGAACTCTGAGCACTGACAAGATGATTTTCTTTCCAAACATCCCCCCTTAAATGATGTCAGGGTCTTTGGTTCAGCCTCTCACTCAAGTGATTCCAGCCCTGAGCAGTTTGCATTGTGATGCCTGTTGGTGATACAAAAGCAGAATAAGGCACCATCCCTGGCTTCAAGGGGTTTGCAGCATTTCCAGGAAATAAGCACTCAGATAAATTTCAGAATCATACAAGATGAGACATGATCAGATGCTCAGTGGAACACGTTACAATGGGGTTGGAAAGCTAAGTTGGAGCCTAGGAATGAGGTTCATGTAGAAGTGTGGTGGTCAGAGGGAGAGGTCGTTGTTTTCTGGAGTCCAGATGTTTCCTGTTGGATTGGCCCTAATGGGATAGGTAGGCAGGAAGCAGAAAGGATAACCTGCCATGCCAAGAAATGGCCTGAGTAGAGATTCCAGGTCACTCTGGAGCCTCTATCATTGAGATTCTGATCACTGAATGCATGGACTCAAGCAGAAGGTCTATGTCCTCCCCACTCCCAGAGATAAGGAGGAGGTAACATGCCTGCATAGTAATAAGTGGTCTCGAATCTGAATATTTCAGCAAGTCTTTCCATAATGGCCAGGTTCTCAGAAATACTGCTCCTCCACTCTAGTCCAGTATCACCTTTCCTAAGGAGCCTAGGGAGCAGTTCTCCCAAGTTATACACAGGGATATGCTCTGTACTTTTCCACTCATAATTAAATAAATATTTGAATAATTACCTGTTTAATGACTGTTTCTCCTACCAGACAATCAGCTTCATTAAATAAAAATACTTAGCATGGTGCTTGCCTCCTAGTAAGGACTCAATAAATGTTGTCTATTTGTGCTACTTGTGTTTGATGAGTGCAAAGCCTGTTTCTGTCTAGTCATCAGTGTATTCCCAGTGCTAAGCAAGAGGCCTGGCACAAGAGAGTCTCAGTAACATATTTATTCAATGAAGGAACTCTTGGTTCAACTGCCCCAGCTCCATCTCACCACCACCAAACTACTTTTCCTATAGCTTTTCCCAACTCAGTAAATGATAATTCTAACCTAAGAATTTTTCAGGTCAAAAACTTTACTTTCAGCCTTGACTCCTTTCTTGCACAGCCATGCCGATTCTGACAGCAATTCCAGCCACCTCTGTCCTCAAAATTCACCCGTAAATAATGCCTTATCACCAATTTTCTTATGACCACTCTAGACCAAGCACTGGAGCCTCCTGTTGCAGCTCTTGCTTCTGCCCTTGGCCTTCTAGTCTCTTCTCCACAGAGTAGGCAGGGTGATTCCTTATTAACATAATTCAGAGCATGACACTCCTCTGTCCACACATCCCCAGTGACTTCCCTTCTTCCTGAGAAAAAAGCAAAAATATTTTAATCTGGTCCACAAAGTCCCAGGTGAGTGACCTCAGCTGATCCTCAGGCCTTTTCTCACTGTCCCCCTTCTCTAGCCTCTCAGCCTCTCACTGTCCACAGCAAGCCAGGGAGTTTCCTCCCTTCAGCCTTTGACCTTGCATTCTCCACCTGGAAGGCTCCTTCCCAGACATCCACAGAGCTGGCTGCAGCTACTGTTGGCATAACTTGGGTGTGAAGGAAGGAGTCGAGACTGACAGTAAAATTTTTGACCTTGGAAACTCCTAGGGTGGAATTATCATTTACTGAGTTTAGAAGGCTACAGGAGAAATACTTTGGGGCAGTGGGTGGAGAGCAACAAAGACATGTGGTTTCCCTCTCCTTTCCTTCAGGTATCCCTTCCATGCCACCTTCTCAGAGGCTTGCCCTGAACACCCTATTTAAATGGGCGCCTTGGCCTTTCCAGCCCTCCTCATTTCCTTACTATGTTTTATTGTTCTTCATAGTTCTTATTGACACTTGTCACAATACACATCTATTCATTGTCTTCCACTCTAAAACATAGCTGGGACTTTGACAATTTTGTTTAGTATTTACATATCCAACACTTAGATGAAGACCAGGCCGTCAGTAGGCAGGAGGTACTTGTTGAATGCACGTATGGATGAATGAGTGAGTACACACACACACACACACCCCACACATGCACACACCTCTAAGTGAATACTCTCTAAAATCACTTGCTCTGTTCCAGGCATCATTGTAGGTGTAAACCTTTTACCAGCATGATGTTTTTTAATTACAACAATCCAATAAAGTAGGCACTATTATCTCCATTTTACAGAGGAGAACAAGAGGCTCACTGGGTAAGAGGCCAATAACCCAGATCTGGAAAGTGAAGAGACTGAGAGGCCAATTCAGTTTGAATGACGTTGACTTTCGCTGCATCAGAATGCCCTTGCCCCGGCCCATAGACATACTGACAGCATATATGACTGCCTTGAGGTTTCTGGAGTGAGGTTTCAGAGAGTGATGTTGAAATAACAGGCTTGTGTGTCAGTCACGGGGAGTTACTGCAGAGCAGTATTTACGGTCGACAAGTCAAAACGACTTACCCTGGGTGACTAAACTGAACACCTTCAGATTTTCCCTTTAGGAGGAAAAGGGAAGCAGAGCAAAGCACGAGGAAAAAGTGAAAGGTTCCTCTGGCAGGTCGCCAGGCTTTCCTGTTGGGGCACTTCTGACACGCCCCTTGCAGGAGTTATTACTCATAGAGGGGAAGATGAGTCTCATGGCACATGGTCTTGGGACATTTCCAAGGGAGGAGCCGGGGGAGGGAGGGGACAGAGTCAGCAATGGGTGGACTCAAAGTTAGCTTTGAGAATCCAGTTTTTTAATCACAGTTATCCTGGGAGGTTACAAGACAACTGATTATTCACTAGGAATTAATTACATTGACTCACTAGGTTGGGATTTGACATCTTTTTGCTAACCTCATGTTCTCAGAAATAAATGGGGTCAGGATTGAGGTTTTGAGGATGGTAAGATTCTGAGCCCTGGATGATAGCTGAATAGAAGATCTGCTTGGAGTAGAATTCCAATATCAACAGTTGATAAAATTCTGAGCTGTAGTAAATGGCAGAATTCCATGACCTAGTGAATGGTAGTATTCTATTATCACAGGCCATTGAGGACCCAGGCATGGGTAAAATCTGGCAAAATATGATGTGTGGAAGAATGGCAGGTGACCTTGAAATCGGCCTGGCCTGTTTCTTCCCCCTTCCAGCTTGGTTCAGAAAGTTTTCTCAGGCCTGAGAACTAGAGATTTGCAAATTCCTGGATGCCAGCTCTGCAGAGAGAGCTGGTTATGACTCCCAGGGAAGAGCATGCATTCCTTCAACAAACCTACACAGTTTGGGTGCAGCAGAGTTTTGTTTGCTTACAATAGTCATGCTGAAGTTGGTTTTTCCCTTACCTGCCTCTAATGATGTAGGCTGAATGAGCCAGATGCATGCTTGCCTGCCTCCTTTGCAGCAGGGCAGCTATGTGAGCCAGCTCTGTCCAGTGAGATTTAAGGGGACTTCTGGCTATCTAGAATAGATGTATCTTCCTTCCTAAAAGGAGAGAAACATGGCAAGTGCCCTTTCTCTCTCTGTCTCTCTGTCTCTCTCTCTCTCTCTCTCTCTCTCTCTCTCTCTCTCTCTCTCTCTCTCTCTCTGTCTTCTCTCTCTCCTCCTGCTACACCACTCTCCCCATCTTGGCTGCCTGTGTTTCTTGCCTTTAAATGCAGTTATGTGAAATTGTGATGTCTAAAGATAGAGATGCCAACCTGAGCCCACGAGGGAAAGACTGAGAGAACATGAGAGACATCAAGCTAATGCTTTGACATCAGAAGCTCTTCTATTAGCTTTGGAGTCCCCACTTTCAGACATCTTGCTAAATGCACATATCTTTCCTGCAGCTTTAAGTCATTGGTCTGATTTATCTTACTTTTGGCATTTTCCTCCTCAGAAGCATCCTCATCTTCCATGTGAGGCTTATTCAAAATATCTGAGTGTGCAAATTTCTACTGGGAACTGGTACAGGTTAAAGGGTTAGTGACTTTCCAGCTTGTAAATACTGAATGGCTGGGAATCAACTCTCCAAGGGCCCATGTTGGGAAAGCATCATGTGTCTCAGACACAGACACAAACAAGGTTAGGAAGCATTGCAATTGGTCTTCTGTTGGTTCAATACATTTGGCAATATTTGTGTGTGGGGACTGTGCTTTATTCATCTCTGTATCCATAGGCCATGAAACATAAATATGTATTCAGGAAATATTTAGTAGCAGAAATTGGGCTGTGTACAGGAAGCTTGGAAGCTTTGAGTTCTAGTTCTGGCTTTATTGTTAACATACTCTGTGACCTTGGTCAAGGCATATTATTCTTCTGGGCTTTAATTTCCTTCTCCAAAGTGAATTGAGAGCTTTGAATTAAATTTTTCCTGTTCTATGACTGCAAGCAATGGGCAATGGAGCTGGAATTAAGAGCCTCAAGCTTGGAGGCAGATGATCATCTACTCTGGACAGGTCCACGTACTTTATTCTCTAAACCATGTAGAATATTAGAAGTCTAATTGAGCAAAAGATGAATCAATGCATTATAAGACACAAAATGAAAATCTGAGGGTATGATGAATCTTCTTGACTCTTGCTCAAGAGCTTTACAGGGTAAACCAAGACAAAAATGGCAAATTTGGCAAATGAGGAAACTGACACATGATTCGTTAACTTGCTCAGTGTCACATAAGTAACAAACAAAAGGCCAAGCTTCAACTGCGTGCACAAAGTTGAATCTTGTTTGTGCCCACGTACTCTGCAACCTACAGACTTCACTGCAATTAATGTTGTATGGCATGTTTATTTTTTTCTTATTTTCTTTGGTCCAGAAGTTGCTGCAATTTTCTTCTTTTATTATTTGTTTTGGCCAAACTCATGTGTGTGCTTATCTGCGTGTATGTGATGTGCAATGTACAGTGTGAGGTACTTGGTAGTTGCATTTGGTAGAGTACTCACTCTATGTGCAGGGTGCAAAAGAAAGAAGAGTCCTTTAACCCTTTTAAAAGTATTAATGCTCAAAACAAACGTCTTCATTTTGTTGACAAGTTCTTGTTTTTATTGGAATAAATGCAGCAGAATTAACCACATTTCTGGTATAGCATGGGTATGGCAGAGATCAGATTGGAATGACTCCTATTAAGCAGGAAAGATTATAGGAGAGGTAGAAGTTGAACTTGGCTAGTGGGACTTGGAGAATATTCTGGAAGAGAAGGTTTTATTTAAGAATGCTTCTTAAATAAAAGGATTTGAAAATTACCAAGTAAAGCTATGATTGTTTTCCTGACAAGGCATTAGGGTGAGGATTCCTGAAGTTCAGTCTTGGCTCTTCAGCTTTCTAGTTGTGCACTCTGGATAAATAAATTAAACATGTTTTTTTAATTTGTCTAATTAAATATCTACCAGAGCTGTTTTGGAAACATTTAATTAATCCATACAATGTGTTTAGATGAGTGCCTGGTATATAGGAGAGTTTTGAAGTTTGTGCTTGACTTGAGGTCCATCTTTTCATCGTTAAATAACTACCAATATTTCTCACTTAGTCATTGCCATTGGCTCTAAGTTAAAAACTCAGTTGATATTAAATGGCAGTAGGCATGCAGATAGTGGTGGTGGGCTTGGGAGTGAACCTTTATTCCTGATATTACAAGATGGTTCATGATTGTCCTGCTGAAATCCTAGCCAGGCAATACCTCAGGGAACACTGTAGATTTCTTCATCCATGCTAGACCTTTACTGGAAGAATGCAGAAAATTAAACAAAGAGTAAGTTTTCATACTTTCTAGACCAGGAGATTATCAACATACAATAGAACTCACCTGAGAAAGCCAGAATCAAGGGCAAAATGTGTGGTAGAAGCAATGTATGCTAAAGACATGTTCTTTTTTGTTACCATCTGGACCTCCTAGAAACTGAATTTGTCATCCCAGTTCCTGACACCAGCACTCCTTCCTTAAACTCTTCAATGGTTCCCTCTTTAGACTTATAGGATAGATGCTTATTTCTGAGGAAGAGTATAAAAGCCATCTATGATTGGAACCTGTGAATGTCTCTAGCTCCAGCCCTGTGCTCCCTTCAGCCCTCCACTTCCCTGGTGAGATGCATGCGGTTGATTGTCATGCTGTTCCAGCTCTCTGTGCCTTTGCTAATACTATTTCCACTGCCTGACTGCTTCTCCCAACCTCTTTGGCTTTTATTCATCTTTCAAGTCTTCTCCAAAAAAAGCCTTCCTGAGTGCACACTTGGCTTCATTGTCCTTTCCTTTATTCCCAGAATATCTTGTGGGCTTTCTCTCTTGACATGATCATCTGTTTGTACATCAGCTTTCCCTTGCTGCCTGGGACTCCTTGAGGGTAGCGCAGAGGTACTCATCAAATGTCTGTTGACTAGAGGTAGTACCAGAACAGCCCTTTGGAATTATCCAGCTGGGCCAGTGGTGTGTTTTCCACCACTAGTACAGAACACCTCTCCCAGTGGATTCCATTTCAGCTCCTGCCAATCCTTTAACTAGTTGCCAAGAATGAAAACCTGGGAGACATCCTGATTCTTCACTTTCCTTCACAGCCATGCCATATCCATCGGCAGGTCCTGACAACTCCACTTTCAAATGCATCCATAATCTGACCATTTTCGCCACTTCCGAGTCTGCCTTTGTAGTCCAAGTCATTTCTGATCTCTCAATTTATCTCACTGCTCCTACTTTTGTCAATTCCCCTCCTCCCCACCACCACACATACGCAACGATCCTTTTCTGCATGTAGCAAATAGAGGGCTCCTTATAAGAAAACAAAACAGATGATGGTTCTCTTCTGTCCACCAATCTACCTCTATAGCTTCATGTTACCCTTCGAACACAACTTAAAGTCTTGATATACTGGCCTACAAACTCCAGAGCCCATGAAAACCCCTCTGGCCACCATTTACCTCATGGCCAGTGTTGCCATTGCAGCCACACAGACTCATGGTTCTCAAATTTCCTGAAACCATCCCTATCTCAAGGCCTTTGCCCAGTTTGGAATACTGTTCCTCAACTTTCTACGTGGCTCACTTATCCATCAGGGCTCTGAGGGTTAGGAGAATCTTGTTTGGCCACCTCTTTAAAATAGCATGTCACTTGCTCACCTCAGAGCACTTTCTAAAATACCAGTTGAATTTGACGTCCTTTTCCCCACTTGTTTCATAAAATTTGATGATATGTGCACTATCTGTCTACCCCAGGTAAGATCCTCGAGGGCAGGAACAGAAACTGATTCACTGCTCTGGCCACACGGTCTCACAGTCAGTGAATGACTAGATCGATGGAGAATATCTATGATAATCTCACAGTGCTTGAAATTCTCTTTTCTTCACATTCTTATATTTGGATACTATAATGATGAGAAAGAGTGCTGTATAGTTGATCAGCAGGCTGAGAGTTTATGATTTTTGACTTAATGATGCAGGATTCAAATATATTGTTTTAAAATCTTGGAATAACATTTGTGTCAGCCATTTTTTTATGTGAGTTCCCCAGGTTACTCATTTAGGGAAAATTTACCTTCATGGGACTTGTTCTTTCTCCACATTTCTGGATCATTGGAAATGCTTAAGAGGTGGAAAAAAGGCAAAGTCAACAGGTCAACACTTATGGAGTAGTGAATCTGCAGATTTACGTAGCAATGCAAAAAGTCCCACCGTGTCTGTGTTCTCAGAGAGTATGTACTAACACTATAAAACTCACATGCAGTAGAGAGGAATCCACAGAGGTGTGAGTGGAGAGAGAGTTACAGTGGAGAGATACTCTACATTTAGTAGATAAAGAAAACATGGTATATAATCAAAATTACCCTTGGAATTCCTAATGGACTGTAAATCATCATAGAGTGTATATTTTTGTTCATATAATCCTTTTACAGTGATATTTACTATTAAATATGTATGGTTATTTTTATATAAATAAGTGATGTACATATCAGTGTCCTGAAATGTTAGATTCATGTGCCGTTACTAATACATTATTTTATTAGTAATACAAGTAAAGTCAGTGGTTACTGCAATAGGCAGAGGCAGCAGCAGTCCCTGTCTCCCATCCTACACTTTTTCAGAATATATACGCTTTTGGTAGAATCATGTGCTGACACTATCACATTATAAATTTTCTCTGGTTCTGTTTATTCCCCTCCTGAACACACATGGATGATTCTCGCTATTTAATGCAGACATTAAATAACTGTATACACCACGAACTGGAGACGTGTTTTGAGTGAAAAGCTGTGGATTTGAGTTTGTGTTTTCAAACACACTTCTGAGGTAGAACTTGCTAAGCACTTTCCCAAACTCTTTTTTAAATCCTCTGAGCTCACCATCTCTGAGACTCTCTTGCAATTGGACAGCCATGCAATTGACTTCAGCCAATAAAACATGAGTGGAGGGTGAAACACACAGCCTTCCATGTTCAAGCCTCCATGTTCTTTCTCTATTCCAGCTTTGTGCTGATGAACATGGTAACCTTGAAAAGTGTGTTGAAAGGGGAGAAAGCAAACAAAACACCCTGCAATGTGTGTACCTATGCAACTGTATTGCATGCTCTGCACATGTACCCCAAAACCTAAAAAGCAAAAAAAAAAAAAAAAAAAAAGAAAAGTGTGTTGAATATGGTGGAGCCAGAAAATGCAAGGAGTCTTCTCTGGATCTTAAAGAAGAGCCACTCGCTACTCAGGAACCCCTATTTTGGACTGAGGTAAGTTAAAAAAAAATTTAATGTATCTTTACTTAAAATCACTGAGATAAAGAGGTTTATTTGTTATAGAAACAAGCATTGCTTTATCTACTACTCTATTTGTATGACCTTGCACAAGCTATTTAACCTTTCTGTGTCATAGTCATTGTTTCTCCCATCGTGGGGTCCCTCCCAACATAACCAGCTCATACATTTGAAAGAGGTTATTGAGGAAAGTTCAATTAAGAGACTATTTACAAAGATGTGGGCAGAACTAAGGGAAACTCACAAGGGAGGGTGAAGAATCCCAGGATTAATGGCAACAGAGACCCATTTTCACTCTAAGCCTAAGGATTCCAGACACAGGGAGGAAGCATTTACTGAAGGCCCGGGAGATGTTAGAGCTGAAAGCAAAAGCTTCCTGAAGGGAGCTGCAACTTTCAAAGGAAGATTGCCGCCAATTTAAGGCCTAACAGGAAGGAATTAAAAGCAATTAAAAATCGGAAGTCCAGACATTTGCTTTCCAATCCTCCTGCTAGTAAGTCTCATTGCCTAAACCCAACTAGAAGCCAGAGGTCAAGGAGCTCATTTATGTAGTTTATACAAGTCATCTTCCTAAGGTGTGGGCCAGGTATAGAGGGTAGAGGAATGACAAACAAGGGACACAAAAGGAATTTCAAGCACAGTTTTTTTTTAACCCACAAATTGCAATTCTTAGCTTCTACCTTATGGAGGCTGCCTGGAGCTATGGGCTACCATATACTAACACCTAACAGGGAAACGAAGATAATGAGCTCTAAATAAAATACAGCTTTTAATATTCCTCTTTGCCATCTGCTGTGAAACCACTGTCCATCGATTTTTTTAAAAAAATTTTCCGGCCGGGCGCGGTGGCTCAAGCCTGTAATCCCAGCACGTTGGGAGGCCGAGGCAGGTGGATCACGAGGTCAACAGATGGAGACCATCTTGGTCAACATGGTGAAACCCCGTCTCTACTAAAAATATAAAAAATTAGCTGGGCATGGTGGCGCGTGCCTGTAATCCCAGCTACTCAGGAGGCTGAGGCAGGAGAATTGCCTGAACCCAGGAGGCGGAGGTTGCGGTGAGCCGAGATTGTGCCATTGCACTCCAGCCTGGGTAACAAGAGCGAAACTCCGTCTCAAAAAAAAAAAAAAAATTCCACCGAGTATTTTTTGTGTTTGTGTGTTGGTTTGTTTTAATGTCCCAGCTAACTCTTAATGCCAGAAATTTAATTCCAGAATGAATTTAACTCTGGTGCTTCCTGGAGACTGGCATTTATTTCTCCATGATTTGTGTTTGTCCACAGGTGGGGCTTGAGAAACTATCTAGTTTCAGAGTCCTTGGAAGATTCTTCCTTCTTAGCCTCAGTCACTCATTGTTATATTCAGGGTCACGTTGCCAGGAACTTCCCTTCTTCCTGCTGCAGACAACAGCCATGTCTAAACCACCCTGCTACCTGACTGCCTGAGTTTCATTACTTCATATTTTATGCCTGCTTTGGGGTTTTTATTGGATAGCATTACCTTATCATGAGTGGGAGAAGTGGGTCTTTCCTAACAAGTGAGGAGAGATTAGCATCCTGTGAGGCAGGCTGTGTGTAATAAAGAGAATCCAGGGTTCTAATCCCTCCTCTACCCTTTACTTGAAAAATTGTGACCTTGAAAACTACTTTTCTTTCTCTGAGACTTGGATTTCTCATCTACAAAATGGAAGGCTCACTGTGCCTGTCTTCCTGGGTAGATGTGGCACAGTGAGACAATGAAATATGTATGCATAAAAGTGCAGGCATTTTCCTTGACATATGGCAAGTGTTCAGAAATTCTTATAGAAAAATAAAAAATCTCTGAGGTCCAGTGGAGATCCTTGACCTTTTGATTATACTAGAGCCAAAAATGAAGCTGATAGGTCCAAAAAAGTTCAGTCCTCCTAGGCAATGAAGTGTCCTTCTTATTCTAATTGATGCCCTTTGATTTTAAGTGTTACTGAAACATTTTTCTAGGGTAAATTGAGTTCACAGATGTCAAGTCTATTCCCTGTGATTCCTCAGTAGTAAGATGGGAGGAGAAAAAAAAATCACATTGAAACATACCTTTTGCATAGAGCAATGTAAAAAACACACATTCAAAGATGCAAATGCCAAGAACAGAAGAGCCTCAATTTCTGGGAATCCTTTGGCTGAATGCTGACACTTTTTCTATTTTTCCATGTGTGACATATGGCACCCTCCTTTTTCTGAGTATTTCTGGAATAGCTTGTCATTTGGTGAGTCTGGGATCCAGAATCACTTGAGTTAGAACAGAACAGCCGCGAGCCTAAACTCCAGCCCTGTCTTTTGCTTTTGGGAGTTACTTGGCAAACCTCTTGCACCTATGGAATAAACATCATAATGTCACTTATCTCAGAGTTTGTTTGAAGATTAGAAAAATAATGTCAATGAAGTCCTTAATAGATGTGCTTAAGAAAGAAAGTTCAATAGTGGTAACAATGATTGTTGGAAAGGCACAATTATCACATCATATTTGATCTAGGAAAAAGTCTAAGGCAATGTAATCCAATGCTTTCACTTTATGTCTAAAGAAACTGAGGCTTAGGAAGGGTGGTTAGGACTCATCAAAGGCCACTCCATTAGTTTGTAGAATCCAGGTTTCTTGATCTCCACGGGGACTTTCCTAGCCATAGAATCATCATTTTATATAAAAGTGTCACCAATGAGCAAATAGCAGAAAGCCAAACCATGAAGAAATTTATGACAGTCTTCTGACTTAGATGCCATCTGCAGAAAACTTGGGCAAGTCTCCTGACTACCACTGGTATGCCTCATCACTAATCCCTGTTGGGTTTCAGAATGCCCTGGAGATTCTGTTGTCATTTGATTCATCAATTGGAAAATGAGTCTCAGTTTTTGGCGATGCAGTTTCATAGCAAATTTGGAAAGATGTGATGATTACCTTCTGTTTCATGGCTAACTGGTGCTAGTCCTGGGTAAATTGGTGCACATCTTTGAATCAAGGCTCATGAATAAGTGCGTTATTACTGAGTGGACTTAAGTTCCTAATGTTCACTATGAATAATGAGTCTATTGTAAATCTTAATGCATATTATGTTCTTTTAAAAACAAATTATTCAGTGCAGGGTGTGATGGTTCACGCCTATAATCACAACACTTTGGGAGACCGAGATGGGTGGATCACCTGAGGCCAAGAGTTTGAGACCAGCCTTACCAACATGGTGAAGCCTCGTCTCTACTAAAAATAGAAAAATTAACCAGGTATGGTGGCGGGTGCCTATAATCCCAGCTACTTGGGAGGCAGAGGCAGGAGAATTATTTGAACCTGCGAGGCAGAGGTTGCAGTAAGCCAAGATCACGCCACTGCACTCCAACCTGAGCTACAGAGCACGACTGTATCTCGAAAAAAGAAGAAAAATTTATCCAGGCAGTGGCTCATGCCTGTAGTCACAGTACTTTGGGAGGCCCAAACAAGAGAATCACTTGAGCTCAGGAGTTTGAGACAAGTTTGGGCAATATGGCAAAACCCTATCTCTACTAAAAATACAAAAACTAACCAGTCTCATAACCTGGTCTCAAAAAAATAAGTAAATAAAATTTAAAAAATTAAATTAAAAAATGAATTATCTGTATCATGGAGAATGGTGAATGCTCGCATTTTTGTGGAATGTGTGAGGGAATGGTGAGGAACTGGGACTCTGCCTTTAGTGGTCAAAAGAAGTTCTGTACCAGGACAAATAGGATGTCTTGACGAAAAACTGCTGCTACCGCCAAGTAGCACTCTAGGAGAAGGTAAAAAGGAGGGGAAAAAAACAAGCACTTATTGAATACTGACTAGGTGCCACACACTTTACCACACTTAAAAACTTATTACTCAATATGTTGCTTTTCATTGAAAGCTCTGTGACCATATGGCTCTATGTGTCATATTCTCACTAGTAATGAACACAGTGCCTGAAGCATTATTAAATGTTTGTTGAATGAATCTGTTAGGAACTCTTCAAAAGTAATCTGCTACACGATGGGGCAACCTTCTTCTCCCCTTGCCACCTCTCCAATATGTGTCTGAATCAGAACACCAACGTCACAGACACACATGTACAGAACAATTCCTGATTCTATTCTGTTTCCATCATGCCATGCTGCCACTTCTCCATCGGGCCATCTTTACTTCTGTAGTAAGGCATATAGTTACTGGTTAGAGAAACTGGATTCCAGAATTGGGATATGAGTTGGTTAGGGAACTTAAATGTTCTCCTTCAGTCTTGCTCAAAGTCTCATGCTTATTTGTAGTTCTTGAGTGTTTCCGATAAGATAGATATGACTTTACATTTAGACTCCCCCACTTGTTATCCTGCCAACGCTGAGTCTCTTTACTCAGGGTAATAACCAGCTGCTCGTCTGTTGTGAGGTTTGAGTAAGATGTGTGTAATTTTCTCACTAGACAGTAGCTATTAATTATGGTTTATTATAGTTATCATTAGCTTCTGTCCCTTTAGTCCTGACTAAACTATTTCAAATGTCATCTGAAGAAACTGTATTATATTGGGTGGGGTGTACGTGTGTGTGCGTGCGTGTATATGTACCATCATTTTTAAAGAAGCAAAAAAGGTGTTTGGCCAGTTACTTAGATTGTTTATTTCTCACAAAATGAAGTAAAGTCCCTATTTTCTCATTTAGCAGAAAAGTGAAATAGAAGGTTAATAGGTTGGCCCAAGCCTCACAGCTGGTAAGTATAGCTACCTAGATTTGAACCATGGGAATTGTTTGAGATGGTGCTCTGCTTTATTTAATCTGTTCAGACAATGGCATTGTGGGCTCATAGGGAGACAGGCCAGATTTTGTGACCTGAATGTCTACTTGTTTGACTATGTGGTACAACTAACTATTGTGAATCCACTAAATAAGTCTTTATGTTTAATTTAGTTTAGTGCAATAATAATTTTTAGGGATATTACAGGCCAGGCGCTGGGATAGATAATGAGGTACAGTGGGGTGAAGAGGGCAGGATGGAAATGCTGAGGTGCAGAAGGGTCATAAAGCCCATTGTAATGTTCCAATTTTGTCTCTAGATAATGACAAGCAGACAGTACCACACTGGTAGCAAACACGAGAGACTTGCAGCCCAGGGGCTCTGATGTTGATGGAATTCCCGATGAAATTGAGTTTGGTGATTATAGAGTTGACCTGCTTGAAATAAAGATACCACAGTAGAACAATTTCCTTGGTTCTGCCATTTCATTTATCACCATTGTTTGTCTTTGTTGTCACTATTAACATCAATTATTAATCCTAATGCTCATTTTCCTTCCTAGCCTTCTTTCCTGTCTGACATGTGGAATCTCTTGCTATTAAATTAAGAGGCAGGTGGAGACATTAGTCCTCCTTAGGTCATTGGCCATTGTTTCTTCTGAACCAAGGGTTTTTTTTTAGTGGGGCAGGAAAATTGAAAAAATCTATTCCAAGTGGCATAAAGACTGGTTTCTTTGCTCTGTACAAATTATCTCAGTATCACTTAAGCAGCTATTTCTCTGAGGTTGGATTTCAACTAGAACCATGACAGGGGGATGCAGAGAAAGTGGCAAATAGGTTAAATCTAAAGCAGGTAGAAATCACAACACTTGGGGTGGCAGAAACAGCTAGCTGCCTCCCAAGGTCTGCTCTCGCTTTCTGTCTCAGTAACCTAACCTCATTTTTCATAGGCTAGCAGGCCATCCAGCTAAGAAACTATGTTTACTAGTCTTCCATGGTACTAAGTTGTGGCCAATGAGAATTAGCAAAAATATAATGTGAAGCTTTTGGGAAGGCTGCTTAAAGGAAGCGGAATTAATGGGAACTCGCCCTTCCTCCTAAGGCCGTTGCCTTTTTCCTTATAGCCTACAACATAGATGTGATGTTAGCACTCCAGAAGCCATCTTGAACTGTGAGTCAATGTTAGGCGAAAGCTACAAGTGAGATGGTGAGGCAAAATGAAGAAGCTTGGACCCCAACGGCCATTATTTCACCACATCATGTTCAGACTTCAGACCTTTGATCTTCTATTATAAGAAAGATATTTAAATATACAAGTTATTTCAATCATTGATTTTTTTTTTTTTTTTTAGAATTTTTGTTACATGATGCTGGTTCTCACCCTAAAAGATAAGGTTGGAAGTGGCTAGGTGGCGTAGAGGGAGTTGAAGATGTTGAGAAAAAGAAGAAAATCAGAGAAGACTCCCAGGCTCTTTGGGTGGTGGTCTGATTCACCAAGAAATAATACACAAAAGAAAAAGCAAAATTAGAATAGAAGAGAATTAATATAGTTTTATAAATTTTAAGGTAGAAGGGGCTTCAGGACATTTAGGAGTGGGAGTCTTACAGGCAGGTGGATATACATGTTAGGTGTTATAATAAAATATTAAGAAAGGAGATACAAATTTGGCCATAACTATCATATATGTCATACGTAAAGCTACTGTAGTATATCACTTAGACGGTGTTGAGAATTAACATAGAGAAGCTGGGTGAGCTTACTCTGGGCAAAGGAGGGTAATATACATCTAGGTAAGCATACAATGGATTCCAGTCAGGATGCAGTAAATACAACATTAATGATCCACTTAATTATTCTTCTCCTAGGAAGTACCAATTTGATAGAGTGGCAGATAAGCAAAATTTTAAGTAATTAGCGCGTGTTTTTAAGAGATCCAAGGCAGAGACTACTGCCAAACAGAGGCACAAATCGCCAAGAGATAACTAGCATTGCCCCAGTAAATTGATAGAATTTCAGCCACATCAAAGCTTGGAGATGTCTGAACCTATGTGTCCTAATCATAGGCATGTATGTTATTTCCACAGGAGTGGCAAATTATTGAAATGGACTAACGAATTTCCCCTAACATCTTTGAGTAATAGTAAAGTAGCGGACAAAGCATGGATCTAGGAATTTTAGTTGAGACTGAGTATGTTAGTTCTAACGGTTTCTACCTCTATTATCCCAGCTTAACCATCTCAGGCCCATTTCCTCATGGGAAAACGCAGTCATGTCCCTACTTCATGGTGCTGGTGTGAGAAACGTGGCATGATATATTTTAAGTGCTGGAATGGTACCTGGCACATCAGCCACTTGTAATTCCTCATCTCATCTGGTTAACAAAATGTTAAAGTCCCAGGAATCTGGGGCTCATTTTATACATGCTTTCAGTTTGAAGATGCTATTATCATAGGATTTTCTTGACCAGAAGAGAAATAACTTTAATAAAAAAATTTAAAAAGGAATGAAATGGGGGTAGGGCTGGCATATTGCACAAGTCCATGGGATGCTATTTACACAATATTGAGGCAAACAGCTGCCTTGGAATTGGCCACTGTTAAGCCTGTATAACTGTATGCATCGACCCTGTTTGGAAGCTATCTCTTAAAATGTTCTGAATAATAATGTCTGTTATCTTTTAAAATAAGAAAAGGTATGGTCAGCCAGGCATGGTGGCTCACATCTGTAATCCCAGCACTTTAGGAGGCCGAGGAGGGCGGATCACCTGAGGTTGGGAGTTTGAGACCAGCCTGACCAAGATGGAGAAACCCATCTCTATCAAAAACACAAAATTAGCCAGGCATGGTGGCCCATGCCTGTAATCCCAGCTACTCGGGAGGCTGAGGCAGGAGAATTGCTTAAACCCAGGAGGTAGAGGTTGCGGTGAGCCGAGATCACACCATTGCACTCCAGCCTGGGCAGCAAGAGCCAAACTCTATCTCAAGAAAAAAGAAAAAGAAAAAGAAAAGATATGGTGGCCATGGGCTTTGTCTTTCGCTGTCTTTAGTTGCCGCTGGACTGCTCAAGGCCTCTTCAGAGCCTCACCTTCCCTGTTCTCTGACACACACTTAGTACTTTCTCTTTGCTGAGTTTTGCTTTCTCTTTTTTGCACATGCCACTCCCTTATTCTGGAATTCTATCCTAATTTGGCTTTCTTGTGTATCTCTAATTTTCTTTAAAGAATTGGCTCAAATGTTGCTCTTCTGGGAATATTAACGTGTTCCCTCTCTGTACTGAGGTGTTGCCTTATCTTTGCCATTGTTTTTATTTTTAAGCCTAGGCTCCTCAGCCTGCTCTAGGAGGCTCAGTACAGTGATTATTTCTTCTGCTGTGTCTCTAGTCACTTTCCTCCTATGGTACACCCACTCTGTTCATATTGAATACACTCTGTTCACATTGACTTTAGGCTTAATTTGAGCCAGGATGAGAACTTCTTGCCATGATTGGGGCCTATTTCTGGAGAAGAGCATGTATAATCCTGCTCATGGGTATATAGTATGAACACCCCTTCTTAGCCCTGTCATATGCTTCACGTTTTAAAACCTCTAGACTTGTGATATCAACTAGTCACATGTGGCTATTTAAATTGAAATTAATTAACATTAAATAAGAATTTAAAATTCAGTTTCTCAGTTGCACTATCCACATTTCAAGTGCTCAAGAGTCACATGTTGCTGCTGGTTACCATATTGGAAAACACAGAAATAGTAAATTTCCATTAGTGCAGAAAGTCCTTCTTTGTTTGAAAGTCTTGCTCAGTTACCAAGGCTAGAGTGCAGTGGCGTTGTCTCTGCTCACTGCAACCTCTGCCTCACAGGCTCAAGCAATTCTCATCCCTCAGCTTCCCAAGTAGATGCGACTGCAGGTGTGCACCACTGCACCCAGCTAATTTTTGTATATTTAGTAGAGACAAGGTTTTGCCACGTTGGCCAGGCTGGTCTTGAACTCTTGGCCTCAAGTGATCCATGCGCCTCGGCCTCCCAAAGTTCTGGCATTAAAGGCATGAACCACTGTACTCAGTCAGCACAGAAAGTTCTATTAGACAGTCCCGCACTAGACTTTTCAAATTTTTGAGAGAAAAGGTAGCTTTTTTTCTCTTGTTACTCATAATGTTGTCCCAGGACTAGCAGCAGCTGTATCACTGGTTGCTTTTACAAAATTGCAGAATCTCACAGCTACTAAATCAGGACTACCGAGTCAGAACCTGCATTGTATAAAGATCCTCAGATGATTTGCATCTGAAGGGTTCATGCCCTTGGATGTCACGCATGACTGCCTTAAGGATCACTAACTTCAGCTCCCTCTCTCCAGATATTTTCAAGGTTTTCAAAATGTCTGCACAATGAAAGCTCTCGAAGGGCCTTAAAAACTGTAGATATTTGGTTTCGCCCTCAGAGTTTGTGATATAATTGATTTGAAGCATGGTTTTGGTACTGGGAGCTTGAAACTATTCCCAGGTACAGCCAGGCTTGAGAACCACTGCTTTAGAAACAAGACAAAGGCTCAGAGAAGGAAAGTGATGGATATAGGTCACTAGTCATAGCTTCCCTTTTTCCCTAACTTGGAGTCTAGTGCTCATTCTGCTACACCATACAGTCTCACCCTCAATGGCCTAAATTCTGGAGAAGCACTCTGGACTGATGAAATTTTTTCCTCCATCTTTCTCCACTTGAAGCAATCACTCTGATATCCCCTAGTGGAGCTAACACAGGGACTGCACCGTAATTGCTTGTTCGTGTCACATTGGTAGCTGATGGATTTGCCATCTACAGAAGCCTGCCTTTCGCAGCCAGTGCCGGGTGTACAGGGCTTGCCACTCTCCTGGCGTATATCAATACTCTATTATGGAAGCAACCGGCTGGCAGACACCATGGGGGCCTCACCTTTTGCCTTTAGGTGTACTGGCTCTGCAAACCAGAGTCGTGAAGGCTGTGGGTGAGGGAGCCACTAATGAGCCCAGCAGAGCCCAACCATGCCACTGTGGCAAGTCTGCATGCAGGGGGACAGCAGCACTGGCCATTGCCCTGCACATTAAGAAGGCCAGCAGGCTAGGCATGGTGCATCACAGGGACAGAATGGACCATGTCCCTATGATGTCCAGTCAGCCACATCTTCCCCTGCAGTCAGCCTCAAATGTGCCCTGTAAGAAACTGCTGGAAAAGCAAAAGAAAACAGAATTCACAGACACTATCCATTCCCTCTGGCCACCCTCTTTTTCTCTCTCTGAATTTTCCTCACTGCAGGTAAAATAGAGCAAAGGGCAGAAATGCAGCAATCATAACAACGATAATAACCAGTAGCCTATTTTTATTGAGAGCTTAGAATGTTCCCGGAAGTCGGCTAAGTTCTTTCATTCATTTTATTATTTAATTCTCAGAACAATACTATATGTTGGAGGCAGATTTTACCAAGGAGGAAACTCAAGCTCAGCGAAGTTATATGACTTGTTCAACACCACACATCTAAGAGGTGATAGAGCTAGAATTTGAGCTACATCTGTCACTCAGCAAAACCCATGCTCTTTACAACCATGTAGATCAGTTTCCCAAAATGCATGCATAAGGCTCTTGGGGCATCACTCATGTGGAGAAAAACCTGCTGGAAAGACAGCATTTTAATCACTATGGATGTTTCACTGTAGCAATTTTGTTCTGTTTTTAAATGTTAGGATATAATTTATAAACATACATTGCACTAATTTTATAGATGCCACTTGATGATTTTTCTTTGGCAGGCATGTATATCTGCAACCACAACTGAGTCAAATATATAAAGCATTTCCACCATCCAGAAGTTTCCTCAATGGTCCCTCAGTCTCCACATCAAGTGATAACTAATAGAATTTCTATCAACAGAGATTAGTTTGCTTGGTCTTGAATTACACGTAAATGGAGTTATATAGTACATACTATGTGTCTGGTTTCTTTTGCTTAATTTATTTTTAAGATTCACCCACGTTGCAGCAGACCTGAGTAATTTATTTCCTTTACTGTTGTATACTACTCATTCCATGGATATGTCACCATTTATTTTCCACCATCCTAATGATAAGCATTTGGGTTGGTTCTCCATTAGAACCAACTGCTCTTTCCCTTCAGGGTAACCTTGGCCAAAGCTCTCAGTTTCTTTCTCTACCTGGCCCTCAGACTCCAGGTTCCAGTGAATATTCTCTCCATTTGTCCTTTCTAGCCTTAAGGTGTAAATCTATAATGAACCCTGCGGTACTGCAATATTCTTAAGGTTTCCTGAGGTCCTGTTCATACTTGGCAAATAGTGTCTTTTCTTCTCTTTTTTTTTTTCTCTTTTCTTTTTTTTCTGTAAATTCCCATTGGGGAGGACAAGATTTTATCTGATACGGTATTACCACCTCCCCAAATCCTAACACTCCTCACCTCTTCTTTCCTCTCAGTTGCCAGCAAAGTATCTTGCAGAAGGGAGGGTTACAAAATTGTTGGCCGATAGATGGACTTGCTGAGTGAGATACTAGAGTCTTATTAAAGAATCTGAAACTAAAGCTGATGAGTTTGCTACAAGTAGCTACTCAGAGAAATCATTGTTTTTAATTTGTTTCTGCCAAGGCAAGCTAAGAAGTAGACCGAGGCCATTGGCATTCATGGCATGGAAGCCAGAGACAGGTTTTCACTGAGCTTTGTGAACTAAGATGAGCAAAGAGATTGCTATATTTCCTCACCCGGAAAATGAGTACAATACTACCAGGCCAGTCCCAATCCACAGATGTGTTGTAGAGCAGTGGATGTTAAAGCAAAATGTCTCTTAAATCATAGAGAATCTTTGCCATTCATTAGGATTATAAACAAAATTCTCAAATCTGCTATTACAGTTGAATTGCCCAAAGCACATTCTTTGAGATTCTCAGTGCATGTGTCTGCCACCACATTGGCCTGAGAACTGATGCTGAATAGCCACAGCTCTTGGCACATGGCAATGCACATTAACTAGGAGGTTATAGAATGTAAGGGTTCACAGGAAAGCATCTGAACTGTGTATCTTCCATTCAGTTCTCTGATGCCTTGCTCTGTTCCCCAGAAGACTGACCTATATGGACTAAATCAACAGGTTCCCATGTCTCCAATGTCCACTTGGGTTCAGACGAGGGTGAGCACCAACAGAAGACTGAAGGGAGCAGGCCAGTGGAGTTGAGAAGATGACTCACCTGCTGCCTCCCTGCAGGGCAACCTTGACCAGCGCTCTCGGATCCTTTCTCCAACTGACCCTCTTTGACTCCAAGTTTCAGTAAACATTCTGTCCACTTTCCCCTTCTAGCCTTGATGTATAAATCTATAATAAAACCTGGGGTACTGCAATATTCTTAAGGTTTCTTGGGGTCCTGTTCACACTTGGTAAATAGTCCCTTTTCTCTTCCCTTCCCTTCCTCTTCCCCTTCCCATTTCCCTTCCCCTTCTTCTTCCCTCCCATTCTTCTTCTCCTTTCCTTCCCTCCCCTCCCCTTCCCCTGTCCTTCCATCCTTCCTTCCTTCCTTCCTTCCCTCTCTCCCTCCCCTCCCCTTCCCCTGTCCTCCCTCCCTCCCTCCCTCCCTCCCTCCCTCCCCCCCTCCCTCCCTCCCTCCCTCCCTCCCTCCCTCCCTCCCTCCCTCCCTCCCTTCCTTCCTTCCTTCCTTCCTTCCTTCCTTCCTTCCTTCCTTCCTTCCTTCCTTCCTTCCTTCCTTCCTTTCGTCTTTCCCTCTCACTCTGTTCCCCAGGCTAGAGTGCAGTGGCACAACCATAGCTCCATAGTGTCTTTTTAACACTTCCTTCAAAGTACCCTCACTTGGGTGTGCTCCTGTTGCCTGCTAAGGGCCTGACTGCCACATCAATCTGCCCAGCTTTCCAAAGCCCTGTGTCCAACATACCCAGTGATAATCTCCCTCTCCTTTATTTTTCTTTCTTATTACCTGGGAGAATCCTAAGGGATTTGTGAGGAATCCTGGGGTTTATGCTCTTTTTTCTCTGTACACCAACTCCAATGCTTTTGAACTTAGGTTTTCTTTCTTTCTTTTTTTCCTAGAATGCTTAAGTGCTACAGACATGAGACAACTGTTTCTATTTTACTAAAATGCAAAATAAAAGCTGACCACGGAACTGTCCCAAGCTTCTGTCTAGAGATGGCCCGCCTAGGTCAGGGATGGAGTTTCTACAGGGTACTCGTCCTGGGTGAGTTAGAATTTCGAACCTTGGCCTCAGGATTGTAACCTTGGTACTGCAGGATTAGATTAGGCTTTTCTGAGTGGAATGCTGCCATTTCAACCATTCTAAAGCGTCAAAGTTCTTATCGATTAACTACAGAAATGACTTCCAAAAGCTGGTGTGATCGAGTCTAATCCTCTTGTTTAATGACCAAATTGCTTTCGCTATTTCATTCTGTTCTTCTGGGGTGATTTAAATGATAAAATATCTTTAAAAAATCTTATTGAAAAAATACTATTTTGACAAAACATTTGTCACAAATAGGGGAGTTTATTCTGGCTTCTTAGGGAAAGGAGGCTTGGAACGTGTTTAATTGTGTTAAGATAATCTATTTTGCTTTTTTTCCCTTTCTACTCTATCCCCAACTTGTAAATTTGGTCCCCAAAGCATGCAGCTTTTACATTCAAAGTGCACATATTTCACCCTTCCTTTTCTCCTGTTGCTAGTGGCCTAGGTCAGGATCCTATCATCTCTCATTCTGATCTCCAGAAAAGCTTTTAAATTAATCTCTCAGCAACCACTGTCTCCCTTGTCTAATTCATTCTCCCTGATGCCATCAAGTATTCTCCTAAACCATAGAAACACTTATGCCACATGTCTTTCAGAAATTGACATTCTAGAGCTTATGACAAGTCGCTGTATTCCTCAAGGCCCCCGTCCCTGGAATTCTGCTGTCCTAGAAAGAATCCCAGCATTTTTCAGTCATCAAATAGGGGGCGCATCTTTATCCTGTAACATCTTATTTTAGGATAGAGGACAGAACATCACCAGCATAGTGGGGTAAGAAAAGGTGACATGGTGCAAGGGTCCTATTCATAGGGTTGTGTAGGAGGCAGTGGGGCTTTATCTGACCAATGGCACTAATGAAATGTTCTCAGAGTTATTTTGCAAGTAGGGTAGATGTCACTCAAGGCTGCATCTGCAAAAGGGAAAACTGATCCAAATAAATATTTGATGGGGTGAGGACATTGCCACATAAGATCCCTATTGTATGGAAAATAGTACTCCTGCATTTCACTGATGAGGAAACTGATGTCAAGAGAGGGTAAATAATCTGTGGCTTTGTGGCCACCCAACCTCTAACGGTCTCAAATGAACTTAGATTTTCACACGATGGACACAAAGCGGTCAGAGGCAGATAATTGTTCTTTGGTTCCGTTCCCTGCTTCCCTTAGATCTTTTGCTTGATTTCCATTCCCTCTGGCTAGTGCCTATTTTCATGTCAGCTTTATAATGTGTGGATTCTTGGTCCCACTTAAGAACTGTTGAGCTGTATGCATGCTGGGCTGCCAGATCCAGGAGGGAGGAATGCTACTCAGATATTTACCCTCCAACTTTGTGCACAGGCACAGATGCTTGTGGAATGTGGATGGGAAATTCCTGACGGAGACATCCGTGCTGGCTTGAGCTATCCAGTTAGAACCAACATTTAAAGCCACCTGAAGTTCAAAAGGTTCAGACAAAGCTGGTTTAAAGAAATCAGAGATAACATACATTTTTCTTAAGCAAAGAAAGGTAAACATTTTCTGTATAACTTCCTGCTCTTGTATGGCTTCTTCATTCACTGTATATTGAATGCCTAATGAATGTCCAGCTGAGTTCTGGGGCACAGACACAAAAATGGCTGTTTTCATGTCACTGAGGAACTAGTGGTCTAGTGAGAAGGACACAAATTGCAACACAGTGTGATTAGCACTATAATTGATGGGCATATAGGATCCTCTGGAGAACAGAGGAAGCAGGAAGGAGGGGAAGTGGAGCAGCAATTCTTGAGTGGTACTGAGTAGCAATGCTGTGCTGTTGTTATACATGTTCTGTTGAATCTTCCATCACTGCTGGAGGGACAATATTATTTTCCCTTGAGTCTCAGAAAAGTAAAGCAATCTTCCCAGGGTCCCAAACCTAGGATTGAGGACTCTGACGAAGTTACATCTGCAGGGTTCTAAGGCAGTGGTTCTTCTAAGCTGGCCTTGCTGGAGGGGCTGTGATTGTGCTCTTCACAGGTAGGCTGTGTTGAAGGCAGACTTGGAATGTACCAGCCTGAGAGGAGGGAAGGACATTCCAGTCTAAGCCTTGAGAAGTCAGAGTCCAGGGATCAAGGGATCATTTAAAAATGACCAGTCCTTCTCTGTGTCTAAAGAGAGGTTCAGAAAGAAGGGGTGACAGAGGGAACTAGCAATGCAGGTGGTGTCAGCTTTTTATATGCCGTGGTGCCCTTTTTGTGCTAGAAAACAGGCTATCAATTTGGAATTTTCATTTGTTTGCTTTGTGTTAGCAATTTACTTTTTGTACTTTCCTCCTAACATATAACAAAATGAAGTATATAATAAAAGCCCACAGGCCAATGGGAGCAAGAGAGGCAACAGGAGGGAAAGGGAGGGACAGCGGTGGGGTGGGGGGGCGGGGAGGAAGGTAAGGGATAACACCAGGAGAAATGCCTGATGTAGATGATGGGGGTGGGGGCTGGGGGGATGGAGATAGCAAGCCACCATGGCCTGTATGTATCTATGCAACAATCCTGCAGGACACAGGATGTGCACATGTACCCCAGAGCCCAAGGTGCAATTAAAGAAAAAAGAGAGGCGATGCAAGAGGAGAAAACACCCCAGATTTGGATTCATAGGCTAGCTTTGTTTTTTGGATCCACCATTTAAACCTACATAAACTTTAGGCTGTTATTTGACTCCTTTGAGGTTTAGTGTCCTCACTTGCGAAGTGCTGGTGATTTTTCAGTCTTTCTAATCAAGCCTGAGTATCCCACAGATACCGGCTCATCATGCAAACTCCAATACGCTGGGCAAACACTGATTTCTCAGCTTTGTGTATAATAGTAGCATATAGATCAAAGGAGCACTCTTCTCCTTGATTGGATTTCCACCAGAATAAGAATAAAAATGGCTTTTGTGTCTTATCCCCCTTTTTTTTCTGCAATTCCTTTGCCAAAGTTTTTCTTCTGTTCCTCAGGCCAGTGGTAGATGGCCTCGTGCATCCTTTGAAAGAAGACCAGGCCGGAGAGCCAAACTGTTTCTTATGTGGTAGAATCACTTGAAATGGAGAGACAGATAGGAATGTGTATGTGCCTCGCCTGTTCTGTGAAGAAGATATGAGTGTCTCTGGTTCACAGATAAGGAAATTGAGACTCAGAGATGAAGTAACGTGTCTGAGATCACATGGTGAGCAAGTCCTAGAGACAGAGGCAAGCCTAGGTCTGTCAGGTTCCAATGTCTGTGTTTTTTTCACTTTTTTCTGTTGCCTGCAGCAAAAGCTCCTTTGAGCAAATTGATAGGGCTGTCAGCTAAGTTCAAGCCCAGGGTTGAGGCGGAAGTCGACACAGGGTTATGAGTGTTCTAGCTAAGACTTTGTGGAGGCTTTTACTAGCCAATCTTCAGAATACAACCCCCACCCAGAGCCAGTTGAGATCAGCTTGGCGTGTAATGAACAGCTTCCAGAGTGAGAATGCTTCTCTCATTGACTCCAGTAGACAGCAGAAAAGCAAGTCAGAAATGAGGAACCAGAAAGCCATTGAGAGGAGATTTTGCTACTTGGACCGATTCCTGGTATATTACTGTCAGATAAGGAAAAGACTGATAACGTTTTGAGGGGTGTGTGTGTGTATATACAGTTTTAGAGGAAGTCTTATGAATGAATATCGGATTCAAGGCTCATACAAGAAATGCCTTCAGTTTGGTGAGACCATACTTGCAGCTGGGGGTGCTTTCACTATTGGAGGTGTCTGCAGGTAGCACACCTGTCCAGTGGGAATGCTCTGTCAAGACGCACTAGTGTCATCTGGGCTGATCTTGCCCACGGCTCTCTTCCCAGAGCAGAACGGGGGAAGCTGAACACCTGCAGGATATCTTGGGAATGACATTCAGAAAGCTACAGCTGTCCCGTCTGAGCCAGGAGCCTGGCAAGCACTTGGAGCACACATTATTTATGCCAGAGATCTCTGTCAGCGCCACATCTGGGGATAAAGGATCAAACTCCAACAAATTTCATTAAGGCTCATCACGTAGATGAAATAGAGATGCTAGACTAGGCAATTTGTAATGGTTAGAAAATGCCCTTCTAAGCTCATCTAATGCATTGGCTTCTTGGCATCTCCCAGTAAAAGCTCTCACCAGATATACCCCAGAGAGATGACACCTTTCAGAAGTTCAGGGACCACATAAAGGTTGGTGATGGATGCTTTCCTCTGGGGCGATTATGGCTCTTTAGTCTAATAGCTCTCCTATTCATCCCATATTAAGGGCTTAATATGAACTGAAATGGTGCTGCTGGTAGCTTTAAAAGCTGACGCAAACTTAAGGGCTCTTTAGAAAACATAATATCCATGGGAAAATAGATGGCATAAAACCGTAAACAAAACACAGCTCACCAATGCATTGATATAGGCCAAACTGGTATTACAGCCTACTGGGAAAGTGGGCTCATTTCTGGTAGTGACCTTGTACATTCTGGGGGTAGGTCCGGAATCAGGAGACAGAGAATGCCTTCCTGTTGGGACTTGCTGGTAGAACTTATGTAGGGCATGCCAAACCCTTCCCTTATTAACTATTTGACTCTTCCTACAGGTCCAAACATATTACCTGGGCAGTTGAGAAACGAGAACAGTTGTGGGACAAAGAGCACATTGTTAAACTGCAGAGTTGCACAGTTATTGCCCGGAGCGCCAGGTTAAAGGAAACTGAACTGTGAGGTTGGCTGGCACTGTCTGTACACACAGCCCAGGCTAAGGCCCCAGTCCTGAGAAACTTGCTGGGTTCCTGCCCTTTGATTCAGAGAAAGCAGCTTTCCAGCTGGGCCGACTCCCTCCCCCACATAAAATAAAATAAAGTCAATAGCACATAAAAATTCTTTGTACTTTTCTTAGTGCCTTTCATCTGCTGAGCTCAAAGGACGATGAGGGTATTAACTCTGGCTACACCTCTTAGTGGTAGGAGGAGAGTTTATTCGTTCCTCTGTTTTATGGATGGGGAGCTGAGATATGGAGAGGTTAAGCAATTTGACCAGGGTCACGCAATTGGTCCGAGATGGAGCTGGGAGAGAAGTCAGGTTTTCTAATTCCAGACTAGTGTCCCCTGCAGGCTACATGGAGCAATGCCGCTGCTAAAAAATGCTGGAGGGCTGCGGGAGTGCAATCATGCAATAAGAGCAGGAAAAGAAGCTTCCAATCATTTGGGTCACGCCTTCATTTCCCAGATGAAGAGAACGAGGATGGGAAAGTTGAGGTGATTTGCCAAATTCAAATCGATAGTTAATTACAGAGTAGAGTCTAGAATTTTGGCTCTTGACTTCCAGTCCGAGATGCTTTCCTCTTCGCTCTTGGGAGTCTATGTTGACACCTCCCCCTTAGTGTCTATACAGTTTTGCAAACTTTAGCATACCTAGCAATTCAATTAGTGTGCAAGAGATGTCTGACGATCATTCGATAGTCTCACACTAGCTTTCTTCTGCTCTGACTTTGTATTCATTTTTCGGCTATCAGGTGAAGACCCAGAACATCCCGGAAAGTCCACCTGATCACCTCGGAATTGCTAGGGCCTCTATTATTTGAATTCCACATTAGGCCCTAGAATCAGGGATTATTTCCTACTCTAAGTCTTTCCTGTTTCTCCTCTTTCCTAGTCAACCCAACAGGCTATGTTTTTATTACACTTTGTACCTAACCTCCCCCCAGCACAAGAAACATTTGGCTATGATCTTTGATGTATTTTATCTTTTCTCCACAAGACCCTATCTATGAATTGAATCACATAACATTAAAACAATGCTGAGTTGCAAATTTAAACACTTTTTTTTTAACAAGTGAAGGAAAAGAGAGGTGAAATAATTCTTCCAGGGTTTCATTGCTAGTGAATCACTTAGGAGGCAAACCTTTTTTCTGAGATGGAGTTTCGCTCTTGTTACCCAGGCTGGAGTGCAATGGCGCAATCTCGGCTCACCTGCAACCTCCGCCTCCTGGGTTCAGGCAATTCTCCTGCCTCAGCCTCCTGAGTAGCTGGGATTACAGGCACGCGCCACCATGCCCAGCTAATTTTTTGTATTTTTAGTAGAGACGGGGTTTCACCATGTTGACTTGGATGGTCTCAATCTCTTGACCTTGTGATCCACCTGCCTCGGCCTCCCAAAGTGCTGGGATTATAGGCGTGAGCCACCGCACCCGGCCCGAGGCAAGCCTTTTAAACTGGAATTTTGTGCTGTCTCTTTTGAGGGCATCAACCGTTTTTTTTTTTTTTTTTTTTTTTTTTTCCACAGCTCTCTGTTCTTCACAGGAACTAGAATGATAGTGATCACTTATGACATGGTTGGTTTGAAAGGAAGTGGCTCAAAACCCATCCTCTGCCACAATTTGTGATGAACCATAATTTTTGTTGTATCTATCTTCCTTCTATGTCCACACATGTGGGTGAATGTTTGTGTTCCATACCTCCACAAAGCCTTTCATGTAGTTGAATGTATCTTTAAATTTCTGCTTTTATTGCAAACTATGGAAAGGACATGAGACAGTGATTATACTTGGGAAGATTTTTCCAACTGTCCTTTTCACCACAAGATTCTAACATGCCCTCCATTTTTTTCTAGCTGAGGATCACTGGGAAGAGGTGGATTACTTCAAGTATCTCTAACTGATATAACAAATAAATTCCACATACATAAAGGCTCACACTTATCAGAATTTTATTTCTTGTTCAATGTAACAGTTCTGAAGATGGCTGAACATGTTGTTGGGGGATTCTACTCCATGTGCTCGTTGAGGACCTAGACTGATGAAACGAAGCCATCCTAACATTTGCTTCTGAGACTGCAATGGTGATTTCAATCTCAGCTAGCCAAAAGAGCAAAGGGGCTTGAAGAAGCATGTGTTGGAGATTCCAGGGCTAAACCTGGAAGTCACATGTCTCGAAAGTTAACATCACTACATCTTAACTCTAAGGAGACTGGGAAATATAATTCAGGTATGTACCCAGGAAGAAAAGAATAAATTTCTTCAGAGCTCAAATCACTGATATCAATGCTCATATGATATTATATATGTGACATCTATGTCATATGGTAAGATAAAGGATATTATAATGCTTTGTTGGTAGCAACTTTTTCATTCATTTAATTTTTTACTCATTTTTTTTACTAATAAACTTAGCTATTAATTGAGAGGTTATTGGGTGGTAGGCACGAGAGTTATGCAACAGGCAAAAGCTGGCAAAGTACTTGCCTCCAGGGAGCTCATGGACAAATACAGAAACAGTCATAATTCAAATACTTGCATAAATCAATGTACACTTATATTTCTGCAGGTGCTGGTTTTGAAAGAGAGGCATATAGTGTACTGAGAGCTTATAACAAAAGCTTGTGACTTAGCCTGGGTGAGTCAGGGGTGATTTTCCTGAAGATGTGTTTTCTGAACAGAAATCTAAAGAAAAAGTAGGGGTTAACCAATCGTTCGAAGGGCGAGAGCTAGGAAAAGTTTTATTGCCAGTTCCAAATAAAGTTGGGTCTAATATACAAGGAAATTTCTGTACTGAGAAGTGGGGGCAGTTAGGGATGCTACAAACACGTAATTTAATTTTGTCCAGTGATCATTTAGTCTTGAATGAAATGAACTGCCTGTTTTTACTCAACTAGTGGCTTTGGCAGTGATTAGGGGTGAGGTTGTCCTGGTGTGGACAGGCCACCTAAGTTAGGAGAAGATGAGTAATCTACCTGACCAACTACCCGAGCATGATGTCAGTGGACCTTCTTTGGTTCAGAGGAGTTCCTGCTTTGGCGACAGCAATAACGCTCAGCTGAGGTTGGTTAGGAATCGCTAGTGTACTGAAGGTTAATCAAATATGTTACTGCCTGGCCTCAGGCTGTTCTGCTACCTGAATCAATAGAGAAATTCTTCAGTTTGCTCTTCTTGTGTGTGTGTTTCTGCCATGGTGCTCTGGTCATGTCAATATTCACTTTACTACGCTGTGTTGTAGCATGCCAGGACAATATCCTACAATAACAGGGTGCAGGAAGTCTGGCACAGTACAAGGGAAAAGTAAGCATGAGAAAAAGAGGAAGATGCACAAAGTCGTTTATTTACAAGATAATGAGCAGGTTAGACATTTTTATTTTTGGAAGTTGCTTGTTTCCCAGGGCTAACACCCTGCAGGTAGCAGAGCCCCATGTACTGTTTAAAATGAGGTGAGATCCTATCATGACTATAACTTGATACATAAGTTTTAAAGGCACATCCTGCCAAGAAAGATATTAATGAGCTATTGCACCATTTGTTCTGCTGTGGCTTATACACAAATGCTGAGTCCAAATGAGATTCCTTGGGGGTTTGAGATTTGGGCTGGAGAAGAATTACGCACATAAGCTGATATTTTCTGCACACGTTCTGTGGTGGGAATAACAAAGTTTATTTTCAAAGTGCAGTTGGTCAGGCTACCTTTTCTACAGATAGATTTAGTCTAAAGGAGTGAAATATTAATAATTCATTTAATCTTCCTAGCTTTCATCTCTGTCTATGAACTGAGAGCACGTGAGCAAGTGAGACTTTTGAAGTCTGCTGAGCTGACCACAAGCAGACGAGGAGCCCCTTTCTAACTGTTGAGTGTCACTAATGTTTGGAGGGTGCTGGTCAGGCAGGGTGAGAGCCAAACATGTGTCCCTGGCTTCTGAAACTTTGGCTTTTAGCTGCTCCCTTCCCTTGGTAACAGAATTAGGATTTTTTCTTTCTTTCTTTCTTTTTTTTTGAGATGGAGTTTCGCTGTTATTACCCAGACTGGAGTGCAATGGCACAACCCTGGCTCACCGCAACCTCCACCTTCTGGGTTCAAGCAATTCTCCTGCCTCAGCCTCCCGAGTAGCTGGGTCTACAGGTGCGCACCACCATGCCCAGCTAATTTTTGTATTTTTAGTACAGACGAGGTTTCGCCTTGTTGACCAGGATGGTCTCGATCTCTTGACCTCGTGATCCACCCGCCTCGGCCTCCCAAAGTGCTGGGATTATAGGCGTGAGCCACTGTGCCTGGCTGAACTAGGATTTTTTTCTCCTAAGAAGCTCTTTTCCTCCTCCTGCTCCACCACCTCCTCCTCCTCTTCCTCTTCTTCTTCTTCAAGACACTCTAATTTGAATTTATACCAACTCAACTTCAATTACATACAATAACATTCAATAACAATAAATGTCTGCTTCTGTACAATGCCATTCTCCTCACTTTTGTTATTAATGTCACAGATTACATCTTTATACATGGTGAGTGTGGCAGCATAGATGAGTAATTTGTTATGTATTTGCTTTAAAGTCGTATAATAAAACATAGAGTTTCAAATTAAAATCACATAATGTTAGCTTTTTTTTTTTTAAACAACACAGATTCATTATTTTATAGTTCTGGAGATGAGAAGTCTGACACAGGTCTCACTGGTTGAAATCAAAGTGTTGGCAGGGCTACATTCCCTTCTGGAGGCTCTAGAGAATTTGTTTTCTTTCTCTTTCCAGCTTTTAGAGGCTGCCCACATTCCTTGGTTTGTTCAGTCTTCCTCTATCTTCAAAGCCAGCAATGTTACATCTCTGTAACCATTCTTCCAAAATCACATCCCCCTCTGACCACAGAAGGGTTCTCTGCTTTTAAGGGCCCATGTGATTAGACTGGGCACACCTGAATAATCTGGGCTACTCTCCTCATCTTTTTTTTTTAATACATTAAGTTCTAATACATTAAGTACATGTGCAGATTGTTCAGGAGTGTTACATAGGTATACACACGCCACCAAGGTGGTTTGCTGCATCCATCCCCCTGTCATCTATATTAGGTATTTCTCCTAATGTTTTCCCTCCCCAATCCCCACACCCCCGTTACACTCAGAAGCTCTTTCCTAGGCAAGACATGAAATCAGAACCTCCCAATTTTACTCACTTGTAATTTGCCTACACTCATCTAAACATACCAATAATCATATGTGAAAGGACAGGTTTGAAAGGCTAGAAACTTAGTACTAACACACAAGTATGCAATTATTACCATTTAAAATATTCTGCCACACACTATGGTCAAATGCCTCCTGGGGCACGGTGGCCACTCTTTGGAAAACACTGTGCTAAAGGTGTCAGCAAAAACGTGTCTAGAATAGTGAAAGTGATTCCTTTTTATTGTAAATATATTGCAGTGGAACATTTGACAGCTGAAGTAACTCCATGGCCCCAATTCACTTCTTCCTTCTTTCCTCCCTCCTTCTTTTTCTTGCTTTCTTTTCTTTTTCTGAGCTTTCTTCCCTCTGTCCTCCCTTTTTCACCAATTTCTTTGCAGTCGCCAAGAATGATACCACATTTATCACAACCATAGACCTTGAGATTAGTTTCTTGTATGCTTCTTGAGGGCAGGGACCACATGATATCACATTTATCATTACCATAGATGATCGAGATTCGTTTCTTGTTTGCTTCTTGTGGGCAGGGACTACGCATGAGCTATGTGGTATCCACAGAAGCTGCCGCAATGCCTAGCCGAGAGAAGGACTTCAAAAAGCCTATGCTGGGTACATAGACACTGTCCCTGAAGTCACATCACTCTGGATTTAATAGGAGAAATGGACTGTAAACCAGAAGTGGCAAATTCTGGCATCTGGGCATGCACAGACCTCAGTGGTAAGACAAATTGATGAGGAATGGTCTTTGGTGCCTTTATGAAAGATACTGGAGCTCCATCATGAAGAACAAACAGATGAAAGAGAAGGACATTCAAGGAAAGAAACAGCAGGAAAACCTGAAAGGGAGGGATGAGTTTAAGGGTTATAAAAAACTTGGTATGGAAGGTGAAGCCAGGGCCAGGTAGAAAATAAGAACAACAACAACAACAATAATAGCAATACTTCAGCACAGTTAGCACTTACGGTGTGGCACCAACTATTCCAAGCACTTCATAAGCACTACCTTCCTTAATCCTCACAACCACCTTGTGAGGCTGAGTATTATTAGGATCCCTACTTCATGATTGAAGGATAGAAATGATACCAGGTCACTAAGTTAGAATGGCAAAGCTGGTGGGTTCACAGAAGCACCCTGACTTGAGATTCTGTCTTTTTAAAGACTGTGTTTCCTGGATCTGAAAATGACAGTGGAGAAAAAAAAAAGTGCTGTGTACCAATAATTAAATATCTAATGACGCAATTGCAGATACTGGGGTGTAGGTTGGTGGTGGTAGTAAAATTTCATGATGGGAAAGACGTCATTGGGTAGGTAGCCACTCACTACTGCTCACTCCTCAGAATAGCCTAGAATCGCAAAGTGGCTTCTTTGCCAGATGGTGGAGGCAGGTGTCGATCAGCAACATTCACAGGCATTTCCTATGTGCCAATCAGTGAGTTATGTATACAGAAAAGTATAGGATGCTCTCCTGCCCTTAAGCCCGATACAATCTTTGCCTTAGAAAGGAAACAGATGAGCAGGCAATGATTCCTCAACGTGATACAAGTCACAGTAGTTCCATAAAACCATGGGAGGTGGGGATACAGAAGAGAGAACCTGCCTGGGACATGTGTATGCACGTGTGTGTCTATGTCTTAGGCAAAACTTCATAGAGGACACACGAAGGAAGCCGAATCTGGAAGGATGAATGAGAGTTTGATGGAAGAGGGATAGAAGTGTTTCTGGCAAAGAGAACGTTGTGAGAGAAAGCAGTGTTGTAAGAGGGCAGGAAGTGTTTGGGAAAGAGAAGTTTAGTTTGGCTGTGTGTCCAGAATGATGGTTGGCACATAGTGGATGCTTCAGCGTTTTCAATGAATGAGTGAAAGATAAATGAATGGCATCAGTGGTAGAGGAGATTAAGGGGGATCATTGATGACGGTCCTGGTAGGCATTGCCATAGAGAGTGTTTTTTATCTTGTAGGCAATGTTTTTTGAACAAAGGAAAAATCTTATCAGATTTATGGATGAGAAAAGCTATTCTTGCAGCTGTTTTGAGGGTGGAATTGAAGTGGTGAACTTTGCAGTGGTCTAAGTAAAAGAGGCAGTGGGATCAAGAGGAGGAAAAAGATTTGAAACTTACTTGTGGGGAAGAATTCAAAGGAGGGCAGGGAAAACCGAGGGTGAGGGAGGGGTGGAAGTCACAAGAAGTGCTTGGTCTCATTAAGTATTGATTGTAAAGTATGGCCCAGAGCATTTGACACTTGACCCAGTGTCTTACATACGGACCTATGGGAAACAAAGCCTTCCACCGGGCTTATACCGTGTCATGTGTCACCACTCATCTATCAAACAGGAAGCCTTAATTGGAGATGATTTAGAAAAGTGGCAAAGTCAGTATTGACAAAATACCAAGAAATTGACAGCGTTTGTGTGTGTGTGTGTGTGTGTGTGTGTGCGTGTATGTGAGTATGTTTAAGGTTGGAACACTTAAGGAATGTATTTTGGCAGAAGAAGAGGAACAAGGAGTCTGGGGAAATAAAACTTTTTTTTTTTTTCCCAAGAACTTACTCAGTGCTAGAGTTCATTTATAGGAAAGTGGAGTTCCTATGGAGAGGACAGGGGCCTCTTTCTCAGAGGTCTTGCTCCCCGCAGCTTGCTGGGGTTTGGCGGTAGGTGAGGAAGGGCTAACACTGGGAAGGGGAGCCTTTATGGGATGGGAGGCATCACTGTTGATTAAACGTGGTCCACTGCGCTCCGATTTTTACCATCCCCATGTGTTCTTCCTTTCAAACTGGCAGCTACAAGCAGCAAAAGGAAATTGGAGCCTGTGTGATTTTTGCCTCACTGGTTTGAGCTTTGACTCTATTTATGCCTTTAATTTTCCATTTAGCAGATAATTGTTGCTTTGCATTCTGTTTCATGAAATGTCCTGGAAGTGAAATTAGATTCTGCCCTTGGATATGCATCTCCGATTCCTGTTGACAGTCCCCATGATATCATCCATTAAGCTGAGCTCTTTTCAAAGCAGATCAAGCTTCCACACATGGAGTTTCTCACTCCCTTCTTTCTCTTCCACTGCAGGGCTTTTTTGGAACTACTGCAAATGGTTCACCAGTCCCTTCCAGTCTTGATCCTTTCACACCTGGCTAAATCTTCAAGCAGTCAGCCACGAAGAAGACTGTTCTACAAGAGAAGAAACACGGGCTTTGGGTCGGCCATCTTGCTCTGCCACTTGGGTGTGCAGTGACCTTGGGAAATTACTTAACCATTATGGCCTCTGTAAAATGGAAATAAAAAGGAACTTCTTCCAAAGATCATTGCAATGATTTAAAATATGATGCCTAAATAATGAAAACATGCCTAGAACCTTGTGTACAGTTAGTAAATGTCAATTATTGTCAATTTTATAACTTTTGATTGACAAAGGCTTCAGACAAAGGAGAGGGCAGTGGGGGCTTGGTATTTTCATGAAAGATTTCTTGGAGGTTGCTTTTCTGCAAACATTGAATTAAAAGAAGACTTCTTTGGAGAAGAGAGACTGCATTTAGATCTTGAAGGATGAAAAGATTTAGCTGGACAGAGATGACTCCTTGGGTTGGGCTGATGTATTGAAGGTGCTATCTGGCCACTGGGTGCTGAGAGGTGTCAGATATATATCTGTTCTCCCCTGGAAAATAATTTCTGCTGCCAGTGCTATGCAGCTTAGCATGCTCTTCTGAGTGAAGCTTGTAGGGTTGAAGCTATACTTCTGTCTTTACCTACACCATCTCCTTCTTCTCTCATCACATCTTCTCTTGATAGGCTTCTCCCCATCTTCTCTCAGTGGGCTCAAACACTAAACTCCTGGGCCTTAAAATATGGATATGAATTGTATAGTTCATTTTTGCCATTCCTTAGACTTGCCCAATGCTTTTTTTTTTTTATTTTTGAGACAGAGTCTCACTCTGTCACTCAGGCTGGAGTGCAGTGGTGTGATCTCAGCTCACTGCAACCTCTGCCTCCCAGGTTTGAGTAGTTCTCTTGTCTCTGCCTCTCGAGTAGCTGGGATTGCAGGTGCCCACCACCACATCCGGCTAATTTTTGTATTTTTAGTAAAGACAGAGTTTCATCATGCTGGCCATGCTGGTCTCAAACTCCTGATGTCAGGTGATCCACCTGCCCTGGCCTCCCAAAGTGCTGGGATTACAGGCATGAAGCACCATTCCAAGCCTGAATAGTTTTTAAATTGTTCCCTCCCTCTCTCCTTTCCTCCTTTCCTATTTACTTCTTCCCTCTTCCCTTCCATCCTTTCTGTCATGATGATCATTTGAGTATAATGACTACATCTGGCTTTAAATTCCAACTCTGCCCCTTATAAACCATAAGCAAAATGTTCATATCTCCAAACATCTGTTTCCTTCTCTGTAAAATGAGAAAAATAATTATATGCAGAGGAATCTCAGGATGATTAAAGGTACTAATATATGTCAGGCATCCATCGGTATTTCTGACCTTGAATAAAAGCTCAACAAATGTCTTTTTTAGTTACTATTCAACAAGCATTTGTTTGGTGAAAAAATATATATGTATATTTAATATACACACATATACACATATGCATATGCAATCATATAAATATATATAAATATAAATAGAAAGGTGCAGAAGACAATTTGGAGTTGCTGGGACCATTGAGGTCCCCAAGCAAGAAGCTCCAGGGAACAGAACCTCGATGGGTTTGCTCATCCTGTACGCTCCCCTGGAATGACGCTTTTACTTCTACCATTTCTTTTAAAAATGCTACGGATGCTGCAGGGCCTCAATTAGCCTTGCTGCATTGTCTAAATCTCTTCTCCTGCTCCTCCTTCTCATTACAGTGCCCAGAACTGTGCCTGCAAGCAAGAGAAATCTCATACAGATTTCCACAACTGCACACACTGAGACAAAAATAAATTCCAACTTTGCGCTTATAAAGTAGTTGTCAAATTTTAGAAGACTTTATTCCATCACATCAGCTAAAAGGCCAGCAGGAACCACATTCTCCAGCATTTGCTGGTAGAACTCAGTCAATGCTGCCCCACCCTGCACAAGGACTGTGGTGGTTCAGCTGAAAGAACAATCAAAGAGACCTTTTAAAGTAAATGGTGAGATCCGATCAAAATCAACGGTGGGGAATAACCCACATTTTGTGTGAATTAATTTGTAATCATAAATAAGATACAAGCCATATGTAGGAAATAGTCCCTTTTCTGCTTTGTTCACTGCTGTGGACCATGCAGTCCTCAGCACTCAATGGTCTGTATAATAAATACTAGCAAATGAGCGAATGAAGGAATGAATGGGTAGCTGAAGGAAAATAAGCTGGCTTAAACTGCTACAATTTATTGAGTGCTTATTTGCGTGCCAGAAACTTAACATACATTATTTAACCCAAAAAACATTCTGGTAGACTCTGTTATTATTTTCATTTTTCCCAATGAGGAAATTAAAGTTTAGAGAAGTTTGATCCCTATGTCAAGGCCACACAACCCAGTCTGGTGGTTTTAACCATCAGAATACACAATTAAATGCCTTGTTTTGCTCTCACCAAATGGTAAAAGAAAAAATTAAAACTTTAATGCTGCAGTTTAGTCTGAAAATGATTAAAATCTCTAGTGGTTCCTCAGGTGGGATATGATTTCATAGTCCATAGGGTTCTGCCTCAGTTTCTCCATTTGTAAAGTGGAAATAATGAAGCCTGCATCCTCTCTGGGAGGTTATGAGATTTAATTAGGGCAATGGTTATAAAGATGCTTTGAAGTTAGAAAGTGCTTATTAATATCAGGGCTCATGACTATGTTAGAAAGTGCTTATTAATATCAGGGCTCATGACTATGTTTCCAAATAGGATATCCTTGTCTTTAAGGCCAGTTGCCTGGGATGAGCCCCAAAGGCCCTCCCAGAGGGAATGGTAGGAAACATTAGCCTTGGATGCCTAATTCAGCCCATATGGTTTTGCAGCAATTCCATAAGTAAAGAGGATAGTGAATGACCCCATCTCTTTAACGTTCAAGTGTGGGAACATTAAGAGTTTGCTCCTTAATGATTATAACATTCAGGAATGTTGGCACCTTTTCTTCCTGACTTCACGTTATGAAACTCGGGGAGTGTTGAGTAACAGGATGTACGTTCATGCAATTTTCAGTTTCTATGGGGGTTCATTTTGGGAAACCTTCCTTCAAGCAAGAGCTTCAGTGGTTAGACACGGATCGGCCCTTTAACCTCAGGGCTGTTGCCTCCAATGTGGTATAAAGGTCCCGGTTTGTGGAGTAACAGTTGGATCCTGTTTCTCGGCAGTTAGGAGTCATTGTTTGCAAATGTGTTCCCCGATGGAAAAGGATTAGATCCTGGACAGTAGGGAACATTATGTTCATATTGCAAAATCTTGGTACAATCTAGTCTTGGGTTGATGGGGGATTTGATGAAACATTCTTCTTCTTGGCTGAAAATGTCATCGTAGGGCTCATTATACTGCCATATCCTGTCCCTTTCCCCTGACACACTCCCATGCACAGTGCGAGGCAAAATTAAATACATCTTTTTGGTTCTGTTGCAGTTGCCTCGGGGCTATGGGAAGACCAAGGGTTCAGATCAGAAAACTGATTTTACCTTGCTACTGTGTTACTTGAGCAGGTTGTTTTAAATCTGTAGCCTAGGCCGGGCGCGGTGGCTCACACCTATAATCCCAGCACTTTGGGAGGCCGAGGCGGGTGGATCACGAGGTCAAGAGATCGAGACCATACTGGTCAACAAGGTGAAACTCCGTCTGTACTAAAAATACAAAAATTAGCTGGGCATGGTGGCATGGGCTGGTGCTCCCAGCTACTCAGGAGGCTGAGGCAGGAGAATTGCTTGAACCCAGGAGGTGGAGGTTGCGGTGAGCCGAGATCGTGCCATTGCACTCCAGTCTGGGGTAACAACAGTGAAAACTCTGTCTCAAACAAAAAAAATCTGTAGCCTAAACTTTCTTATCTGATTTGGTAACCATAATGTGTAATACTTTTTGTCACCCAGGGTTTTCATAATTATCAAATGAGTCCGTAGGTCTGCTTCTATCTATCTGTCTACTGATCAATAAAGAAATGGGAGGCAGTCTAGCATGAAGGCTATGATATAGATTTGAATGCTGTGTGGACTTAGGAAAGTTACTTAGCCTTTATAAGTCTCAGTTTCTTCCTCTGAGAAAGAGAGATAAAAAAGACAATACCTGTCTCAGAATGTTACAAAAATCAAATGAGATGATCTATGTTGAAGGACATAGCACAAAACTTGACGCACGATAAGCTCTTAATAAATATTAGGCATGGTCATTATCCTCATTGTTAGGAGAATGGTTAAAAATTCTAAGATTCTATACATACAGAAAGTATTATTGTTCAAATTTGCTCTCTATTTTGGTAAAAAGCAATTCTGAGGATTACCAGTTGTTCCTTAGGAAAATGAATTATTCACCAGGTTATTGGCTTCAGCACATTTCATCCTCAGCAGGAACAAGAGAAGTGCAAAATCTGCTGGCTGCAGCTGTGGCCCACTTACAGGGGTGCACTTGAGGAAACTCAGCTCAGTGAGAACCTGATTGTAATTGTTTCTTGTGAGGTCAATGTCTTTTGCAGATTAGGATCAATGTGGAAAAGATGCTGGAAAGTGAGTCTTCCCATATTGATAGCTCTCTTCTTATACTTTCTTTATAAAGGTACAAATATGTTCATCCAGAAACTGGGATGTAAAACACACTGGGAAATATAACCAATAGTTTCAGTCACTGCTTCGATAGGAAAACAGTAAGTGTGCTAATGAGATAAACCAAAATTGCAGAAGAGTAGGTTTTCCTTTTCAGTGTGGTATCCTGATACCTAGAGGAAGTAATGCATGCCAACAACATCAGAGTCACCTATGTGGACCTTTAATAAATATGCAGGGGTCCAGCTATACCCCTTAAGCTTCTGATTTGTAGGTCTAGGGTGAAGTGCTGTATGTTTGTGCTTTTGTTTGTCTGTTGCAACTCCCTGTATGATACTTACATGAGAAATACTGGAAGGAAGACAGCAGCATCCTAACTGAACAGAACTCAATCACTAATTGAATAGTTCAATGCTTCATATTTTGCTTTGACTATATCTCCATTTGATTGTGCAGATCTTGTTTTCTAGCTCTTATTTTAAAACCGAGTTTTTCTTTCTGTTTCAGCCTATCTGAGCTACAGAGAAGGAAATGTAGTTGTGGAAAGGGAACAGGTGGCGGGAACATAGAGACGGAACAAACAGAGAACCCTGATTAGAATACACAGACTACTTTAAAGAAAGTGAAACAAGATTATATTTTTAAAACCAAAAAGAGGCAAGGAATTTTGAAGAGTGAGTTTTCAGATAATAAATATGCAGCTACTGAATTATGAAAGTCTGTTACTTGACTCAGTTGTGATTAGTAAGATAAAATCTGCTTAAAATAAAACACATAAATGCATATTCCCAAAGTGTTTTCAATAAAAAGAACAGAAGAATCAGAGTCTATAAATGTGATTTCCCTGCAGAACCCAGTGGGCTGTCTGTTTACAGGTATCATTGACATTCTCCAAGACGGCTTCATCTGCTCACTTCAAGAGGTGGAGTCTTAAATCTAGGCTGACATTAGTGATTTTTTTTAATAGAATGTGGCAGAAATGGCATTCTGGGACTTTCAAGGCTGGGTCATAACGAGTCTTACAGTGTCTGCCTGAATCTTTTAGAGCACTCACTTCTGGGAAGCTCAGAACCCAGCTGCCACACAGGGAGAAACCCACATGACATGGAGATGACATGTGTTGTTTCTCTGGTTGACAGTCTCAGATGAACAGCTAAACTCTGCCACAGCAGCCACATGAATGAGCCATTTTGAGTGTTTCTGCTCAACCTAGCCCTTGGGTGACTGTAGCCATGCCAGCATTCCAGCCAACACCATGTGGACCAGAAGAATCACCCAATCAACTTCTGGAATTATGAGAGAGCATTAACTACTTTTCTAAGCTATGAAGTTTGGGGCTGATTGTTAATGCAGCTATAGATTATTGAAAGAACTACTCACTATCCTGTATTTGCAAGTAATGCAGAGATACGAAATTGGTTGATTTTGCATATTTATGTCTATCCACACAATCAGCCAGCCAGCCAGCCAGCTGCTCTTCCACCCACCATCCTATCATCTATACAATTATTTCTTAAGAACTTATTGTACATCTACTATGAAAAGGGAAATGGGAGACACAATTTTGTTCTTTCATATTATTTAGAATTTACTACTTGCCAGATATTGATTAAAGAGCTGTGGACAGACAGGCAGGCAAATGAGTTGAAATCAAGGGAATAAGACAGATATGGTACCTGTTCACACTCCAGTGGAGGGGGTGGGGAGAGGAAAAGCGCAAATATATTTAAATAAATAACTAGTTTCATGTAAAGGAGTGCTACAAAGGAAATATAATATGGCTATGGGATAAAATTTGCCTAAGGTACCAGCTAAGTGTGTCAGTTGTACAAAGGATTGTTGAAGAAGGATTCTTTAAGAAGTGACATTGAGTGGCAAAAAGACAGCTGTGTAAAGAACTGGGGTACAGGACAAATTTTTTAAAAAGAGCAAACAGGATAAAGTTCTTGAAAAGGGAGTAAGCTTGGTATGGAGGAGAAACGAAAAAAATGCCAGCGTGGTTGGCTCATTTTAATAAGGACAATGGGAGAGGAAAGCATGGAGAAGTAAGAGGAAATACGACCATGTAGAAATAGAATTCAGAATATACCGGGGAGAGCTTGTTTGATTTTAAGCAAGAGAGAAATATGAATGTGTTTCCAGAAGATTACTCTCATGACTGGTTGGAGCATGAATTGTTAAGCAGCCAGAAGTGAAGCAGGGAGTTGGCTAGGAGGCTCTTGCAGTGATCTAGGAGAAATTTGGTGGTAACCTGCACCAGCTGGTAACAGTGGAGGTTGCCAAAAATGATCCCACTCAGAGTGCATCTTGGAGGTAGAATCAATAGTACTTGCTGATGGTTTGAATGTGAAGTATTAGGCAGAAAGAAGGATGATTTCTGGTTTTATGGCCTGGGCAACTGAGTGAATAATACTATTATAAAAGAGAAAGGAAAGATTAGAGAAAAGCAAATGTGAAGTGGAGGTGGGAGAGTTCTGCTCTGGCCTTAGTAAATTTAAGATCAGTACGCATGCTAATGAAGGTGTTCAGTACACAGTGGGAAACACAAGCTTGATAATCAAGAAAGAGTTCTCAGCTAGAGTAGTTGGTGCACAGATTTTATTTAAAGCCATGGATGTGTTCCCCTACAGACAGTACAGAGTGAGTATACACCAAGCACACTACTACATTTAAAAGTTGTGAACAAGAGGAGGATCCAGCAAAGGAGACTCAGAAGGATTTGCCAGGTAGGCAAAAGCAGAACTAGGAGAATGTGTGGTCACAGAGTCAAAGGAAAGAAAAATGTTTCAGAAAAGGAGGTATGCACAATTGTCAAACAAGACTTAGAAGTCAGTAACCTGGGGCCCATTGAATTGGGCAAGATGGAGGATGTTGATGAGTTCCATAGAAGTAGTTTTATTGATGTGGTGGAGACAAAATCTGATAAAAGAATGTTAGAGAAAGAGGCGTCAAGAGTTGGAGACAGAGAATAGTCGACCCTCACTAAATTTGCCTGTAAAGAGAAAAAACTAAGGCAGTTGTTGGAGAGAGATATGAGGTTAAGGAACCTTTTTATCTCTTTTAAGATAGAAGAATATATTAATATATCAGTATACTTATATTTTAATTAATGACCTCACATGAGGGATAAATAGCTGCTTTAACAGATAGGTAAAAATCATGTAACACAAAATTAGAAAAGTTAGAAACCTGTTTTGGAACTTTTGAAAACTTTACTTAGATTTAAGGGGCCTTAATTGATCATATCTGTAGTAGGAGGTACTGATTTTTCCCCCTGCCTTTCCAACATTCAGACATATGCACCTGAATGTACACCAATAAGAAGGAAGAACCACCGATATAGGAGACCTATGAGGTCATTCAAAATGCAAATCTTTGAGTATATAAGAGAGGATACAGTATCTGGCTTACAAGCAGGAACTGTTCATCTATACTAACAGGTAGGGATTGTTTCTGCCTTTCTCACTGTAGATCTGAATGACTCCATTCAGCCTGGGCGAAGTCTAATGCCCCATACTCTAGGCTTTTCTGATTTGTCCAGGGATAAGCACAAGGCCTAAGCCAGGCCAATCAGCATCTCACTCTACGATTTCAAATAGGAGCTGAAGGAGGAGATGTGTTCATCTCTGCCTTAGGATGTGCTTCTAGATCAGCCTCTGGCATGTTGCATGGAAGATGCCTATCTCAGTAGAAGGTGATGAAGTCAGCACATCAATAGAAGCATAGTTGAGAGCTGAAAGGAGAGAAAGCCCTGATAGGTTTTTTGCTGTGGCAGAAACCCATCAGACAGCTTACACCCATCTACCCACATTCTGGGTTTTAGAGGAACCATTAGATTCCTGTCTCTTTACATAAACTAATTCTAGTTGGGTTTCTATTGCTTGAGACTTAAAGAATATTAATTAACAGCCCATCCCATGAAGAGACAACTCCTAGCCCATGTAGAAACACCTACCCTTCCCAACCTAATGGTGATCATTTACTTCTGCAGTGAATGCCTTAAGTATGTGAGAGTCACTATTCCTATTGACAGGTGTACTGGGATAGCCCAGTCTGACATTTGTTTTAGACTCTATTTAAAGCTGTTATCTGTATCTGATATTTTGATTTGAATTAGGAAATTGTATCTGAAAACCACCAACGACCACAAAGCTGTGGCTAAGAGGAGACAGCAGCATCAGCACTGGATGAGTGTTGTAAAGGAAAATCAACAGCTGTCTCCCCTTCATATTTTATTTATGTTCAGGACTGGACAGAGAAGGTGGAAGCTAGTTATCTAAACTGGTCTTGGAAAGCAGAAATTTCTTGACTTGGTATCATAGTCATTTTGGGCTACCATACCAAATTACCACCAACCGTGTGGCTTAAAAAATAAACTTTTATTTGTCACAATTACAGAGGTTAATAATCCAAGATCAGGGTACCAGTATGAGCGAGTTCTGGTAAGGGACCCTTTCAGGTTGCAGATTGCTGACTTCTCACTGTCTTCACAGGGTAGAGAGCTAGAGAGCTCTCATGGGGCCTTTTTTATAGGGGCACTAGTCCTACTCATGAGGGCTCCAGCCTCATGACCCAATCATCTTCCAAAGACCTCATCTCCTAATACTATCACTGTAAAGCTTAGGATTTCGACATATGAATTTTAGGGGGACACAAATGCTTAGTCTATAACACTTAGCCTGAGTGCCTGAGTGTGTGTGAGTTTGTGTCTCCAAGTCAGGGGTGAGTGAAGGTCCTAAAATCACACCCAGGGTCATTGAATAGGTGTCCCAAGGGGACAAGCTGTCTGGAGATTAGGGTGATGCCAGCCAGCCTTCACCTTAGTGCTCACAGTAAACTCATTTTACTCTGGCCTAATCAATACAAGAAAAAAAGATATTTTTTCCACCCTTATGGTTAGGAATATTAAGAGTAACTTTTTAACAGAAAATGGGAGCTGGTTCTTGTTTTTAAAGGGTGGCATGGCTGGCACATTTCTGGAGTAGCCAGTTGTTGGAGGGGCCATGGTTGGGCAGCCCAGCCATGACCCTTGGGATCATCTTCTAAAATCAAGCCATCAAATCCTGGTTTCCTCTAGTCTTCCTAGGTCAGAATCTGATGCCGCCCAAATCTAATCTCTCAGCACTGTTCATCTTTTGCTTCCTTGAAAGTCTATATTGTATCTTTCTTAATACATCACACTCTTTTCCACCATGCATTTGCTTTGGAATTCAGCTCCCAGCTATCCTCCCGCCCAACTCTCTGTGAACTTTATCTGGCTGACTTCTGGTGACCTTTTGTTATTCCCCCTAATGTCTCACCTCTGCCTTTTAATGTCTCACCATTCTTCTTTTCTGCCTTTCCCTTGGTTTTGTGCTTTTCTTTAGGTTTCCATGAAACTTCTTCATGTTTTAATATGATTATTTGCTTATAGAGTTGTCTTTAGATGTTTCCCTTTGGCCTTAATGAGGAGAAACTAAGGTAAAATGGATTTTTTTTTCTGAGTAGTTTGTGCCCCATGTGCCCAGACTCAGGAGGGGCACTGATGTCAGCCTATTGGGTGATTATGTTTCTGAAAATGCAACATTGAGGTACATTCCTGTGGATAAGAGCAGAGATTCATGTGTGTTCCAATTTGCAGTCACCCTGGGGGTAGGCAACTTCTGGAGTGGCGAGTGAGGACTTGGGAAGTGAGTATGATTCTAGACTCTGAGAAAAATGACTTCTTTTATGGGTATTGCATGCAAGGAGGGGTCATGGTTTGTCTGCATTTAAATGCAATGGATTTAACTAGAGAGGTTCCAGTGGAAAGAGCATGCTATGTCTAGCCCCATGGAGAGAAGCTAGGAGTGTAATGACAAGCCAGCCCAGCACTGGCTAGGGAAGGCCAGAGCAGGGATCATGCTTATCCTGTTAAAATTCCCTGCCAGTGTCCCTGAGCCTTTAAAAAAACCTTAAGAAACAGTTAAATTTGGTTGTTTTTTCTGCTGTGTGGAGTTAAAGAGGAAGACATGGTGCGTTCATTGTATGAAGCAAGGAAGGAGTGAGCCGAGGCATCTTCCAAGACCAGACGGGGCAGTAGCAGCAGTGGCCACCAGTGGAAAGCCTGGAGTCTGTGCCCACTGGAGCAGTTGTCTCTTAAGGATCCCCGCTAGCAACCCGGAGGCAGGAGGAGACATATATGAGCATTCTGTTCTTTCATATAGACAAGACAGCCCTGGAAATGTTAATTTCTGCAATAAAGTGGTTGGGAGTCTGTTCCACCATAATTTGGGTTACTATTATGGATTCAATTTATTGATTTAAATCAGTGGCTCTCAACTGGGGATGTCTTGAAATATGTCCTCAGGGGACAATTGGCCATGTCTGGAGACACTGTTGGATAACGGTGGGGATGTTACTGGCATCTATTGGCTAAAGGCTGCTAAACACCTACAAAGTGTAGGAAAGCGCCTCTGGCCCCAACAAAGAATTATCCAATGCAAATGCCAATTATGCTGACAACTCCTGACTTAAAAGAAACTGAATAAAGAGAGCACTGGAATCAAAGAAGTGCCAGCTCCTTTCCATCCAGCTCCTCTTATGACTGGTCACACCCCCCTCTGCAATCCCTCATGGGCTGCAGGAGAGGCAGCTTTCTCAGTTTCTGCAGGAATGCAGCTTCTTCATGGCAGAGCTGAATATAGAACCTGCCAAGGAGAGATGCAACCTTGTTTACATTCTTGCTGGCAGCAAATGAAGAAGCTGCTGTGTACTTGAGCTATTATCTAAACCAAAAATAACACATGAAAATGATTAATTTCCTCTAAAAATAAGCAGGCGCTGTGCTGTGTCAGCCATGATAATCAGACTCTGAGCTGACTGTACTGCAGCACTGGAGTGGAACTGGAAACAAAGGGAGAAACAAATGTGAGCTTGTAGTAATCATCTCCTGCAGCCTTTTCTTTCTTCCTTCTCTTTCTTCTCTTTTCTCTTCCTACTTTGTTATTTTTCCTTCTCTTTTTTCTCCACATTTTCCTTGTTCGCTGTAGTTTCTTCCTCCTCTCTTCTCCTCCTTTCTTTTTAGAACACTCCCCACCCTTCTTTCATTATCACCAGTTTTATCCTCATACTGCGGTGGATTCATCCCCATTGTTTACAGCACAGTCTCCTACAGCAGTACCTGTCTCTACTTGTGGCACATAATGTAATGTTAGGAGGTGAGTAAATGATCATTAATTGCTAAGGATCAACATTATTTTGATGTTTTAATTAAAAAATTACCGCATAAAATCTATTATTGCATGAATATTGGTGTCTAATCATAATAAGACCAAAAAATTAAGGTATTTAAGCCAGAAAAATATTACAATTTAAAAAAAATTACCCTGGCTTACATTAGAAAAGACTATATGCAGTCGCTGAAAACTGACCATTTTGACCTGCAAAAATGATAACTTCACATGATTTCACCTAAGAGAATAAAATTCATGTTTCTCAGCATATTTAAAGTCCTTTACCATCTGGCCCCAATTTATCTTCCAATTCTGAATTTACACTTTTCCCTTAGATAAAATATCTGCCTTAATAGGTCACTGAATATTTATCAGAAGCCAGTTGTAAAATAGGAACTGGAGTAGGTCCTAGTGATGCAGATATGGTTGAGATCAACTGTCTGTCCTTGAGGGGCTTACTGTTGACAGGAGGAGACAGACACATGGTGTCAGGCAAGAGGTATTAAGATGTGTTTTTAATCGTGATGTGGTTTTTATTGCTACTTAGAGATATTTGGGTGCCATGGAGATTTTTGGTCATCACTATGATAAGGAATATCACTGATATGCAGGGAGTGAAAGTTAAGAATGCTAAACTTTCTCCAACGCATAAAGCAATCCTTTTCAATCACTTGAAGAAGAACTAACCCATCCCACTGCCAACGGCAGCCCTGTTAGAGAAACTAATGGGGGTTACTACTGGGAGCAAAGAGGAACAAAGCAAAGCGGTATCTTGCCAAATCTGGGAGTTCAGAAAAGCCTTGGAGGAGGAAGCATCTGAACTGAGTCTTCAAAGATGAGGATGATTTGGTTTGTGAAGATGGGAGAGGCCTTCAAAACAAGTTATTTCAGGAGTCCTCACCAGCTTAGTCTCTTGTTGGTTTCTCACTTGGCTCCTGCTGTGTGATGACTTTGTATGCATCTCCCTCTCTCTAAGGGAGATTTCGTCTCTGCCTGCAGAAATTGTTCTCATCCTTCAATAAGTGGCTTATGTCCTATTTCCTTTATAAAATCCCCTATTGACTCAATTGAGGGTGATTTCCTCCGAGGCCTTTGACCCCCAACGATGCTCTTTGCTTTTGTACTTTTCTTTCCTTCCCTCCTAGGTTGTAATTTTTTTGAAAGGAGAGAGCTGTTATCCATTTTCCTTTTTGCATGTGGTAAGTGACATCTAACAAATATTTTATTTATCTTACAATATCTCATATTAGCAATACTTTGTTGTTTTTTAAAGATTAAAAACATATTTATCAAATTTTCTCCTCAGAATGGCTCAATTAGGCAGTTTCACAGGTACCTTAATCCTATCATGTAGGTCAATAATTTTCAGCTGGGGACAATTTTCCCTTCCAGGGGCTATTTGGTAATGTCTGGGGACACGTTTTATTATCATGTGGGAAAGATGCTACTGGTGTCTAGTGTGTACGGGTCAGAAATGCTACTATATCTTCAATACAAAGGACACTTTCCTACAATAAATAATGATACGATGTGAAATATCAGCAGTGCTGAGATTGAGAAACATTGATGTAGGTTAAGAAATGCAAGTGACTTACTGAAGGCTGTGCAGGAAACGGGACAAAACTTAGAACAGCCGGACAGTGAAGAGGTGAAGAAAGGATACACTATGGAGCCAGGTCATCTGGCTTCCAGTTTGACCTGCTTACCAGAAAGTACCTGAAGGCATACATGGAGAGGTGGAGGTGACGTTTACCATGAACACACTATGCACTGGGCTCAGTTCTATGCAAGTTCTAGGTATTAAGTCACTTACCCCTCACCATAGCCATTACCAGAAGCTAAGAAGGGTCAAAGAATGATTTTCCTATAGGTTTCAGAAGGAGTATGACCCTGTTGAGTGCCTGATTCTAGACCCTTCTTAGCTTCTGGTAATGGCTATGGTGAGGGGTAAGTGACTTAATACCTGGAACTTGCATAGAACTGAGCCCAGTGCATAGCGTGTTCATGGCAAATGTCACCTCCACCTCTCCGTGTATGCCTTCACTGCTATTCTGTTGACTACTCTAGGCTGCCAATTTTATTAAGTTACGAGTAGATAGAGAAACTGAGGCTTAAGAGGTTAAAGGAAATAGGTTAAAGAACGTTCACAAAATAAAGCACATTGGCAATTGGTGACTTGAGCTGTGGCAAGAAGGACCAATGGAGGACAAAGCAGGAATGTGAGATGAAAGGAACTTTCTGGTAAGCAAGCCAAACTGGAAGCCAGATGACCTGGCTCCATAGTGTATCCTTTCTTCACTGTCCGGCTGTCCTTAGCTTTCAGAAAGAGTATGACCCTGTTGAGTGCTTCTGGTAATGGCTATGGTGATAGGGGTAAGTAACTTAATAACTAGAACTTGCATAGAACTGAGCCCAGCAGGTAGTGTGTTAATGGTAAATATCACATCCACCTGTCCGTGAATGCCTTCACTGCTATTCTGTCAACTATTCTATGCTACCAACAGTGACCATAGTGAGGTAGGAACTACTATTAGTCCCATTTTATAGATAAGACAACTGAGCCACAGGGAGGTTAAGTAACTTAAAGGATCACCACTAGTTAGGTGGTGTAACTGGGACTGGAACTCTGAATCCAGGTGCTTGCTCACTCACTGTATATACCACATACTACATGTTACTGTCTGGGCACCACATTCTGCTCCCCACTGTTCCTCCATTTTACTCCACCCCCCCGCTATTAAATGCTTGCATGCTGCTGTGGGGAGATGGTGCCTGGCTCAGAACCCACACTTCTGCTTTCTGTACCCTCCTTTTGGCCAACGTTGGGTCTCCAACTGCCAGGTTATTTCTTATTGGTGTCTGTATCGGTAAGACCCAAGTTGTAACCAGTTGCAGCGATCCGAAAGATAAGCAAGGCAAAGCAACTGGCTCAGACTCACTCAGCTGACCACAGAAGCTTTCAGAATATGCCTGTTTCCTAGTAGGGGCATCTGCAAACCCTACTCCAAACTAGATGGCTTAAAACAACAGAAATTGTATTGCCTCACAGTTCTGGAGACTGAAAGTCTACAATCAGGCGCTCAATAGGATCACACTCCTTCTGAAACCTATAGGGGAATCCTTCTTGATCCTTCTTAGCTTCTGGTAATGCCCAGCAATCTTTGATGTTCCTTGACTTTCAGATGCATCACTCCATGTGTGTTTCTCTCTCACAGGACACTCCCTTTGCACGTGTCTCCGTCTGTGTTTTCATGTGCTGCTCTCCCTGTGTGTGTCTCTGTGTGCTCTCCTCTTCCTAAGAGGACACGAGTTGTATTGGGTTAGGGGCCCACGCCAGTCAAGCCTCACTAAACCAGTTACATCTGCAATGACCTTATTTCCAAATAAGGTCACATTCTAAAGTATTGGAGGTTAAGATTTCAACATATCTTTTGGGGAAGGGAAGAGGAGAAGTGGGAGATACAGTTCAACCCATAATTCAAGGCAAACATCTTTCTCTCTCTGTCAATTTCATGGAAGCTGGGCTCTGCTCAGGGCTCGGCCACCTCTGAGCCTCATTCTGTCTTCCTTAGGCTCTCTTTGGAGGATAGATACTTCCTTTGCAGCTCCTTAATCTTCAAGGAAATGAGGTATCGCATGTCCTTGTCAGAATCCCCGCTATTTCATACTTTAGTTGATCCAAATAAATGAGCTCTTGAATAAATACCATCTGGCCCTGCTGAGTCACTTTCTCAGTGGCCCTGTCTCTGCCTCCCATCAGGGGCATCTGTCTCTACCGATGTCACGATTACCAGACTTCGTGGGTAGATCACAGCTTCCTTCCCTCTTGGATCCCTGCGCCGCGGTCCTGAGGGGTACCCACAGCGGGTTATGACCCAGCTCTCTCAAATGTAATACTGCTTCTCAGTGTCCCCAAAAAATAATGGTATAAAGGAGATTCTTCCTTTTTCTTGTCTTCTTTTATTTAAATATATGCTTGTAAGTAAAACAAAGCCTTTTACTTATTACAACAACTTTTATGAAAGTTAAAACAGAAAAAATATTCATCCCTATTCTCCCCCTGGCTAACAGAAAAGAAGTGTCAGAAACTTCATATCTCATTTTTAGTCAGATGCATGCATATTTTTACATTAATTGCAGTACATATAAAATGTTCTCTGTTCTACCTTTCTACTTTTATATTATTTTTAAAGGAATTTGTACATTACAACATGGTCATTTTAATGACTACAAGATATTTCCCTTGGGTTGGTTTATCATAATTTAACACATCAAAATGTATTATCAAACATTTAGAATTTGGGGACTTTTATGTTACTTTAAAGACCACACTGTAAATATCTTGCAATGAATTTCTTTGTACAAATTTGTTGTCGCTATTGTTGTTTTGTTTTTAATTTATGCCTTTAGATGAAGCCAGGAGAATTCCTTTGTCAAAGGGCTGATTGTATCGGCTCTTTATTTACTAATTTGGTCTCCAAAATAATTTTTCCGATGTGTGTGTGTGTTTCTTTTTCCCTACAGTCTTACTAGCACTGAGCTTTGCAATTTTAAATTTCTCTAAAATTATCTTAGTGGGTATAAAACCGATACTTTCATAGTCTTAATTTGCCTGTCTTTGGTTAGTAGTGAAAACAAACACCTTTACACTGCATCTTATTGTCTAACACTCCCGATGTATGTAAAAACTATTGGCCTCTGCTTCCTCTGACCCAGGTTATCTCTGGCAATGAACCTTTTGCTAGCAAGCCACACCTTCAACAAGAATAAGCAACATGTCTCCCAGACTCCTCCTCCTGTTTCTGCCCTTCTAGTGAGCTATTTAGGAGCTCAAGTAGCTGTGGGTGGTGGAGTCGTCTATACACTTAAGCTCTGTTCTTTCTATAACCCAGGCTTTTATGGACCACAGGGACAAGAAAGAATAGCTCATATCATTAGCAGATGCTTCATTGGCTGGGGGATAAGAGTGGGGAGGTGATCACTCAAACTCTTTCCGCAGTGCTGACTACGGGATGTTATCAAAAAAAGCAGATGGGGTATGGATGGTTTAAATCAGGAAGCTGATACTCTCGTGTTAAGTGTACCCCAAATACGCTAGCATCAAAGGCAGACCTGTAAGTCCCAGTAAACTATATTCTGAACACCAACATAGAATGAAGTTTTTCTGGGAAGCAGAAGAAATAACAGAAGGAAGATGTGAAGGAAGGATTAAGGTTTCTATTGGACACTTGGCTATACCAGGGGTCGGCAGGCATTCTATGAAGGTCCCATAGTGAATATTTTAGGTTGCAGGCCAGATGGTCTGTCACAAGTACCCAGCTTTGTGACAGTAGTACAAAAGCAGCCCGAGATGATACTTAAATAAATGGGTGTAGCTGTGTTCTAAACCGTATTTATGGACACACACCAAGATTCAAATTTCATCTACTTTTTAATATGTGACAAAATATTACTTATGTTTTGATTTTTTTGTTGACCATTTGAAAATGCAAAAGCCATTTCTGGATCACAGGTCACATAAATAGAAGCAGTGGGCTAGACCAGGCTTAGGAGGTGAGGTTTCCTGACTGCTAGGCTTTACTATCAGAGAAAAAAGAATGGTGTTATAAAGTGGCTTTCAATTTTGTTTTAGCAGAGACATTTATAAACTCCTACCTATAAATTAGATGAAAGTGTCTCTGCTGTGGTTGGGCAGAGGAGAGCCTGGAGGTTGCGTCCTAGCCTCTTTCTTCCTCTTTCTCTGCTCCTTCCCACACCTAAGGCAGCCTCTGGATTATCTCTGCTGTGGAACACAGGCTGATCTGGAAATCCTGAGATGGGAGTTTAGTCATTCTTCTGCTACTCTGAGCACCTTGCATAGGATGTGTTCTCATTAAGCTCGTTAACCCAATGAGTGGATGGAGGACTGTCTAACAATCTTTGAGATCTTGGGCTGGTTTCTCTAGCTCACTGGTTTCCGTTTCTTTAGAAAACAAGTTGGAGATGAAGAGAGAAGGATGGAATGGTCTCTGAAATCTCTTCCAGCTTTTTCAAGATTTCAGGTTGTATATTCTCCAAGATTGGAAGGGTCCTGGCTCATTAAATTTGACAAATATAAGGCATAGTCTTAGCTTCACTCAACTAATTGGCACTTTTTTTTTCTCAAATTCTTGCTCCTGAGTTGATTAAACATAATTGAAACTCATATAATAAAAAATGTGGGTGTGGTAATGGGAATGTATTGAAGCTAAATTATCTAGACTTTCTGATTACACTAATTAAAAAGCACGAAATGTTTCTTCAACTGGAAGGTCAGTTTCTTGAAGTTAGAAATGATGTGTATTTTCTTATTCATATGGCTGATAAGATCCTGAGCATCACAGATGCTTTAACAATGTTTTTGATGTTAGTGTTAAGGGCTACCCCTCCAGCCCCTTGCTGGCTCTGCTACCGGCCCACTTTCTCTTCTTCAAATACACTGAGCTCATCTCTACCTTAGAGCCTTTGTTATTTATTTATTCCTCTGCCTGGAATTCTCTACCCTAAGTCTTTATACAGTTGGCTATCTTTGTTCATTTAGGTCTTTGTTTTCATAGCGTTTTCCCAGAAAGGTTTTCCGTAGACACCCTACATAAAAGGGTCATCTCCATTCTCTGTGACTGTCCTGTGTGATAGCCAGCATTTACGGTGACAGCCTCATGTGCTCCCATCTTTTACTGCTCTAGGGTTGGTTTGTTTTACCACCTGCACATGGCAGAAGCGATAATTTCTAAGATTAGGTTATAAATGACTGTGACTTCCATCTTGGGTGTTTTCTACCTCTTTTGTGTTACTTGCTATGGGGAAAGCCAAAGACAGCTGCCGTGTTTTGAGAATATTAGTGCATCTGACGGAGAGGTCCATGTAGGAAGGATATGAAGTTTCTAGCAACCACCAGTGGAAAATTGAGACCTGCTAACAACCACTGGTGTGAGCTCGGAAGAGGTTCCTTTCCCAGCTAATCTTTCAGATGAGGCTGCAGCCCTTTTCAACAGCTTGAATGCAACCTCGTGAAAGATCTTGAGCCAGAACCAATTCCTGATTTCTGACTTACAGAAATGATGCAATAATAAATATTTGTTGTTTTGAACTAAGCTTTGGGGTAGTTTATTGCACAATAGATAATCAGTATACTCTTGAGTCTCTAATGCTTTACATTTTTCTGAAATTTCCTTATTGACTGATGTAGTGAGCTCGGAAGATGGAATCATAGATAAAGGATTTGCTACACATATTCTAAGTACAATGAGAGAATTATGTTTAAGTACAGACTAGTGGTTCTCAAAGGGTGATCCTTGGGCCAGCAGTATCAACATTACTGAAAATGTAATAAAAATGCAAATTCCTAGGCTTCATGCTGAATCTACCGAGTCAGTAACTGGGAATGAGGCCCCCAGACCTGCATTTTAACAAGTTCTTCAAGTTATTCTGATATAACTAACATTGGAGAGCTTCTAGTATAGCATTATGGGAGCATGGATGAGGGCTAAGAATAAGAAGTGGGTCCTCGAGGATGACTTCCCGGAGGAGGTTACAACTGAGCTGAGCATGTAAAGACTATTTACCTTGAAGCCCCTAAGATGAGTATAATATTGGAATTATAGAAGTAAAGAAAATATTGTTTTATCAAAAATTACAAAGGTGACTTTGTTCACCAGCACAATAGGAAGTCTTCTTAGTAGGGCAAACAACTATGTAGGCAGGAGTTTTCTAAGAGAAGGAAGGGAGAAGAGAATTTCAGCAGCAGGGAAGGAACTTTGTGAGAGAAGGCCAAAATGTCAGGGGCCTGGGGTGACTACACCAAAGGGTCACTAGCTGTGGGTAGCAGTAGGCGATGAAGCTGAAAATGTAGGTTGGAATTAAATTGCTCCAAGCTGGTCAAAGGATTCAGTGTGTGGACAACAAGATGAGCATAGAATTTCTTGAATTCTAACATTCTCAGAGCAGATGGCAGGATGGCATGCATCTCCGAAATGGCAGGGAAGCACCTGTAACAGGAGGCCATCAAGGTGAGGGGAAGGAAAGGTAGCTGTCCTCTTCTCCTTCACTGGCTGCACTGCCTCCGGGGCTGGAGGCCTCCTTTGTCTGCTGAGATGACAGGCTCTTCCAGTCCTTCAGGCAGAAATTGCTGGCAGGTTTGATCACAAAGGGCAGGTTGTTCTTGGGACTAAGAAAGACAAAGAGAGCTTTTCCTTGTACCCAGGAGGCAAATCTTGTTTCTCACACCAAGACTACCTTTACCCTTCTGTCTCTCTCCCAGGCGCTCCTTTCCCCACAGGAAACCCTACCTGTCACTCTCCCTGCAGTCATTTGACTACAGTAAGATCAGATGTGTTTGCATGTCACTTGCCTTTCGAGTTAGTGATCTAAAAGTGACTTCTCACAGTATGATTAATATGGCTTGCCCTTCTTTGAAGTCGCTAGGACTGTGTTTTGTCCAGAGCAAACAGATTGGAATAACCAAACTGTATTTGCAGCCTGAGGTACTGGGGGTGGCTTAAAGATGGTTCATCAAACAGGGATTTTTCTTTCACACATAGGTCCACATGGTTGTGTTCCTAACGAGATAGGTGGCCTCTTTGTGGAGATGCTTTGCATTCTGGGAGGTAAGCCACACACTTAATAAAAGACACAAAGTGTTTGTTGAAAGAAAAACAGACTGACTCACAAGAAATGAATACATAAATGCTGAGGTTAAAAATTTGCACTTTGTTGGCACCTCCAAAATGATGAGTTTCCTATAAATTTGTGGTTTTTAATCTTGGCTGAATATTAGAGTAATCTGGGGAGCTCTGAAACCCACTGACACCTGATTCACACCCTAGACCAGCTGCATCAGAATGTGCACACACTGAATCCTTTACCCAGAATGTGCATGAGTGAGGAGACTGAGGATGGGAATTTTTCATAAACTGCGCAGGGTGATTTGGATGCACAAGGAGGTTAAACATCACTGCTGTCATTGGCAACTTACAAAAGGTGATTGGCAACCCTGGCTGAAAATTGGAATCACCTCTGGAGCTTCTAGAAATACTAGAAGATATTAATATCTTCTAGTATTTAGGCCTGGGACCTAAGAGAGTCTGCTCTAAGTTGCTCTGGGTTAGGGGTGTCAGCATCAGAACCATTTAAAAGCTCCCTATATACAAAGCCTTACAATATTTGGAAAATATCTTCCTTCTTACTCATTCACCCACTTATACTAACTTATTTTGTGATTATAAATTTAAAATGCTGTTTAAAAATCAGGAGAAATTGCTTTTTCCTTTTACACTATATTCACTTATATTAATACTGTATTCACATATATTATATTGTAATTAGTTGTTGACAATCTAATTCCTATTAAAAGTATGAGCAACTTGAGATACAAAATGTAATTTTTGTCTTTCAAGAATCTGGCACAGACCTGGATGAGTAAGTACACTTTATTATTTGTGAAACACCTGAGTCCATACATAGACTTCCCACAAGAGTAAAGTTGATTTTATCCAGTGTATAATAGGAGTCACAAAAACTTATACTAGGATCTAATTTTGAAAAGAGCAATAAATTTGTTAGGACTTAGGATTGCAAATGCAAAAAATATTCTGACCCACTTAAGGAGGAAATATATTTGTTTGCATCATGATATATAAACACGAATAAATATAAAATATGCACACACAGTAAAAGGTAGTCGAGAAGTATTGTTAAGATACAGCATTATTCAGAGACTTAAATACTGTTGCCATGGCCCAGTCTCTCTGTCTTTCATTTTCTAGTCTTAGGTAATCTCCTTCTCAGACAAATTGCCCTCCTTATGATAGGAAGATAGCTGCTGAGGAACCAGATTTCATATTCTCTGAGGTTTAGGTAAGCAGAAAGAGAGTTTCCCCGAAGTCTAAGCAAAAGTCTCATACTATTACACTGGCTCTGATTGGAACAGATGTCTATCCTTAAACCGAGCAACTAGGGTCAGGAAGAATAAATACTGTCAGTGGCTTTGGCCAGTGGTGACACTTGAATCAAGGCACATGGGCTGAGGCTGTTGGGACAGGTGGTTTACTGGAAAACTATCAGAGTATGGTTATGTGAAGCACTTTTGGGTGCTGGTAGCAAAACATGACAGATACTCTAATCTAATCTGATTCTAATCAGAATCTATTCAGATAATTTACTTAAATATGTCTTAAATAGAAAATGCAATACTTTTTTACATCACAAAAAAGATTTTCTCATACACTATGGATAAATATTCTCACATATAGTTTGCATTCTAGTCTTAAAGGAAAGTCAACATAAAAATTCTTCTTGTGCATTTTGATATATCATGCCATCATGAGATATTGCTGCTGCTGTTAAGGATAGAGAATAGTATTACTTCCAGATTCTTCCTGATTACCCTTTGGCTTTGAAAGGATCCAGAGACATCATGTAATTCTAATTTCCACATGGTAAATGTGCAAGAGATTAACTCATCCACCCATTCATCCACCCATCCATCCACCTTCCTATCATCCAACAATCATTAACATCCACCCTTTAAAAAAATTATGTGTTTTAGGCTCACTGATTTCTGTGACAATACAAAAATTCCTCCCTGCAAGGAGCTCTGAGTCTTGAAAGGATGGATATTTGTGAATTCACCATGAAAGAGCATGGTAAATGCTTTGCTCAAAGGATGAACAAAACGCTGCAAAAGCACAGCATGAGTGGAGGGCTTTTGGTCACTACCAACTGTTTCCTTAGGGTTTTGATATGTTCACAGATCTGCCTGGAATATATAGTGCTTTCAGCTGTTATCAGTCATTTCTACCTCAGTGTGGCTGAGCGTGCTGATCACAGGTAAGTTTGGGAAGGGAGAAATATTTTCATTCCACTCAGTTAACATCTATTTAGTGTCTTCTAAGTGTTGAACCTTTGCTAGCATTGGAGAAATAGAGATGAATAAGATAGAAGTATGTTTTCAAGACATTTTCAATGTATGAGGAAATGGTAGCACACAGTCACAGTGCAGAATGTTAACACAGAGAGGACACAGCATCATTGTGGGAAGAGCATTTTGTCCACCACAGAGCCAGCCTACTGAAGATAATGGGAATCCAGTTTTCTATAGATGTTGCTATCTCTTCTAGAAGTTTGCTGAGGTTGAGCCCAAGCTGGAAACCCAAGCTAATTGCCGTATCCTATATGACTTTCTTAGGTGATTTTATTCTTTCACATGTTTTATTCATGGAAGTAATTTTCTCATATCTAATCCTGAAGATGACATAATGATAACATAACCAAAGATTAGTATATTCCAAGTTTCAACTAATAAAGTTAAAATTGAGTAGATATTAGGTATCAGCATAGAAAAATTCAGAGAAGATACCAGAAAACCAGTTTTATTGATTTAAAAAAAAAACTCTATTACTAGAAAACCAGTATTATTAATTAAAAAAAAAAAAAACTCTATCCCATGTGGAATATAAAGGGTTTGGTAGCCAACAGAGAGAAGACTATTTGGGTTAATTTCTTGGAGGAGCTGATGACAGGCATTGAGTCTTTCTCTAAGTGGGTATCTGGGGATGTCTGTCCCTCACTTCAAGCCAAGCGAGAGAGGTGCTTCTGTGAGACCATAATGTGTGCATCTAGGGTCTGGGAGTGAGTAGTGGATTGATGTTTGACTCCCTTCCAGAGACGCTACTGAGCAAGAGGGAAAGGCTGGGGAGCTGCTTGGTGGCCAAAAGACAAAGAGATGACTCCTCCTGGCACATAGCAAATGCAGAAAGAAATTAGAATGTGTGAGTGTCCTCTGGACCAGATGCGAGCACACAGGGGTAAGAGCCAAGCTCCTTTGCCTTCTACCCATGGGACTCCCTGGGTGTGTGCGTCAAGGGACATGTTGGGTAGGTCGAGAACTTTATCCATGGGCCTGGGTGAATCCATGCGCTGTATAACTGAGTCTGCAGTAGGTGGGCTTAACAAGATCTTGTAGCTCATTTTGTAGGTAAGTTCAGCAAAAACATTTAGCTCCTTTTGAGGCTGACCTGCTGAAAAGTGTTCTGTCTGTAGGGTTCACCTGCTGGGCCCAGAGAGAGCAGAGCTGGTTCAAAACAGTACAGCAAATAAGAAAGTAAGGCCTTTCTTATTTCCCTTACCTCTTTTTCTCAACTCTTGCACCCTCATCTGAATGAAACCAAGGATCAGAAACAGTAATTAGTCGGTGGAGAAAGTGTCACGTGAGAATGTGAGATGTGATTCTTCCCCAAGGCAGGCTATCTGCCTACCACATGCTCTAGCAGTTAGGGTGGACCAGGGGAAAGGAAGATCTTACCCTCGAATACAGATAGGGGTTTTCATTCATGTATTTGACTGAATATTTCGACTTATGATTGGAGATTAGGCATTCAAGACTTATAAAAGCGGTCCAGAAAGCCTTGGGACAACCTGAATTTTCACCCAATGGTTGGGGAAAGATTATCCTCGCTAGTAGGTTTAAAAGGGCAGTCGAGAACAAATAAATAAATAAATAAAACTAGTTACATGACTAAGCCCTATGAGTTTTGTGTGTTCAGAGTTCTCATTACACATATGCCTTCATCCACTAAAAGAGGACTCATAAGAGAGGAACTAAAGTTATACTGGGCTAACACCCACATATGTAATGAATGGTAGGCGGGAGTCCATCTGGACTAAATTAGCCCAAGTGTGGGTCTGGGCATTGGAGCAGGAAGTGATTCTGAGAGCTCCCTCATGAGGCAGCTGTCCAAAGGAGGAACTCTTGGGGTTACCCAGGATATCTCAACTCCATTAAAAGCCAGCGCAGGTCTCTCTTTCCTGAAGGGTTTTCCCTGGCAAGAAGAGATTCATAATTCATGCTGCTAGCTCTCATCATGCCTGTCATGCATTGTGTTGGACACAAATTTTCTGTCTCCTTCCAAATCTGTATGTGCCATATAGGGCAGAAAGAGGTGGCTGCAATCCCTAGTGTTGAAGCGCTCAAATTTTAGGACTCATCAAAATAATCTAGGGCTCTTGTTAAAACAGAGTCTGGTATTCTTCTTCCACCCTAAGATTCTGTTCTAGGAAGTCTGCAGAGGAGCCTTAGAATCTGTAGTAGTAGCAAGGCCCAGGCATTTATGAACCAAGTGGCCTGGAGACTATACGTTGAAAATAACTGCTCTGGACTTTATATTCTGAATGGGTGTAGCTGTATTCCAATAAAATTTTGTTTGCAAAAACTAGTGGCCATAGATTACTGCCCCTGGTATAGCGCATTACAGTTTATAGCATACTTTTCAACCTACTACTCTGTTGGCTCTGGAGGAATAAGATTTCCGAGGAAGTGAAGGACTCATTCTGGGTCACCAGCAATCAGGTGACATTACTGAAAACCCTGCCCAAGTCCACTACTTACAAGTGCAGCTTTCCTTTATCTACAATTCCAGCTACCACCAAAGACAGGGTATTATCAAGATTTTTAAAATAGTTTCTTGCATATGGCAGCCATCATGATAGATGTGGGCTGGCTTCACCAAGCAGAGTCTTTAATAGAGCAGAAGGCATATTTTTCCTTATTTGCTAGATACTTACTATTTACTGTCATAAAAACTTATAGCATCATGAGTACATTCAAGGCAGGACTTGAAATCATTCTTCTGTGTGTGTGTTAGTGTCTTCAGAACTTAAAATATGAATCTCAGCCTGAAAATCCCACAGAGTCAAGACAGTGAACAGTAAAGAATGAGGAAACAGAGTGGTGGCAGTGGGGACAAACTTAGGCGTATCCTTCCATTTCCACCAGCCACCCAAGTCAGAACAACAGTTGCTCTGCAGAAATTCTGGCCCAATGCTGCCAAATAATGATTTTTCTGAGATGCTAGAAACCTAGATTTCATCTGAAATATTCAGATTTTAAATGATATCAATTTCCTTGCAATTTTAACAAAGGCTGGTGCAGATTGACTGCATAGAACACACAGACTGAGGGTCATATTCCACTTACATATCACCAGTTTATGATCTCTGACCTAGCACATGGTGCTTTACAAGTGTTGATGAGATGTATTGTGTTTTCATTTTACAGATGGGGATATGAAATTCTGTGATTGTCTATAACATGGGTCAGTGCTCCTTCATTCAGTAAAACCCATCTCTTAAGCACTCCAGCAATCTCTTCCTCCCTGCTCTCTTTCATTAGAAGGCTATTGGCAAATGTTTTCTCAATCAATTACTGCAATCAGTCAGCTGCAACATTTACAGGTCAGGAAAGCACATCAACAACTGTCAGTAGGTTAGACAATCATGATTCCCATTTATCAAATGTGCAGTTTCTCCCCATTACATATGCACCTCCACCCAAAGTGCAGAACCTCATAAATAAATGGATGCTGCAAAGCCCTTTAAGAAACTCACTGGGAGAAACGAGATCATGATGGAAGTGGATCCAATTGAAAACCCCATGGCCACTCAGCCACTTAAAACAGTGCCTCGTGATATAATAATTAACATAGACATTGGAATTTTGTAGCACCAACTGAGCTGTCTGTCATTAACACAGAACAGTAATATCTGACATTCATTTTTATTATTTTACTGCTCCCAAATTTGGTGATCTCTAAACACCTAGCAGCCTGGGATGAACTGTTTCTGTTTGTTTTCTGAAGCTGTAGCAGTAAAGGGGAACAGGAAAGTGGAGGGCTCTCTTTTCTTTATTTCACGTGTGAGAAGCCTTAAGTCTGTATTCCTTGTTGAGTGACAGCATTTCCGGGGGAACCATATGGCAATTATTAAACATTTATATAATGCCATCTGTATACTCAGTACTTCATGAATCATAAATGAGACAAGAGCCCTTCTCAGCAAGCCGAGGACTTCTGTAAAAACTAAGCAGAGAAAGAGGAAGAAGGGCGAAAGAGTGGAACCTGTCAAATGTGATAACGTAAGTAAATGAGAAAGCAAGTGATGGGACCTCGAAGGAAACCTGAAAACACCAGGAACTGAGTGGCTGTGACTTTAGCAGAGGCAGAGAAGCAGTACCAGAAAAATCATAATGATAATGGAAATAATGATAATAATAGTAATAGTAGCAACTTTTATTTTTTAATCTACTTCCTGTGGACTGGGTAAAAACTAAAGTGCTTAATATTCAGTTTTACTTCACGCTCACTACCACCATATACAGTAAGGGCTACTGCTGCACTTTGTAGATGTAAAAACTGAGCTCAACAAGGTGATGTGACTTGCCCAACACCAAGCACTTGTAAGTGGCAGAGAAGGAATTCAGGTCTACATGTGTGAGGCCTTAGGTAGCTTTCGGTGAGTGTTGGGGGTCATGAAGACTTGGCATTTGTCTTAATTCTTTTTGACACTGCTGTGGCTATGAAACAAGTGAGAGAAGGCCCTTGCTTTGATGCCATCTTCTCTCTGTAGCTTATTCGCCTTTTCTCCCTTTATGTCTGGTTATTATCTAGCAGAATCATGAAAATATTGTTAATGAAAATTATAAAAATAATAATGGCAGCTATTATTTAGAGTGCTTACAATGCACCAGAAACTACTGTATTGTCTATACAGTATCCTGTTTAATCTTCATGACAATGTTGTGTAGTGGGGCTGTTTATCCCCAGATTCTACCTGGGAAAACTGGAACCCAGAGGGAATTTCGTAACTTGTTAAAGAATTTGGACTTAGGCTTGCTGCACACTAAACATTGGTCTATAGGGTTGTTGAGACAGAAGGTAGGTTAGGAGTCAAATAAGCCAATTCCTTGCAATATAAAGATCCCAGAGAGAATAAGAAATTTGTGAATAACTACAAGGTAGAGAGGAGCAGAAGCCAAACTGCACCCTGGTCAGCTGACTCCTCTCCAAGGTTTTTTTTTCCCTACTACTGTGTGTCATGTTGATTACCTGCTTCAGTTCTATTGCTTTTTGGGAAAGCAAATCAGAGGCCAAGAGTGGTCATGTCATTGGAATAAACAAATAAGCGAGCAAAGAACACAAGGAGCAAAGAATGATATTAGTATCAAGACTTTTGAAACTACCTGAAAAAAAATAGTTGATTTGAACTTAAAAAAAAAACCACATGGGATAATTTTTACAACTGAACTGGTGCAAGTGGTTCTAACAGTGGTCATTAGGATGAGCAAATAAATGACTGGAGAGAAAGGGATAGGAACTGGTGATTAAGTGGGAGCAGATAGACACAGACCTACATCTGGTTCATTCAGTGTGTTTTTTCAAGGGAGAAAGTCATCAGTCTTGGAGATTTCCCCACCCAATATGAGCATCTCTAATTTATTACATAGATATCTTAGGCTCAGCTTTTAAAGCAATATTATTTTTTATTTATAGGGGAATTTAAATATGGCATTTTTCAAAGTGTAAACTTCAGATCTAGCCTATCAGCTGGAGTCATAAATCACAGCTTCTTCATTTCCAAATCATTAGGGAGACTGAAAGCTTAAAGTATTTAATTTATCCAAACCACATGGGGTAGTTTATCATTGTGCATGATGTACCATTTTTTAAAATTTCAATGCTGACTAGTAAAATTTTGAACAAATCATGCTGAGTTTTTAGGGTGTATGAAGGCACTGCAAACCTTTTAAATCTCTAAGGAGTAGGTAATATGAGAATACCTATGAAAAATGTGTAGAAATGGAAGTTAACATAATACTTAGGATATCTCCCTGATGTTACAGGGTAGCTCATATTAGAACCGATTCTGGCCGGGCGCGGTGGCTCATGCCTGTAATCCCAGCACTTTGGGAGGCCGAGGGGGGTGGATCACGAGGTCAAGAGATCGAGACCATCCTGGTCAACATGGTGAAACCATGTCTCTACTAAAGATACCAAAAATTAGCTGGACATGGTGGTGCGTGCCTGTAACCCCAGCTACTCGGGAGGCTGAGGCAGTAGAATTAATTACCTGAACCTGGGAGGCAGAGATTGCGGTGAGCCGAGATCGCGCCATTGCACTCCAGCTTGAGTAACAAGAGCAAAACTCTGTCTCAAAAGAAAAAAAAAAAAAAAAAAAAGAACCGATTCTGCATGAAATGAATTAAATATTTTAAAGAGAGAAAAATATGGTGGTTTGATGAATAGAAATGGATAAAATGAATGAATGAGATAGATGCAAAATGGACTAGACCCTTCTTTGTCAGAAAACACATTTTTTCCCTACTGTCCCAGGTTTCTCTCTATAAATAAAGTGAATCTTGCAGTACTTGCCTTGAAAATTGTCTTACATTCACAAGAAAATATTTCAGATTCTTTGATGTGTAAGTCTTTTTTTACTTTACTCAAAACTTCAACTGGCCTCAAGTTTATGATTGGAGTAGTTAGGTTACTAATATCTTTTTAAAATAGTAGACATTCCTTAGAATACCAAAGACTTAATATATTAACAATACTAAAACCCAAGATTTGAGTCCAGATCAGTTTTGGCACCAAAGCTCCCACACTGAAGCAATCTCAGCACGTCCAACGCTCTGCCTTTAGAGAGCCACAGACAGCTCCAGGAAAGAGTAAACTGATGGGGATATCATCTTCTTCTCAACTTAAAATAGGTTTGTCTCCCAAGTGTGGCTTTACATTTATCCATTGTTTTTACTTACACATTGAAGCCTTCATTTATATCTGTACTCCCATGTTCATCAAAGCATTATTCACAATAGCCAAGATATGGAAACAACGCAAATGTCCATCAACAGATGAATGGATAAAGAAAATGTGGTATATATACAAAATGGAATGTTCTTTAGCCATAAAAAGAAAAAAAATCTTTCCATTTGTGCCAACATGGATGAACCTGGGAGACATTAGGCACAGAAGGACAAATACTGCATGATTCCACTTTTACGACATGTCTATAATGGTCAAAATCATAGAAGCAGGGACCACAGTAGTGGTTGTCAAGGAGTGGAAAATGGGAAGCTGCTGTTCAATGAGTGTAACGTTTCAGTCACACTAGATTAATAAATTCTAGAGGTCTTCTATAAAACATATTATCTACTGTTAATACGGTATTGTGCACCACAAAATTTAAGAGGGTAGATCTCATGTTACACATTCTTACCACCAACACAGCAAAAAGAGACACAAGGAAACCAGAGGTGATGAGTGTGTTCATTACCTTAATTGTGCTGAAGCTGTTTGTGTATATCCAAACTCATCAAATTGTAATGAATGTCACTTATTAAATATGTGTGGATCTTTGTATATCAATTATGCTTCTGTGAATCTTTATTCATTCATTTATTTAAAAAGCAGTTCTAAAATCCCTGAAATAAGCTTGGTGTTATGCTAAGAGATGGACATTTCTTTCTAGTCCTATATATGTTGTTAAAAACATTTAGACAAAATTAATTTAATAAAGTTTATTTGAGCATGAATCAGGCAGAACTCTAAATTGGATAAGGTTCAGAGAGCTCTGCTTCAGCAGCATGAGCAGCAGGCTTCTGGAGAGTCAATATAAAAGCCAAGGAAAGAAATTGCTTGATTGGCTACAGATAGGCCTTTTGCCTTGTTTAAGTACAATCTGGTAGGAAGTCTCTAGTTAGAGGTTATTTGGTGATTTCAGATTGGCTAAACTTAAGTTCTTTTTAGTGTTTACATTGGACTTCACTTTGCTTACCTAGGAACCTAATATGGTTTGGATGTATGTCCCTACCCAAATCTCATATTCAGTTGTAATCCCCAATATTGGAGGAAGGCCAGGTAGGAAGTCATTGGATCATGGAGTGGATCCTCCATCAATGGTTTAGTATCGCCTGCTCTTGGTACTGTAGAATGAATTAGTTCCCATGAGATCTGGTTGCATAAAAGTTTGTGGAACCTCTGCCTTCTCTCTCTCTTCCTCCTGCTCCAACTATGTGAGATGTCCCTGCTTCCTCTTTGCCTTCTGCTATGATTGTCAGTTTCCTGAGGCCTCTCCAGAAGCCACTATGCTTCCTGTACAACCTGCAGAACTATGAGCCAATGAAATCACTTTTCTTTATACATTACCCAGTCTCAGCTATTTCTTTATACCAATGCAAGAATGGGCTAATACAGAACCCAAAGCACTGGATGTCAGCCTAATGGTCTTCCAACTCAACATTTTTTAAAAGTGTTAAGACTCAAATTTGGTATAGACTGAATCTGAAGTTACTGCCCTAGTTTATTCTATAACTTTAGATGACTCTAAATCCTTTATATCCAAAAATTTCTACTTATATTCATCATTTTTAAAATTGTGGAGTCATGAAACATTTCTGAGCCTCAATTTCCTTATCTGCAAAATGGAGATAATAATATAATACCTGCTTTTCTAACTTAGAAAGATTAGATGAGACAGCATGATGCAAAATAAAAGTACAAGGAATGACAATAGTACTAATTATTGGGCTTCGAGTTAATGGCTAACATTAAGCACTTAGCATGATATAAACAATTTACATGTTTCATTTCACATAATCTTCATTAAAGTCTAAAGAGAGAGAGATAATGTTATTATTTCTGTTCTATAGGTAAGTGAACTGAGTCTTTAGAGAGGCTAATAACTTGCCCAAGATCATGGACTATTGAACACCAACACTGCATAAAATTGCATTTATTGCAGTGAAGGCTGAGAGAACCTTGAAGACTGTAAGGTAACTGTAGTCTCAGCACCCAGCTATCAAACATGCTGGAGGATGCTCATATCTGTGGACTATTTTAGCCTTGGCTACATAGTCCTATTCCTCAGCTCTGACATATCTGATTGAAAACATTTTCAATGAGCCACAAATGGCAGCCAACTCTTCCATTCCAGAGAGGAAATGATAACACTCACATTTAATAGGCAGCTTCCGTATGCAGGGTTATACTAAAATTTTTATATGCTTTGCCTCATTTTGGCCTTATAACAATGCTATGTGGTAGTTGTTAATATAGACCATTTATAGGTGTAAAAATGGAAGCATGAAGAGATTATTTATTTATAACCTGTCTTTATGTATAGAAATTCAATAACATGAATATACTTGTTCACTTAATAAAAGTAGAAACAAAATATGAATACAAACATAAAAAGTCAGAATCATGGAAAATAGGGATGTGGGAAAAATAAAAACCAGAGAATAAGTTGGGAATGACGTAGATGTAATCACCTGGCAGGTTCTTCTTGCCCATTGTACAGACAAAGCCAATTCACTGAGACTGTGGTGTTGCAGTAGAGAAAGAGTTTAATTAAGGCAAGACTAGGCAAGTGGAAGGACTGGAGTTATTACTCAAATCAATGTTCCTGAGAATGCAGAGGCCTGGTTTTTATTGATAATTTGGTTGGCAGGAGGCTAGGGATTGGATAATGCTGTTGGTTATGAAATCATAGGGGTATGGAAAACAGTCCTTGTGCACTGAGTCTGCCTCCAGGAGGGGGCCACAGGACTACTCGAGTCATGAGTCATGGGACTGAATGGAGTCAATCAGTTGCCAGAATGCAAAAGCCTAAAAAACATCTCAAAAGAACAATCTTAGACTCTACAAGAACAATATTATCTACAAGAGCAATTGGGGAAGTTGCAAATCTTGTGACCTCTGGCCACATGACTCCTGAGTAGTAAGGGATTCATAGAAACTATGCCTATTCTGAATCAGCAGAATTCAGGTTCCTCTCATAATTCTAACTTCATGGCATTTTACTCGTTTTTGGTTCTTGACCAAGGAGGGGCTTAGTTTTATGGAAGAACGATTATTATCCTTGCTTCCAAGTTAAACTGTAAACTAAATTGCTCCCACAGTTAGATTGTCCTATGCCCAAGAACAGGTGAGGACAACCAGCCTCTTAGGCTAGAAGTAAGATGGAGTCAGCCATGCTAGATTTCTTTCACTGCTATAATCTTTGTAAAGGTGGTTTCAAGATATCATTTGTGTATTTAAATTTAGCCCCAGACAAACCAATGAGCTTCGTGATAGAGCTAAAAGGAAATACAGTCACAATTTGTCTCATTCCTAAAAGGGGAAAAACGTATGTGTCAGTACGTCAGTATGTCAAGATCAGCACAGCTTTTCTGGGAGACAAGATGATTATTTGTGCAATGTCACAGATTTGGAAAGAGGTGGTGATACTGGCTGTAGCACTCAGGTCTTTCTGTCTTTCATCCCCATGCCCTTGCTCTACAGAAAGCTGTTTCCACTCTATCCAGCTTGGGAAAAGAATGTGTTTGCTCTGGTTTCTGTCAATATGATGTTGCCTTCAGCACTCACCTTGTCTCAGTATAATTAAAGTGTTTTGTCATGGATAAAAGGAAAATACATTAAATTTTAATTCCCTATGTGCATAATGCAGGCAAGTTTGTTTATTTCCCCCTGCAGCTGACACAGGTACATGGAGGGATAGGATCAAAAGACAGAAAAGGGGAAAGGATGAGAAGGAGGCACTTCTTAGTGGGTGTCTTTATAAACAAATTAAGCCAATGAATAGGGATGGTGAGGACAGTGGATTCCAGGAAGTACATCAGGAAAAGAAAGAGAAGGAAGGAAAAATATGAAAATGAAGCAGAAGCATCTCCTGTGGCTCAAACACTGCCTATGATAGAGGAAGGCTATAAGTAAGGAAGCCTCTAGACATAGATTCCAAATGAGGATAACTGCCACCTTGGGCCTGGGGAGGGGCTCAGAACTCTGCCTTATCATTCTTCACTAGCTTGAGTACAGGGCCCCTAACTCTTTCCTCAACACAACTCTTCCCCATCCCCAACAGAGAATCCTGGCCATCTTACTACCACTCTGTGGCTTAGGATAGAATGAACTGGATAGCTGGACACATCTGATTCCAGTCCCAACTTTATTATTCTAGCCTTGTGAGCAAACTGAAATCATTCCCTGCCTTTTTGTCTCAATTTCCTCTTTTGTAATGTGGACATAACAATCCTTTGGCTTCTGAAAAAGGCCAATCTATTCATGAAAATGAAAGACTTTGGGAAACTGCAAAAGGTGATTCAGTGAAATATACAGATTAGGAAAATGAGAATTGACATGACATTTTGAGGCCACTAAATGACAGAGCCAGGCTTAATCCTGATCCACACTGTAGGACTCCAGATCTTGTCCAAGAAGTCATTTGGAGGTCCAACAGCTCTGGCCAACAAGCTTCCCTTAATAGGGCTTGAGCTCTGGAAGGAGTAATGCCCAGACTGTATGATGATATAGTTAATAGAAAAGATATTGACTGAACCAGATAGGATTTGAAAAGCCTCGTGTTTAAATGTCTGCAAATGTATTTCAGGAGGAATAGAGAAAAGTATGCAAGACCTAGATCCTGAAGTTGATTTGGATACCTGCCTACTTGGGATGGGGCTGCTGTTAGCATAGCGGCGAGAAATGAAGAGAAACAAGAATAACACCTAGATTTTCTATTAAGATTCTATACGTTTCAAAGTAATTTTACATATGTTATCTCATTCAAACTTGCCCCTCCCCCCCCACACCCCTCCACTGCCCTACTTCAGCCCTTTTTTCTCCCAGTGGAGTTCCTTTCACAGCTCAACCTCCTATCTTCTCTGGGACACTGAGAATGATCTTTGGAAAGGCAGATCTGACCATGACACTCTTGGAACAAATGCCTTTGATGACATTCAGACACTTGGATTTGTCAATAGGAGTAGCAGATTGGCATTATGTGCTAATCGCATGGCATCATGCATATGTGACATTGATAAAGAGACCTTGATATTGGGTGTCTACTGCATGCCAGGTAATTAAGTTAAGAGGCAGATGTAATTTCCGGCATATAGATGAGGCAATTCAAGCTGAGAATTGAGGTGTTCTAATGTAGGGAAATATATGTTGCTACTTCCCCATCTGAGCTATACTACCTCCTCACTCTGTAGCTGTACACAACTCATCCTTTCTGTGCCTCAGTTTCCTTGTCTAAAAACTTGGATAAAGAATTCTTTCCAGATCAAGTTGTTTTGAGGATTAAATCGAAAAATTAATGTAGGAAGGTTTAGCATTGTGCCTACCACATGCCAATCTTTCTTAAAAGCGATTATTGCCCCAGATCATGGAGCTGCTTCTGTGTGATGCAGAGGGCTTTGGGACAGGCAGAGTTTTGTTTCTATCATTGCTTCTGCCATCTTGCCTGAAGTGTTGGGGTGCCATGAAAATTACAGATAATTTGAATTAAAACCCAGCACAATAATTGCCCTAGAATAAATGGAAACTTCCGTCTTGCAGTTGTGTCAGGCTAAAAAAACAACTGGAGTCATTTTTGACCTTTCTCTCTCATACTTCCCAGATACCATCAGCAGATCCTGTGGCTCTGTCTTCAAAATATGTCTGTGATTGGATCATTTCTCACCACCTCTGCAGCATCATTGCCTCATTTGGATTACTGCAGTAGCCTCCTACCTGGTTCCCCTTGCTCCACCCTCCCCAACTTTTAGCCTAGTCTCCACCTAGCAGCTACAGTCAGATTGGAGAATGTAAGTTAGATCAGTAACTCTGCATCCTCCCACAGTAGCTTTGCAATTTGCTTATAGGAGAAGCTGAAAACCTAACAAAGGCTTGCAAAGCCTCTGTGGGCTGTAAACCACACCCAACCCCAGCTTCAGTTGTCACTGTTTGCCACTTTTATTTACTGGCTTTTGTTTTGTTCATCAAACACCAGAATACCCGTAAACATTTGCATTTGCTCTTAAAATGCTCACTCCTCAGATATTGACATGACTGAGTCCTCTTGTCTCTTGAGTTTCTTCTCAAGGGTTGCCCTATTGATGATGCCTTTCCCAAACACCCTATTTAAAGTTGTACTTGGTTTCCAACACCATTGCCACCACAACCATGCTGAGCTCTCTTTCCCACTTTCTTAGCTTTATGTTGCACCTACTGTGAGCTGACCCCTTAAGTGTATGAAGAATGACTTAATGATTGCTACTACTTATTGCCAAAATATTCTAGTATCTAATCCTGGGTTGTTTGACTAGCTGTGGGACTGTGAATATTCTACTTAACTTTTCCTACGCAGTGAAACATGGGCAATTATATACACATATAAGGTTCTGCATACTTGTACTTGGTCACTTGTTTTTTGATAAGTAAATAAAACACCATTTCCAAACAGTCTAAACAGAGTGGCTGGCATGCACCAGGAATCAATGAATAGTGATTTTTTTTTCATTTGCTTAAATGAATTCCATGGCCAGGCATGGGGGCTCATGCCTGTAATCCTAGCACTTTGGGAGGCTGAGGTGGGTGGATCACAAGTTCAGGAGTTTGAGACCAGCCTGACCAACATAGTGAAACCCTGTCTTTACTTAAAAAAAAAAAAGCCAGGTGTGGTGGTGTGCACCTGTAACCCCAACTACTCAGGAGGCTGAGACAGGAGAATCACATGAATTCAGGAGATGGAGGTTATAGTGAGCTGAGATCACACCATTGCACTCTAGCCCAGGCGACAGCGCAAGAGTCCATCTCAAAACAAAACAAAACAAAAAACAAAAACAATTCCATTCAATTTGGCTTGATAATCACTTATTGAGTTATATTTTTAAATTAAAATAATGGAGGTTTTCTTTTAAAAGAAATACCAATTACAAATACAGAATTAGTTGTGAAAATGAATATTTACTTAGACTAAGAAAAGAAATCACAAGTTGCACAATGAATTAAAACTAACAAACATAATTAATGTCAGAAAAATCTAAATAATAATATTTTAATTATTTTTAAACACATTGTATAAACCTTTTTTACAACGTTTTTGGGCTGTCTGTTTTTTGATCTCCCTGTCAGATGACACCGGTGTCTCAATATCATTTTCTTTAGAGGGAATCAGAAGTTAAGTCAGTCTTTTCTCTAGCATAGTTGACTGGAATTTGGTGTTTATTATTGATAGTTGGGATGCATAAAACATATTACCTCACTCACAGTACTAAAAACAGCAGTGCTATTTTTAGTACTGCTAGAGGTGTGTGCCCTATCAACACTGGACTGCTGATATGTTCTATTTTGTGATTGCCCTCGAAGAAGAAAATAATGCAGGATGCATTTATAATTGTATCTGCTGCACAGTCTGCACATCCCATGAGAAGAGCTGCTCTGCATTGACTGGGCATCCTGACTTTCTTCACAACCACTTGCCTTTCACTGTTGTCCCTGTCTCACTTTACCAAATTAAGCCTTGTCTCTCACACACAGAATCATACTACAGAGGGTTGTGCTGAGATGTGAAAACATCAGAGGGACTATTTGAAATATTGTTCAAAAAACTCAATCTAATCAAGATGCCATAATTTGCTCTCTCCCTACCCCCATATATAACAAAGAGGTGTATGTCTAATGAAATTTATTTTTTTAGTTAAAATATTTATAAAATTGATAATACCTCTAGCTCAATGGTCTGTTCATATTAATTGCATTAACACTTATATAGGTATGAAGAAAAAATTTAAACTCATAAAAATTTCTGAGCACAGAAAATTGAATGTACACACACTTATGTATGTGCATGATTATATGTACATTATGTGTGTAATTTTGTTGTAGAGATGTGTGTTGCGGTGATCAGTGAAAGACCCTAAAGTGTGGAAAATATATCCACATCATACTCTCTGGGGAAAGAAAATGGGAATACGTTTGCTATTAAAAAAAAGGAAGGCTATACAATTTCAAACTGTCAGAAAGGAGTTTACAACTGTATAGAAAAACAAATTAAATGGATAATAACTATATCAAACTGCCATCTCATTTGAATACATGTAGATATTTTTAAGAGTGATGTAAATATTGAGATTTACAAAATGCAAGAAACTACATCCTTTGCAACTCTAGTGAAAAATACTAGATGTCAACTTGAAAATGTGCAAGGGTAAATAATTTTTAAAAATTTCGCATTAGAGCATATCACCAACTAATTAATAAAGATTCACAGAGATACCAATGTCCTAATTCCTGGAACCTGTGAGTATGTTAGGGTCCATGGCAGAGAGGCATTAAGATTGCAGATGGAATTAATGTTGCTAATCAGTTGAATGTGAGATGAGGTGGTGAGCTTGGATTAGCCAGGTGGGTCCAATGTAATCACAAAGCCCCTTAAAAGTAGAAGAGGGAAGCAGAATAAGGAGAACCAGAGAGCTGTGACCTGACAGTGACTTCATCAGATGTTTTTGGCTTTGAAGCGAGGGAGACCATGAGCCAAGGAATATGGGTGTCCTCTAGATGCTGCCAAGACAAGGAAATAAATTCCCCCTTAAAGCCTCCAAGAAGGAAAGCGGTTCTGCTGACTCCTTGATTTTAGCCCAGTGAGACCCCTTTGGGGCTTCTGATTTCCAGAACTAAAAGAAAATTATTTTTTCCTGTTTTAGGCGGGTAAATTTTTAGTAATTCACTACAGCAGCAGTAGGAAAGGAATATGTACACACATTAACTGACATAACTTTACTACCATGTTTCAAAGAGAAAAACAGACCTCTTTATTTTGTTACCTCTTCAAGTAATCAAAATACTGAATTTAAAAGTAGTAAAGGAATATGTAGTCATCTCAAGTTCATGTATATAGCAGTCTGAGCATATTGGAACAATGGTTCTCAAACTTTAGGGGGCACCAGCATCACCCAGAGGGCTTATAAACATATGTTGTTATATACTTCACCCACAGAGTTTCTGATTCAGTGGGTCTGGTGTAGGGACTAAGATGTTTAGTCTCTAACAACTCCCTGGGTGCTGCTGCTGCTGTGGGGCTGAGGGCAACACTTGGAGGACCAAGGACCAAGAAGACTGAAGGAGAGAAGAGGCTTCTGAGGAGTCAAACCTCTGTTAGAAATCTTATACATTAATACTTGTATGCTTTATTCATAAAAATGCCTCTTTAGCCCCTACTTAGAGCCCATTTACTCTGTTTTGAATAATACAACACAATTTTTACTACCAATTTTTTCTAGTTTATATCAGGCTATAATAATAAATGACAAATAGGAGGCACTGGCATTTGCTAGAGATAAGCAAATTTGAAACAATAATGGAGGAAATCAGGCTGCCCAAGAGTGAGGGGGAAGAATGAGAAACCATATGAACTTAAAATATTTATATGACATATGAATATATGAAGTTAACAGACATACAAAGTTGAAATATTTAAGTATCTGCTTCTGTGTAGTGAATTAGTGATGAATCATCAATACATGTTTGGCTCTAAATTTGCAATGTCCAGTAGAAAAGCCACTAGCCACATGTAACTAGTAAGCACTCGAAAAATGTCTGATATGAATTGAAATGTTCTGTACATATAAAATGCACGTGGAACTTTGTAGACTAAATAGAAAAAAAATGTAAAATACCTTGTTAACAATTTTTAAATATTGAATACATGTTGAAATGATAAAATTTAGGGTATAGTTAGTTAAAATATAGTATTAAACTTGATTACACTTGTTTCTTTCACTCTTTTAAAAACATGGCTGCCAGAATATTTGGACTATTCTGAATAATAATGACTGAATGGGATACTGGTAGTTAGTTCAAGATTTCTGAGTTTCTTGAAAGCAGAATGGATTTATTTGCTTGGTCTGCCCCAGACCTTCTCAGTGCATGGCCTGTGGGTAGTATTTGTTTTATATGTGTTGAAGTAATAAATGAATGTATAAGTGAATGGATTACAAATGTTTGTGGAGGCATCACACCTTCTAATTTCAAGCTATACTACAGAGCTGCAGTAATTAAAACAGAATGGTATTGGCAAAAGGGTAGAAACATAGACCAATGTAATAGAATAGAAAGTCTATAAATAAACTCACATGTACATGGTCTTGCAATTCAATAGCAAGAAAACAACAACAAAAACAATTAAAAAATGGGATCTGAATAGACATTTCTTAAAAGAAGACAAATGGTCACAGATACAGTTTCAAAAAAAATGCTTAACATGGTTAATCGTAAAGGAAAGACAAAACCATAACGAGATACCACTCACACTTTTCAGAGTGGCTTATGTCAAAAAAACAAAGATAAAATGTTGGTAAGGATAGGGAGAAAAGGGAACCTTTGTACACTTTTGATGATTACAGCTATTATAAAATCCAGTATGGAGGTTCCTCAAAAATGAAAAATAGAATTCTACAATTATAAATTATCAATTTATGATAAAACTGTTTGAAGTACTCTGTTGAAGAAAGTAAAAGACTTTTTGCAGAAATATTTCCAGCAAAAAAAAAAAAAAAAACCATGGATAGGATTTTAAAGCTCATTCTGTAAGGGTTAAAATAAGCTTCATTCTTCTGAAAATACAAGAATATGAGGTGCCTCATTCTCTAACAACTCAGGATGGATGATCTACTACTGTCTTTAGATTTAAAATGCCTCTTTCCCTCCAAACAACACATAAATATTTAAAAAACTATTGTAGTGTAAGTTAGTAGCTTGTGAATCATTTATTGAATGAACATGAATTTGATATGCTGATTAGACTTGAATTAAGAAGTGGTAAAATATGAAATAAAAAATCCTAGACTTAAAAGTCCTAAACTTAAAACTCAGAAGATTTGAAATAGAGTCTTAAATCTCAAATAACTCCAAGTTATGCAATCTCACCTTATGCAAATTGTATTTTAGATGCATTGTTCCACAAGATACACACTATAATTTTAGGTGTAGGGAACATTTTTGCTCTATGTGTGGAAGTACAAAATGGCCTTATGTCCAGGTGCAAACTAAAAACAAGAATACAAGTGGGTGGAGGGAGAAAGGGTAGCCATCCTTTGTGTTTCTTCTATTCCCATGAAGCTGGTTTAGCTGGCATTAGTTATTCAGTGCTACTTCTGGGTAATTCCCTCCTTTTAACATTATAGTTAATGCTGGAAAGCAACCAGGTGATAGCAAGAAAACAAGAGAACTTTATAACTGAATATGTAAAGAATGCAATATGAAGAAAGTCAATACATTTCTTGCATTGCACTTCAAAAGTGAAAAATATTTTGAATACAATATGAAAAAGACAGTTAAAGTGTCTGCTACTGCTTTTCTTACTAATGACATGTGGCCATTAAAATTTAAATCATAATTAATTAAAATTAAATGAAATTAAAAATTCAGTTCTTTAGTCACATGAACTGCATTTCAAGGGCTCAACGGCTACATGTGGCTAATGGCTACTGTGTTGGACAATGTGTGGAACATTTTCATTATCATAGACAATTCCATTGGACAGTGATGCTTTAGGCAATTAATTCTCTTAACTTGTCTGAGCTTGGCCTTCTTATGTAGAGAAAGGGAAGAATAATATTTAGACCTTAGCTACACCACAAGATTTCTGTGAGAGTCTTGTGCAGAAATGTGAGGTGGATTATTATCATTATCTCAACTGAGGAAGGAAGGTTGGAAGTGAGACTTGGTGGTAGGCATATGGTTGGTTGTTCACTCCAAATAAAGCACAGAACTTTCTTTGATGCACCCCTGAATACTTCTATATCCCTGAATACTACTGTATTGTGAATACTATAATATCCTACATACTGCTTCGGCAGAATGTGTATACTGAGCTGGACAGCTCTTGTGTTCCTTTACATCTTCTTGGTTTACATGCTCTACTGTCATTGCTACAGTAACCAGTGACCATGCAGGTCAAACCAACAGCATCTAGCTTTGGATGTACCTATAAGTCTTGCTTTCTGCCCTGGGGTTTTTATGACATAGCTAATATGCAGTACTTAAAGGAACATGCTCATTTTGATGCATACGCAACTGTAAGAGTACAGAAGAGGTAGCATCTCCTGGGATAACCCTTGACTGGTGAAGGTGAGGTGGTGGATAAATACTCCCCTCTTCTATCCTCGAGGTAGCAATTCTACAGAGCATCCTACAAGCCTTCTCGGAGGGTACCTAAGTGGGACTGAGCCCCAGATGCTCACAGTGGTGTTAGCTCCATAGTGCACCTGTCCATCCCCCATTTCATTCTTCACAACTCCCACCCCCCATTTCTTGAAATAACTTTTCCGAAATAAACTCTCTGCAAGTCCCTATCCCAGGGCCTACTTTTTAGGGGGAATTTAGGTTAAGATAAGTTCTTGGGATGATTTACTGCTTTTAGTCCACAATTTTGTTGAAAGTCATTTGAGATTCGGGATTTAAACAGGTTGCTTTGGTATTGCCCATGGCCTTGGGCCCAGTGATGTATCACTTACATCATTTAGCCAGGCAGTTTTTACTGCATCTGCAAAGTGAAAGGAGGTTGTAAAGATGGAAAAAGGCACATATACAAAGGTCTGCATATCCACTGCAACCCAAATTCCCTACTATGAGATTAAAGTCAGCACATTTTCTGTGACATGATGAATGTGTGCCCAGAACTGTGCTTATCAGTACAATATAATCAGTATGATATTATAGGAATAGATTTATTTCTCATCCCCAAATAACTTATAAGCAATATAAGAATGTGCCCTTTGATGTCAGAAGATCTGGGTTTCTGATTGTCATTTATCTGAAAACCACAGTTGTTTCCTTCATATCACTGCGTATTTTATAATGACTTATTTAGGAAGAAGACTGTAAGCTTAATGAGGGCAAGAACTGTGTCCTGTCACTGAACACTTTATCCCTTACCCCAGGATAGGACCTGGGGATAAAGTGAGCACACAGAAGGTGCTCAGTAAATGTGTTGTTGATTTAATGAATGACTATTAATATTTATTATTAACTTTGTGATAGGCCAGCAGTTAGCAAACAGTCAGTGGGCCAAATCCATGCCATAGTCTGTTTTTGTAAATCAAATTTTATGGAAACTTAGCCATCCTTATCCTTGGCCACATTGTCTATGGCTTCTGATGGGCTATTGTAGCAGAGCTGAGCAGCTGCAGAAACTATATGATTCACACAGCCAAAAATATTTACCATCTGGTCATTCATAGAAACATTTACCTATCTCTGTGTTGGGCTATAGGTTTCTATGACTAAATTTTTCATATAAACTATGACATGAAAAATGTCTGTGTCAAACTCCTACTGAGTAGAAGTCATTATTCTAGAATATTATACACCAAGGCATGGAGAACATTGCCTGTACATAGAATCTGAAGGTGTGAAGGAGAGACAGCTAAGATCCTTTTCAATAGAGCCTAGAACATGGACCTGGACAAGCCTACTCCACTTCTTGGTGTCGTATCTTCATGTCCTTAGCAGCAGATAGGAGAAATCACTCTTATTTCTCCCTTAAGCCCTCTACTCAGGATATCCCCATTCTGCTTTCTTTTAATGAGATTCATAGTTACCAATTTATCAAGAGAGTGAATTCCATGTGTCCATTTTTTTTATTGTATCTACATTCCTTGATCCTGGGATAGTGCTTCTGCATTATAAATGCTTACAGAATTCATAAACTTTTCCCCATATTATAGATGAGGAAACGGAGGTTCATTTAGGAGAAATAGTCTTGTTTGTTGCAGATACAGAAGTTATGGTCCCTTCACACAGGTAGTGAATATTGGAGATAGATTCAAACATAGGTCTCCCTGGCTCAACAGCTGGGTTTTCTGTCCTGTAACCTGACACCAGGTATCTCTGCTCTTGAGCCAGGTCCTTCACCATTCTAGGGCTTTGCTCACCTATAAAATGGGCAGAGAGTTGGGAATTAACTGAACGATTGATAAATTCATTTCTTAACTATAGAAGGTACTAAAACAATACAAGCTATTGCCTGTAACCATAAACTGAAAAGCCCAGTTTTGTTTAGCTGAGGTGAGAAAACATTTTCAAAAATAGAGAAAAAATGAAGGAATCTTACAGTGGCTGAGCAATGTAATCAAATAACTACTGTTTTATAGAGCTTCAGGCTCTCATGCCACACTAGGTCAAAAATCACTTGAGTAAGACTCAAAGGTCAAGTTGACCAGAAAATACAAATCAAATGGACCAAGTGGCAGAGACAAAGCCCACTTTGCCTTCAAACTAATACCCTCTATTCGAGCTGGAAAGGGCTTATCTCAATTGCTCAGTCCCATGACAACGCTTTGCACTGTTTTCTTTGGTTTTCCCAGTGCCGTAACCCTTATCTCTTTTTAACCCATGCTAAGTTATTTTGGTTTATTAATCAGTATTTTTTCTTTACATTTTAATGATAAAAATCATTTTCTTCCTCTGTTCTCTTTACTTTTAAAGGCATGTTCTTTAATATCTTCCACACTCGGTCACCTTATCTGTGACCTGCCATCTCATCAGTTTTATTGTCAAAGCCTCAGTGTGGCTTCAGAGCACAGGGCTTATTTTTACTTTTATGTCCTGACTTGCCCTGGGCCGCCGGAGTCATTCAGAAAAGGTGGCCTAGGGACATGAAGAGCATTTCCTTTCCTTAATTCCCATAATTAATTGCTTTTTAATCAGGGGCAATAACTCTTTGGCAAATGACCCTGCCAAATACTTGCTTACTCCCCTTGTGAGCCATTCAGCTTCGGCCACTGAAACCACACGGTTAGCTGCCGATGTAGTATGATGAGCTATCATGGGAATCCTGAGCCAGATCCTGATCTTGCCAGACTACGGAGATTGGTTATTCACACACTAGGGAGGCTTTTTCAATGTGCAATGGTCGTTGTGCTTGAAAATGTTGAAGATATTGAAACAAAATAGTTTTTCAACAGCGAGTAATTCATTAAAAATTTTTTTCAGTGAATATTTTCTGCATTTACCATTTTAAGTGTTAGAACCTGAAGATAAGACAAACACATTATGCTTCTGCCTTCACAGGCATTCTAGTGCAGACAGACAGAAAATGTACAGGAAAAGTGGTGGCTCACACCTCACACTTTGGGAGGCTGAGGTGGGCAGATCATGAGGTCAAGAGACTGAGACCATCCTGGCCAACATGCTGAAACACCATCTCTACAAAAAATACAAAAATCAGCCGGGCATGGTGGCACACGCCTGTAGTCCCAGCTACTCAGGAGGCTGAGGCAGGAGAATTGCTTGAACCTGGGAGGCGTAGGTTGCAGTAAGCCAAGATCACACTGCACTCCAGCCTGGTGATAATGCAAGACTCTGACACACACACACACACACACACACACACACACACACACATACACTAAACAGATACACAAGTGATTGTTGATAACTGCTCTAAAAGAAATAAAATATGATGATGAGGTTGATGCAATGTGATGCTTAAGGTAAGAGGCCAGGTGAGTCGTCTCTGAAAAAGAAGCATTTGAGCAGAGGTTTAAGTGATAAGAAAGAGCCAGGCATATGAGGAACTGGCTGAGTAGGGCTGGAGGTGTACATGTAGATGGGCTAATAACTACATAAATTCTCAGATGAGAGGGAGCTTGGTAGGCTTGGAAATGCAACTGAGCCCAGTGTGGCAAGTGGGAGAGCATGGAGGATAGTAACTTAAGGTAGGAAGGGGCTAGATAATGTTGACATCGCTACCTGCGTAAATAGTACAGGCACCAACTGTGTGCTGGGAACCTTGCTGGGTACTGGGGGTGTAAAGGCCATAAACCATTTTTATGGACCAGATATATTGCCCTGAGGACTTTATCTCATTGCATATTGTCAGTTGTCACTGTATCTCAGCAATGGCAAGCCCCTCAGGTCTCAGTATATTCAGGTAAATCTCCCTCCCCAACACTGGACTTCTATCACTGATGCTTCTGGACTGCTAGGACTTATCACATAACCATTACACTTTTTATTTCTCCCCTCTTAGTCACCATCAGAGGTCAAGGCCCCATCTAATCTCTCATCAATAGACATGCCTCTAGGCTTCCCATATATGACTCTATCCCCATCTCTATCTACCCTCCCAAATCCCTGTTCCTCACTCCTGGAATTCACAGTGAATCAAATCTGAATCAATCCCCATCTTTCTCTGGGCACTGGAATTCACAATGAGTCATGAATAAACCCCCATATATTCCACAGTTTCTTGGTCTCATCACCTCCCTGATGGAAATGAAGACTTTCTGTCCCTGATAAAGCAGCTTCCCCTGTCATTGGTGACTGTTTCATCTCTCATATCTCAGATAACTTAGGACATAAGCGTGAGGAGGCTACAGCCTTTCTCTCTGTTGTCTCTCCCTGCTTCAGAAATTTTAGCATCTGTGAAGCCCATCATTAGACTTTGTTATCCAAAATAACTTGGGATAAAGAAAAGTATTGGCTTTAGTTATATATTTAATTTTTGTTTTTTAGAGCAGTAGAGGAAACTCATGGTCAAGATCATGGACCCTGAAACCAGATTGCCAAGGTTGGGTTCAGTCTCTGCCATTTACTAGTTATGACAGTAAAAAAGGTTAGTTAATGTCCTTGGGACTCAGGTTGTTCATCTTTAGAATAAGAATAGGGTAGATGTGAGAATTAAGTGAAGTAATACACATGAAGTACGTTGAATGGTGTTTGGCGTATTTTAAGTGCCATATAAGTGTTCTAATTATTTTGTTGTTATTAACTGACTGATAACTTGAATATCTAGCTTACTTCTTCCTCTCCTCCTCTCTGTCTGATATCATTCTTGGCAAATTCAGCATTCATGAAGGTGGAACCTCTATGACTCTAAAATCATGGACCCTGAAACCAGATTGCCAAGGTTGGGTTCAGTCTCTGCCATTTACTAGTTATGACAGTAAAAAAGGTTAGTTAATGTCCTTGGGACTCAGGTTGTTCATCTTTAGAATAAGAATAGGGTAGATGTGAGAATTAAGTGAAGTAATACACATGAAGTACGTTGAATGGTGTTTGGCGTATTTTAAGTGCCATATAAGTGTTCTAATTATTTTGTTGTTATTAACTGACTGATAACTTGAATATCTAGCTTACTTCTTCCTCTCCTCCTCTCTGTCTGATATCATTCTTGGCAAATTCAGCATTCATGAAGGTGGAACCTCTATGACTCTAACCGTTTAGCTCTTCGGTTTAGTAGCTCTGGCCATTTCTTCCTCCACCCACCTCTGCCACCTACTCACACAGTCATGCCCTAGGCTTTGTCTTCTCCAGCAACTGTATCATCTCCAAAATCTTGCTTTCAGAACATCCCACTTGCATAAAGTTCTTTTCTCTCCTGGTAGCCTATTCACCCCAGCATCTTCCCTCTGGAGACTGACATCATTACCTCCAATCCACTCGCCCTTTGACAGCTTTCTCTGTATGTATGTTTCCCTTCTCTTCTTCACTTCTCTCACCTTCCAGCTTATACTTTATGACCCATCATTAAGATCAATGCCTTGAAAAGCCACTTATATTTCCTTTTTCTCCTTTTGCTATTCTTGACTAGAGAAATACTGGATAAATCCAAACAATCACTTAGTCTGAGCTTGCGCCTGAGAAGTTGAAATATCACAATATTACTCACAGGACTCGGCATGTGCACTTGGTTGCCAGGTAATCTAACTCAGGTTTCAGATAATCTAACACTTCTATAGTAGATTCACTTTTCCATTGTCTTAGATAATCATTGCCTATCTTCTTTGTCCTTAAGTTTCAAGAACCTCTCCTCATGAGCTGATGTTTCATTTTCATACTTTACTGAAAAATTAGATGAAATAGACATTATCTTCAATTCCTTCCACTGATTCCAGGCCCCTAGATCCATTCTGTACATTCCTTACCATGATAACTGAAGATCTCTCTCGACTCCTCTCTAAGACAAGCCACTCCTCTTACTCTTTAAATCTAACTCTTCTAATACTTTAAAATATCTCATTCTTAAAATTATCCCCCTTTTCCCCAGTACTGTCAACCTTTTTCTCTCTAAGGGATCAATTTCATCAGCACTCAAACATGTGTTAGGATCCTTGATCTTACAAGGGAAATAAGGACCTTGACTTGAGCCGAGGTCACCACACTGGACATTTTCTCTTGGCTCCTCTGGATCCACTCCAACCTTTCTCCACCTTGGATACTGCATCAGTAGCTTCCATGCATGGCTGGGCATGGTGGCTCACACCTGTAATCCCAGCACTTTGGGAGGTCAAGGCGGGCAGATCACAAGGACAAGAGATTGAGACCATCTTGTTCAACATGGTGAAACCCCGTCTCTACTAAAAATAAAAAACTTAGCTGGGCCCAGTGGCACGTGCCTGTAGTCCCAGCTACTGGGGAGGCTGAGGCAGGAGAATTGCTTGAACCCAGGAGGTGGAGGTTGCACTGAACCGAGATTGCGCCACTGCACTCCAGCCTGGCTCCTGGTGACGAGCGACACTCTGTCTCAAAAAAAAAAAAAAGTAGTTTCCATGCACTCAGATTTCGGGTTGAATTTGCTAAATAAGCAACTCCTTCAGGAGATTGGAGGAGGAGAAGAGAATAGCATCCAAGTATTTATTCCCCTAGAAACTGCGGTCAAACCACAGAGTGTGCCATCTCTTAAGGTTGCCCATGCCCTGCACGTATCTTCATATGCAGTTCTTTGATGAATAAACCTTCCCAGAATTATTTTAATTTGACTGTGCCTTCTAAATTCTATTAGAATCCTGCCTGGTAAGCTCGTCTTCTAGCCACAGCTCTATTTCTCTGCTATAATAATCTCTTGGTTTTTCTCATATTTTTCTGGCTGTTCATTCTCAGTGCCTCTACTAGCTCTTCCTCAAATTGAATAGATGTCTATATTTTAAAGTATCCCAAGGCCTTATCCTAATCTCTTTCTTTTCTCTGCCCCCTTTTACCTTAGGATCTAATCTAGCTCATAGCTTGAGATATCGTCTATATGTATTATTGACTTTCAGATTTATATCTCCAGCCAAAACTCACATTCTAAGTTACACACATTCACATAACTACCCAGTAGATACCTTCACTTGGACTCTAACGGGCATATCACATTTCACATGGCCACAATGATGACGACGATCCCCACCCCTGAAGTCTCTCAAAGAAACCTCCCTCTCCACAGACTTCTCTGACGAATTTAAGAGTACCACAATCCACCCTGCTTCACAGGCAAAATAATCTAAAACCTTGAGTTTTCTCAGTTCTTATATCCCACATTCAATCCATCGATAAGTCTTATCAATTATGTCTCCAATGGATTCCAAATCCAAACATTTTTCGCCACCTCCGCTGCTGTACCTAGCGTGCAAGACACGGTCTCTCCTTGCCTGAGCTTCTGAAATAGCTTCTTATCAGGGTTGCCTGAGCTCACTTTTGATAGTCCAGTCTTTACCTTGCAGTCAGAGTACTTTTTCTGAAGTGTAAGCTATCTCCCTTCTTTAAATCTGCCAGAGCTCTCGCCGCTTTCAGGATAAGATCCAGACTTACGATCGTGATCTGAATGACCTTACATGACTTGGCCTTGACTGCTGACTTCTATGACCCCTCTCTCTCTTCTGTCCCCGCTCATTCACTAATGTCCATAAACAATGAACTTTCTTTTGTACCTTGAACAGTTCAAACTCATTTCTGTCCCTGGACTTTGTTCATGATACTGCCTGCTTGGAATACCTCCCCTCATTTCTGCTTGGTTCACGCCTCTGCACTAAAATAGTATTCTCTTCCTGTTTACTCTCAGAAATATCACCCTATATTATCCTCTCCATTGCATTTGTCACTACTTATAATTATTTAATTTACTTATCTGTGTATATGTTCATTATCTGTCTCTCTTCATAGCTGAGAAGATAGTCACTCCACAATATCTCACCTTTAGAGTTGTGCATGGCACATGATATGAGCTTAATAAATATTCATGGAATAGATAGATGAATGAAAAATACAAAATGAATTAAAATTGTGATATGCATTGTGAATTAAGCAAAAAGTGTCGTGAAAGCTGTAAGAGAAGAGAATCAAGTAAGATTGGGTAGTCAATGAAGGACTTTCTGAAGAAGTGACATTTAAGCTGAGACCTGAAAGGTGAGTCAGAGTAAGTGAAGTGTGGGAGGAGAACTGTCCAGGCTAGGGAAGTACCATTTGTAGGTCATCTGAGGCCATGAAGGACTTGGTGCACTAGAGAAATGAAAGGAGGCTGGTATGGATTGAATGGAGAGCATGGCATGAGGTAAGCTTGAAGGCCAGTAGAAGCCACTTATAGAAATGTGGTAAGTGCTGATGTACAGTTATGAACAAAGGAGGCCATGCCCAGGAAAGGGAAGCTGCTGAAGCTGGAGTAATGAAATTCAAGAAACACTTTCCAGAAGCAGCAATATTGAGGCTCAGAAATAAAGAATGCTTAGAAGTCACCAGAAGAATGGGAATGGAGGAATGAGAAAAGTACATCAGGGAGGCACACACATGGCCAGACAAGTGTACAATAAGCTGCATATTCTGGAAACCACAGGCATGGGGGTTTCTGTGTCCAGAAAGGCACATCAAAGAGGAACACTCAGGTGACTGTCCTGCTTGCCTTTATATCTTTAACTCACTGCAGGTAGCTAATAAATGGAGGTTCATTAAATAATGGAAGAAAGGAAATTCAGGAGATGAAACTGGAGAATTAGGTAAGAGCCAAGCCACAAGTATCCTTATGTCCTTACTATGGGTATACAATTTTATTCAGTAAAAACAAAACATAAAAAAATTTATGATAGAACTAACATGATGAGATGGAAAACCTAGTCAATCTCAAATTTACTCAGAGTTTTAAAGAGTAGCCCACTTATTGATTAACTTAGAAAAAAATATTCATCTACCTGATTCAATGCTGCACACACTCACAATCTGCTCAGTATAATTTTACTGTGAATCTTAAGCCTTGTGGTAATTTTCCAAAATATATTCGGTTCTTTAT